>NC_087289.1:10800000-11400000 GCF_015220805.1 Pogoniulus pusillus | reverse complement strand
CAAACAGGGATCTGATATGCTCTTAACCATCACAGGAGCTTTTTGTTTGGATCGCTGTGAATGGATGCTCCAGGAGAACCTCATTCAGACTGGATGTTAGGAAGAAGTTCATCACCATGAGAGTGGTGAGACCCTGGAATGGGTTGCTCAGGGAGGTAGTGGAAGCCCCATCCCTGAAGGTGTTTAAGGCCAGGATGGATGAGGCTCTAGACAGCCTGATCTAGGTTAAGGTGTCCCCTGTGTCAGCTCTGTGAGGTGTCCCTGCCCATGGCAGGGGTGTTGGAACTGGATGATCTTTGTGGTCCCTTCCAACCTGACTGATTCTATGAGTCTACGATTCAGAAACCAGGAGTTCTATGTGCTGTCTAAACAGAGAAAAACTAGAGAGACCTAAGGCTTAGTGCACACTTGTACTGCAGGAGCTGCTGCCATGCAGCTCTTCTTGGAAGCAGGTACGGAACTGCTGCCAGGACCACTGCAGTGCCCTGTGTGCCCATAGTACTGTGAGGAGGCTGTCACCTTAATGAAAATGTTCCTACAAGCTATGTGACACCTGCAGCATATGTGAAGAAAATGTCAGCCACCATTTTAGCTAACCTAAATTTATCCTTGATTAATTGCTGGATTTTTTTTCCCTGCATTGATTTATAAAAGCTTCCAGCAGATGATCTTCTGCTGGTTAACATATAAAAGAGCTGCAGCAATTTGTTATCCCCTGAACATCCAGCTCCCTAACTGCACTGAATGAAACCTCACATGCAAGCAGTAAGATGCTGAGATTTACCTTGTATGGTTCCTGTAAAGATCTACCCTTCCTTCTATACCTAGAAAGGAAAAAAATGTCCACAACTGGGCAGAAAAATGAGGTTATGCAAAGCCCTGCCTGACTAGATCTGCTCACTGCTGCCAAGGGGTCTGCACAGAGATTTGTCTTGCAGGATCCCTAAAGCTCCTGGCCAGGAGATGTGTTATTCTTACAGCTCAGCTGGAGTTTTGGTGGTTAAAGTGGTGCAGCAAGGCTCATTTTGTGCCAGCAATAGATTATTAGGGAACTATATATATATATATATGTATACACAGGGAAAAAAATATATTCAAACCTATTCACCCTTCTGCATGACATAAATATGTTCTATTGATATTTAAGTCTCTAATTTGGGGATTTTTTTTAAAGTTCTGGTGCACAGTTTGAATTCTCAGGGAATTCTGCAAAAGGGAACACAAAGCTGTAACTCTGTGTCTGCAAAGGTCCCAGTTTCAAAGCTAGCCTGGGGGGGATTTTTACTTCTGCTGCAATTAAAGACAGCTGCAAATCTAAATCTCTTTGGCTGCCTGTAAGAAGATTCAGCATTAAAGAAGGAAATTGGTCAGCTGTTGGAAAAGGAGACCCAACTGCCTGACAGATGCAAGAAGGCATGCAAAGGTTGGCAGCAGGTCTCAGGGGCAGCATGAAGTGCATCAAGAGGTCACCTTAAGACTTCCTCACTTGATTTTTTTTTTGGTATATGCATTTGATGTTATCGACAGAGTAACATCATGAGGTGATGGATTTCTCCAGAAAGGCTGTAAAATGAGAGGCACTTTGTGAGAGGTTCAGAAATTTTAGTTCAGGAAGATAGAGATGACAGGAAAAAAATGGGATTGCCTCATTTTGAGCTCTGCTGAGCGAGCAAACGGAAGCGGCAGAAGCCCTGTCTCTGGTGCTATTTAAAGATAAGATTGGAAAGCCACACACAAAAAGTACCTCCTGAAGGTCTGCACTGACAGAGGAATGGACCAGTCATCCACCAACAGGCCTCTCTACAGCTTTTTTTTTGCTGTGCATCTCCAGTACAAATTGACTCCAGGCATTTTGGAGCTTGGCATCCTCCTAAATCAATCCTTTTGCTGCTGTCCTGGGCTCAGCCTGGCCACCTTCATGGTGTCTTTGTATAAACACAGTTGCAAGCCTGGCAGGACTACAGCCTGATTTAGGAGTCCCCAGAAGCCACCAGCTTCAAGAGTTCATTTCTCCCAGATGTTCTGTTGGGCTTTGAAAGTCAACAACATTGAAAATACAGTAATTGGAGTCTTCCACTGCTAGTGCATTGCTGCTTGCTCAAGGCACACCCTATCTTAGACCATAAAGCAACACAGAAGAAACCTCCTTCCCATTAACCAAAACAATCCAGAACCAAGAGCCAACAATCAAATTCAGCATGAAACTGGCATAAGGGAAGGGAAAGAGGCCAAAAGGCAAGAGCCTGGCTGCTGCGGGAGGGGGGATGTTGTGATGGGTATGAGAGGTGGAGCAGCACTGCTTTCTGAAGCAGAACTGTGGAGACATGGATGGAGTGTGTTGGGTGCCCCTGGGCTGTGGGATCAAACTCGGCACAGCTGTGACAGCTGCTGATTGATACATCTTTCTGGCCATCAGATGCTTCCTGCCCTAAAATATCTGGGAAGAACAAAGACCACTACTGGCTGGCTGTGCTAGAAACAGTGGGCCAGCTTGGGGGTACAAACCCCTTCCTGTGTCCCCGGGCAGAGGCAGCATCTCTCCCCAGGGTGCACACTGTGGCTCTACCATGAGCAGGAAGCTGGGAGGATGCTTAACGCTGTTGTGCAGCTCCTCTATCCCACTCCTTACAGCCACACAAAACTTGTTTGCTCATATCTGCCTCCACTATTTGTTTGTTTTTACTGCAGCAGCCCATGGCAGATATATGACACCTTGCAGCCAGCAAAGCCACAGCCAGCTGTGCCAGGGAGTGTCCCTGCTGCAACCCACCATGTTTGCAACAGAAGGTTTGTACCTCTTCAAGGACTCCTGCTTTAATCCTCACCATGGCAACTCATTTCTTTCTCACCAGGCTAACAGTGTCTAATAGAAACAAGAGTTCATTTTGTTCCATGGCTGGTGACAGCGGTGAAGCTAAACCTGGCTAGATGGGCCTGAGAAGATGGACACCCAGGTAGATGCTGAGGCCATCATGGCCACCTGCTCTGCCCTAATCTTGTCTGAGCCTATGAGGTCGATATTGCCAGTGGTTCCACAAAGAGGTGGGCAGAAGGTGCCCCTTGGTTATAACCCCACTGTCTTTCCCCTTCTTTTCTGACATGGCAAGAGCATGGAAATGTCTCTTCACCAGCTCTGCTCCAGCAGAAATCTCCCTTCACTGTAGATCTGAAAACTGTCAGGCAGACGAGAAGAAAGCAGTGGGTGAAGAGCCCAGGGGGGTGTCACAGCCACCACAAACAGATGCATTGATTTTAAATCCTAGTTATGGTAGCATTAGCTTTTAATGACATGGGGAAAAGAACGGGGGGAACTGGCAGAGCCCAGGAGGGCTGTACAGAGCCTGGCCCCACAAGACAGTGCCTTCATAGCTCAGGGCTGAGCTCACCAGCTTAGCAAGGGGATTAGTCCTCCATTCAAAACCTGCCTAGGAAGCAGCAAAGAGAGGGAACAATTTTCTTCTATGCAAAGAGAACATATTAATACAGCAGCAAGCATTGTATTCATTACAGGATTGCAGCTAATCTGGTGTCTGCTTTTATTCTGCCGTTGCTCTGCCCCTGCACTACTGGCAGCAAGGAGACTGGGACCATGGCAGAGCCAGGCTTCCTTATGATGGTCCTCAGCTAAACTTCCACTGGGGCATGGGATTTTGGGGTGCTCTAGGTGCAAACCTTGTCCTCTCTCAGTGCAACCCACTGGCTCTGGGAAGAGTGCAGGATGCAAGCAAAGCCTGACCTGCGATGTACCTAACATGGGATGCTCTGTGCAGGTCAGACACCACAACAGACCAACATAGTTACCAGACAGAAAAAAATACTCTGCTTGGGATTTGCCCAAGTTGGTTTTGCCCTGCAGGGGTTCAAAGGACCACCTCGAAAAGGGGCCCTACCATCAAGATCACTACTGTCATCAGCTGCCTGAAATTCCTTCCTGCCTGTGCCCCTGGCCTGGGGGCATTCCCCAGCAGAGGGGGAGTCAGGTTAAACCTACAGACACTCTGGCTTATGTAAATTAAGGGGGTGGCTGCTCTAACGGTCCATTTATTGCAAGTTGGTTTTTCAGACTTATCAGTGACCTATTCAGAAAGCTAATTTAATTACCTTTAACTACGAACACTTCAGGCAGGCACCTGGGATGAGTTCAGCATGAGGCACTGGCTGTCTTTGTGCAGAATCCCACCAAAAACCCAGGAGCAGGGAGAAAAAAAACCACTTTTATGTTTTGGTGAACTTCTGTAATCCGAGAACCAGAAACTCCACCAGAAGTGAGCACTTCCTACAGAGTACACGGCCAGGCTGAGCAGCTCAGGGACATGCAAAGTCACCCGATCAAATCCTGCAGCTGGATTTTAAGCGGGGTGGATAATTTGATGCCCAACCGCATTTGTAGCTGTACGTTAAGACAAGGGCAATGAAATCTTGTGCTTCGGGGCACGTACGGATCGTTGCACAAGTCAGGCAGGCATCTGCCCCTCCTCTACAAGGGAAAGGGTAATTGGCAGGGACTGGAGTTCAAATTAGGGATTAAAGGGGACACAAGTGGCACATGGATCTGGGAAAAGGGCAGATAGAGTATTTCAGCTACTTCTCCACTGCAGCAGTCCATAGTGGCAAGCAGTGATCAAGGGTGGCAAGACAATGGAACTGGTTGCCCAAAGAGGTGGTGGAAGTCCCATCTCAGAGTTTTTAAGGCCAGGTTGGATGGGACTCTGGGAAACTTGATCTAGTGGAAAGTGTCCCTGCCCATGGTAGGGGGGTTGGAAATGGATGATCCTTGAGGTCCCTTCCAACCCTGACAATTCTGTAATTCTAACTTGACAGGTGTCTGGACCATGAAAGTTCTGCCTAGCTCATCTGAATGCAGTTATCACCCCCGTAATGGGCTAACTGTTTGATATTCTTGACATTTCAAGAGCTTATTTGGAACAAATCACCTCTATTATAGAATCATAGAATGGTTCAGATTGGAAGGGATCTCTAGTTGCAACCCCCTGCCATAGGCATGGACACCTCCCACTAGAACAGGTCGACCAAGGCCTCATCCAACAAGGCCTTGAACACCTCCATGAAGGGAGCATCCACAGCCTCCCTGGGCAACCTGTGCAGTGTTTCACCACCCTCACTGTATTACCTTCACAGAAGCTAACAACACCGTGGAGAGGAGAACAGCTGGAGATGGGTATATGAAAAGATGAGCAGGAGGGTTTGCCCAGCACAACAGGACATTTGGGGTTACCAACTAGAGCAGTGAGGACTCCATCTTCTTGAACCAGGTTGAGAACAGTCATCTGGGACCCACTAGCAGAAATCCCACTGCTCCTCCTGAAACCAGACTTTGCCAGCCCATTGCTTAGCTCTGCTCAGTTACCTCCTCCAGCCTTCTCCTCTGCTCCTTCTGCTCCTCGATCCGCTTCTGCCGCTCGGCCAGCAACTGCCGCTTGTGCTCCTCATTCTCCCGCTGCTGCTGCTCCAGCTGCTGCCGGCGCAAGGCCTCTGACCGCTCCTTGTTTGCCAGCTGCAGCCTCAAGAAATCCCGTCTCAGGGTCGATTCCCCAGGCAGGTTTAGGATGGAGCTGCAGAGGAGAGAAGCATCAAAGGAGATCCCCTCCCTGCATCCTTATGCCTCTTGCCAGGGGTGTTCTGCTTGATTTTCCAGTATGGTTCCTCTCCCAGCCATCCCAACGGCACCTGAGCACCTGACAGAGTTTGGGCAGCAGTGGATGGAAGGATGGGAGTGACAAAAGTGTCAGAAACATCCTAACCCCAACCCTAACCCTCACCCATGGCTCGCCAGTGATTTCTTTGCTATAGGTTTCCTTTACATCAAGTTTCTAGCCAAAGCCTTATGCTGCAGTGGCACAGGCTATATTTAGCTGTTCACAAAGCACATTCAGCATGAATCATTGCCAGCTATTAAAATACTACATTATCTCAGTGAAATAATGGAATAACCTGATATTAATTACAACAAGTCTGAAAACCATCACCAAAGAGAGAAAGTTTCAGCTCTACCACACTTGCAGCACCACTGGCAGGTTTTGTGGTGCAAAGTTACATGGAAGCAGGGAGCAACACTTGGATGTAAGGAATCATATTTTAATCACTCTTCTTTAATTTTACCTCACAGTTCTGCCATGCATAAATACCCACATGACAGCACCACATTGCAGTGCAGATCCCAGAGGAGATAGAATGGATACCCAGGTCTTCCTCCCCAGCTCTTGACTAAGGTGGTCTAGAGTATCAGTTTATATCCACAGAGCATCTAGCAGTGGGCAAGTAACTGCTGTGCCAGGGAACACAGGTGAGTGCTCAGGCTGTCCTTTTTGCCATTTCTAGTTCACCTGAGCCTGTCATCCAAGCTGATTTTACACAGAATTAAAGAGCTGTAAGGGCAAAATGAAATGCTGACTCTTACCTGGGCTCTCCAGAGTCATTTTCCTCCTCCTCCTCCTCACTTCCACTGTACTCATACTCTGTCTCATCTAGAAACAAAATTGCTCATCAGTGCCCTTTGCTGGACTCATTTGTTTTTCCAGTGGTTGAAAACCCCACAGCTCTACAGGCAGAGCAGACAATCCTCCTTCTCTTGCATGACAAAGAATAAGCAGCATTATTTGTCTGCATTCTCTGGTTTTAGAGGGGGCTGCAAGGCCAGGGAAGTACAGGTGGTCTTCCCGAGTGCTGGCTGGGAAGACGGCTGCGGCAGCACAGCAGGCAACAGCCCCAGCAACCACCACTCAGTGCAAAGATGAGAGGTGTCCACAAAGCAAGAATTTATTCCACAAGGCAAGGACAGTGAGTGACCTCCTTCTTTAGGAGCGTTCTTCAGAAGGAGCTGCACCACAAGCTAACGAAGCCACCGGCAGTGGAAACTCTGGAGGCTCCTCTCTCCCTAAGCATATACTTTCCCTATGCAAATCCATACATTTTCCAAGCAATGAAGGCATCTACATAAAAGCCCAGCTGCAATGTTGTGCTAGACACTGTGATTACTATTGGGTTATAATCTTTATTGGGTGAAGGGAACGATAGAACAAGAAAGGCTTGCATTTATCCAATCACTCTCCATCTCTAGGGTCCAACTTCCATTTGCCAGACTAAACACATTTAATACTGCACTGGGATCCTATTTTATTGTTTTGATTGCTGTGAAATCCATTACAAGGGGCTAGAAGGTACACATGAAAAATTAATACTGCTAGCAATAAGAAGAGAAATTGTGATATATTAATTTACTGGCACCTACAAACGAGCTTTCAGATTAAAATTCAGTTCACAAGCAGCTAAATACTTTAACGAGTTTCTTTGGCTATCTGATCTTCCTTCCAGAGTGCTTTGATAGGGCCTGGAGAGTTCACTGGCAACAATCAGATTAATAGGTTATTCCTAGTCAACGGAATTGCTTTGGGGCAAGGGTCTTATCTAGATGTTGGCTTGCAGAGCTCTGCTCATCACTGGTGCAGCGTCAGTGTCACGTAGATCAAACAGACTTGGCACGAAATAAGCGAGCTGGGGAAAACTCAGCAGCTTCCCCCTCCCACACACCAGGACGTGTATGTGCAGACAGGAATTCTATACACACATTTTAATGAATCAAAGCTTAACTGTTCCGTGTGGAAATTACCACCTGGACTGAAAAAAATAAACCCCAAAACCCCACCATTTCTCATCAGGGGAAAAAAAAAAGGAGATTTGAAACATTGATTAGCTCTAATGACAGTCATCTGTAGGCTTTGCATGAACACTGGCTTCTTGGTAGAGGTATTTGGTTTTGTTGCAGTGATTGAATCAAATCAAATGGAATTTTCTGATCTCAAAACTGTAAGAAGCATGGTCACGCAGAATCATAGCACGGGAAGGGCTGGAAGGGACCTCTGGGGATCACCTAGTTGGACTCCCCTGCTAAAGCAGGTTTGTCTGCAGCAGGTTGCACAGGAACATGCCCCATTGGGTTTGGCATCTCTCCAGAAAAGAAGATTCCACAACTTTTCCACCAAGCCTGCTCCAGGGCACCATCATTCTCAAAGGGAAAAGTTTTCCCCTTGTGTTCTGATGGAACCTCCTGGATTCCAGGTTGCACCACTTGCCCCTTGTCCTGTCACTGGGCACCACTGAAGAGTGTGGCCCCATCCTCTTGCTCCCCATCCTTTAGGTATTAGTGAGCATTGATTATGTCCCCTCTTGATCTTCTCCAGACTATACTGCCTCAGATGTCTCAGCCTTTCATAAGAGAAATGCTCTGCTCCCCTCAGCATCTTTGTAGCCCTCCAATGAATTCTCCTCAGTAGTTCCCCATCTCCCTTGAATTGGGAGGACACAGAACTGGACACAGTACTCCAGATGTGGCCTCAGTGGGCAGAGCACAGTTTGTGAGAACAAACACAGCCATCAGAGTAAGGAAATCCGGTACTGAGATGAAGAGGGACACAGTCCTCTTTGCCTTTCTTCCTTCTACCCATATGCTTCACCCACACAGACGAGCCTTGGTCCCTGCTAGGGACTGTGTGAAGCACATGGCAAAGGTTAAATTAAGGATTGCTCACAGTGCAGCTTCTCCACTGACCCTTCTGCACTCCCCACTAACCTTTCTCGCCTCGCTTCTTTTTAGTCCTGTCGATGTGGTCCTTGAGCTGGATGCGGACCTGCCTTTCGTTGGGCTGGTCTCGGATGAAGGGGTGCTTCATCAGCTGCTCCGTGGTTGGTCTCTGGCTGTGGTTCTTCACTAGGCAGCTCTCAATGAAGGACTGAAACTTTTTAGACCTGCCAAGGACAGAAAAGCAGAGCAAGCAATAGGTAAATACATTCATTGTTGTAGACAAACCTGTAGCTGTTGGAGAAGATTGGTTGGTTGCTACACAGTTCTCACTCAGACACGGTCTTCCGTGACTTCTCCACTGATGCTCAGCACTGTTTCAAAGCTGTGCTGCCACATGAGCTCTCAGTTACTTCATCCTCTCCTACTCTTCCCAGGCATGCTCCTGTCAATGCCTTCCTGGTGCCACTAGGAGAAGTCACCATTCTGCTGAGTCTCGAGGAAGTTAGGAGTCATCAGTATGACCTGGGAATTACCAGGTCATCAATGGCAACCAAGGAAATGAAGGGAATACTTCCTCCCTTCCCTCTGTCCCTTAAAAGTGCAGGTGAAAAGGAAAGACAACATATACATGTAAGTGCAACTCCTTAATGGATTCTTCCTCATATTTTATGGGCTTGGGTTGTGTTCCAAGGAACCTATCTCTCTGAAAATGAGTGGGAAAAGTAAGATCAATGCTTTCTGCACTTTTCATCACCCAACACTACATTGCTTGTTAAAGCTGAGACAAGTCCTGGGTGATGCTTGCTGCCTGCAGCTCTTCCCTCATCTCTCAGGGAGAACCACCAACTCCTGGAGACCACCAAGCCTTGGTTACCTTGACCACAGATCCAGATGAACAGAACATGCACTTGGGCAGCACATGCTAGGCAGAGATGGAATGTGGTTGCAGACGGCAGAACCTATCCCCTCCTCACAGCCTGCTACTCCCAAAACAATCTCAGCTGAAACCATTTCAGCCAAAGCTTTAATAAACAAATTTCTATCAGTCTCAAGTGTTGCATATCAAAAGTTATCCTGGCACATTCTAAATCCAAGAGAACAGAGATTTACAAGACAAGCCACTACACTCTACGTTGCTTTAGCTGGGCTAGAGTTAATTTTCTTCCCAGTCACTGGTATAATGCTGTGGTTTGGATTTAGTATGAGAATAATGTTGATAACACACTGATGTTTTTAGCTGTTGCTAAGTAGGTGTTTATACTAAGTCAAGGATTTTTCATCTTCCCATGCCCTGCCAGCAAGAGGGCTGGAGGTGCACGAGAAGCTGGAAGGGGACACAGCTGGGAAAGCTGACCCCAACAAGCCAAAGAAACGTTCCATACCCTATGGCCAATACTCCCAGTACCTAAAGTGAGGGAATATGGGCAGGAGGAACTGGTCACTGCTCAGGGACTGGCTGAGCATCATTCAGCAGGTGGTTGCCAACTACATTGTGCATCTCTTGTCTTCCCTGGGTTTTGTGACTCTCATGGCCAGGAGGAGCCATTCTGGGGTGTATTAGAAGGCTGTGGTTAATAGGTCGAGAGAGGTTCTCCTGCCCTTCTGCTCTGCCCTGGTGAGGTTGCATCTGGAGTATTGTGTTCAGTTTTGGGTCTCCCAGTTCAAGAGGGACATGGAACTGCTTGAGAGAGTTAAGCGCAGAGCCACAAAGATGATGAAGGGAATGGAACATCTCTCTTATGAGGAGAGCCTGAGGGAGCTGGGGCTGTGCTGCTTGGAGAAGAGAAGACTGAGAGGTGACCTCATCAACATTTAGAAAGATGTAAAGGCTGAGTGCCAGGAGGATGGAGTCAGGCTTGGCTTGGTGATGCCCAAAGCCAGCACAAGGGGCAATGGGTGGAAACTGAGGCACAGGAAGTTTCATGTAAACATGAGGAGGAATTTTTATCCTGTGAAGGTAACATACAAACCTGAGACAGCCACTGTGTGAGGGGAAGGTGACGCCAAGAAACACTTTGGCCTGCACAAAACACCTCAGAGCAGGGACTGAAATGCCACTTCCACCTCAGCTCCATTTTTGTCTTAAGGAGATGGAGAAATGTTCTGCTTAAAACCTGCTTTAGTCAGTTTCTCTGCCTGGAGGCTGAGGAACCCTTTGCTGGATAAACAGCACTTCTCTGTGAAACAAACTCTGAAGCCTCACAATGGTTTTTGTGTTGTAGGAGTGAGGATGACAAAGCAAGAGACTGATGATCTGGCAGTAAACAAGTGCGTAAACTGTTTTCTCAGCTGACTAATAGTACCTTTAGAAGGCTGCATGAGGAGCACAAGCACTTCAACACCCTCTGCAGAGCCAGCCAGGAAAAAAACTGGAGCAGCTGATGGCTGGGTTGACAAAACTGAGATGCCTCCTGCCAAAGCCTGGGTGATCCTAAAATCCCAACATCATGCACCCAGTGCGAGGAACTCCAAGCCCCTCTTGCTGCTCTCCCAGCTGCTGTGGCATGCAGTGTTTTCAACCCTATCAATGGCTCTTCTCCCTTTTTGAATGTGTCTTCAACAAGGTAATGAGCATAACTACAAGGAATAAGGCAGAACTTCCCTCTGGGAGCTCAGCCTATCTGGGAGCAAGGGGCAGATCTTTCCTGATCAAACCACTGCTGAACCTGGGGCAGGCAAACAGCACAAACCAAAGGGAGATTTTAAGGACTCAGGCTCCACTGGTACAGAACATACAGTAACAAAACAACATCTGCTGGGTTTCGGCAGTGTTTTTCCTGTGGGTTTTTACAGGCATGCCCTGCCTTTCCCCCCCCTTCCTGCAAAACAGTGATGTATTTTTTCCTGCAAATTCTGAAAATGAAGCCCAAGCTAAGTAGAAATCTCTGCATTCTTGGGTCTTCCAGAGAAACTATCCTTTTTTTTTGGCCGAGAAACACATTTCCATTTGAAAAGGGAACCTGAGTGGAAAGAAACAGGAGCCAAGCAAAGTGTCATGTGGCTTCAGGCGGCAGGAAGTCAAGTCCATGCTACAAAACGACAGTGTTAGAGAGCATTCCCCTCTCTGCCTACCTAGAAGCCCTCCATACACTTGGACCAACTCCAAATTGCCTCTCTGTAGGAGATCACAGAATAGTAGAGGTTGGAAGGGACCTCCAGAAATCATCAGGTCCAACCCTCCTGCCAAGCAGGATCACCCAGGGCAGGCTGCACAGGAATGCATGCAGGTGGGTTTTGAACGTCTCCAGAGAAGGAGACTCCACAGCCTCTCTGGGCAGCCTGCTTCAGTGTTTCATTACCCTCACTGTAAAAAACTTTCTCCTCATATTGAAGTGAAATCTTCTATATTCCAGTTTGTAGCTGTTGCTCATTGTCTTACTGCTGTGGACCACCGAAAAGAGGTTGGCTCCATCCACTTGACACCCACCCCTCATATATTTATAGACACTGATGAGATCTCCTCCTGGTCTTGTCTTCTGCAGACCAGACAGCCTCAGGGCTCTCAGTCTCTCTCCAGAGGAGAGATGCTCAAGTGCCCAAATCATCCTCATGGCTCTAAAGAAGCTGGAGGAGGATGGAGAGAAGCAGGAGCCTTGCAGCTGTGGCATCTCCTGGCTTTGCACATGTGATGTTCTTCATGTAAAGATGTTTTTAAGGGAGATGTGTAATAACACACAGCATGGAGATTTTATCCTGCCTTTAGGATTTCTGTTGTAGCTGATGGCAGAACTGTGAATGGGGGCAGCTTCTCTAGTGACTGGGGATATTTTTCCAGCCTTCCTACCTCTTCTGCCAGCTGTAGATGGTACATACTTTAAGGGGGTGAAAAATGCCTACTGATAAATTAGGATTCATTTTGCAACCTTCTCTCTGCAGTTAGAGCTAACTGCTTTATCTCAGCTGAAGACCTTTATCCAGCAGCTCTCAGTCTCTCTTCATAGGCGAGATGCTCAAGTCCACAAATCATCCTTGTGGGTCAAGACCCAAACCTGCACTCACCTGTTGGAGACCACCACCAACTCCATAAGCTATATAAATGTAAACACCAAGTCCTCAGTGTGCCTGGGCTGCAAAGACAAGTTGCTCCAGAGATGATTTTACAGTTGAAGCTTGAGGAAAAGACTCACCACTTCTTTGATTTCAACCTCGGGGCCGGGTTGCGGGGGATGAGGAAGAGGGCTCTCATGGGATGCATGTCACAGAGAGCTGCAATTTGGAAGAAGAGGCATTAAACACAGCACAGCATCTCACAGGCTCCCCAGGTTCCCCAAAGAGAGGCTACACATCCGTCTGCAGTAACCTCAGTCTCCTTTGAAGCTACAAAACGTGCATGGGAAGGATATTTGCAGTGCTGATCCCCTGCTGACAATCCCTGTCCCAGAGCTCAGGTGAGATATGATGTCCCCAGCCAAGCAGCAGAAGTGCTGCCCCCACCAGGAGGCTCAGGGCTGGGGCTGGCTGGGGACACCTGCACTCCTCTGTTGTGCATCTGCAGCACCTGCTGCCAGCTGCTGCCAGCAATGGGCCTGGAGCATGGTACAGCTCCACCAGGTGCCAATACACTCTGCTTTATTTGCATTTACCAGCACACAAGGACAGCCTCAGCTGAGAAACCACAGCAGTATGACCTGAGCAGACACACCTGCTGAACCCAGCATGCCTCTGTGGAGGCTGCTCCTAGTCCTCATCTCCTTCATCTGTATTATATTTGGGGAAGCTGAGTCCTAGAGTGCCCAAGTGACATACAGTGACATACGGGGCTGTGTGCCATCACTCTGCCCGTTCTGTCCCCTGGGCCACGCTGCCCTGGCAGCTGTGTCCTCATGGACTCTGCAAGCTCTGCAGCCTTGTGCCCGAGGGCCCTGTGGGCGGTGTGTCAGCGAGCCCAGGTTACGTGGGAAATCCTCTGCAGGGCATTTCTTGTGGAGAACTGTGCCCAGCAAAGGCCAGCACCAAGCAGAGCAGAGCACGGCAGCTACTTACGGGGAGCGCCTTCTGCCATCTCGATGGCTGTTATCCCCAGAGACCACAGGTCACTCTGTGAGAGAAAGCAGAGGGACAGACACCATGAGGAGAGCTTTGTCACAGCAACAGGCACTCGGTGAGATGAGAGGGACTTGGATGGGCTACATCAATGAGCCAACATTAATTGGATGAGTTTCTGCATGGCCAAATGCCAGCTCCTGCACTTGGGGCGCAACAACCCCAAGCAACAGTACAGGCTTGGGGCAGTGTGGCTGGAGAGCTGCCTGGTAGAAAGGACTCTGAGGGCTGAATATGAGCCAGCAGTGTGCCCAGGTGGCCACGAAGGCCAACAGCATCCTGGCTTGGATTAAAAATGCCGTGGCCAGCAGGAGCAGGGAGGTGATTGTCCCCTTGTGCTCAGCTTTGGTGAGGACACACCTTGAGTGCTGCCTTCAGTTTTGAGAACTGCAACACAAGAGAGATGTGGAGGTGCTGGAGCAGGTCTGGAGGAGGGCAAGGAAGCTGGGGGAGGGTCTGGAGAATAAATCTTATGAGGAGCAGCTGAGGGAGCTGGGGATGGTTACTGTGAGGAAGAAGAGGCCAAAGGGAGACCTCAATGCTGTCTACAACAACCTGAAGGGACATTGTGGAGAGGCTGGAGCTGGGCTCTTCTTGTAGGTATCTGGAGACAGAACAAGGGGGAATGGCCTCAAGCCAAGGCTGGGGAGGTTTAGATTGGACATCAGGAAAAGGTTTTTCACAGAGAGAGAGGTCAGGCACTGGAAGGAGCTGCCCAGGAAGGTGGCTGAGTCACCAACCCTGCATGTGTTTAAGGGTGGCTTGGATATGGTTTAAGGTGAGTCTTGCAGAGTAGGGTTCTAGGTTGGGCTTGGTGATCCTGAGGGGCTCTGCCAGCCTGGGTGTTTCTGTGATTCTGTGAAGCACAGCTCTCCCCAGCTCAGGGGCTCAGCCCTGTGAGCCAGGTGTCTGCATCCTCTGCAAGCCCCTGGACCCATGCCTTGGGAGCTTGCCTTATACTTCTGTCACGTGTTGGAGCTTCCAAAGAGGCCTCCCAATCCCACTGCTTGTCCTGAGATTTATCCCAAAACCTTCAAGTTATTTTCAGTGTGGGACATGACCTCCTCACTGAGACAACACCCCCAGCAGCCATAGGGAGGACACTACTTGATGGGGGCATCTTAATGAGCCCTGTGCCCTAACAAATGAAGCCCCAGCTCCTGGATGAGCTGGTGACAAATCACACCCCAGCTTTAGAGCTGGGATAAGCAGCAAACCTGGCACTGGCTCCATGCTTAACACTGGGTGATACACATCCAAGGACTTAATGAAATTCCACAGAAAGCAGTCTGCATGGAACAGAGTAAAAGCACAAAGTATGCTGAGATACATCAGGAAGCTCTCCTATCATGGATTGCTCACTAAATGAAAGCCTGGAAAACAGTTTCTCCAGTGGAAGGGGAGATGGACATTTAGAATCATAGAATCAGTCAGGGTTGGAAGGGACCACAAGGATCAGCTAGTTCCAACCCCTCTGCCATGAGCAGGGACACCCTACACCAGAGCAGGCTAACCACAGCCTCATCCAGCCTGGCCTTAAACACCTCCAGGGATGGGGCCTCAACCACCTCCCTGGGCAACCTATTCCAGCCTCTCACCACTCTCCTGCTCAACAACTTCCTCCTCATGTCCATGCCGAATCTCCCCACCTCCAGCTTTGCTCCATTCCCCCCCAGTCCTGTCACTCCCTGATAGCCTAAAAAGTCCCTCCCCAGCTTTTTTGTAGGCCCCCTTCAGATCCTGGAAGGCCACAAAGCCTCTTCAGAGCCTCCTCTTCTCCAGACTGAACAGCCCCAACTCCTTCACTCAGTCCTCATAGGAGAGGTGCTTCAGCAATCTGATGATCCTTGTAGCCCTTCTCTGGACATGCTCCAGTTGTAATAGGGGCTCCAGAACTGGATAGAGTACTCCAGGTGGAGTCTCACCAGAGTGGAGCAGAGAGGGAGTATCACCTCCCTTGACCTGCTGGCCACACTATTTATTCACCTCATTCCCAAACCCTGCTCATATGGCTGGCAGAGTCTCCTGAGTGATCAGAACAAAGAGAATGCATCTGTTTGGAAAGCTTTTGGATTTCATACTTGTATCACTCTTCTTTCAATTTTCTGCCTTGCAAACAGGGACATTTGTATCCCCAGCTCCCTGCCAGAGAGCAGTGGTGAGCTCCCCTCCAGTGCTTCCTCCCCACCCCAGCCTCACTCCCAAGCTACAGCTGTACCTCTGGATCTGCTAATGAGCCCCAAAGGACGGCTCAGCTCTCCTGGCAGCAGCCAAGGCAGAGACAGTACGTGCCCAGCCAGAGGCACTGCTGCAACCTGGCTTTCTGGCAGAAGGTGGCTAATTCATTATTCTGGACACCACGTATGGGGCTGCTCATGATCCACAACCCAGCACTCGCTGCACCGGGAACAGGACCCGGAGTAACTTGGGCACCCTTATCTCAAGTGCAGCCTTTGACACATCTCCGAGGGCATGGAGAGCCCTGCATGAAATGAGAGTGTGACAAAAATAAGGGTGGAAGCTGCAGGTGCACCAGGGACCAGAAGAAGCACAGTGAAGCTGCAGCTGATGCCTGCTGGAGAGCAGTTAAACTCTGGTTAGCACTTCAAAACCAGTAAATGCTGCAAACAGGTACATCTCAGGGTGGGAGAGAGGACTCTGGCCAAGGCAGAACCCTTCCTCCTGCACCTCCAGCTCTCACGTCTTGCTGTCTCACCCTGCTCTTTGCCACGTTCCTGCAGTCCCACTTCAGTTTTCTCCTCTCCATTTCAAGAGCTTCCCTTTCCAAACTGCCTGAAACCTCTCAATCTGCAAATCAGTGAATAAATCCCAGACAGGTTGTTAGTCCCCTGCACAGAGCCTGAAGAGCTCAGCCAGAGCTAGAGAGAACCTCTAGGGACCACAAGCACCTTCTCACATACCGCATCCCAGCACGATAACTTGGATTTTCCATCTCGAAGCACTGTTCCTTGTTATTAACTCAAGTTCTCCCCTAACAAATGCTGTCCTTGCTACATATCTTTGCACCTGCTTAAAAATTCTCTCTCAAATCTTCCTTCCAGTTTTTGCACAGGACAGTCTCATCCTTTCTTTGTCCCCCTCCTGGTCAGCTGGGATTTCTGCCGCATACTTAATTATCACAGCCTTTCCACATGATTCAGCGCTCATGACCCCTTCCCTTTGGGTTGCCTTCCAAATTCCTAGCTGTGCCTTTCCCATATCGAGGTGCCCAGTATTATACACAAGATGCCAAGTGATCTCCGAGCTGGAGCAATACAGAAAGGGATAATCACCTCCCTAAGTCTCCCAGAGAAAGCAGAAAACTCAGCGGGAAGCGCACATTTTTATAATGACCTGGAATTCAGGCTTGGGTTTTGTGTGGAAGGGTTTATATTTCTCAGTCTGAAAAGCTTTTCAGTCCACCCAGCACAAAGATTTGGTGCTAATATATTTGCATTGTCCTGACTTCGGAAGGGAAGCAAGCTTCCTTCTCCCCCCCCTTGTTTTGATTCTAAGCTTATTGACAAGATAGCTCTAAAGGAAAAGGGAGAAAGAACTGGGGGAAAACCCAATAAATAACCTCAACAACGTGGGGTTTCTGTTTGTTCTTTTTTGAAGTGGTTTCTGTATGTGAGGAGGTATTTACTGCCTTCTTCCATGGGTTACACAGGCATCTCTTGCTGGCTAAGAAAACAGTGGGATCAGAGGCTCTTTTGTCCAACAGATTAAGTTTGAAAGGATTTCTTTTTTCAGCCTACAAATCTCATCTTCTGTATTCACTATTTCAAGCTGGTTGGCTAAACCTGAGAGTATCTGATTTGCATCCCTTTAAAAGCATATAATTGTCATTTACATTCCCCCCTATCCCCTCCCCCCCAACTTCAAAGCAAAGAGCATCAGGTGCAGGGATGTGATCTAGGGTACGGACTTATGTCCAGCGGCTCCCACATCACCACGAGCTCCTAAAACACCCTGCAGTGAGTGTGTAGGCAGCAATCAGTCTTCTGTTTGCTAGGTCCAGCCAAGGGAAAACGCTCAATGCCAGCTCCAGAGACGCAAGCGCCCAGCTCGCTGCGAGCCTTTGATCCTCGGGGACAATAGAGGCATTCTGGGCCCAGCGCCTCTGCAGCACTCAACGGCATATTAAGTGCTCCAGTTACTCTGCAAAGAGGCGAGATCTCAGGGGTGTCTGAGGGTAGAAGGCAGCCTATGAAGATATCAGCCCTCTTTTAATAACAACAATGAGAGAGGAGGAAGGAGGCAGAAGGAGGAAGAAGGCAGAAGCAGGAGGGAGGCAGAAGGAGGAAGGAGGCAGAAGGAGGAAGGAGAAAGGAGGAAGGAGGCAGAAGGAGGAAGGAGAAAGGAGGGAGGCAGAAGGAGGAAGGAGGCAGAAGGAAGGAGGAAGGAGGCAGGAGGAAGGAGGAAGGAGGAAGGAGGAAGGAGGAAGGAGGAAGGAGGAAGGAGGAAGGAGGAAGGAGGAAGGAGGAAGGAGGAAGGAGGAAGGAGGAAGGAGGAAGGAGGAAGGAGGAAGGAGGAAGGAGGAAGGAGGAAGGAGGAAGGAGGAAGGAGGAAGGAGGAAGGAGGAAGGAGGAAGGAGGAAGGAGGAAGGAGGAAGGAGGAAGGAGGAAGGAGGAAGGAGGAAGGAGGAAGGAGGAAGGAGGAAGGAGGAAGGAGGAAGGAGGAAGGAGGAAGGAGGAAGGAGGAAGGAGGAAGGAGGAAGGAGGAAGGAGGAAGGAGGAAGGAGGAAGGAGGAAGGAGGAAGGAGGAAGGAGGAAGGAGGAAGGAGGAAGGAGGAAGGAGGAAGGAGGAAGGAGGAAGGAGGAAGGAGGAAGGAGGAAGGAGGAAGGAGGAAGGAGGAAGGAGGAAGGAGGAAGGAGGAAGGAGGAAGGAGGAAGGAGGAAGGAGGAAGGAGGAAGGAGGAAGGAGGAAGGAGGAAGGAGGAAGGAGGAAGGAGGAAGGAGGAAGGAGGAAGGAGGAAGGAGGAAGGAGGAAGGAGGAAGGAGGAAGGAGGAAGGAGGAAGGAGGAAGGAGGAAGGAGGAAGGAGGAAGGAGGAAGGAGGAAGGAGGAAGGAGGAAGGAGGAAGGAGGAAGGAGGAAGGAGGAAGGAGGAAGGAGGAAGGAGGAAGGAGGAAGGAGGAAGGAGGAAGGAGGAAGGAGGAAGGAGGAAGGAGGAAGGAGGAAGGAGGAAGGAGGAAGGAGGAAGGAGGAAGGAGGAAGGAGGAAGGAGGAAGGAGGAAGGAGGAAGGAGGAAGGAGGAAGGAGGAAGGAGGAAGGAGGAAGGAGGAAGGAGGAAGGAGGAAGGAGGAAGGAGGAAGGAGGAAGGAGGAAGGAGGAAGGAGGAAGGAGGAAGGGGTTGGATCTGTTGGCTGTCAGTGGACAAAGGGTGAGGGCAGCTAGCAGGGCTGCAGCCCTGCCACCCAGCGCTGGCATCAGCAAGGCTGAGGAGACACCTGTTGTAATCGGTTAATCAAGGACTATTAAGTAATTGCAGATTGAGCTGTTTCTCCACGTCACTATCATTATGGATCTCTGTAACCCAGGCTCTGAACTCTGGCTGGGGAGCTGCTGCTGGCAAACCACCAGTTCAAAAGTTGGCTGCTGCACTGACATAGCTGCAATACCAGAGCAGCACTTGATTACCTGAAAAGCCCTCCTCTCTCAACCAGTTCTCTGGGCGATGGTAAATGCAGCCCAAACCACACTGTGCCTGTGGGCTGTTGCACCATTGCATTGTAGTGTCCTGCTGTTAGAAAGCTCCACGCCAGAGGGTCTCAAAGACCTTTTCAACCATTGCCTTGTGAAGTGACCTCTCAGCAAGTGCATGACCAGAGGGGTACACCAAGCTTCACACATATCTGAGCTGTTTCCCCCCAAAGCTTATGGGTCAGTATCTTGATCTCCTCTCTGGACATGGTGAGCGGACCTTGGCAGGGTTTAGAGCCAGAAATTCAAGTTTTAGATGCTACAAGAAACCAAAGGACATTTCTAGAGCTGTGCATTCAAGACTTGCAGTAAGGCAGAAACAGGATAGAAAACATTAAGCCCTCCCTGCTTTAAACATCAGAGCTCAGTGTAGTCGGAATGGGCAGATGGGATTCATAACCTCTCTGTAGACACGCTCCATGGTATAGGGCTCTGTGCCATGTTAAAACTCAGCAGCAATGTTGTGCTGCCACTGATCCAAAAATAAACTTCAAACAGGCTAAAGAGACATGTGAAAAGTAGGTCAGCCCCCTAAATGTCTGATTGTGTGGCAGCCTTCAGATCTCCCTGTGAGTACCAGCCTGCAGGCCAGAAGATGTGATTTTGCCCTTTCTAAACCTGACCTGACTTCTCTCCAGAGTAAATAGAGCAAATACAGCATGTTTGACTGTAGTATTTAAACGTGCAGCACTGAAAAGCAGACTAGCAGGTAGGAAGCCTCAGTCTGACACCTTTCCCAGTATAGGGAAAGGCTTCTTCACAATAAATTTGGATATGTGAGCTGCATGGCAAAGATTCACATTGGACCTGAACTGGCATCTCAAAATCCAACAGCCAGAGAGCAGGAGCAAACTATGCTGCTTGTCAGTGCGTGTTTCAAAGCTGTGAGAACACACCAAATTTCTGAGTGCTCAAGTTGATGGTACTGAGAGGCATAACACCCGAGATCACACCAAGCACCTTCTTCAGATGTTTATGATCACAGCTCTCACAGCAAGCACCAGTAAGTGCTGCTTTAATTCCTTCTCTGCCTTACAGGTAAATGTGCTAACTTTGCATACTGATGTCTGTAATGACATAGAGGAGAAGAGGAAGATGCTCTTTTGGGTACCTTGAAGTCGTAAGTGGCATCAGGATTCTCATCGCAGGCAATGACCTCAGGGGCCATCCAGTAAGGCGTTCCAATGAAGGTGTTTCTCCTGCCCACCGTTCTGTCCAGCTGAGCGCTGACACCAAAGTCCACTGCGGATCAGAGAGACAAGAGGGCATGGTAAGGTCAGAGATAAACCCGAGCAACACTCTGCTGCTGAATGTAAAACACTGAGTTCATTCCGCCTGAATCCTCTGCAGGGTCAGGAAAGAAAGATGTGGCCAGAGACATTCCTGTTTGATCTCTGCTGGGATCAACAGAGGTCAGTCAAGGACAAACCTGATCATCTGATGTGCAGGTTTTGCATGAAACCCTGTGCCTTTTCCTCTTTGCCAGGAGGCAACGAAAAGAAATCACAGCTCCTCATACTAATGAGAAACATGGTTAGCAACATGAATAAGGAGCAGCCTTTGTTCTATGCATTCTCGTTTGAACTAAAGCCTGCCAAATATTGCCTCATGTTTCTACCTAAACTCTTAGTGGAAATGGCAGAAATGCAAAAGACTTCAAGAAAGCAAAGTCCAAGGACACAGGCCCATAGGGAAATGTCAAGGAAAGAGCTGCAAAACGAAGCAAAAACTGATGAAATCAAATCAGTGAGAGAATACTCTATGGTCCACTAAATTCACTTTGCGCAACACAATGGTTGGAGATTTGCCCTGGAGAATTTCCCCTTAGAGAAGAATCTTCACCAGCACAAATCCAAACGACCTGGTGGTGCCATCTGTTAAGCTGGGGTTTTATTCTGCTGTGAAGAGAGAGGGGAGATATGGGAAAACAAGGCTTGCACCTCACTTTGCCAGTGTAAGGGATCCTTCCATCAACAGCATAAATCAAAAGCATGCAAAGACAGCCTTAATGACATCAGTGCTGGACAAGTGAGGATTATCAGCACAGCTGTGCTGATCTGCTGCCTTCCATGTGATCTTCACATGACTGCTTGATCTTCTCCTGAGTGACTTAACACCACGTAAGAAATTCTCAGTAGTTCTTGCAAATTAAGTTCTCTCCACCAAGCTAGCTTGGAAAACAAGTTTGGATAATGTCACACTAAACTGGATGCATTGTGATCCTATGGGACATTGGTATGGAGCTGGGAGGGAACAGCCTTCAGTAACGTCTGGTGATGCACACAGGGCAATTTTCCGTCTGGGGCATGAAGAAATGGTCTTGATTGCATAACCTGTTCCTGATGGCAGAGGTGCCCAGGTGTTCTGTCTGAACACCACTGGAGGTGTATCTTTGCATGCAGAAATTGGCCACCAATCAGACAGTTGGTTGTGAAGTGCTTAGTCAACACCCAAGGTCACATTACTGAGGCCAGCATGAGAAAAAACACAGAGCAGCTCTTAGTGCCCATCCTTTTCCTCCAAGTTATGTACAAGTCAGTTTTGCCCCTTCTCTCCAGCCAGCCCGTGGGCAGTTTCCAAGGGCTCTAACCCTCTACTCTTACCTAGTTTAACCTCTGCATTTTCTGTCAGCAATACATTCTGTCCCTTGATGTCTCGATGAATTACTTTGTGCTGGTGTAGATGACTCAAACCCTAGAGAATTCAGAGAAAGGTTAGCGGAGTCCAAGTTCAAAGCATGTTATTTTCTGACATTCCTCCTCATCCAATTAGGCTCCAGAAACAAAAAGATTCACAGTTGGAGTCAAACACGGGAGAATGCTTTTATTTGTCACCATGTGTTCCAAATACTGTCCTGTGTCACATGCTGGGAGGACAAGCCCAGCAAGCAAGACGCCCACCGATGGGCTACACATGCCGCAGTGGGTGACCTCCACTGCAGAACCAGCAGTTCCAGAGGGAATAAACCAAACTTTTCTGCTCCTGCAGGAATCCATACTAACCCAAATTCCTCTGCAGCTCTAGACACATTTTCCCTCATGCACTCCCTTCCCCTTAGGGAGTAATTTCTGTGGCAGAATTAATAGAGTAGGTTTGTCTCCTTCCTTACTTCCATCATCCAGAAACTGAAGGAAACAATTCTCTTATTCTATCAGAATAAGAAGCTGGACTGGAATCCACAGGGAAGCTTGTACTGAAAAAGCTACACATGCAAACACAAATGTCACCACTTGCAGGTACCCTTACCCTTAATAGAGCTACCATGCAAAGATGTCACTACTTGCACATACCCTTAACAGAGATACAGCTCAAATTAAAAAGCCTGTCTGAAAGGCTAAACTACCTCTTCTGTTTTGCCTTTCTTTTTTTGTTTTTCTTTAATTAGATCATTAATTTCTTTTTGTCACCTACATTTCTGTTTCATCCATTTATGACTCCAGTTTCAAAGTAACATCCACCTGTACTAACAGCTTAGGAAAAAGATGGAGTGCTTCAAAACCTGATTTTGCATTAGGTTTACATTTCACATTAAACATTCTTATTTGAGGGAGGAAATAATTTCTGCTGTCACTGCTGGTAGTTATTAGTCATTTTATGCTTGTTACCAGGGGACACCACCATGGCATAGATTCTATCTGTAGAGGAACTCTTTTTTTAGCCGTGTTATACCTGCTTAGAGGTACCTTTGTGCACTGGAGGCAAAGCCAAAATTCCACTGGAGTTCATTAAATCCTTCAAGCCTCATGTTAGAGCTACAATTGAGTGTCAACGCCTGGAACAAGACTAAGCCACCCTCTGTGGCACAGCTGTGGGAACCATTTGCCATGTAAAACCCTACAGAGGTCACGAACCAACCGCTCCAACACGCAGCCAAAACGCAAGCGATGACACTTGATGGTGGCCCTGGGACATGAGTCAGAGATTATTTTAGGAAGCAGGCTCCCAGAGTTCACACATTTAAGATAAGCCTGTGTGACTGTGGTTTCCTGGCGTGGAAAGCAGTGTGTCCATACAACTGATTCACCAGAGCACCAGCTACTTCACTGCACATCACACTGGTGCAGACAGTGGCATTCAGGGTCAACAGAGAAGTGCTGTGTCACCTCTGGACACCACTGGCAGCCTCAGCAGCAGTGTCAGACATCTCCTTTTGGAGCAGTCATTTTGATTCATTTTCTCTCATAGAATGACAGAATCCTCTACGTTGGAAAAAGCCTCTAAGATTGTCAGGTCCAATTGTTAGCACTGCCAAATCCACCACTAAACCATGTTCCTAAGTGCCACATCTACACATTTAAGTATGTCCAAGGATGGTGATGATTCCACCATTTGCTGGCCAGCCTGTTCCAGGGCTTGACAACCCTTCTGGGAAAAAAATCTTTTCCTAATACCCAACCTAAGACTGCTCTGGCACAACATGAGGCCATTTCCTATTGCCCTATCACTTGAATGGCTCCTCTACAGGTTTTCTTCACACGCCCAATATACTTTTCTTTTCTCTTGAACAAAACCTCACTTCATGAAGCTTTTTAATGTTGGGCAACCATTATGATCACATCATCTGACCTCACTTGTGCAAGATGCCAGCAAGCCTTTGCTGCAGCTGCCATCTCCCAGTCCATGAAACTCTCCATTTTAAGACACTGCAGTCAAACATTTATCTCCTAGGTACAAATGCTGGAGCATCCTTATTAAAGCCAGAGCCATGTGCATTTAATAAAACATAAGGTCTTTTTTAACAATGAGGGTTCTTTCCACGGACATCATTAGGCCTCACCTTGCTGTTAACTGAAAATACAGTTGTAATATAAATAAACCTTTGCTCTATTAATGCTGAAGGAAATTATGTCTTTTGTTGAAGGAAAAAGAGGGTTAAAAATGGGGGGAGTAACAGAGCTAAAGGCCATTAAAAAAGTCTTATGTATTATGCATCATACAAGCACATGAATCATTCATGCCCACCGGCACCAAAGAGGCTCCAGTCCAAGGCAGCCACAAAGCCTGCAGAGCCAAAGGCTTTCTGTGTCCCTAGGCACAGAGTGTGACACTCCAACACCCCCCAGCACTAAGCTCCCTCTGGCCACGTACCCGTAAAATCTCTCTGCAGATGTAGGCAATCCACTCTTCCTTCAAGGTGTTGCCCTTCGTGTTCTTGATGAGGTCTGTGACAGAGCCTGCGCCGCAGAACTCCATCACCAGCTGCCAAACGAAACCAAAATGCAGTTACTGCAGTGACACCCACAGCATCCTGTGGGCTCCTGAGCCCAGGGCAGGACCCTGGCAGTCAGCTGTGGGGATGCCACAGTGCTATGCAGAGCCATCGAGACATAATCTTAAACCTATCAGCTTGTGACCCATGTGGGCTTTGTTAGAAACATGAAACAATAAATGGTCAGAAGGCTTGGAAGGATTGAAAGTTTTTGCTTCTCTCCAGAAAGCTGGCAACAAGAAACAAATCAGCCCAGTGCTGAAAGGAAACCTTGAAATCTCATACCCCACTGCTACATACATGCCATGGTCTAGTTGACTGGCAAGGGCTGGGGGCTAGGTTGGACTGGATGATCTTGGAGGTCTCTTCCAATCTGGTTGATTCCATGATTCTATACCCTACTCCACACTTACCATCGATGGTTAGCATTGACAGCAATACAACCAAAGCTCTACCTCTTGTATATAAGAGTTCCAACTCTGAAAACATGCAGGCAACAAGACAGATGCTTGAAGGCTTCCTACAACCTTGGAAAAAACCTTCATATAACTTTGGAAACCATGTATACATCTCAATTTTTATCTTTTTCTACCAGAAAGTCTCTGGTTTTGACCATCTTTTTGACCAGGAAGCTCTCCTGGAGGAGAAGCTTGCCATGCAGCTTCAGGCTCACAGAGAGACAGCTGATGTCCTACTGCTCAGACTAGTTCAAATGAGACTGGGCACCATCACTTGTACCACTTCCAAAGTTTCAAAATATCAAATACAGAAGTACAGTGATCTCACCCAGGCCCAAGCCTCATCTTGTCATTGAGCAACTGTGAAACAAACCTTGCAAAAATAGCATGGGATGTGTGTGTGCCTCCCAGGGACATCACAGATCCCTGGGAAGTGCAGGAGCCAGCAGCACGCTCCAGAAAGCGAGCACAGCCCACGTACACAACCAGGCTCCTCCAAGACCTGTGCATGAGTTTCTGTCAGATGCAAACCTAAGTTTTCCAACGAGACCAGTTTGGTACTAAAAGATACTCTCTCACAAGCTGTGCCTTGCCAGATCCTTCAGTGCACATGTTTAAAGATACTTATTGCATGCAGCTTACACAGTATTTAATCTTCTGCACGCAAATGATGTCACTTGATTAAATTCATAGGCTAAGAGAAGAGGGGAAGGAAACTGCAAAAGGGTTACTCCTAACCACATTGCTCAGATGGCATAAATAAACCACCACCAAATCCAGACATAAACCTCCAGGTTAAATAAAATACTTGAGCAGACTACACCTTAGCTGGCTTTGACCTTGCTCCTGTCTTCAGTTTTGATATTGAGTTTCTCTACTCTTCTCTTCCTAATCTGACATGAAAAATTCTTTGCATATCCCAGTTACATCAGGAAATTGGCTTCAAGAAAGAGGGGTGTGACTGGCCAAAGTCTGCCCCATGCAAAGGCAACTCCACCCCAGTGGAGCTGTTCCACAGCTCTTCCACTCCAGTGGAATCCAGCTGGGTCACACAGCCTAAACCAGGAGTTTGTCATTGCTCACCAAATGGAAAGTAATGGACCACTGTGCTGGTTTGAGGCTAATTAGAACATTTTTATGAGAGAAATTAGATTATTGGCTGTGAAAGGAGAATAATGGTGATGTCTATATTACCTACTCCTTCTGCTGGGACACAGCAAAACAAGGATGCAAAGATAAGGGCAGCCTGTGGCTTGCCTGCTTGCTGTACTAACCTCTCTGCCTGAATCTGTGTAACCCAACTAATAATTTCCTCCCTAACACCTCTTGCTGACCTTTTCCAGCTCATTCTGCATATAAGTGGGATCCTGAGATAAGAGAGAGGGTGGAAAGGAGGAGGGGAGTTGGTTGGGAGTCTTCTCAGGCAGTCTGTCTGCTCGAGAAGGGGTTTTGTACTTCTGTATTACTTTTAACTTGTATATAGCAGTAAATGTTTGTAATCTATTGTATCTATATGCTTGTGAATTGTGCCAAGCTGTAAATATAGCTTCCTTAACTTCCAGCTCCCTTAACTTCCAGCTTCCTTAATGCAGTCCAGCTGACTGAGCCTAGTCTGGTGAATTCAGGGGTGTGGGGGGGAAGAGGGTAACACCCAAACCACTACAACCACCTGGTTTCAAGGTTGCCTCTCCTCTCTCTCTTCTCACACTGTCACATGGAGAATATCAGCATTTCCACATGGTGCTGATTAAATGGACCTTTGGGGTACCACGGCAGCAAGCTTGGAAATGCAAAACCTGAGTAGCTAAGCCAACCACAGACAGGTTCCAACCCAAAAGCTGCCCCCTCCAATTCCCTTTCATGGAAATTCATCCAGAGGCTCTCACCAAGATGTGGAGCAGGAAGAAGATTCTGCTGTGCTATGTACGATAATCACAGTGCTGAAGAGATGGAAGAAATCCTATTCCAGTACACAGTGTATCCATTAATTTTGCCAGATTATCTTTATGGAGCTGGCAGTTCACTTGGTGCTCTGCCCTGTCCTTGATTTCCACAGGGCAAAGATTAATTTTGCACCAGGAGGTGACTAATGCAGCCACCTGCTGATGTATCCCAAATCTGTAATGGTGAAATCTCCTGGAGAGTAAAGGGAAAAACAGAGAGAGGGAACGAGAAACTCCCAGGAGTGTTTCCAACTCAGCTTTTTAAGAGCTGCAGAGTCCAGTAACACCTAAAGGAAAATCACCCAGCCCCAGCAGACCTCTGGCAGCCCCAGCAGGCTCCAGGTCCAGTTGGGCAGGGGCCAAGGGGGCTCCGCAGCGTGCATGTGTGGCTACCAGCAAGGCACCCCCTGAAAGCTCTGCCACCAGCTCTCCAAGAAAAGGAGCAGCAGAAAGATGGAGAGGCTGCCTGAGGAGCTGTCTGCCAAGGAGAGCTGAGGGACACAGAATCACAGAATGCTTTAGAATCATAGAATCAACCAAGTTGGAAGATACCTCCAAGATCATAGTATCATAGTATCATAGTATCATCAGGGTTGGAAGAGACCTCAGCCAGCCCTAGCCAGTCAACTACACCATGGCACCAAGTGCCCCATCCAGTCTTCTCTTGAAGACCTCCAGGGACAGTGCAGGGACCTCAAAGCTCATCCAGTTCCAAACCTGCCACAGGCAGGGACACCTCCCACTAGAACAGGTCACTCAAGGCCTCATCCAACCTGGCCTTGAACACCTCCAGGGAGGGAGCAGCCAAACCTCCCAGGGCAACCTGTGCCAGTGTCTCACCACCCTCACTGGAAAGAACTTCTTCCTAATATCCAGTTTAACTCTCCTCTCTTCCAGTTTAAACCTATTACTCCTCGTCCTGTTATTACAAGACCTTATAAATAGTCCCTCCTAGCCCTCCTGTAGGCCCCTTCGGATACTGGACAGCCACTACAAGATCTCCTTGAAGCCTTCTCTTCTCTGGGCTGACATCTGATGGGCAAAACCTCTGTTCTGGGAGGCTTGACCTTCAGCAGGGCAACCATTGGCCTTTTCATGCAATTGCTAGGGGAAATGCTGTGGGAGTATTTAGGTTAGAAACCAACCAAAAGCCTTCCAGGAGAAAATAAAACGGAACAAAAGTTCTAGCTGATTTTAGGACAGAGCTTAGCACACTCAGGAAAGGCTGCAAACAGCATTTCCACTACCACACCTCCTTACCAGTCCCACGTCTCCTCCAAGTGACGGTTTTCCTGCGCACACTTGCATCATTACCAATCTTGTTAAAGGATGAAGTCATGATGGGGGAAGACAATAAACTTGAAATGCAGACTGAACTTTTGTTAAACATAATTAAAATTATCATCAAGACAGGCCAAAGGTAAGATCATCTCCTAAAATTTAATTTGCAAGGCCATTTACTGAGGAAGTGTTTTAAAACACAGTTCATTTACCATTTGCTGAGCTCTTCATATCAGACTGACAGCAAACTTCTTAAGCAATGGAAATTCAGAAGCAGCAGCTGTAAATTGCTGTGTCCTGCTGCTGCATGAAATTTTTGTTTAAAGAGCCTTGGCAGCTTTCAATTCAACCATCACCTCCAGTCTGGCCATGGCTAGTAAGAGCTCTGTTCCTATTGCTGGTGTACATTACCTGGGAAGGGCTCAAACCTGAGCACCCCCAGTACATAAACCTCAATCTGGCTGACAGTGAGCAGCTCCAGCTTGCCCAGAGGAACCCCTCAAAACCATCCAACTGCAAGGGGGAATGGAGCAAAGCTGGAGGTGGAGAGATTCAGACTGGATGTGAGGAGGAAGTTCTTCACCATGAGAGTGGTGAGAGCCTGGAATGGGTTGCCCAGGGAGGTCGTTGAGGCTCCATCCCTGGAGGTGTTTAAGGCCAGGCTGGCTGAGGCTGTGGCCAGCCTGATCTAGGGTAGGGTGTCCCTGCCCATGGCAGGGGGGTTGGAACTGGATGATCCTTGTGGTCCCTTCTGACCCTGACTCATTCTGATTCTAAGCCAAATCCTCTGTGCTCCTATTCTTCAGCCTATGAACAATTTCACTTTTCTTTTACAGAAAACAAGCACACAACACCCCCAGGCTAAGTGCTGCAGCAAATCCTTCGTCTTGCTGTGTATGAAAACAGAACCCAAAAGCAATGCAGTTTCACCCAAGCCTCCTGTCACACCCCACAGCCTGGCTTCTTTACAAGAGCTTCCCTCATTGCACACACCATGATACTTGGAGACAGTGATGGAGCATAAAAATAAGACGACCTTCAGTGAGTGGGGGATGGGCAGAAAAGCTGGTGCCCCTCTCAGAAACAGAAATATTGATTGAACTGGCATTTAGCAGCAACTAAAACATTCTGTAGGAAGATAAGCACAAGTTCCAACTGCCCATGTCAGTGCCTATGTCAGGATGCCTGGCTGAGGGCAACAGGGCCAAGCACTGCCCTGCTCTCACACTGATGGTGGCATCAAACTGCTCTTGCACATGTTCATAGCTAAATGATTTGCCTGCCTGTGCCCTGCCTATACCTCCCTGCATGTCCAGGCCAGCCAAGCAATTTGTGACCCTCAGGGAGCTGGCAGGCAGCTGCCAGCACGGATCCTGAGCAGGCTGAAAGCTTTGAGCTTAGAAATGGCAGCGAAAGGAGCCAGGCTCACAGCCTTGCAGTGTTTACAGCACTGACATCGTTTTGAAGAGGAGTGAGAAGGAAACAGCGTTGGCTTACTCAGCCAGACAAGCAGCAGAAAGCCTCTCTGCTAACCCTAGGCTCTCAGATGGGGGCTGGAGGAGCAGCCCTGCTCCCCCTACACCTCCTCAAGACTGCAGGACTAGAGAGAGCTACAGCTCAGCTAAAACTGTCCACTCTCAAGTGTTTCAGGATTTAATTCCTGCTATGTCAGGTATCAGCAACTGCCCAAAAATATTCTCTAGTGCCTGTAAGCAGATTAAGAGCAATCTGAGCTGCACAGGTACACCCCAGTGCTTTCATGTAGCCTCACTGGCCCCATTTTTCTGCCCCAGATACCCAGTGTGACTCTGTAGCACCCTGCAGCTATTCAATGGGCCCCTATGGCTTGATATGGTGCAAAAGCACATTGCAGCTACACAGTGACAGCCCTGAGCAGCATGCGGCTGTGCCATCCTGACATAGCCTCTGGCCTTAAATCACCTCAATCCTTTCTTTCTCTCAGCTGCCCCAGATTGCCTGCTGCAGAGGCCAGGCTGGAGGCCACCCTACCGTGCTCACCACAAGCAGGTATTTGGCAACCTGCCTGTTAGCAGTTTTTCCCCATTTGGTGACAGATGCAGCTCCGGGCGCCGGCAAGGTTGCCATGGCAGCCATCCATCATCCACCGGCAGTCAGCGCTGCTGGCCCCCAGGGACCATACTGCCAAGCAGGCACTGCCCTGGGAGGGCTCTGCACTGAGTGAGCTCTGCTTTGGGCTGCCACCAGTCACCACTCCGTTCCCCTGTTATGCAAACCCTGCTCTGCCCACTGCCCGTGCAGGGCAGGGCTTCTTCAGTCACGGCTTCAGTGGATGGCAAGGGCAGATGATAAACACCCAGCTGAGTGGCACCCCTGCTGTCCTATGGATATATACAGTGGTTAACACATGGGAATGAAGCAGAAGGCCTGGAGTTTCCAGCAGCCATCAGGGAGCATACTGTACTGGGGAAGGGTCCTTCCACAGATAGGACCACCTCTCATCACATTCACCCTTCCTCATGAATACTCCATTTCCCACTGCCACCCCCCTAAAAAAACCTCTCTGGTGACCTGCACCTTACATGTGAGATGAGCAAAGGGAATTTAATGAGTTTAACTCTGAAAAGCAGCAGTTAATTGATTAACTGGGTCTCCACCATCTCCTGGACCACTTCACTTCCTGCAGCCCATCCTCTCTTTGCCCACTTCCACCACAGACTCCCCCAGGCAGGACGCCCTTATCTTAGAGATGGGCACAATGCCTCCTAAAAACCCACTAGAAAGCAACACTTGATCCAACACAGGGATAAGCCTACTGCTTATTTTTAAAATCATAGCAACAACCTTTATGGAATAATTAATTGCCTTTTTCTCCTAATGGCTGAGGGATTTGTGACGCACACCTCCACTTTCACCTGCCAAAATATCCTCCATGCAGCTCTTTAACTTCACAGAATCACAGAATTAACCAGGTTGGAAAAGACCTCTAAGATGACTGAGTCCAGCATACCACCTAACAGCTTCTAATTAACTAAACCATGGCATTAAATGCCTCATTCAGCCTCCTCTTAAAGCACCTCCAAGGATGGAGACTCCACCACCTCCTCGGGCAGCCCATTCCAATGTCAATCACTCTCTCTGGGAAGAAATTCCTCCTAATGTCCAGCCTGAACCTGTCTTGGCACAGCTTGAGGCTATGTCCTCTTGTTCTGTTCTTGGGTGCCTGGGAGAAGAGACCAACCCCACCTGGCTACAGCCTCCTTTGAGGTAGTTTTAGAGAACAATAAGGTCTCCCCTGAGCCTCCTCTTCTCCAAGCTGAACCACCACAGCTCCCTCAGCTGCTTCTTACTCAGGAGAACTCAGCTGCTCATCATCCCCCTCTGCTCTCTTGAGACTCCACCTGGAGTACTGTGTGCAGTTCTGGAGCCCCCAACACAGGAAGGACACCAAACTGTTGGAGTGAGTCCAGAGGAGGCCACAAAGATGCTCAGAGGGCTGCAGCAGCTCTGATCTGAGGACAGGCTACAAGAGTTGAGGCTCTGCAGCCTGGAGAAGAGAAGGCTTTGAGACCTTGGAGTGGCCTTCCAGTATCTGAAGGGGGCTACAGGAGGGCTGCGGAGGGACTATTGACAAGGTCCTGTAATGACAGGATGAGGAGTAATGGGTTTAAACTGGCAGAGGGAAGGTTTAAATTGGATGTTAGGAAGTTCTTTCCAGTGAGTGTGGTAAGACACTGGCACAGGTTGCCCAGGAAGGTTGTGGCTGCTCCCTCCCTGGAGGTGTTCAAGACCAGGTTGGATGAGGCCCTAACCAACCTGTTCTAGCAGGAGGTGTCCCTGCCTACAGCAGGGGGTTGGAACTGGATGATCTTTGGGGTCCCTTCCGACCTGCACCATTCTATGATCCTATTCCATCCTATCCTATCTTTCAGGGCAAGTGGCAGGTGTGGAGGGGAGCAGCAGAGCGCCAGAGCCGCTCATCACGGCGGCAGAAGCGACGACAATACCTCATGTCAGCAGCCTGCCGCCTTGCCCAGCGATGCTAATCTCCCCTGAAAGAGCTCCCTGGGTTTTATTTCCGTATCAGCCTCCTGCATGTCGATAAAAAGAATTACTTGGCCATTATCAGAGAGCACTTTATTTCAACAAAGGGCCAATGAAAAATAAACAAGCCTTTATCTGGGCGGCAAGACTGATAGAGTCCCTGCAAGTCCTAACTCAATCAGATCCTGAAACCACGGCTCTTGAACACAGTGATAGCAGCACACCTCTCCTCCATGCTTTGGGAGCTTTCCTGGGAGCAACTCCATCAGCTCCAGCACTTGGCAAAGACTTAAATAAACCTCACCCTCCAGCATTCTTGGTGCAAGAAAAGCAGCTTCTGCAACACGTTTGTTTATTTTCCACTCGCCCATGAGAAAGGCTCCAAAATCAAGGGGGGAGAGTAGTGGTTTGGAAGGGATTTCAGAATGTTTAGTCAAGCAGCAAGTCTGGGTGATGAAGATCATGGAATGGTTTAGGTTGAAAGGGACCTCAAAGATCATCCAGTTCCAGCTTCCCACCATAGGCAGGGACACCTACCCCTAGAACAGGTCGCTTAAGGCCTCATCCAACCTAGCTTTGAACACCTCCAGGGAGGGAGCAGCCACAACCTCCCTGGGTAACCTCTGCCAATGTTTCTCCACCCTCACTGGAAAGAACTTCTTCCTAACATCCAGTTTTAATCTCCCCTCTGCCAGTTTAAACCCATTACTCCTCATCCTGTCATAGAATCATAAAATCAACCAGGTTGGAAGAGACCTCCAAGATCATCCAGTCCAACCTAGCACCCAGCCCTGTCCAATCAACTACACCATGGCACTAAGTGCCTCATCCAGGCTTTTCTTCAACACCTCCAGGGAAGGTGACTTGACCACCTCCCTGGGCAGCCCATTCGATGCTGTGACTCCCTCCACAGGATTTATTAAGTGGAATGGGCTGCCCAGGGGGGTTGTGGAGTTTCCCTTTCTGGAGTGATTCCCAAATCAGGTCATTACAAGACCTTGCAAATAGGCCCTCCCCAAATCTCCCCTTGCATGGCTGGGTGACCTCCTGGGAAACACTCAGGTTCTCCTCCTGACTTAGGGAATGCACACCATCCTCTGCTGTTTCATGAGGATGGGGACTGATGATCATCCAATGAGTTTCCTATGGAACTTTCCCCTTTGGAACTCCAGGCTGCTCTGGATGGGCAAATTAGTTAAAAATCATTGTTTTTTAATAACAATATATGTCAAGACCTATATGCATTGCACACAGGAAAAGAAATAAACCAAACCCTCTTCCTTGGTCAGACCATACTTACACCAGACTCAAGGAGCATAAAATCACTGAGCAGAGCCCAGATTTGGGGAGAGCTCCTCTGGCTTTTGAGGCCTTTGGCACACAGCTGGCGGTTTTTTTTCCCCCCACAGGCACTCCAGCAGCACAAGGGGAAGTGTTGTGAGTTGGTTTTCTATTTTACTTTTTTTAAAACACAGCTTATAGACCAGCTAAAGCCAAATGGAATTTCACAGGATGAAAAAGCATTTCTCAGCTTGACAGCTTTTTCCTCGCTGAAGCCCAGGCCAGCTGCAAAGAACATGATTTTTTAAGAGTTCCCACCAAAAAATAACCCCTACAGCCAAGGGATAACAGTTCCTGGAGTTCAAGTCCTCAGATTTTTACAATAATTTGATGTCCCACAGAGCCTTGCATGACAAGGCAGCACAGAGGCCCATCAGTTCCATGTTTTTTCCCAGGTGACATGGAATAATGTCCTCCAAACCCCCTTGGTTCCAATAACCATGCTCTGGGCACGTGGATGCAAGGGCAAACAGCTGAAGTCACTGAAGCTTCTGCCAAAACCAAGCCTAACTGATAGGGAAGCTAAAGGAATGAGCGTTCTGCTTCTCTTCAGTATCTCCATGGCCTCCACAAACATTTGTTACCCTTGAAAAATTAGGCTCTGGCTATCTTAGAATCATAGAATCAGTCAGGTTTGGAAGGGACTACAAGGATCAGCTAGTTCCAACCCCCCTGCCATGGGAGGGGACACCCTATCTTAGATCATGATGGCTGCCCAGAGCCTCATCCAGCCTGGCCTTAAACACCTCCAGCCATGGGGCCTCAACCACCTCTCTGGGCAACCCCTTCCAGGCTCTCACCACTCTCATGCTCAACAACTTCCTCCTCATCTCCACTCTGAATCTCCCCACCTCCAGCTTTGCTCCATTCCCCTGAGTCCTGTCACTCCCTGGCAGCCTAAAAAGTCCCTCCCCAGCTTTTTTGTAGGCTCCCTTCAGATCCTGGAAGGCCACAAGAAGGTCACCTGGGAGCCTCCTCTTCTCCAGACTGAACAGCCCCAACTCCTTCTTGTCCAGGTAAAGAAAAGCTTTGGAAGCTACCTGTGGGTAACTCAGAACTGACTACAATTACAAGGCTATGAGGAAATAAACTGTCTAGACTGCAGGCCAACATCCAGCTTGTTACATTTAAGGTAACTCAAAGGCAGCCTTCCCTTTAGTGCTGCCCTAATCCTCCATGGTTTGGGAATGCCTAATTAATAACCAAGAAGCCACTGACAAGGGAAATAGCAGGAGAAGGCAGGCAAGGATTTATGGAAAGGCAAAGCAGCTTGCAGCCCTTCAGCAATATGAGACATCTTATCAGAGAATCATAGAATCAACCAGGCTGGAAGAGGTTTCCAAGCTCATCCAGTTCAACCTAGCACCTAGCCCTGTCCAGTCTTCACTGAAACAGCTGACCAGCCACAGACCTCCCTGCCCTCCCCCTCCTCTCCATTTGCCTGCACTGGCTCCATGAAATATTAAGCATGAGAGCTGGCAGGAATCTAATGCAACCATTATCCCCTACCCCAGCCTCCATCTTCCCAGCAACACTCTCAGCTCCCTCCAACAGGTTTTGGTGTGTTTTTAGTGCGTTTGTTTTCATAGGACAAAATCATCTGCAACTGAATACTCCAACAAAGATGTTGTTAATGACAATTCAGAATAAACCCAGTTTTATCATTAGCATGCAAAGGTTTCATGGAACACTGGAGAAGCATTCTGCAGCACAGGAAGAGCCTTTCACTTTGAGAAAAAAAAGAGGGATGCAAAATAAGGCTTTTTTTTTTTTTTTGGTGCAGTACAGGTTGTGGTCAAAGGCCAACAGGGAGCAAATAATTTGTGTTAAAACTCAGTTATTTAACAGAAAAAAGCAAGCAACTCACCCAGAGCTGATCATCCATTCCTGGTGGGTTCTTTTTAATGAAAGCACCATAATATGTAGCAATATTTCGGTGGTGGGAATACTTCTTCAGCATGTTAATTTCTTGTTTGATCTCTTCCTCTTCATCCTGGGTTGAGGCAAAAAAAACAAAAAAAAAAGGGAAAGAAAAACAAAACCAGAGGCACTAAGAGACTGCACTTCACAGGCTCACAGTTCTCTTTGTACGTGGGTGAACTTCTAAGCACCCCATTCCTGACCGACCTCTCCCAAGTTTCCTTGCACCAGTTTTTAATCACTTTTTTGCAGCTGAGCCCTGGTGGTGTGGACCAGAAGCTACTGGGTTGCTTCCTGAGCAAAAGCTAAGGAGAAGGCCCATGCTTTGCCACAATCCCTGCGGCATTTCTGAGCCCTGAACTGGACAGATCTTCAGGCAGTATGGAAATCAGGTTGCTCCCAAATAGTTCTGATCATCACATCTCCTCCTGAACAGGATCCCAAAGGTGCTGGCAGAGTCTAGGGTGGGCAGCAGTCACAGGAAGGGACCCAAAGAGATTATCGAGTCCAACCCCTCTGCCAGAGTAGGACCATACAACCTAGCTCAGGGCACACAGGAACACAGCCAGACAGGCCTTGAAAGGCTCCAGAGAAGGAGATTCCACTGCCTCTCTGGGGAGCCTGTGCCAGTGCTCTGGGACACTTACAGTAAAGCAGTTCCCCCTTGTGTTGAGGTGGAACCTCCTGTGCTGCAGCTTACATCCACTGCTCCTTGTCCTATCCCAGGGAGCAAGTGAGCAGAGCCTGTCCCCCCAGCCCTCAGAGCTCTCAGTCTTCTCTTCTCCAGACTAAGCAGCCCCAGGGCCCTCAGCACCTCCTCATCAGGCAGTGCTTCAGTCCCCAAGTCATCCTTGTGGCCCTCTGTTGGATTCTCTCTCACTGATCCCCATCCCTCTTAAACAGTCCTCTCACATGGGTTTAAGAATCTACCACCCCCATGTGCTGCTTTAAACCCTGCAGCACAGGTGGGAGCAGCAAGGCCCAAGAAGCTCCCAAACAGCCAATTACCTACAGGTGTCAATGTCCATCAGGAGGGACTGGCCAAGCAAAGCAAAGGCTGGTCAGGAACTGAGCCCTCATAGCAGCCATGCCCTCCACCTAGAGGTGCACCAGTGGCAGACTTTGGCATCTCAGCCCAAGGACACACTTGCAGCAGTTCACCCATCTCTCCACATTTTAGTTTCCCTTATAACTCATATAATGATGCACAGCAGACTTGTGTTGCTCTGAAGCTCAGCAGAATTCGTGGTACTCTTGCAGGGTATCTGCCCAGCCTCTTGGACCCATCAGAGGCCCCAGAAGATGGTAGAAACCATTGCATGGCAGAAGGGTCATTGCCCTGTGCATCTCAGCTGTCCAACACACTGCTCCTGCCCACCCTGGAGTCTGGAGGTGGTGTCCCTGCCCATTGCAGGGGGTTCAAACTACATGGCCTTGAAGGTCCCTTCCAGCTCAAAGCATTTTATGATCACTGTTACTAGTGGTGTGGTGGCACAGGACCAATGCCTGTCCACAATGCCAGGCTAACTCGGTCCTGGTGGCAGGCACCACTCCCACAGGTGGGATGTGCATGTCACCACCATTCTGAAACAGGTTTCCCACAGAAGTTGAGGTTGCCCCATCTCTGGAAATGTTCAAAGCTAGGCTGGATGGGACTTTGAGCACACAGGTCCAGTGGAAAGTGTCTCCATGCATGGCAGGGGGAATGGAACTAGATGATCTAAAGATCCCTTCCAGTGCAACCCACTCTTCTGTCACAGCCCCTCTCTGTCCCATCTGCAAAGCAGCCACAGCTGAAGCAGCCAATGCAGAAGCACTGTAGCAGTGCCTGTTTTGATGTCCTAGCTCTTTGCTTTCGTGACCATCAAATGTGCCCTGGTTTTATTTTAAGCTGACGGAATTCCAGCTTGCTGCAACTCCACAGGCTGTGGAGCAGCAGTTAGCACCTTGATGTCAATGAGCTTTATTATAAAAGGACCAGAAGGGCTGTTACTTCTTTGTTCTTTATTATTCCTGTCCCTCACTTGCTTCATCCTGACCTTGGTTTGACAAATGGGCAAAGGACAAGACACCCTGTGAACAGCAAAGCTGCAGGAGCAGCCCTTCCTGAAGAGTGATGCTCCCTGATCAAGTGTCACAAAACACAGACAGAAGCACAGCCTTCTCCCCAAAATACCATGGACGACGATTCACTGACTACAGTCTTCCACACAAGTCAGGGAAGAACAGTGGAGATGAGGTCAGAAGGAAGAAATGGAAGTAGCTAAGTGGAGTATAAAACAAGCTCCACTTTTATCTTTGTTAAGAGCATGGAGAGCACAAGCACTAAACAAGATGAGGAACTGGCCCAAACGAATCAGAGAATCGACCAGGTTGGAAGAGACCTCCAAGATCATCCAGTCCAACCTAGCACCCAGCCCTGTACAATCAACTAGACCACGGACTATTTTGGAAGACCTTTATCACTATTTTCCTTCAAGCAGGCAACACAACTTTTCATTTTCCCAGGAATCCAGAGAATGTAACACTTTATGAGGCACCAGAGAGGTTTGGGGTTTTTTTTCCCATTGAAGCCCTTTCCAACAAATAAAGCAGCTGGATGCCTGACAGTGCTGGGAGCAAGGAGAAGCAGCCAGTGCAAAATCCCACCAGCTCCCAGAGTACCACTAGCCAGGACTTCAGTAATCTCCTGCCTCATTCCTGGCTGTTATTATTATACTATTAGTGCCATGGTGTGCTAGTTTGAAGCTAGATAGAATGTTTTGGTGAGATGGATTAGATCACAGGCTGTGAAAGAGAAAACAGTGCTGCTGTCTACTTCACTCATAGGCTTTCTGAGAGGTATAAGAACAAGAATCCAAACATGGATAAGGGAGTTGCACTTCTGCTTGGGAGCTCTGAGCTGCATTTCTCTCTCTAGCCTTTCTGCCATCTCTCTGATTAATCCACTTTGCTTCCTAATCCCCTGGCCCAACCTCCCTTCTCCCTTGGGACTGGGGTAAGGTTGAAAGGGGTGGGAGAAGGTGGAAGGGTGGTTGGGAGCCCCTCCTGGGGACTCAGGTTTCTGGGGGGAGAGTTGTGTTTCTGTATTACCTTTTACCTTGTATTTTTCTGTCTGTAACTGTATATACTGTAAATATCTGCTTGTATATTGAGCTAAGCTGTAAATAATAAGCTTCACTCAAGTTTCCAGAGCCAGCTGAGTCTAGTCTGGGTGATTTCCAAAGTGTGGGGGGCAGAGAACACCCAAACCACCACACATGGTCTAGTTGACTGGACAGGGCTGGGTGATAGGTTGGACTGGGTGATCTGGAGGTCTCTTCTGACCTGGTTGATTCTATGATTCTGTTCTCTAGGAAAAACGGGGACAAGCCAGAGGGACACTTGGGCTGAGGTTTTATCTCAAGTCCCTCTTTAGGTTTAAGTATTCAAAATGAGGGAAAAAAGCCAACTCAAAACATGAAAGCTGTGGATGGCACCTGAGGACAGGTTTGCATAGCCAGGCTCAGGGGTCTCCAGCCCAGCCTCCTACTCCCAAGCAGGACTACATCCAGCAATCACCACCAGCAAATCCAGCAAGGGAGGGATGAAAAATGAATTATTATGGTGAGTTGCTGTTGCTGCTCCAACCCCAAAACTGACAAAACCCCCAGACCAGGTTTTGCTGCCACGTTTTGCCTCTGTCAATCAGTTCTGCTACATCAATTACTGGAAGTAGGTCATGCAGCAGGACCAGCCTCTGGAAAATGAATCTGAATTCTTAATTCAGAAATAGTGGCTGCCCAAACTGATCAAGTGCTGTAATTTAAGGGCTTCTAAACTGCAATCTTCCCTAAGAGATAATTAGCAAGAGCATAGATGAATCAAACAAAGCATCATTGTCAGGGGCCTTGAAGGGTTTAGTGCATGGCAAGTGGTCAGGATGAGATGCTGGCTGGGAGCTCACTTAAAATATGGAGGCTTTACACTCCAAAAGCTTCCTCCAGGTGGCTATTGTTGAGATGACCACATTAGTTTTATCTCTGTAGGCTTCTGAAAGCCACCTCACCAGGGACATCCTGAAAAAATGGGTAGGGTGGAAGACTTGTATAGAATGAAACAGCAGCAGCACTGAAATAGGCACAGGTCAGGAGGCAGTGAAGGAATGGAGAGGACACACTTGGGTTTTCACCAGCAGCCTTTGCACTGAGCCTGTCCAGGTGCCAAATGTGGCTGTAGGCACCACCTTTAGAAATCGCTCTGGAAATGCTTCCCAGGACCATTTGTGTGGTGTCTGGAGGACACAGCTCTAGATCTGACTTCAGTATCAACAGTTATGAAGCACACTCTGGCCCCCACCATGTCACAGCTTTACTCTACTTTTAGTGTGGTCATCACCCATCCTAGAATCATAGAATCAGTCAGGGTTGGAAAGGACCACAAGGATCCTCTAGTTCCAACCTCTCCTGCTTCATGAGCAACCTTCTGTTGACGACTGTGTACTGGTGGCATCCCTTCAGAGGACACTTCTGCACCTCAGCTGATCCTCCTGCCATCTGCCTCCACTCATGCAATACTGGGGTCACCACAGAGGGTATTCAGTGGGGTATGGAGAAGAAGAGGAGAGCAGAAGTTGTCAGGACTTCTTTTTATGAGGACAGACTTCAAAACTCTGCACATTTATATGCTGAAGGAAAAATAACCAGCGTGGTTTAATGGGGCTAAAAACAGCTTAAGGGGGAAAAAACCAATCACTGGATATCCAAACAACACATCCTGTACCAAAGACCTGATCTTGGACATTCAGAGACCTGAGACCCTGTTTTGGAAGGCACAGGTTTGAATCAGGGACATCTACTTAAAGACCTGGCTGAAAAGAGTAGTTATTGGGCAGGACCAGATGTGGCATCCTTTTAGTCAACATCCTTACTTGGAAGTCAGGAGATTTCAGAATCACTAAATGATGTGTAGACTCAAATGTAAGCCTCTGTTTGGCCTCAAAGAAACATTCTGATTCCTCAGTTGAAATTGGTTGCAACCCCAGACTTCATCCCATGGGAATCTCACTGCTATTTATGCCATGAAGTTGCATTTGGTGGCTCTGTCCCTTCCCTTAGAGCCTGCTTCCCACGAGAACTAGAGAAATGGCTCTGGTAGCTATGGCAAGGAAGCAGAAACAAATCTCATTCATGCTTACAGACATCTTCCCATGCACAAAAACAATCTGGATGAAGGTCCTGTAGATACCAATACCACACCAGCTATGGCATTTCAGAACACACTCCTGAGGCCAGCTGACTGCTTTCACTGCAAGTCAACTCTGTATCTGCTCAACTCCCAAAAGCTAATTAAAAACATTGACTCAAAAAGTAAGGTAGACTGGGATCCAGTCCTGAAATTCTGCAATGTGTTATCCCAGTAAAAAAACAAAACAAAAGTAGTAACAAAGCACTGCTTTCACAGGAAGGAACTTTGGGAGGTGTAATACTGCACTTAAAAATTTATTCAAGAAAAAGCCCTTTGATGTCAGCCTCCCAGATGCATCTGTTTAGGTTTTCAGGGATCACAGTAATTACATTCATTTTTTTCCCTTTTGTGGCCACAGGGAACTCACAGAATCACAGAACAGAGGTTGGAAGGGATCTCCAGAGATCACTGAATCCAACTTCCTTGCCAAAGCAGGATCACCTAGGGCAGGCTGCAGAGGAATACATGCAGGCAGGTTTTGAAAGCCTCCAGAGAAGGAGGCTCCACAACCTCTGGGCAGCCTGTTGCAGTGCTCTGTCACCCTCACCATAAAGAAATTTCAACTCATGTTGAGATAGAACCTCCTGTGGTCTAGCTTGTACCTTTTATTCCTTGTCCTATCACTGGGCACCACCAAAAAGAGCTTGGCACCCTCATCTTGACCCTCAGTCCTCAGGTATTTACAGACACTGATCAGATCCCCTCTCAGCCTTCTTTTCTCAAGACCTAAACAGCCCCAGGTCTCTCAGTCTTCATGTGAGAGATGTCCAAGTTTCCCAGTCATCCTTGTGGTTCTCTGTTGGACTCTCTCCAGCAGAAATGGTGAAACCATTCTTTCCCCTAAATCCTGCTACTCATTTCATCACCTGCACACTCTTGCTTCTCTCAGCCTGGCACAAGACTCAAAAGAGCCATGTTTCTGTGGCCAGGGTGCTCCATTTTTCCCCCTGTATCAGCAGGGTAATTTCACTTGTCTAATCAAGTTATTCCTTTTAATATCTGCAGGTAGTTTTGGTGATACCAAACATCAATGAAAAACACGGATTTGGAGAACCCAAAATGTGTTAAAGAATGCACCATCCTAAAAGACTCCACAAAGATGATGAAGGGGGCAGAACCTTTCCCTTATGAGGAAAAGGCTGCAGGAACTGCATCTCTTCAGCCTGGGGAAGAGGAGATTGAAGGATGACCTCATCCATGTTTATAAAGATGTGAAAGATGAGTGTCAGGGGCTGGAGCCAGGCTCTGCTCGGTGATGCCCAACAACAGGGCAAAGGGCAACAGGTGCAAGCTGGCACATAGGAGGTTCCTCATGAAATTCAGCACAGCCAAGTGTAAGGTCCTGCACCTGGGTCAGTGCAATCCCAAGCACAAATCCAGGCTGGGTGGTGAATAGCTGAGAGAGAGCAGCCCTGAGGAAAAGAACCTAGGGGTCTGGATCAATGAAAAGCTCAACAGGAGCCTGCAGTGTGAGTGCAGCCCAGACAGCAACCATGTGCTGGGCTGCAGCAAGAGCAGTGTGGCCAGCAGGGACAGGGAGGGGATTCTACCCCTTTGCTCTCCTCAGACCCCACCTGGAGTCCTGAGTGCAGTTCTGGAGCCCTCAGCACAAGAAGGACATAGAACTGTTGGAGCCAGTCCAGAGGAGGCCACCAAGATGCTCAGAGGGCTGCAGCAGCTCTGATCTGAGGACAGGCTACAAGAATTGGGGCTCTGCAGCCTAGAGAAGAGAAGGCTTTGAGGAGACCTTGTAGTGGCCTTCCAGTATCTGAAGAGGGCTACAGGAGGACTGGGGAAGGACTATTTACAAGGTCTTGTAATGACAGGAGGAGGAGGAATGGGTTTAAACTGGCAGAGGGGAGAATCAAACTGGATGTTAGGAAGAAGCTCTTTACAGTGAGGGCGGCGAAACACTGGCACAGGTTGCCCAAGAAGGTTGTGGATGCTCCCACTCTGGAGGTGTTGAAGTCCAGAGCTGGATGATGCCTTGAGTGACCTGTTCTAGTGGGAGGTGTCCCTGTCTATGGCAGGGGGTTGGAACTGGACAATCTTTGAGGTCCCTGCCAACCTAAATCATTCTATGATTCTATAAGGAAAAACCTTTCACTGGTTGGGTGACAGAGCACTGGAACAGGCTGCCCAGAGAGGCTGTGGAATCTCCTTCTCTGGAAATATGCAAAATCCACCTAGATGTCTTCCTGTGTGACCTACTCTAGGTGATTCTGCACTGGCAGGGGGGGTCAGACTCGCTTTCCAGAGGTCCCTTCCAACCCATAGCATTCTGTGGTTTTGTGATTGTGTTGTTACAATTTTTCCCAGATTTTATAACCACATTCCAAAGTGCCACTGCTGGGACTCGATGTTGCTCTCCCCCCACCCAGTGGAAAATTACTCAATCACCAAAACTCTTCCAGATTTATTTACCCCCCCCCTTCACACATTGATTAAACCCCAAACCTCTTAATGGCACATTTCACATTCAGGCAAAACAGATTGGCTTCTCAGGAACACAAACTTTCCACCAACCCCCATAGGTTATCACAGCCTGGCCCCATTCCCTGCTTATCAGCAATGTAAGGATGCAGGAGGAGGAGGAGGATACATTACCCCGGTGACGTCCATAACCTTAATAGCAGCAAGCTGGCCTGTTTTAACATGACGACCCTGCAAAAGAAAAGGGAGAAGTGTGTTTGTTTGGCTTGGTGGCAATGTTTTCCTCACAGTGAACAATATCCTTAAACAATCTCCTGATCCCAGCACCATCCACACAGGTTTTTTTTTTCCCTTTTCAAGAGCATCTTCACAGCAGCCATGATGAGAAAAGCAATTCCATCCCTTTCCTCCTGCCATTACAATTAATTAGCAGAGAGCCTCCAATGCTCTGTTTTTCTGGCAAACAACTGCTGGAAATATCCTTTAATGCTCAGCCATGCAAAAACAACCAGCCCGGGGGCCTCTCCTGAGCACGAAGCATGACTCGGCTGGAAGTGATCTGCTGGGGCTTTGATGCTGGCAGTGTGCTGGCTGGGGCAGCCACACTGCTTCCACTTCGCTCCTGGGGCCACACCAGGCACTCCAAGCCCGCACAGCACCGTTACACACTCTGGCCTTGGATTTATTTCCTGTGCAAAAGCCTTGGTTGCAGAGCAGAGAGGTTCCTTTTTACATCAGATTTGCTCCTTGGCTTGTGGAACCACCCTTGCCTTCGTGCTGGCATGAGCAGGGAGTGTGCGTCTAGAGGAGACGCTCAAGAGGCAGCATGGAAACAGAAGCTCCTTGACACACATGGACAGCCCCTGTGGTTTGCAGCAACTGAGAAACTAGCAAACCACTGCTATGAGCTGCTTGGTGCAGGGTGCTTGAGCATGTCAATCCTAACGGAAAAATGCCTGGCAGAGACGAGGAACACGACAGAAGAGCCCAAATTGTTGAGGGGATCTTTAAGCCAACACAACTGCTACCAAGCAAGCCAATTCACAGCTCTTCCTCCCGTCCTGAGAATGGATCATCCAGCATCACATCGGAATTGCTCACAGCAAATCATTCCCCCTCCCTCCACCTGAGGGCACAGGCTCTGCTTATGAACTAGGCAGAGTCAGAGGAAAAGATGCTTCTCCTCCAGGAACACCAGCAAACACGGATCTCGGCAGGAAAGCCAAGAGACAAAGTGAAGCATCCCCATTTCCCAGTCACTTTTTGCTAGGGGAGCAGCCTAAGGCCCCATTTCATGAGATACAGCACGGAGAACATACAGGGAATGGCAACATTGGTACTTAATGCACCAAGGATGAGAGGAGGAGCAGAGACGGAAAGGGGACAAGCATAGCAGAAAGAGGTAAAAACATGAGACTGTCCTTAACTGCAGGCTCCTTCAGCCCCCCCAGCCAGCACGGTTGGTGTTGAGCTGGGGTTTGTGCCTAGGCTTCCCAGCCCTCCAAGCTGGAGGGGGTCTTTCATGCCATGTCTCCTCCAGCTAGAATCCCAAATTACCAGACAGAAGGACCTCTTCCCAGCCTTTTGAGTTTGCAGGAACCCAACCCATGCGCTGGCTGTGGAGCAAGGCAGCCTCATCCTCTCCAAATTTATGACTTCACCAGGAAGCCAATTCACCCACCAGGGCTCCTCACTCGTTTATTAACACAAATTATATGTCCTGAGCAACTGCATGTTCTACCAATGGAAAAACAGAGCTTTATTTTAACATGTGCAGCATAAAACATCATGAAATAAAGGGCAGGCCAGCAGCACTGGGCTGCAGCTGAAGCATCCCCTCAGAGAGATCACTGGGAAGGAGTGGCACCTTACCAGACACCATCTATTTAACCAATGTGATGTGGAAAACCAAATCCCCATCCCTCCTTCCTAAATTCACCCCTGTTTGCTTGACCAGGAAGTTCCACATGCACTGACTCTTTAATTAAAGCCAACGCAGCACTAGCAAGGGATGTGCCCAGACTCAACCATGGCACACTTCATCTTCCACGAAGTGGAGGAGGAAGATGAGGCTTCCCTGCACTTGCTCATTTTACCACCTTAGAATCACAGAATTAACCAGGTTGGAAAAGACCTCTAAGATCATCAAGTTCAACCTATCACCTAACCCTTCTAATTAACTAAACCATGGCACTAAGTGCCTCATCCAGTCTCCTCTTTAAACACCTCGAGGGATGGGGACTCCACCACTTCCCTGGGCAGACCAGTCCAATGCCAGTCACTCACTCTGTGAAGAAACTTCTTCCTAACACCCAGCCTAAATCTGCCCTTGAGGCTGTGTCCTCTTGTTCTGTCCCTGGGTGCCTGGGAAAAGAGATCAACCCCACCTGGCTACAGCCTCCTTTCAGGTAGTTGTAGACAGCAATAAGATCTGTCCTGAGCCTCCTCTTCTCCAGGCTGCACACCCCCAGCTCCCTCAGCCTCTCCTCTCAGGCCTTGTGCTTCTCTTCACAGGGCTGTGCTCCAGCCCCTTACCAGCCTTGGTGCCCTTCTCTGGACACATTCAAGCACCTCAACATCTTTCTTAAATTGAGAGCCCAGAACTGGACACAGACCTCAAGGTGTGGCCTGACCAGTGCTGAGTACAGGGGCAGAAGGACTTCCCTGGTCCTGCTGGCCACACTATTCCTGGTACAGGCCAGGATGCCATTTGCCTTCTTGGCCACCTGGGCACACTGCTGGCTCATGTTTGGTTGGCTGCCCACCAGCACCCCCATGTCCCTTTCTGCCTGGCTGCTCTCCAGCCCCTCTGTCCCCAGCCTTCATCTGACACATCCTCACCTCACTGTGTATTTTAAGGAACTGCCCCAGCCCTGCTGCAGAAGAGTGCTGCTGCCTACCTCTGGTCCTAACCAAGGGGGAAAGGAGCCTGATGTGTCCACATCATCCTTCCCCCAGGGATCTGCTGCTCTTCCATACTTCTCAGTATTTACAGAGGAAGGTAAGATCTCAATATTGTGTGAGTATTTCCCAAACCAAAATAAAACACTTTGAAATATGCATTAATGTAAGCCACAAAGGACATTTAGTCAGGGAAAACAAACAGCTGAAGGAGAACCAGTAAGTGTTCAGCCTTGGAACAAAAGCATTTTGTTTAAGTCTGTTTGCAGTGGTGGATTGCTGAGCTCCATCCCAACAGACTTCCACCTCCATCCAAAGAAACCAGGCACTTCCTCACCAGTTAACTGTCCTTTTTCATTCAGCATCCCTAGTGCTCAGCATTGATACCTGCAGTGGAACTACCATAGGTAGTTTAGAAAAGCCAGCTGATTTGCACCCTACTGCAGGCATTCTTGGGTTCACAGTACAGACACAGACAGGTTGGAGAGAAACACAGAACTGAGAGTGATAGACCCACTATAGAAAGAAAATTAGCATCCACCCTAGATGTCATGGCAATAACAAGCCCTTCCAATGGCACCAGCCACCAACCTCCTTCTGCACGTTGGCCATGCAGGAAGTATCCATGCCCCCACAGCCTTCCCAAAGTATCCAGCTGATCAGGCAGCAGAACCATTTCTGCCACAGCCAAGGCAAGCCAATATTGTTAACGTGTGGCAAGCATCAAATCCTCAAGTGGGAACCCTGCACTGCTATGAAGAAGCTACAAATGAGACTGGTGTAACATGGCCAAGAAACGCACTGTAAAGCCTCTGCTGCAACACTTTTACCTCTGCATGTCCTCCACACATCAAAACTTGCTGGCTTCTTCCTTTAAATCAACACCCAGAGCAGAGGTCTCCACTAGAAAGCCACACCAGCCCAGCTCCTGCTCCTGAAGTCACTTCTGTTCCCCCACAGCCATGACATGGGTCAAAATAGGTAAGACCTCAGATGCCTACAAAGAACTTCAAGAGGAATTTTCTGCTCTTTCAAAATTCCTCCGTTTGGGTTCCCCTGTGCTTGGGAGCTTGCCCTGGGGATGTTGCTAAAGGCACAGCTGTCCCAAAGTCCTCAGAGGCATGGGAGGCCTTTCCATGGCAAAGCATTCACTTCTGAGCCTCCAGACCATATCACCACCACCATTTTTGGTGACAGGAGAGAAGGAATTACAGAGAGGAGCAGCAACCTTTGTGGCCACTCTTGCTCCTTACGCTCTCCTTGTCTCCTGTCTGCTTAATAATTAATGCTAAGAGCCCTCGGTCTGCCTGCCTGTGCAGAAGGAGCTGCTCTGCCCTTCAGCAATCTCTAACATTTTGTCTTCTTGCCTTCTTTGCTTCCTGGCATGGTTCAGGCTTTTTCCACTGGCTGGTGGCAGGCGAGCTGCTCCCAGCTGCTCCTGCATAAGAGCGAGAGATGCCAGAGGACCAGAGCCCTCCCAGAGCCCAGGCTGCCATGACAACTTTGGACAAGGTGATCCCTGAGGTCCCCCCAACCTGGGATTCTCTTTATCTGTGACATGACACCACCAGCCCTTTGCCACCAAAGGGCTCAAACTCCTGTCTGGAGTTTGTTCTGGCCATCAACATGGGTTTGCTCCTCCCTCCTCACTCACAGGCAGTGACTGACCTCCCCGGGATTTCAAAAGAGAGGAAGGAGAAGAGATTTCCAGAAGGCTCCTTTTGTTATCCCACTTTGGCTGTTCAGAGTAAGCACTGCAAGGTTTGAAGGATCACTGCCAGCATGACCTGGGGTACAACTTTCAGGGCTCCCCAACACACAAGTATCACAGTATCATCAGGGTTGGAAGAGACCTCACAGATCATCAAGTCCAACCCTTTACCACAGAGCTCAAGGCCAGACCATGGCACCAAGTGCCACGTCCAACCTTGCCTTGAACAGCTCCAGGGACGGCGACTCCACCACCTCCCCGGGCAGCCCATTCCAGTGTCCAATGACTCTCTCAGGGAAGAACTTTCTCCTCACCTCCAGCCTAAATCTCCCCTGGTGCAGCCTGAGGCTGTGTCCTCTCGTTCTGGTGCTGGCCACCTGAGAGAAGAGAGCAACCTCCTCCTGGCCACAACCACCCCTCAGGTAGTTGTAGACAGCAATAAGGTCACCCCTGAGCCTCCAAGGCTTCCTTGCTCCTTTCCCTGAAGCAGATTTTGCACCTGGCTGTGTGATGTCCAGGCAGAACTGCTCCATCTGCTTTCACCTTCATCAATTCACCACCTTCACAGTTTTTTCCCCGGAAGCTTGACAGAGCACTGGAACAGGCTGCCCAGGGGGCTTGTGGAGTCTCCCTCTCTGGAGAGATTCAAGACCTGCCTGGAAGCATTCCTGTGTGATCTGCTCTAGGTGATGCTGCTCTGGCAGGGGGGTTGGACTGCATGAGCTTTTGAGGTCCCTTCCAGCCTCTGACATTTAGAATCACAGAATAGAATCAACCAGGTTGGAAGAGACCTCCAAGATCATCCAGTCCAACCTAGCACCTAGACCTAGCCAATCAACTAGATCATGGCACCAAGTGCCTCATCCAGTCTTTTCTTGAAGACCTCCAGGGACTGTGCCTCCACCACCTCCCTGGGCAGCCCATTCCAATGGGAAATCACTCTCTCTGCGAAGAACTTCCTCCTAACATCCACCTGAGCATAAATTCATGCTCCCAATTACTCTCAAAATGTTACACTAACTATCACTAACTTGCTAATACCAAGTATTAAGGCTAAGTTCTGCAAATGAAGCACCAGAAGTTGTGGGTTTTTCCTTCACAGGTTGTGGTCCTCACACTCCACAAAGTGTAATGGACTGGCAGATGATGTGAATATTGGTGACCGCTTTCAAACATCAATGGATGCATTCAGGCATTATACCTACTAAATAAATAAACCCTGGCCTCAGTATCAGCCTTGGTACACAAAAACTGTATATCCCAGCCCCAATTTCCAGTCCACCTTTTGAGGAGGGAAAGAAGATGATTGATTGTTGCTTTTTTAAACTGTGCTTACACAAGCACAGATTCCACCTTCGAGCCAGAGCTGCAATTTCTGTCCCCAGAAATGTATCCCACCCTATTTATTTAACTTCTGCTGTCTGCTCCTATTCATCCAACAAAATACATGACCCAGCACCTGCTGCAAACAGAGAGGCATGACCAGAATTATCACTCTCTTGAGAAAAGCAGAGCTCCTGTTTCCTTAAGCCAGGCAGAGCATCATCTCTTAAATCTCGCCGTCCCCAACTCCAACCCTACCTTGGGCAGGTACTTCGTGGGGTAACCTTGCTGCATGTGTGATATTTTAAGGCAAAACACTTGGAATGTAGCCATTCTGCAACACCCTTTAGTCATGAAACAGAAATATTAAGACAAGATTAGGGTGCCCTTGTCAGGCACTGTAGAAATTTTGATATGAACAGCCTTGGTGGGACCAGATCACACTATCACTCCTCACCACTGAGAAAGCATAAGCTGAAGAACATTCCATTTCATACAGAAATCTCAGTAACATGAGGCAAATCACAAAAAGGCTCAGAGAAGTCTGAATATTACCACTTTGGCTGGACAGAAGTCTCCCAGCTTATTTTCTTCCATTGTATTTTGTTGCAGTTAAAACACCAATTGATGAAGCAGCCCAACAAGTGCCATTTCTACTGGCCAGCTTCTGCCTCTAAACCATGTTGTTAGATAGCACAACTGTGACACCACCAGCTCTAGCATACACACATTCTTCCTACCAATGGGAATGGTGTGGGACACAAAAGATGGCATCCTGGCTTGTATTACAGGATCACAGGATGTCAGGGGTTGGAAGGAACCCAAAGAGATAAGAGTTCAATCCCCCTGCCAGAGCAGGACCACACAATCTAGCTCAGGTCACACAGGAACACATCCAGACAGGCCTTGAAAGGCTCCAGAGAAGGAGACTCCACAACCTCTCTGGAGAGCCTGTGCCAGTGCTCTGGGACCCTTACAGTCAAAAAGTTCCCCCTTGTGTTGAGGTGCAACCTCCTGTGCTGCAGCTTACACCCATTGCTCCTCGTCCTATCTCAGGGAGCAAGTCAGCAGAGCCTGTCCCTCACTCCTGACCTCCAGCCCTCAGATATTGATAAACATGTATTAAATCCCCTCAGTCTTCTCTTCTCCAGAATTACAAAGCTCCAGGTGTCTCAGCCTCTCCTCATAAGGCAGTGCTCCAATCCCCTAATCATCCTTGTAGCCATAACAGGGAGGTGATCATCCCCCAGTACTCAGCACTGGTGAGGCTACACCTCAGGTACTGTGTTCAGTTCCGGGCCCCCAACTACAGAAAGGATATTGAGGGGCTGGAGTGTGTTTGCAGAAGGGCAATGAGGCTGGAGAAGGGCCTGGAGCACCTGGGCTATGAGTGGCTGAGGGAGCTGGGGGTGATGAGTCTGGAGAAGAGGAGGCTGTGGGGAGACCTCATCATGCTACAATTACTTGAAGGGAGGCTGGAGCGAGGAGGGGGCAGCCTCTGCTCCTTGGTGGCAAGTGACAGGACTAGAGGAAATGGTTCCAAGCTGTGGCAGGGGAGGTTCAGGGTGGGTGTTAAGGAAATATCTCTTCATAGAGAGGGTTATCAAACATTGGAATGGTCTGCCCAGGGCAGTCACCATCCCTGGAGGCATTTAAGCAGTCTGTGGACCTGGTGCTTGCAGACATGGTTTAGTGTTGACTCTTCAGTGCTGGGTCAAGGGTTAGACTGGGTGACCTTTGAGGTCTCCTCCAATTGGATGCTGCCTGTGACTCTGTGATTGTGACAGGTGAGAAATCATCAGTTCATTTCCCTACATGAACAAACCATTTCTGGTATCTGCTCTGACAAACTCTCTCAAGCCCCACATCTGCAGGCAGACCATCAAGCTGTTCATCACTGAGTCTCATCTCAACTCCATTTCTCCATCCTAGACTTTCTACAGCAGAGCTCTCCTGGGATGGGCCAGAACTTCATGCAGGTTCCTGATCCCCATCCTGTCAGTTCCTTGTTTTCCTGTAGTTCAAGGCAATTCAGGGACTAGGTCCAAGATTTTTAGCACAAAGGCACTTTACTACTAATGCACTGAAAATTGCATCCAATTTTGCCTGGGAGAAGGAACTTTCCCTTCCAGTAGGAGCTATGCATCTGAACCGACCTGCTGCAGTAAATTAGACCATTTTATAGCACCTGGTGTGCTCTGTTCTCAGCTTTTACAGACTGTAGGCATGTTTATGCACTGCACTGCCCACAGAAAACTATCTTGAGGGGGGTGGCCCCCCTCCCTGACTCGTTTAAGAGGCTAAAAACTACTTCTTGATGGAAAACCAGGCTTGTCCTAGAGTGAAAAGTCAGCAACCTCCAAAAGAAGCTGTTGTATAAATTCTGTTCTCTAGCTTTGCACTTGGTTTATACATCTCTTTAAAAGGTATCTGGAATAAATCCCTGTCTCTGAGAAGGTAATTAAACCATCAGATACTCTAAATATCAGGTCAGTGTAAGAAAAAGTGAGTCACAGAACAAGATGGGGAAAATGTTTATCTTAACAAAGAGTAAAATAGCTGTTTGGTTAAAACACAGCCATCACAGGCCAACCCTTATTGTTCCAGCCTGCTAGCAGCAGGGGGATTTCAAGCCAGTGAGGGCTCAGGACAACAGCTGGGGACAAGGTCCTCACTCTAGCCAGAGACTCAGCCTCACCTTGCTGCCAAGCACTGCAGCAAACCCTCTGCCCTTTGCAGAGAGAGGCTGTGCTGCCCTTTGAGAACAGCAGCAGTGCATCTCCCTCCAGTACACACATTTCCACCTCTCCATCATTTTTTGGGTTCACAAACAGCTTGGGGAGAGCTTCGGAGCAACCCCACTACCTCAAGACACTGACTTGATGTGGTTTCTTTCCACCTAGGGCAAACTCCACTTGCATAAGAAGCTACCTAAAACATCCTCTGCTCCTCTCAGGCTTCAACACTCCGCAAATGGCATCACCCTGTGCATGCAGCATGCCTGGAACCCCAGCACTTTGACACCACAAATGGGAAATCCAGGGAAAAGATAAAGGTCTATCCAAAGCTCAACAGCTCACATGCTAGCCACAGGATGTTTCCAGAGTGGCTCCTCTGTCCTCCTCAGCTCTCCTGCAGAAAGCTGGTTGCCCACTTCAGCACAGCTCTTTACTTCTGACCAGTCTACAGCTGCCACTTAGGCTGCATCTGGAGAGCAGAAGACCTTCATGGGCAGAACAAGCAGAAAATTTCACTCATAGTCAATCCTCCCTTACATCTGTCATCTTTCCCAATATTTACAGAATCACAGAAGCATCCAGATTGGGAAAGACCCTCAGGATCATCAAGCCCAACCTATAACCCTACTCTGCTAGAAGAATAAACCAAGTCCAACCTATAACCCTACTCTACAAGAAGAGTAAACCCCTGGAAAACATAAAAACCCAATCTCAAACACAAATAAAACCGTGCTTTTTTTCTCTCAGCTGGGCATCTTGCTTTATACTTCAGTCCAGATTGAAGAATCAGAGCTTCCCCTTGCAAAGGCAGAAATCCTCTCCCAGCACAGACATCTCTAATTGCACAGGGCCGAGCTGCTGCTCTGTGCTGAATGAACAAAGCTGACCTTTGGTCTGAAATCTTTCTAACACTCGGTATCAATCCAGGCTCTGATCAGGGCCATGCAGCTGGGAGAGCTGCAGTTCCATTACTGCAGCTCCACAATAGGTCTGATGTTAAGTACAGAAGACAGGATTATTAGATTAACAAGCTAAATTGTTAAATTAGCATATTATTCATCTCCAGAAATAACACTCACTAGAGCACACAGGTGAGCAACTCTGTAGTCTTATATTCCCTTACAGAAATGGGAGGCTCATCTCTCACACCAGGGCTTGCACTTCTTCCATCTCCCATCTCTCTTGTTCAAAGCAGCCTGGAGACACCAGCCCTCCTCCAGCTCAGGAAGAACTGAGAGGCTTCCCTCTTCCATGCAAAAAACACGTGGGTAAGAGGTCCTAGATCAGTACATGAAAGATCCAAAATCCTTCCAGAAGTTTCTGTAGACAGTTCTTCCAGATGGACTGGATGATCTTGGAGGTCTTTTCCAACCTGGTTGATCCTATGATCCTATCCTATGATTCCTATGTGGCTTCCACAGTCCCCTAAGTCCCACCACGGGAGAACACCTGGTTAGAAAGTGCTTCCCCTCCATCTAACAGCAGCAAACTGCCTGTGGGGGGCTGGTTATCTGCCTCAGGCTCACACGAAGGACTGGGCACAAATTTTGCCCACCAATGTTTGAAGCTGTAGGTTTTGAGAAGCTGCACTTCATGGTCATAGATGACCTTGAGGCAGACTAGACTTCAGGATGTCTCTGCATCTGGCAGGGCTATCCCAGGACACAGAAAGCAACATTGGTCTCCCAAAGGGAGGTTAAAGCCTTGACAAGCACAGGATACTGCAGACCCTCCATATCACAGAAGCAGAGAAACACCCAGGTTGGCAAAGCCCCTCAGGATCACCAAGCCCTACCTATAACCCTACACTACAAGATTCACCTTGAACCATATCCCCAAGCACCACATCCAACTGACTCTTAAACATGTCCAAAGTGAGTGACTCCACCACCTCCCTGGGCAGCTCATTCCAGTCCCTGACCACTCTCTCTGGGAAAAGCTTTTTCCCGATGTCCAATGTGAACCACTCCAGCCTCATACTGAGACCATTCCCCCCCATGTTCTGTCTCCAGTTACCTGTGAGAAGAGACCAGCAGCAGCCTCTCCACAATGTCCCTTCAGGTAGTTGTAGACAGCAATGAGATGAGTAGACCAAGCACAACAACGTGGAGCAGACAGAAACAGACAGCAAATACTTTATGGAGTGGCTTTATGGAGCTCCCTACACAAACCTGAGGCACCAAAGGACTAAGGAGAGATAGCCCTAGCATCTTTCCCAATACAGGCTGAGGTTAATGTGATTGAGAGCAGCCTTGTGGAGAAGGACTTGAGAGTATTGATGGATGAAAAGATGGACACGAGGCAATAACGTGAGCTTGCAGTCTGGAAGGCCAAGCACATCCTGAGCTGCATCAAAAGCAGGGTGGGCAGCAGGTTAAGGGAGGGGATTCTGCCCCTCTACTCAGCTCTGATAAGACTCCACCTGCAGTGCTGGGTCCAGCTCTAGAGTCCTCAGCACAGGAGACATGGACCTGTTGGAGCAGGGCCAGAGGAAGCCACAACAGTGACCAGAGGGATGGAGCCCCTCTGCAGTGAGGCCAGACTAAGAGAGCTGGGGTTGTTCAGCCTGGAGAAGAGAAGGCTGTGGAGAGACCTTAATGTGGTCTTTGGTACTCGGAGGGGACCTTTGAAAAAGATGGGAACAATGTTTTTAGCAAGACCTCTTGGAACAAGGCAAGGACTGATGGCTTTAAACTAAAAAAGGAAGATTTAGACTAGATACAAGGAAGACATTTTCTACAATGCAGGTGATGAAACACTGGCACTGGTTGCCCAGAGAGGTGGTAGATGTCCCAACCCTGGAAACATACCAGGTCAGGCTGTCTGGGGCTCTGAGCAACCCAATCTAGTTCAAGATGCCCCTGCTCACTACAGAAGGGTTGCACTAGATGACCTTCAGAGGTCCCTCCCAAGACAAAGCATTCTAAGAGCAATGGCAAAAAAAAAAACAGAGGACAAACAGCGCCTTAGGAAAACATTCCCAGAGCTGGTCCCACACTGAGGGCTGCAGGAATAAAAGGAGCACTGCTGGACCCCTTGCAGATTTCCCAGGCCCTCCCTGAGCTTTGCTTCTTGCTCCAGGATCCCAGAACACACAGGTCTGACACAGAAGCTCAGTGTGTAGGGACAACCCCCACGGTGGGGAGCAGCCCATTGCCCACCCCCCGGCAAGCAGTGCAGTGGCCTGCCCCTGAGGATGCTCCTACCCCCAGCACAGCTCATCCTCCCTTTGCCCCCAGCTCCCCTGCTCCTCTGCAAGTGCACGTTTTTGCAGCAGAGGGAAGGCAGCACAGCCTGTTCCCAGGAACAGGAGTTCATGACAGCCATGTTATTACCATCCTTTAACACCCCCACTGTGCTTCTGTTTCACATCACTGCCTATTCAACACTGCAGCATTCATAACTGAAATTACCCCCCCCAGGAGGCCCACAAGGCACCCTTTCACACCGACCACCTCCCTGACAGCAGCACCAGGCTGCTCCTTCCAGCAGGAAGCACTGATCCAGGGAGGAACAGTACTGCCCGCATGTGCCAGGACCACCCGGTGCTCTGAAGGAAGATGTTTGGCTCTTGAGGGCTGCCCAAGCCAGACACAACCTCTTCTGCTGGGCCAGAGTAGCCTGCCAGCTCACACCTTCCTCCAGACTCTTGCTGCTTGATACAGAATCATTTCAGTTGGGTTGAAAGAGACCCTTAAGATCACAGAGTCCAACTGCTGAGCTAGCACTGCCAAGCCCACCACTAAACCCTGCTCCCCAGCCAGTCTCCACCATGCTTTGGCAGGGCTGCTGCTGTTTCTCCTGTGTTCATAGAAGAACCATTCCCTTCAAAGCAGATTGCTCCTAGTCTGCTCCCTGCTGCAGGGCAGACAGGGCTCAAGACCCACAAATCCATGCTGCTGCCTCCCTTGGCAATCCACCCCAGCACACTGGGCAGATGTAGGTAGCCCTCAGTCTCATCACAATTTTGGTATCCCATTTACCTGTGCCACACATCAAACAGCTGCATTTCAACATGTGAAGCTTCACTGCTCTTCAAGCCAAGCCCCACATCAGCAACTGCCTTGCAAACTGCAACTGAGTCCAAAAAAATAGCCCTTGCAGAGACAACACTGCACATGCTGATGGAAATGTGATTTCTTGAAATACCTCTTCAGTGCCATCTGCTTGAGTTCAGTTCTGGTTTCATAGTAGCAAGATTCAATTTTGGAGGTGGCATGCAAAGCACAAGGTGGTTGTTCAACCAACAAACAGCAAAGAGAACCACCTCCTGTGAAGCTCAGCATCCTCTGACAGGCAGGAGCCAGCCCCAGGAGCCAGGTAACGTGGCTGTATCCATTATGTAAACTTGGCTGAGACAGATATCTAATCTTTTCTTTTTGTCCCTATAAAAGGAAATCTGAGTATTGAAGGAAAGCCCAAATCTCTTCTCAGTCATTTCCCAATCACTTAATCCAGGAAATTTAACTCATGGCATGGTTTTCCATGAAGAGCTTCCATTGCATTTCACTGAACTGCCAGTGGCATAAAAACCACATGTCCATGTGAATTATCCAAGCTGACTGAGCAGCCCAGCCTGCCTTCCCAGCCCATGTTTTTCCCATTCCCTTTGTTTCTCCATACAATTGCAAGGCAGTATTTCTTCTGTCGCAGCTCACAGCATGGTCTAGCTGCATATGCTGCCCCCCCATCCCTGCATGGTCTGTGGTTCTTTGCAAACACAATGGCCCAGGATGAGCTCCTGGGGTCTCACCTTGGATCTCTCCAGATTTCACAACCAGGCACTTCAGCAGTGGTTAGTGAGGCAGTTAAATGGAGCTCTTGTCTCTCTCACCCCACATCTCTCAGCTTGCAGAAAGGAGCAGGCACACGAGCCCACCAGGTTCTTCTGTGCACCAATCCTATTGCCCCCAAAGAAGAAGTTTTGGCTGGACTTTTGAGATCCAGTCCTACTGCTGGCAACACCTGAGCCTGCAGAGCAGACACCAGGACAATTACCCAGTACCTTGAGCCAATTCCTAAGCCACCCTTACAGCCCTTCCACTGCCTTGCTCCTCGAATCTTGGATCACTTGGATCACTCCAGGTCTAATCACCTTGGTTCTTCACCACATGGCAAAGCTGACTGGTATTTAAGCCAGCTTGACCTTTCAGGCTCCACACATTCATCACTCACAAGCAGGACTCCAAGTCCCTGTCTCAGAGCAAGAAACAAACTGATAAAGGTACTTAAGTGTCATGGAGCTTAAGACATAGTGACACAGCTGCCAGAAGGTTTCACATACATCTCCTGGGGGTGATTTAGATCTTAGCATTAGGAAAATAAACCTAAAAGTGCCAAAAGCAACCCCATAACTAATGCTACAGCGAGCAGAGGTGCTCCCCTAAGCCCAGTGACTTCAGCTCAAGATACTGCAGACCCTACATATCACAGAAACATCCAGGGTGGAAAAGACCTCCAGGATCACCAAGTCCAACCTATAACCCTAATCTACAAGAGTCACCTTAAACCATATCCCTAAGCACCACATTCAAAACACCCTTAAACACATCTACCACCTCCCTTGGGCAGCTCACTCCAGTCCCTGACTACTCTCTCCAGGAAAAAAACTTTTTCCTGATGTCCAATCTAAACCTTCCCAGACTCAGCTTGAGGCTATTCCCCATTGTTCTGCCTCCAGTTACATGCGACAAGAGACCAGCAGCAGCCTCACCACAACATCCCTTCAGGTAGCTGTAGGCAGCCTCTTCCTCAAACTAACCATCCCCAGCTCCCTCAGTCACTCCTCATAAGATTTGTCCTCTGGGCCCTTCCCCAGCTTCCTTGCCCTCCTCTGGACATTGCACATCTCTATCTATGTCAGCTCAATTTGAGGCTGTCATACTTGAGGGCAGATGGGTATCACACTCTCTTTTATCCAGAGTTGCCTCCAGGGTTTCTGTCTGCCCTGAGCAGCCCTGACAACTTACTGTCCTTCCCATTTTACTGGAAGTCCCTTACTGTCAGCAGTCAATAAACATTTTGCACTGCCTGTGTTCTACTGGCTTAGAAGACTCAGCCATGCCTACAGCAACCTGATGTGCCATACATACTAATTCAGCTGCACAGGGCCACACCAAGACTTTCATCTCGTTCCCTGCTTTAACTAAGTCAGCTGCTGGGTAGGAAAATTTTAGAACCACTTATTGGAAAAGGGAGCCCAAGAAGTGCCACACAGAGCCTTTATCCTGGTATCTGCTTTATGTACATCATGAGCACTTGCTGCTTTGTCTGGGATAAAAGTGGGATTTCTGCCTCTGCTGCCCAACAGCCCCACTGAGGCTCACCTTCTAAAGCCAGCCCTGCAGGTTAAGATCAACAGAGTTGATCAGCAGATTAAATGGTGTTGCTTTTATAGCCTCTCAATTTCCTGGCCTCTCCCCATCACAAGCAGGAGTTTACCTTTGCACTGCCTGGGCAAAGCTTTTCCATTAACCATAAGGCAGCCAGATCAATCCCTGCTTCTCCCTGTGTTTCCCAACAGGCTTGCAATGTGGACCCCACCACACCTGACAGCAACACCATGCTGCCCTTGCTTGGCAAAGGACCCTCCTTCCAGGACACCCAGTGCCCAGCAGCCCTCACTGCTCTGCAAAAATCAAGAAACTGGGGTGTGAGGGCTCCTCTAGGATCACAGAATCATACAATCAGTCAGAGCTGGAAGGGACCACAAGGATCATCTAGCTCCAATCCTCCTCACAGAGGCAGGGACACCTCACACTAGAGCCTCATCCAGCCTGCTTTAAACACCTCCAGGGATGAGGCTTCCAACACCTCCCTGGGTAACCTGTTCCAGGCTCTCACCACCCTTATGCTGAAGAACTTCTTCCTAACATCCAGTCTGAATCTACTAATTTCTAACTTTGTTCAATCCTCTCTAGTTCTATCACAAACATCCTAGAAAGTCCCTTCCCAGCATTCTCGTAGGCCCCCTCAAGATACTCTCTAGGAAAGGAGAGAAGCCTGAAGAGCACCTCCAAAGCAAAAGACATCCCCCCCAGACCTGCAAACAATCCCCACAGCACAGGCAAAGCAGGGAGCTTTATCTGGAGAGTTTTTAAGCAGGGAGGAGGAGGAGGATTTGCGATTAGCAGAGGGAAGTTAAACCAGGACTAGGGTTTGCATGGGAACAACACAGCCCAGGAGTGAGTGGGAGGCGGCCAGAAAGGACCGAGTGTTCCTGCTACCTTTAGCACTCAAGGACACAAGGCGCCCACCCAGTGCATCGCTACTTGGCAATTAGGGCACTGCAGCCGCTGCCTGACGCGGTTCTGCGGGCAGGAGACCTCTCTGGCCATTAAGGGTCCTGCTGACAGAGAAATAACTCGCACAGACACAAATCGATGCCGTGCCGTTGAGAAGTGAACTCTGAAGGCTGCGGATTCCGCTCGCTGTTATTTGCGAAGGGAAACAAAAGCAGAGGAGCAAGCTCCGACAGCAGCCCCGCCAAGCTGCCTGCAGGCAGGGCGCCTGCCGCAACGTGGGCAGCTCGGAGGCTGCCTGCAGCTTGGCAGGGAGAACACATATGGGCAGGGGGTGATGGCCTTTTATTCCACTGGATAAAGATCTTAGCGCAAATCTGAAAGGCTCGGCGTGAAACCTCAGCCACAGCTAATCCGCACGGACTATGGCAGGCTGCAGGCACGTCGGGAAGGAGCCGGGGCCAGGCGCTGCAGCGAGTCACGCCACGAAGCTGCAAGTTCAGCTCTACCAGCAGAACGATAGGAGACTGCTTTATAAGCATCCCTCCTCGCCAGCTGCTTCCTGCTCCTACCTAAAGGCAATTCAGGCCACCCATTCCGGTGCACTGGATGCAGCCAGGCTCCGCTGGGTGATGCCCGATGCCAGCACAAGGGGCAATGGGTGGAAGCTGAGGCATAGGAAGTTTCATTTAAACAGGAGGAGGAATTTTTTCCCTGTGAGGGTGACATTCTTGAGAAGGTGTGATTGGTTTGGGTTTTACATTGCTGCATAGCTGTGAAATATAAACAGCGAGATGCTTTCTGCTATGACCTAACACCATGATTACCTACACTGCAGAAAAGAATGAGTAAAGAGAAAAAAATCATCTCATGGCTGTCAACTATTATTTTACTGGATCTTGTGACATGTAATGCGTGACTGTTCTCCAACAGCTTATTCATAGAATCAACCAGGTTGGAAGAGACCTCCAAGATCATCCAGTCCAACCTAGCACCCAGCCCTATCCAGCCAACTAGACCATGGCACTAAGTGCCTCAGCCAGGCTTTGCTTGCACACTTCCAGAGACAGTGACTCCGCCACCTCCCTGGGCAGCCCATTCCAATGGCAAATCACTCTCTCTGGGAAGAACTTCCTCCTAACATCCAGCCTATACTTCCCCTGGCACAACTTGAGACAAAGTTCTTCACTGAGAGAGTCATTGGACACTGGAATGGGCTGCCCGGGGAGGTGGTGGAGTCGCCGTCCCTGGGGCTGTTCAAGGCAAGGTTGGACGTGGCACTTGGTGCCATGGTCTAACCTTGAGAATTGTGGTAAAGGGTTGGACTTGATGATCTGTGAGGTCTTTTCCAACCTTGTTGATACTGTGATACTGTGAACCCTAGAACAGGCTGCCCAGGGGAGTTGTGGAGTCTCCCTCTCTGGACTGGCTGATGCTGGTGGTTCTTTCTGACCATAGCGCTTCATAGTGCTTAGATGTTGTGCTGAGGGATTTGGTTTAGTCAAGGACTTGTCAGTGTGAAACTAAGGATTGGACTCGATGATCTTGAAGGTCTTTTCCAATCTAAGAAATTCTGTGAGATATTCAAAACCTGTCTGGATGTGCTCCTGTGTGATCTGGTCTAGGTGATCCTGCTCTGGCAGAGAGGTTGGACTGGATGAGCTTTGGAGGTGTCTTCCAGACCCAACATTCTATGATTCACCCCATCCCATACACCAGGACAGCAGCCACCCCTCTGGGGCCACTGCAGGCTTTTAACTGATCCCTGCAGGATCAATGCTGGCTAAAACACTAAAAGCTGCCAACACATTGGAGGCAAACTCATACTAAAATTCAAGATCTTTCCCAACAGAGAAATCTGGCTTCAGGACAAAACCAGTTTGGTTCTGCTGCTTGGTACTCAGGGTCTGGGCAGCTGGAATGGAGCTGGCAAAGGCATCATGTGCAAGTCCACCAGCGCAGAGGAGCAGGGAAAACCTCCCCATGTTTTTCATGGGGAAAAAAAAAAATCACCTCATCAATTTGCCTGCTCCTTTGAACCCCCAACAGCTGGAGGCAGGCTTTGATATACTCACTAGGATGTATAAATTCCTTTCATATTAGAGCATTTGTTAAATTAAGAGCCTGGGCTGCATCAAGAGAAGTGTGGGCAGTAGGTTGAGGGAAGTGATTTTCCCTCTCTGCTCTGCACTGGTGAGACCCCACCTGGAGTATTGCATCCAGTTTTGGAGACCCTTATACAAGAGGGATATGGATGTGCTGGAAGGTGTCCAAAGAAAGTTCATGAGGATGAGCAGAGGGATGGAGCTGCTCTGCTATGAGCAGAGACTCAGGGAGTTGCAGCTACTCAGTCTGGAAAGGAGAAGGCTCTGAGGTGACCTTATTGTGGCCTTTCAGTATCTTAAAAGAGGCCTACTACAGGAAAGCTGGGGAGGGACTTTTTAGTCTGTCAAGTAATGATAGGACTGAGGGGAATGGAACAAGGCTAGAAATGGGTAGATTTGGACTGGATGTTAGGAAGAAGTTCTTCAGCATGAGGGTGGCAAGAGCCTGGAATGGGTTGCTAGGGAGGTGGTGAAAGCCTCATCTCTGGAGGTATTTAAGGCCAGGCTGGATGAGGCTCTAGACAGCTTTATGTAGTGTGAGGTCTCCCTGCCCATGGCAGGAGAGGGTTGGAACCAGATGATCTCCTTGTAGTCCCTTCCAATCCTGACTGATTCTCTGATTCTATTTTTAGGCACAGCACCAGCTTGAATCTAGAAGGAAGGAGGGAAACAGCAGCTGGTGATGTGCAGCATGGGCCAATCTCCTGGGAAGTGGAGGCCAAGGCCAAGCCAACCAGCTGGGTGCTACTCCTGGATCCTCACCAACTGCACTCAACCTCAGGTGAGACACCAGGCTCTTTGCCACTCAACTTTGTCCCCCAATAAAAGGGGCAAACTAACACTGCCACTTCCCCATAAGATGATGCCATGCTTGATGCTCCACTGCAAAAAGCCTCCAAAGCCTTGCCTAGAAGTAGAATCCTGCTTGAGAAAAGCTGTTCCTCAGGCAGCCATACTTGGCATTAGTGCCTTGATTTGTACCTTCAAACAACACTGCTCTATAAATTCTTAACTATTCTCTCTGGTTTGGTGGTTTTTTTCTCCTGTAGCAGAAGGCTTTTGTTTTCCCAGCAGCCTAACAAAAAAAAAACAGTAAAAAATGAGTGTAATTTCTTTACATTTGTAATTCAAATGCTCCTACACAGCATTTCCACAAGACTGCTTAAAAAGTGCACTGGAAATTGTAATAAAAAGCTGCTGATTTTTATGAGATGACTCAGGCTTCTCCAGGCTTCAGCCCTGGCCTCAGAGAGCTCTGCCAGCAGAGTGCTGCTTCGTAGAATAGAATCATAGAATTGTTGCAGTTCAAAGAGACCTTCAAGATCAGCAAGCCAAATTGGTCACCCAGGGCTACCAAGTCACCATTCAAACCATGCTCCTCAGCACCACATCTACATGGCTTTTTAAATCCCTCCAGGGATGGTGACTTCACAACTTCCCCAAGCAGCCTGTTCCAGGGCTTAACAACCCTTTGGGGAAAGAAATGTTTCCTCACATCCATTCTAAACTTCCCCTGGTACAATTTGATGCTGTTTCCTCTTGTCCTGTTGCTTGTTACTTGGTAGAAGAGATCAACTCCACCTCACTATAGCCTTCTCTCAGAAAGAGAAAAGGCCCCCACCCCAAGCCTCCTTTTCTCCAGGCTAAACACTTTCAGTTCCCTCAACTGCTCCTCCCAAGACTTGTTCTTGATACCCTTCTGTGCTGGTTTGAAGCTAACTGAAATATTTTTGCTAAGAATTAGATGGTAGGCTGTGAGAAGAAAACAATGGTGATGTCTACTGCACTCATGGGCTTGCTGAGATGTATAAAATCAAGAACACAAACATAGATAACAGAGTTGCTGTGCTAGTTTGAGCCTAGCTGGGATATTTTGGTGAGAAGAATTAGATTATAGGATGTGAAAAGGAAGCAATGGGGATGTCTGCTCTCAGACTCCACTGAGGAGAGATAAAGGGCCCCTCAACATTTGGGCTGGTATTCTTTCAGTATCTGAAGGAGGCCTACAAAAAAGCTGGGGAGGGACTTTTTAGGCTATCGGAGAGCGACAGAACTAGGGGGAATGGAGCAAAACTGGAGGTGGGGAGATTCAGAGTGGAGGTGAGGAGGAAGTTGTTGAGCATGAAAGTGGCGAGAGCCTGGACTGGGTTGCCCAGGAAGGTGGTTGAGGCCCCATCCCTGGAGGTGTTTAAGGCTAGGCTGGATGAGGCTGTGGGCAGCCTGCTCTAGGGTAGGGTGTTCCTGGGCATGGCAGGGGGGTTGGAACTGGCTGATCCTTGTGGTCCCTTCCAACCCTGACTGATTCTGTGATTCTGCATCCACCAATCTGGTCTCCCCCCAGTCTGTGGAGTTAAGAGTTGCAGAAGCTAATTCTCACAAACAAAACAGGTAAGAATGGAGAGAAATCTTTTAGATGGGAAAAATGACACCTAGCACAGACATGTCCCCCAACTCAGCCTCTGCTTACCACCCTTCTGCTCCTGCCTTTCACTCATGTATGCTTGCTGACCCCAACACAAGTTCTCTACATGTTGCCTCTCATTCCAGAGAGCCTGCAACACGAAGCCATCCTGGTTACTTAATTACAAGTGAATAATTGTGGTTAATGCTCAACACTGGTGATATGACCTAGGAGTGAAGTCACCAGCAATACCAGCAGCATCACTGACTGCACAGGAGATGACTGCAGAAGCCACAAGTCCTCAGCACTGCCTACAAGCCATGAGCTTTCAGCACTTCAAACAAAGAAGAAAGATGAGTAATTTCAGACAAAAGACTGAGCCCTTATCAAAACGTCTGAAACAGATCTCTGCACCAAATTAGGCACCTGTGCTACAAGTCTCTTCTTCTCTTCATTTTTAAGCTTTTCCCACTCTGTTTCCCTCCTCCAGATTTCTAAATTCCCACCCATCTCTGAAAGAGAAGAGTTGAAGTATTCCCTGAAGGCTGCTGTTCCCAGTACATTTCAGATCAAGAAACAGCAGAGATTTCAATAAATCTAGTCCCTGTTCTCCTTGTATGCACCCCCTAAAATCTCTGTAATGATACCTTTGTCTTCACAGAGAGAGTGATTTGCTATTGGAATGGGTTGCCCAGGGAGGTAGTTGAGGCTCCATCCCTGGAAGTGTTCAAGAAAAGCCTGGATGAGGCACTTAGTGCTGTGGTCTAGTCGATTGGACAGGGCTGGGTGCTAGGTTGGACTGGATGATCTTGGAGGTCTCTTCCAACCTGGTTGATTCTATGATTCTCCCCATGATCTCAAACCATTCATGTGCTGGACCAGAAGGAACTGAGACTCAGCTAATCAAACCAGCCTGGAAATAAATGGCAATAAGGAGAGGACAAACAATCTTAGCATAGATGGAGAGCCACCTGAGTAGAATGGGTCAGCCACCACTACATTGACCTGAATGACAGTCAAGCTAGACTGTCCCTTAACAGCAAGGGCTGATGAGTTGGGTTCAGGGTTGTGGAAGAGAGTTAAGGATAAAAGATTTCAGTAGCACTTGGAGACTGGGGAAAGCTCCTTATCCCCCTGCTCAGGACACACCATCTGTAGCAGCCTCTTAACATGCTCCAAAGAGGTGGTTCTGTCTCCCTGAAAAGGCTTATGCTGATGATAAACGAAAGGCATCCTCATAGGCCTGTCTTACATGCTGATGGGGGAAGAATTCAAAGCACCCTTAAAACCTGCCTAAACCAAATGATCAGGAACACACAACCACGTGATTTAATGTAGACATGTCTCAGTTCTGCTGAAGAGTCAGTCAGAAAGAAGTGAGAAACACTTGATGTGGCAACAAAAAACACCCTAAGATCTTCATCTTGCTTGAAACTCCTGGACAGCCTCAAATCACTTCGAGGAACTCTGAAATCATCTCTCCTCCTGACAGCTCAGTGAATAGGTCAAAAGCATCCTGTGTGTCCTTCCACACACAAGCACCCTATTCTCCTGAACACTTATGGAAATTGGATTCACCAGCCCTTGCTCCTCTGCTCTGAGCCAAGAGCCTCTTGGAATGCAAGCATCTACTCTGAAACGCAAGGGAAAAGCCTTCTGACACCCAGCAAACCTGGTCCTGGCTGTAAAGGGGGAGCTGGTTTGGTAAACCACTAACGAATGACTGAGTGAATAAGCCAGAATTCCAGGGGACAGGCTGGGGCCTTGTCCACCCCCTGCAGCATGTGGTGGCTACCCAGCTCATGTGCCACCTGGAAATGCTTTGCCATGCTGGGCACAAGTGCCAGGAGTGATGGGGTGGGAGGATGATAACACCTTTCACTCTGCAAATGCTCATGTCAGAAGGAAGCAAAAAAGAAGTGAAACAAAGCCTAGTGGAGCAGGTGGCAGGAAGAGCAGTCAGTGCTTTCCTCCTCCCCCAAACCCATTATTTACAGTAAAGTATAAAACCAATACAAGTTCAGGCTTCCTGTAGCATTAGGAGGAAGTTCTTGCCAGAGAGAGTGACTGGCATTGGAATGGGCTGCCCAGGGAGGTGGTGGAGTCACCACCCCTGGAGGTGTTCAAGAAAAGACTGGATGAGGCATTTAGTGCCATGGTCTGGTTGACTGGATAGGGCTGGGTGCTAGGTTGGACTGGATGATCTTGGGGAGTCTCTTCCAACCTGGTTGATTCTATGATTCTATTTTCTACCAGCTTCATGGAAGCAGGCAGCTGGATGCAGCTGTTCATGAGGTTTATCTGCAACAGCTTTTAATCCCATCAGCCCCTTTCTCCAGTCAATTATAGCAGCCTCTGTGTTGCCAGAAAAGTAATGGGAGGGAGAGACTATAGGTATGAGCAGACATAATAGAATCCTAATTTCATTAGGGAAGTATTCAATCAACCAAGAGATAGAAATACAGAGGAAACCAGGTTTATTAGTTCTGGTGCTTGCAGAAATGCCCATTTCATCCCTGATGACTGGAGAAGGGATTAAAGAAGGGAAAAAAAGAGAGTCATCTTAGTGGCACAGTCTTAGTTTGTTCTTTAAGAAGTTAGCAACAAACCCAACTCAAACTGAAGAGTTCCTAGAAACAGGGCGCTCGTGATGGGCAAGTAACTCCAGTTCATTATGGGGGAGTTTGGCTCTGGCTTAACTGCAGTTAAAACCAGAAACTACAGCTGAGCCTGTCTCATGTGAAGCAGTTTTCAACCTTGGTTCTCATGCTGGATTTACTTCAGTGCTTTCCAGTGAGTTCTGTGCTTCTTGAGGCCTTGAGTGACCTGTGCTAGCGGGAAGTGTCCCTGCCTATGGTGAGGGGCTGAACTAGATCATCTTTGAGGTCCCTTCCAACCTAAACCATCCTACAATTCTGTGACTCCAATGTCTCACTTTCCCTCATGAAAGAGGAAAAGTTAGGATCACTGGGTGTGACAATGCACAACAACAACAGGCTTTGAGGTGCAGGTGAAGCCACCAGCTCCCAAACGCTGCACTGAGTCCGTCTGTGCTCACTCCATCTGTAGAAAGCTCCATGAGTTTGCTACCTCATCCTTACTTTGGGGTCTACAGGTTAAGTGCTGGCTCAGTCAAGCAGCAGGTGAATTGAACATTCAGGCTTTAATGCCTGGATAAGGCTTTTGCTGAGAGCGTAATAGCACAGTGACTAACGAGGGGCTGGGGAACGATGTGGAGATTAACTAAGCAATTTTGGTTTATGGAAGGGCAGGTTGTAATTTTAGGATTACAAAACCACGTTTTGGATGTCAATACTTTTGTGTGAGGAAAGGGCCAGGAGCAGTGGCACAATGACTCTCTAATCCATCCCTGAGGAACCCACAGGGCCAAGAGAGAACAAGTCATCCATGCCAAAACACTCCAAAAGCATAGACAAAGCTGCTGCAAACACCACCCTCTGTGTTCCCCTGTCACGATGGGTGGGCTGCACTCTCCCACAGCCTTTCCTAGGACAAGCTACAGCCACGAGATTTGAGCATCTACCCAGCAACATGGCAGGATCCACCCTACTGCTGGGGGAATCTAAGAGTCCTCCAATGGCCACTCATTGCACCTCTCCCTGAAGACTCTGACAGGTACTGAAAAAAGCTGAAATGCTCAATAGAGGACAAAACTGCATCACAGAACCATGGAATCATTTGAGTTGGAAGGGACATCAAAGATCATCTAGTTTTAACTCCACTGCCATGGGCAGAGATACTTTCCACTAAACCTGGCTGCTCAGAGCCCTCTCCAATCTAGCTTTGAACACTGCCAAAGCATCTACAACTTCTCAGGGCAACCTGTTTCAGTGCCTCACCACCCTCACAGTGAAGAACTTCCTTACTCAAGGAAGTTTCTTCCTTACAGCCAATCTAAATCTACACAGATGCTCTGTGGTCAGACCGTTTTGAGTGTCCAATTCTGGCACTCATTAAAGCAAGACTGAGATCACACAACTGTGCTGCTGTTCATCCATCCTTGTCTTGGTTTAAACAAGACACTTGACCAGCCTCAGAGGACTGTGACCTTTCTAACATCCCAAGAAGTCCCAGCTCCAGTGTGCCCTCTGGGTTTATCCATCCAGGATAAGGAGGAATCCTTCATTACACCACAGCAAAGTCCTCAGCACCCCACATGGGTACATCTTCACCAGCTCAGCCTTCTCCAGTCTCCAACTAAAAACAGTGGATCCTCATTACCTCAGTAAAGCTGCAGGAGAGCAGCAGGTCCCTCTCAGAACTTAATATCCAGCTACACCTACCTATATATATATATATATATACCTGACAGACACAAAGTGCTGCATCACAACGACACATTCCACTTGTCCTACATTCAGGCATATTACTGCTGCTGGCTCAACACGTTAAGCTACAGAGGGGTCAGGGGTGAAGTTTGCTAAAACCATGACTATTTAAGCAGGAAAATGGTCCTCTTGCTGTCTGCAGTACCCAGGGCCCTGTCTGTAGGTATGTTAAACACAATATTTATCTTACCAGGCATTCAAGTGTTTTAAGTTTGGAGATTTTTTTTGGCTTCCAGTTAGAAGGCTCATAAAAGGGAAAAAAAACCTCACCAGCACCTCACTGTAAGGTGGACATAATTTACTGACATAGCTGTCATTTGTTTTGGCTCACTTTTCCTCCCTTTCTTCCTATTTTCTCACTCAGTTTCACCTCCTTCTTCCTCTCTCCCCCCCCCTTCCAGTTTACATTACCTCCAATTTACAAAGTTTGAAACAAACAAAGCCAGACTGAAAATACACAGCAAGTCTTCACTCCTGCAGAGGTTAAAAATAGGCTGTAAAGCAGCTAATGTCAGCATCAGCATAAAAGAAAGGACACCCTGACAGCTCTAATTATTACATTCTCTTGTTTTGCACTTCTGAAGAGCAGCAATTAAATCTCAGCTTGGGCTTATAAGGAAAAAAAGTAAAGTGCTCTGCACCTGCAAAACAGATTCTGTTCCATCAGAGGATTTCAGTTCCCCAAAGCACATTATCCAGGGCAGCCTGCAGAACAAAACCCATCCTCCTCTTTGCAGCCACTGAGGATTTTGCAGCCTGTTCACTGTGAAGAATACTAACACTGGCAACCCCTCCTCTTCTGCCTTGGCCGGGTAGATTTAAGAGAAAGCTCACCATTTCTGGACAAAACCATTGCAGACTCTCTGTGTGTATGTGTGCAATGCCTGAAACTGCCATATGGTGATAAAAGTAGTTTTATTCATAATCATTTTTATTGCAGTAGCCTCCGGGGACTTGAACTAGGTCAGTTTCCCATCAAGGCTCACTCTGAGCCGTTAAATAAGTGGTGCGCCCAGGGTCCTCTAAGCATCTTCTATAAACCAGTGGTTCTGTTCATTAAAAAGGTAACAAGAAACAAGCCCCACACTTTATGAAAGCTATTTTCTGCCACTCATAAATATGAATTCTTTGATTTTTCAATAAGCTGAGCTTAGTGCCTGCAGCTGTTCCCTCAGCAGCACGGAGGGTCTCTTGTTTATTCTGATTACCTGCCCTTGGGAAATCTGCTGGAACTGTCTGTCTCAGAGACCTCTACTCTTTTGTCAAGTCTGGCTGGGATCAGCCAGAAGGCTGCAAATCTCTCTGACTTGGAGAGAGAAAAGGAGTCTCACTGATAGCCATGCAAGCTGCAGCAGCTTTGTTTCCTCAGGAAATTCAGCTAAAAAGAATTTCATCACTTTCATGCTCGATTCCACACTGGCACCGAGTAAAAATGGCTTTAAAACACAGTCAACGTAAGAAAGAACAGCTCAACCCCCCCCCCCAGAAAACTGTCCTTCAGATTCATTTCTGAGAGAGATTTAAATCCTGGAACACTGCACAAAAATTACTCTGTGAATTTCACTCCAAGGCAAGGTGCTGCTGAGGATCAGGAGGGACACAACCCATCAGAGCAGCACCTATGGGCTCTGGATTTCAGCCACACACACTCACTCCCCACTCTCCCTTCCAACTCCACGAAAACAAAGTCAAGCCTCTCCAAAGAAAACAAACTTTCAATTTGCATTAGAGTGTGTATTTCTTCCTCCCCCTAATGCAAACCAGTTTTGACCAAGAGTGTCTGAGCAGCCCCTATCAGTGAGGACGGGAGGACTTGGTATGCACAGGAAGGGCAGGCACCAGCTGGGATGCCAGGAGAAGAAAGGCACAGTGTTTCCATAAAGCCAGTGGGGGGAAAAAAATATAGCTGGGAACATTTTTCTGGCAGAAAAACATTCACTCATGGAAGCAAAGCACTGATAGCCAAGGAGAAAGCTAAGCTTGCCCAGCCAGCTCTCCCCCTCCCAGGGACACCTGCAAGTTGTCTTCTGTGGGAGCAGCCAGACAGGGACATAAATAAGGCTGCCCAGGCTCTGTCTCCAAACCCAAGTGATTGCTAATGCCTTCCAGTTGATCTTGGTGGGATTTGCATCATCCATTAACCCAAGTATCTTGGATCTCCTTCTGGAGGTAGATAAATCTCATCCCATCCATCCTGCAGGGAGATGGACCAGCCTTGCCCTCCCTAACTGAATCACCAACCTGGGACGCTGCCTAACATGGTCAGCAGTCTCCTGAAAGTATTTTCAGCTTTTGCCAGGCTGGAGAGAGGACTGAGCAGCCCTAAAGCTCAGGCAGCTTCTCCAGCTCTACTGGCTGTTCCAACAACAGATATAAGTTACCTCTCCCTACAAACCCAGCTTCTCTTCTCTGCCTGGTTCATCATGGCTACAAGGAGCATGCTTTGCTTATAAAGTGCACAAGAAGTTTCACATAGGGAAGCTGTTTCTATTCCAGGCATTTTAGATTTTCTCTTAATTTAACAGGTCTTGAAAACTCTTGAGTGCAAACTATCAGTCTGAGAAATACAAAAATGCCATCTCCCTCCTCAGCCCTCTGCTGCTGCCCTTATGCTGGAGCAGATCAGTGTGAGAACGTCCTTGCAAGGTACTTCAGCACAGCAGTAATGTCACACACCATAACTCAAGGGTGTGCTTGCTTCTGGTGTTTGTCTTTACCCTATAAGTCAGGAGTTTATCTCCTAGCTGCAAGAGCCAAGAATAAAAGAGCATATTTGAAGGTGCACGTCATGCCAAGCCCTGCTGGCCGGGGAAGCCTCGCATTCCTCCTGTCACACAAACTGCTCGGCAGTTGCTGCGGGGCTGCAGCACACACAGGCTGCCTGCATGGCCCCCCGGAGCTCCCACTGCTCTCTGGAAGCAGAGACAACTTCAGAGCATCGCTTGTGCCCCCCAGAGCTCCCACTGCTCTCTGGAAGCAGAGACAACTTCAGAGCATCACTTGTCCCCCCAGAGCTCCCACTGCTCCCTGGAAGCAGAGACAACTTCAGAGCATCACTTGTCCCCCCAGAGCTCCCACTGCTCTCTGGAAGCAGAGACAACTTCAGAGCATCACTTGTCCCCCCAGAGCTCCCACTGCTCCCTGGAAGCAGAGACAACTTCAGAGCATCACTTGTCCCCCCAGAGCTCCCACTGCTCTCTGGAAGCAGAGACAACTTCAGAGCTTCATCGAATGGTTTAGGTTGGAAGGGACCTCGAAGATCATCCAGTTTCAACCCCCTGCCACAGGCAGGGACACCTCCCACTAGAACAGGTTGCTCAAGGCCTCGTCTAACCTGGCTTTGAACACCTCCAGGGAGGGAGCAGCCACAACCTTTCTGGGCAACCTGTTCCAGTGTTTCACCACTCTCACTGTAAAGAAATTCTTCCTAGCATCTAGTTTAAATCTCCCCTCTGCCAGTTTAAACCCATTCCTCCTCCTCCTGTCATTACAAGACCTTGTCAGTAGTCCCTCCCCAGCCTTCCTATAGCCCACTTCAGATACTGGAAGGCTACTACAAGGTTTCCTTGAAGCCTTCTCTTCTCCAAGCTGCAGAGCCCCAAGTCTTGTAGCCTGCCCTCATAGCAGAGCTGCTCAGAAAGCTAAGGAGCATCACTGAGCAATGCATGAAACAACTCACAGAATCATAAAGTGGTTTGGGTTGGAAAGAACCTCTAAAAGTCACCTTGTTCAACTCCTCTGCAGTCAGCAAGGACATCTTCCCATAGGACAGGTTGCTCAGAGCCCCAAGCAACCTGACCTGGAAGGGAATGTTTCCAGGATAGGACTCCTACCACCTCTCTGAGCAAACTATGGCAGTGTTCCACCATCCTTGGTCTGAAAAATGTCTTCCCTTATATCTAGTATAAACCTTCCCTCATTTAGGTTAACACCATCACCCCTTTCCTGTCACACTATATCCTGCTTGAAATGTCTGCTCACATTGTGGTCAGGCATTGGAGTAGGTTGCCCAGTGAGGTGGAGTTGTCATCGCCCCTGAAGGTGTTCAAGAACTGTGTGGACATGGCACTTGGGGATGTGATTTAATGGCCATGATGGTCTTAGGCTGACAGTTGGAATCAATCTTAGAGACCTTTTCCAACCAAAACAATTGTATGAGTCCATGATTCTACCTTTCTTACAGGCCCTTTAAGTATTGAAAAGCCACAATAAGGTCTCCTTGAAGTATTCTCTTCTCCAGGCTGAACTCCTCCAGCCTTTCTTCATAGCAGAGTGGTTTCACCTCTCTGATCAGTTTTGTGGCCTCCTCTGGAGCCACTCCAACAACTCAGGAGATAAACTCATGAAGCTTAGGGAAGTACAGGTGAAGAAAATTCCAATCTCATAAACAGGAGAGCCATCAGCTCTGCCTGTCCTTGCCCTAGGCTGGCTTTTTCCACCACTCTCCCCCCACAGAAAGCTGTGTGCCTTCCAGCCAGGCACTGAGCACTAATAACTCAGTACCAATGCAGCTGCCAGAATCTGTCCCTCATCAATGAGAATTTAGACTTGCTTAGTACTAGTACTCAAAATCCAGCACTTGGGGGTTTTTTGAGTGTAAAACACCTGCTTTACTTTTTAAGCCTGATGCTTGCCCTGACAGATTTCTTCTAACAATATATTTCATACCACGAGGCTGTGCTACAGAAGCCTTGCCAACCCTACGTAATATCACTTATCAGTTCCAGGCAGACCACTCTTGTGTCCAGACAGGGCTAGAAGTTAAAGTCAGTCCTGAAAGACCTTCTTTTTTTGGCAGGTCTTAGGAGCCAGCTCAGCACATTCCCATCTCCTGCTTCATCTAAAAATAATAACCCCTCTGAAGCAAGCAGCCTGGCAATCCGCACAGAGCACAGCCAGAGCTGCTGCTCCCACCTCCAGCCCTGCCTGGGAAACAGCACAGGCTGGGGGGCTGGTGGCTGACCAGACCTGTCAGCTAAAGGTGATGGTGCTTGGCACAACACCAGGATCTTCCCTTTGGCTTCCCTGTGGCTGGTCACCATCCACAGGTGAAGAGCCGACAAGTCAATCACACACCACATCCCATGATAGCAGCGGTGCAGGAATGGGATGTTCACCTGGCTGTCCTGGGCCTGCTGGTGAGGATGGCACCTGAGAATCCACCTCAGATGTGGAGATGGTCAGAAAGCAACAAAGGTAGAGTCACAGAATGGTTTAGGTTGGAATGGACATCAAAGATCATCTAGTTCACATCCCTCACCATCAGCAGGGACACCTCCCACTAGAACAGGTTGCTCAAGGCCTCATCTAACCCAGGGAGCATCCACAACCTCCCTGGGCAACCTCTTGAGTGTTTCACCACCCTCACTGTGGAGAACTTCTTCCTAACATCCAGTTTAAATCCCCACTCTGCCAGTTTAAACCCATTACTCCTCCTCCTGTCATTACAAGACCTTGTAATGGGAAGGGACTTGTAAGTAGTCCCTCCCCAGCCCTCCTGTAGGTCTCCTTCAGATACTGGAAGGCCACTACAAGGTCTCCTCATAGCCTTCTCTTCTCCAGGCTGAAGAACCCAAACTCTCATAGCCTGTCCTCAGAGCAGAGCTGCTGCAGCCCTCTGAGCATCTTCATAGCTCTCTGGAATTGCTCCAACAGTTCATTGTCCTTCCTGTGCTGGGAGCTCCAGAACTGTAGACAGTACTCCAGATGGGGTCTCAGGAGAGCAGAGTAAAGTTTAAAACAAGACTTTCTCTGCTCAGCCAGAGTAACTTGCAGCTGCTGACTGCACAAGCAAAACCAGTTCCCTCTCTCTTTTCTTTTTAAAACAAGGCTATAGGTTGGAAGTGACCTCCAGTGGAGGGCTACAAAGATGAATAAGGAGCTGGAGCACTGCCCTATGAGGAGAGGCTGAGGGATCTGGAGATTTCTGGTCTGGTGAAGAGAAGACTTAGAGGGGATCTAATAAATGTTTATAAATACCTGAGGGCTGGGGATCAAGAGGGAGGGGACAAACTCTTCTCAGTAGTGCCCTGTGATAGGAAAAGGAGTAATGGATGTAAACTATAGCACAAGAAGTTCCATTTCAACATGAGGAAAAACTTCTTTACAGTAAGGGTCACAGAGCACTGGAACAGGCTCTCTAGAGAGGCTGTGGAGTCTCCTTCTCTGGAGACTTTCAAGACCCATCTGGACACATTCCTGTGTGATCTGCACTGGATTATGGTCCTGCTCTGGCAGGGTGGTTGGACTCGATCTCTGGAGATTCCTTCCAGCCCCTAAACATCCTGTGATCTGGTCCAAGCCCCACACAAATGCCCACACAAGAGAGCAGGGCTGCAGCACTGAGATGCTGGTCAACATTCCACCAGTCATCACTTCCCCTAGACCAACAGCACACTCCAGGAACGAGCTGAAGGTACAGACTTTCAAAAAAACCAAGAGCTATCAAAGCTTAGTGCTCTGTTATTGGCACAACTCTATCCAAATCAGAATCATAGAATCAGTCAGGGCTGGAAGGGACCACAAGGAGCAGCTAGTTCCAACCCCCCTGCCATGGGCAGGGACACCCTACCCTAGAGCAGGCTGCCTACAGCCTCAGCCAGCTTGGCCTTAAACACCTCCAGCCATGGGGCCTCAACCACCTCCCTGGGCAACCCATTCCAGCCTCTCACCACTCTCATGCTCAACAACTTCCTCCTCACCTCCACTCTGACTCTCCTCACCTCCAGCTTTGCTCCATTGCCCCCAGTCCTGTCACTCCCTGATAGCCTAAAAAGTCCCTCACCAGCTTTTTGTAGGTCCCCTTCAGATACTGGAAGGCCACAAGAAGGTCACCTCAAAGCCTCCTCTTCTCCAGACTGAGCAACCCCAACTCTTTCAGTCTGTCCTCATAGCAGAGCTGCTGCAGCCCTCTGAGCGTCCTCCTGGCCCTTCTCTGGACATGCTCCAGCATCTCCACATCCCTCTTGTAATAGGGGCTCCAGAACTGGATGCAGGTGGGGTCTCAGCAAAGCTGAGTAGAGGGGGAGAATCACCTCCCTCGACCTGCTGGCCACACTTCTCTTGATGCAGCCCAGGCTCCGGCTGGCCCTCTGGGCTGCAATTGCACACTGCTGGCTTAAGTTGAGCTTCTGGTCCACCAGCACCCCCAAGTCCCTCTCCTCAGGGCTGCTCTTGCACCAGTCACTGCCCAGCCTGGACTTGTTCTTGGCTTTGCCTCAACTCAGATGCACGACCTTGCACTTGGTCTTGTTCCAGAAGGCATTCTCCAGGCTGCTAAACCTAATCTTCTACCCCTGACTTTTCAATTTGCTGTTGCAATATAAGTGCTCTGAACAGTAAGGATGAGACTGCTCGCTCCTTCAGTGTGACATAAGAGCACCCATCCCACTTATGGTCCCTTCTGCCTATCTATGTCTTGCACATCATTGAACAAGCTCAGGGGTTCTCCTGGGCTGGAGCAAGTGCAGAGGAGGACAACAAAGGGCCTGGACAATAAATCCTAAGAGGAGTGACTGAAGGAGCTGGTTAGTTTGAAGTAGAGGAGGCAAAGAGGATAGCTCATTGCTGTCTACAGCTACCTGAAAGGACATTGTGGAGAGGCTGCTGCTTTTCTCACAGGAAAACAATGACAGAACAAGAGGGAACAGCCTCAAGTTGCCACTGGGTAGGTTTAGACTGGACATCAGAAAACATTTTTTCAGGGAAAGAGTGGTCAGGCAATGGAATAGGCTGCTCAGGGAGGTGGTGGAGTCACCAGCTCTGCATGTGTTTAAAAGTCATTCTGATGTGGTGCTTGAGGATATGGTTTAAGGGTGACCTTTGTAGAGTAGGGACATGTTTTTGTAGAGTGGGGGTGTTTCTGAACCAGACTGTTTCTGTGGCTCTGTGTAACAGTGTGTGAGAGCATGGTGGTACAGCTGAGCAGTTCTTCACTATGGCTGCTCGCTCCCCTAGTCCTACAGTGTAGATGCACAATGCTCATGAGAGAAAATGGTCTCAGTCTTAGAGCAGGCTCTTGTCTAAACCTCAATACTGGGACTGATACCATTGATTTCCAAGGTACTGAGAAGAAAACAGAGATTAAGAAAGACAAGAAAACACCACAGGCAGGGCTTTGCCATTCATATGGGGGATGGACACCAGCAATGCTAAGGGTCCACCACCAGGCCCTCCTGCAATGGGTCACTTGTCCATCAGAGAACTCATTCATTCATCAGTTCACATCAGGGCTGCCTTTTTGTTCTCAGAGCCACTGTCCTAAGCTGTTCTCAAAGCAGGCAGGAGAAGCAAAGCTGACTGGGTAAAACTCTGTTTATCTAGGTGGCACAAATGAACCTCCAGGCTACGCTGAGCTCAGCTGACCTGACACATCAAAGCCTTTGACTGCTTTCCAGGCACTGACAGCAAGGACCCTGCTGCAGCAACGTTGACAGCACTGGGAGAAGCACTATGACCTACACTGCTACTAACAACCCTACCCTCACAGTTTAGAAAAGCTAATGAGATGAGAAGGAGAAAACCCCACAAAGAGTGATGCTTACCACAAAGAACAATGACTACAGTGCTGTGATGGGCTTCCCTGAAGTCAACATCAGTTTCTTCTCACCCAAAAGTGACCAGTTTGCCAAAGGAAAAAGTAGGAGAGAAGTACAATGTAATACCCAAAGCTTTCTGGGTGACATCTCACCTGTCCATAGCTGAATCAACCTTTTGGTCAGGGTCAGAGCATGGTACCCAGTGGGTTTTGCTGTTCACTAGGGAAAAGGGACCAGAAATCATGCTGTTTCTACAGCAAACCCCACACTGCCATGTATCCCCAGCAAATAACACACCCTTGGATGTTTGGGAGATGAAGGAGCAGCAGAATTCAGTCATTCCTCCCAAGAGAGGGAATATGTTTTAAGCAAACAGCCAAGGAAGCAAAGGAGAGGGATGCAAAGCCTCATAGAGTTTAAGATTTAAAGGCTGAGCAGCATGTTTCGAGCACCATGTGAGTATCATTTGCAGAGCAGTTTGTAGGAAAAGATTTCCTCTCCAGTGTGGGTTTCCATCTATTAACAACACAGAGAATGTTCATATTATTTGCACAAACTGCAACCTCTGTCAAAAATCACAGCTTTTCTAAACTGGCACAGCCAAGGTTCTCACCAAACTGCCATCCTGTGAAGATCACAGCCAAGTCATAGAATCATGGAATCAGCCAGGTTGGAAGAGACCTCCAAGATCATCCAGTCCAACCTAGCACCCAGCCCTGTCCAATCAACCAGACCATGGCACTAAGTGCCCCATCCAGGCTTTCCTTGAACACCTTCAGGGACGGCAGATCCACCACCTCCCTGGGCAGCCCATTCCAATGCCAATCAACTTTCTCTGGGAAGAACTTCCTCCTAATATCCAGCCTACACTTCCCCTGGCATAACTTGAGACTGTGTCCCTTTGTTCTGTTGCTGGTTGCCTGGGAGAAGAGGCCAACCCACACCAGTCCTGGGTATGGGTATTCAGTCACAAACCCCAGCACCTTTCAAAGCCATGCTGCAAAAAGACTCACGGTGCTGCAGCCAGGCACCAGGGGAGCAGGATCCACCCTGGTAACACAAACTGTAGAGGGCACAGGGGCAGCTCTGAGCCCACTTGCTCCATTTAAACCAGCACAAAAGTTTCCCTACACATACCAGTGTTTTTCAAAGACTGCTTCCCAGATCACCCCCAGCTAAATTCGCTGTGCTACTACTGCAGTCATCTATTAGCTGCTCCTCCTCCTCCCCTGCACTCCCCCTGTGGGGCTGCGGAGAGGCTGAGTAATGTGGTCCCTAATAGAGTATTACACGTGGTAATTAGTGCAGTGCTAGTACCCAGATCCAGCTGTTGTATCACAGACCTACCCTTTCCTTTATGGGCTGCTTCACAGAAGAGCACAAGGCTCCTCCTGTAACTGAGTGTATTCCCAAACAACACTCTGCCACACTTCCTGAGTTTTAAAACCTATTCCCATGGTGGCACACATGCCATAAATTCATGGGAGCAAGAGAAATCAATCCTCCCCTCCCAGTACATTTGCTCACTAGACCCAAGCCTTCTCTATCTGCACAGCCAAAAATGGGTCCAAAACTAAGTCTTCTCCATGAGAGATGTGGTCTCCCTCAAAATGCAGTGCCAGAGCTAGAGCTGTCAACAACCCCATGAAGGCCGAGAAGCTCCTCCTCAGATGCAGGCACGCTGTTCTGCATCGAGACAGGTTCTCTTGCCCCTCTGCTCTGCCTTGGTGAGGCTGCATTTGGCATACTGTGTCCAGTTCTGGGGCCCCCAGTTCAAGGGGGACATGGAACTGCTTGAGAGAGTCCAGTGCAGAGCCACAAAGATGATGAAGGGAATGGAATATCTCTCTTAGGAGGAGAGCCTGAGGGAGCTGGGGCTGTGCTGCTTGGAGGAGACTGAGAGGTGACCTCATCTATGTTTGTAAGTATGTAAAGGCTGAGTGCCAGGAAGATGGGGCCAGGCTCTGGTGGGTGATGCCTGATGACAGGACAAGGGGTAATGGGTGGAAGTTGAGGCATAGCAAGTTTCATTTAAACAGGAGGAGGATTATTTTTTCCCTGTGATGGTGACAGAACACTGGAACAGGCTGCCCAGGGGAGTTGCGGCATCTCCCTCTCTGGAGATATTCAAAACCTGCCTGGACGTGTTGCTGTGTGATCTGGTCTAGGTGATGCTGCTCTGGCAGAGGGGGTGGACTGGATGAGCTTTGGAGGTCCCTTCCATCTGCTGATGTTCTGTGAGAGACATCTGCAGGGATAGACGCCTGGGGAGAGCTTCTGCATCTGAGGACCCATGTACTCTGTGACTCCTTCCTTAACCAGACCCTATGCACTACGCCAAGGACCCACCCAGAGCTTCCCAAAGCTGACGAGCCTGTTCAGCAACTCCTTGGGGAGACAGGCAAATGTGGTTTTGGCATCAGTTACCCAAGAAAAATAATCAAGTGAGCAATGTCCCCGTTGGGCTGACAGTACTGATGAGCCAAGGGAGGCACAGAAAGGTCAGGAGCCCAGATCATACTGACAACACGTGACACCGCACCAACAGTCAGCTCTCCACTTGCAGTCCTGTGCTTTAACCACATACATCTGCCCCGTTTCAAGATGCAGACCACTGACTAATCCTGCAGCAAGGAAAATCCAGAAGTTCCCTTTTCCACTAGCAAAACTTTTTCATTGCCACAGTTGAGTGACTTATAACAGCAAAAAAAAAAAAAAAGGAACCCCCCCCCAATCACGAGGAGTCACTGCTGAAAGCCTTCAAAAGGGAAAGATGCCCAGCTAATTACCAAACCACCAAAGAGCCCCAAGTCATCCCAAATGCATCAACATGGCAAGAGATGAGTCACCTCAGGAAATGCCAGGAGCTCCTCTGTCACCAGCCACAAAGGCCAGGCCAATTTTTTTGCTCCAGACAGGAAGAAAAACAGTGCATAATATGAAACAGTAACTGGCCATGAGGTAGCACAATGCAAAGATGGCTTGCAAATTCTGTTCCTTTGCTGTAAAAGAAGTGGAGATGCTTTTCACCCTGCTGCTGTGTAGGAGAAGTGTCCTACTTCCTTCCTCATCACTGCTCCAGCGAGCACACAAAGAATGCTCCTCCCAGAGTAAATTATTTAGGCAGTCATCTCAGGGAGTTACTTCCACTCATTTCTGAGGAACAATATGGCTCAACCTGGGATTTAAACCAGCAGCAATGATATGGTGCCCAGTTATGGAGATGTCTGCATAAAACAAGCAGAGAATGGACACAAAAAAGGCCACAAAACCATCAGAGGATGCAGTGTACTCTTGACACAGCTTAAGGAGGGAGATGCGTCTAGAGGAGCTCTGGCTCTGCAGCAAAACCTGCTCCACCCTCGCATTCTTTCCTCCTAGAAGGCAGTTGGGTTTTCTGCTTTCACCTGAATCACTCTGATCTCCCTGTGACACTCCAGAGCAACCAGAGGATGCTGCCAAGTTAAATGTCACCATTTGACAAGGGAATAGGGCTGCCAAATCAGACCACCACGAAGCTCCAATCTGACAGCTGTAACTAGGGCAATTGCAGTGAGGGAGAGATACCAATGAAGAAAGAAATGGAAAAAAGGAAAAAAACCAAACACACAAACCAAAAATAACCAACAGAGAAACTACACATTGCAAGAGAAAAGGGGAGCAAGAAATGCAACTCCTGCTTAGGATGAAAGCTGGCTCTATGCCTATTTTGATCCCAGAATCATACAATCATTTCAGTTGGAAACGACCTTTAAAATCATTGAGTCCAACCATAATTCAGACTGGATGTTAGGAAGAAGTTCTTCAGCATGAAGGTGGTGAGATCCTGGAACAGGTTGCCCAGGGAGGTGGTAGAAGCCTCATCTCTGAAGGTGTTTAAAGCCAGGCTGGATCACAGGATGTCAGGGGTTGGAAGGGACCCAAAGGGATCATCAAGTCCCACCACTCTGCCAGAGCAGGACTACACCACCTAGCTCAGGTCACAGAGGAATGCATCCAGACCGGCCTTAAAAGTCTCCTGTGAAGGCAGCCTGTTCAGTGCTCTGGAACCCCTACAGTAAAGAAGTTCCCCCTTGTGCTGAGGTGGAACGTCCTGTGCTGCAGCTTACACCCACTGCTCCTTGTCTGCAAGTTTACATTCATTGATTCAGGAAGCAAGTGAGCAGAGCCTGTCCCCCCACTCCTGACCCCCAGCCCTCAGATATTTATAGATGTTTATTAACTCTCCTCTCAGTCTTCTCTTTTCCAGATTAAAAAGCCCCAGGTCCCTCAGCCTCTCCTCATCAAGTACTGCTCCAGTCTCCTAATCATCCTTGTAGCCCTCCACTGGACTTTGTTGAGCAGATCCCTGCCCCTCTTAAACTGAGGAGCCCAAAACTGAATACAGTACTCAAGATGAGGTCTCACCAGGGCAGAATAGAGAGGGTCTAGACAGCCTGACCTAGTGTGAGGTGTCCCTGCCCATGGCAGAGGGATTGGAACTAGATGACCTTTTTGGTCCCTTCCAACCCAGACTGATTCTATGACTCTACAATAATCAAACTCTACCAAGTCTGGTGCTAAACCATGTCCCTTAGCATCACATCTCCAGGGATGGGGATTCAACCATCAACCTGGGGAGCCTGTCCCAGTGTTTGAGAACTCTTTCAGTGAAAAAAGGGTTCTCAGTGCTTTGATGCTCTCTTTTAACCAACACTGTGTTCCTTACGTGCTCACTGCACAGTTGATAATGGGCAGTCTGGAGAAGAAGCAAGAGAAGACAGAAAATAGCAGGGTTGAAGCACAGAATTTGCTTGCCCAACTACAGCATTTTTAAATGTTATAGAACCACAGACAAGACTTGGCCCAAGTCCCTAGCAGCACTGATGGAGGCACACATACCTCCAAATGCTTAACAGAATGATTTCAGGTCCCAGATAAGTGAACCCTATGTGGAGAAAGTCATTGCTGTGACGTGACAGCCACAGCTGGCAACAACCTGATACCTGAAACAAATTCACTCCGAGGTCTAGGTGATTCAAGGAGGCTCTGCCATTACTAAGATACCAACAAAATTAGACCTCCAAAAGAAGAGGCTCAGCTTCTACCAGACTCCTGTGGCATGATAAAATGTTAATCCAGGCAAAAAAACCCAAACCCCAGAAAATAAAACATCTCAGTACTGTCAGTAAGTTCAGATTTGCAGCCATTTAACATAGCTGCAAGTCCTTTCAAGAAATATTTTGTCAAGAACCAGTCTGAGATTAAAAAAAAATAGATTCAGAGTCCATCTAGCTCCAGTCCTCTTATCATTTTGCCTTTCTCAATGTTAAATCCAGAGCCCAGCTCAGGCACACAGGCACTAAGGTTGTCACCCATCCACCAAGCCAAATCATCCTCACCACAGAGGTCCCTGTTGTTCAGGATCACAGAATCACAAAAACACCCAGGTTGGCAAAGCCCCTCAGGATCACCAAGCCCCACCTAGAACACTACTCTACAAGATTCACCTTAAACTTTAGCCCTAAGCAGCACATCCAAACCACCCTTAAACACACCCAGGCTGGATGACTCCACCACCTCCCTGGGCAGCTCACTCCAGTGCCTGACCACTCTCTTCAGAAAAAAACTTTTCTTAATGTCCAATCTAAACCTCCCCAGACTCAGCTTGAGGCCATTTCCCCCTTGTTCTGTCTCCAGTTACCTGTGAGAAGAGACCAGCTCCAGCCTCTCCACAATGTCCCTTCAGGTAGCTGTAGGCAGCAATAAGGTCTGTCCTCAGCCTCCTCTTCCTCAAACTAACCATCCCCAGCTCCTTCAGTCACTCCGCCTAGGATTTATTCTCCAGGCCCTTCCCCAGCTTTGTTGCCCTCCTCTGGCTACCCAAGAGGGACTCACTGCTCCTTCCTAAGAAGAGTATTTGAGAGATGATGTTCTCTACAAACACATTCTGGTTTTATGTTTGTCTCAAAGGGATGCACGCTCCAGAGCTAAAGATTAAATGCATTCTGTGTCCAGAAATATCAGTTATTTTCCTTTCCCCCCAAAACAAAACACTTATAAAGCTAGAAAGCCTTGGTGTATGTGAATGGTTCAGAAGCAGGCTTGAAGCATGGTGGCCAACTGTTGCTGAAAAGAGTGGTTTTAAAACCTGCATTTTACAAGGTTTTCATAGGATCAGTCGGAGTTGCAAAGGACCACAAGGATCATCTTGTTCCAAATCCCCTGCCATGGGCAGGGACACCTCACACTGAATCAGGCTGTCTAGAGCCTCATCCAGACTGGATGTAAACACCTCCAGGGATGAGGCTTCCACCACCTCCCTGGGCAACCTGTTCCAGGGTCTCACTGTCCTCATGCTGAAGAACTTCTTCCTAACATCCAGTCTGAATCTACCCATCTCTAGCTTTGTTCCACTCCCCCCAGTCCTATCACAACCTGACAGCCTAAAAAAGTCCCTCTCCAGCTTTCTTGGTTTGGCAACATTTACTTTCTTGTCTGGACCTTGCCACAATTTTTCCTCTGCTTCTGCTCAAGATCAGCTCATCACAATGGTCTCCATCAGGAACTATCCCTGAGGATAACTTTGGGATGGGTCTACAGTAGGGCTGCTGTCTCTTTAAGGAGAAAGGCTTTGGCTTCTCCTCAGTGCCCAGCACAACTCACTGCCTGGACCCTGCCTGCATGAGTAAGTGTGATTAAAAAAATAAATGCACCCAACATGGTGTGTTAAAGCTGCAGGCACTGAGTAGCTGAAACCCTTCCATGACATGTGCAGAAGTTCAGCTCTTGGCTATTAGTGCAAAGGGACAGGCAGGCTGGGCTGATTCTCTGACACTTGGCTGCTTCCAGTCAAACTGTTCCGCTAGGTGCACAGCATCTAGAGCCAATATCTCTCTTTGTCAGCAGCCAAACATCTGCCAACGTGTGGCAGAGCTGCTGTGCCCAAGAATACCTCTGGGAGCAGAGCTGAAGCCTTCAGCTGTAGGTCCCTTGCCAGAGACTTCACATTTGCCTTCCGCAACATCCATGTTAGCCCTAATGAAGACATACCGAAGAGAATTCCTTTTTGACCTAATCTGCTCCACAAACCAATCCCAGCTGCAGGGCAGTTGGTGCTCACCAGGACTGAAACGGAACTCATTAAGACTGAAAGGGAACAGCAGTTGAACATGACCTTCAACAGGCTCTGGGCACTGGAGCTGAAGCCACAGGCAGGATCAGCAGCAAAGCCTCTGACCAGCCTGCCTGCCCTTCCCTGTGACCCAGTTCCAGGCTGCAGAACTGGATTATGGCTCCCATTGATCCACTTGGCTTTTCACTTCGATTTTGCTGCTGAAGCAGTGAAACAGGTCATCCCTTTCTCTCTGCTGCAACTGCTGAGGCAGCTTCCTACCTACCAAATAGTGGAGCTTATCTCCTTGGAGCTCCTTGCTAGTAACCAAGAGCCAGACAGCAAAAATATCTTAGAACTGTTTAAAAAAGAAAGTGTGACAAACAAGATACGTTCCTGGATACACAGAGCACCATCCCAATCTGTACTCACAAGCCTTTAAAAAGCACAAACCAGGCTGCCAGTCCGTACTACAGAGAGTATTTTATGTGAGCTCCACACCAGCATCCATCACTGAGATACCAGTGGTGTGCTGCAGGACAGACCTTTATTGTCAGCAGGAGATACCCACTGCAGCTGAAGATTCTGTAATTACTGTTTCTTAAAGAAAATGAAAGATTTTTTATTCTCCTAACAGTCAATGAAGGTCTTCTCTGGAGCAGAAGAGGGCTTTACTTACAGGCCTTGGTCTGTAGGTCACATTGTATTATGCAAGATTAAATAGTTTCACTTTTCCAAGCTGTGATTTTAGGTAACGTGTGGATTCTAGCACCAGCCGTTAAAAGGACAGAGGCTACTTGTACTCTGCTGTGCTCACCCCAGGCAGCCTGGTACAGGAGTACCAATGGGGACTCCCTTCCTCCTACCCTGGCTGTATTTCTTCAAGTTATTAAATCACAGGTAGAGATTGATATTCTCCCACTGGATAAAGGTCTTCAGCTGAGATCAAAGCAGTTAGCTCTAACTGCAGAGAGAAGGTTGCAAAATGAATCCTAATTTATCAGTAGGCATTTTTTCACCCCCTTAAAGTATGTACCATCTACAGCTGGCAGAAGAGATAGGAAGGCTGGAAAAATATCCCCAGTCACTAGAGAAGCTGCCCCCATTCACAATTCTGCCATCAGCTACAAGAGAAATCCTAAAGGCAGGATAAAATCTCCATGCTGTGTGTTATTACACATCTCCCTTAAGAACATCTTTACGTGAAGAACATCACATGTGCAAAGCCAGGAGATGCCACAGCTGCAAGGCTCCTGCTTCTCTCCATCCTCTTCCAGCTTCTTTAGAGCCATGAGGATGATTGGGGGACTTGAGCATCTCCCCTGTGGAGAAAGACTGAGAACCCTGGGGCTGGTTAGTCTGCAGATGAGAAGACTGAGAGGACATCTAATGAATGTCTATATATATCTGAGGGGTGGGTGTCAAGTGGCTGGGGGCCAATCTCTTTTCGGTGGTGTGCAGTAATAAGACAAGGAGCAGCAGGTACAAACTGGAACACAGAAGGTTTCACTTCAACGTGAGGAGAAACTTCTTGACAGTGAGGGTGATCAAACACTGGAGCAGGCTGCCTAGAGAGGCTCTGGAGACTTTCAAAACCCACCTGGATGCATTCTTGCACAGATTACCCTAGGGAATCCTGCTTTGGGCAGGGTGGTTGGACTCAGTGATCTTCAGAGGCCCCTTCCAACCTCTAATGTTCTGTGACTTTTGCTAAAGCTAAGACCAGATTGTTTAAACTCCAGCAGAAACACCAGACCGAAGCAGAACCTGGCAGACAAAAGACCACAAGATCCAGCAACTACAAAATTAAGATGGACAAAGTCTAATGGGAAATAAAGTGCATCATTTTCAGCTGAGAGTAATTAGTCACCAGCAGGGATTAATGGAGGAGCAGTGGAACCGCTGATGCTTGAAGGCTTTACAGCAGAATTAGAAGTTTGATGTGAATAAGGTGCTCAACCTGCACTTGTGCTCATGCTGCAGAAATTAATGGGCAGAATCCATCATCTCCCAGAAGACAAGGTAGGTCTGAGCCCCAAACCCAGGATTTCACAAAAATCAGAGAACTCTTTCAGGGGGTGGCAGCCCCACCTGGGGAAAGGCAGGAGGCAGAGGACCATTTCGTGCTAACCCAAGTGATGCTGTCCTGTTGCCTGGCCCAGGGGGGAAAAACACATAGGGGAGCTCTCACACCTTCATTCTTTAAGCAGTCTCAGCCCCAGAACGGCAGGCAGATGCTACCCAGCACAACTGCCCTTGCTTACACCAGGTGAGCACCTGACCTACAGTTCCCTTTTACATTTCCCACCAGACAAACATCCTGCTTAGATGAAGTCCTGTCAAAAAAACCTGTAACTCAACAGACAAATGAACTTAGGGAGCTGCAGTCCCTTGTTTACACTCTCAAATCCTAATTAGTGCATAACAAAAATGCAAAAGCCCAAGAGACACTCTGTCATCTCACTAGCACTGGAGGTCAAGACCCGATTAATCTCCAGGCAACAACATCCCTCACGTCATTAAACCACTCCATCATCATCCCTAAAACATGAAAATGAATTCCAAGCTTCTGAAAAAGGGATAGAAATGACAGCATAACCCCCCAAGCCCTGCCAGCAACAGCTATCAAGGACAGAGTTGTTCATCATAGAATGATTTGGGTTGGAAGGGACCTTAAAGATCATCTACCTCCATCTAAAGATCACTTTCAACTAGAAGGTAGTCATCCTTGCTGCCAGTTTTTCCACACCAGCTTTGGTAGTTCAAACCCATTCCTCATGTTCTCCAAGATGTATTGCACATCATCCCAAATGCTAGCCAAGTCTCTTGAAGAGTTAGTTATGGTGCTGTGCTTTTCACTTCTCCTCTCAGCACTTCCCAAAGATTCCACAAGTGATCCCTGAGTGTTCCTACCCAGACATGGCTGGGGAGCAATGGCCCCACAGCAGTAAGGTCAGGGACAGCCCCAGCTGGGCTGTGTGGGGAAGAACCTGATCAGTTCATCCTGAGGACGAGTACTTGATCTGTAGTAGGCTAACAAAGCTCAGTAGTCATGGCTCTGGTGCTCGCTTGCTGAAAATCCTCTCCACTGCATCTCCTCTTTTCCAGTCCAACTCTGTCCTCTCTTCACCGTGCACTCCCATGGGAACATGGCTCAAACTCCCCAGATTCAGAATTCCAGAGGTCAGTGCAAGATCATTTAGAAAATCCAGATGTTTCCCAGAGTTATTTGTTATTTTATTTCTGTACCCTGCCAACTGGCCTTGAAGAAAGCTCTTCTGAATTCATCTAAATGAGATCTGAGATACAGTGACTCACATGTGGGTCCTCCTGTCACACCTGTATGGGGTTGCCACCACACTGCTCTACTGACTGACAGCTAATGTCAGAAATAAAAGATAATTCATCTGATCATGCAGCTATGAAACAGGGCACAGAAGGTATCTGAAACCCACCAAGGTCATCTGAAACCCACCAGGCACATCCCTCCGGCATTGAGCCTGCACCAGTCAGGCTTGTCCTAGCAACGGTGCAGGAACAGTAGAACATTCAATCCAAAACTCAGCCAGATTAGCCTTGGAAGTGCTGCATTTTAGCAAGAGCAATGCTCCTCACATTCCCAGATACTCAGGGATTCAGTGCCCAAAACTACCACGTCCCCCTCACCCTGTCCACGGAGATTCCTGTGAAGTGGAACGTGCAGCTGCAGCCCCTCAACTGCCAAGCCAAAGAGAGGCTACATTAGTGACACTAATCAGTGCAACCCCAATATGAATTAAAACCTCCAGGTTAACCTCCAGGATTCCTACAGGCTGCTGTGCTGGTGATGAAACCTTCACAAAAGGTGTCTGAACAGCTGGGTCCCTCCTCCTCCCTTGCATACAGCAGAATGCGACCTGCAGCTCCCTAAAACAAGCATCTATGATGACTTTATTTTGTGCTTCTCCTTGATAATCGAGTCATAGAAATGAGGGGCAACAAGAAAATCTTCCTTTTGAAAACGACTTGGCACCCTCTAGACTCCTATATGTCCCCCACAGCCCACCTTGGTGCAGCCACCCAGGACATTCTCAATGTCAGAACAACATAAACAGTGTTGGGGACCACAAACAGCCCTGTGCGAGCAGAGCAAGGGTCCCTGGTTCAGTGGAGCACAAAGGAGGTGATGCAGTATAATCCATCTGTGTCCAGACAGGCACCACATTGCTGCATCAACCCTTGGACAAAGTTTTAAGCTTAAATTAGGTGCTGCAAAAACTTTTGGGACCAGGCTGAATTCCCACTCGTGAACACACTGTGGGAGTTTGATCATCACTGAAGCAGTTCTTCAGTGCAGGAGAATAAAAGAAGAGACAGGGAGCAGAGAAAGTGCAGCTATCATCTACTCGACCACGCCAAACATGAAGGCTAAAAGGGAGGGAATAAGGAAGAGTTTCTCTCAGCCTGGCATTAAAAAGGCAAGATACATCCCTAACTATAAGCCTCTATGAATGAAAAACTGGCAGAGTCAATAAAATGTGAAGTAAACCCTAATTCATTTTTACTATATGACCTACTTTCAGCAGGTTTTGATTCACATGAGCGGCGAGAGCTTCAAGGTGGTGATTCGGCAAGGTCTGATCATTAAAGTCATTCTTTGCTTTATGGCTTTCAGCTTCAAGGGATAAGAAAACACATTTCTGTCAGAGGCATTCTCCAAAAAGGTCCCCTTGGCACAAATCTCACAGCAGCCAGGGATCAAAAAGGGTATGAATGTAAATGCTGCTTCAGAGCTGAACAACGATGGGAATGAGGAAAAGCTTATTTGTGGGAAGTAATGTCCTCAAACACCCCTTGAGTCCCACCTGAAGCCCTGCAGGGCAGGCAGAGAAGCTCAGAGTAGGGACCAGGGCAATGTTTCCCAGTCTCCAAGCATCCCCTTGCTGCAGCCATGACTCAGCTGCCTGTCTTGCAGGTATCCAGCTACCATGGATGCCTGCCTGCCCAACAAAGGAACAAAAATGCCAGTGCCTGCTTGCTCTGACAGGTCAGGATGCGACCCTGACCTATCTACTGAAATAACAGCAATTGGGAGACACAGCTCACTTCTGTGCTCTCTGGGTAACAGCTTCACTTCAGCTGGCAGATGAAGGGCAGTGGCACCTCCACAGCCACCAGCAGTTAGCTGCTCCTATAAGGCAGGATCACAGTATCACAGTATCACCAAGGTTGGAAGAGACCTCACAGATCATCAAGTCCAACCCTTTACCACAGTGCCCAAGGATCCTACATTCCTCCAGGAACAGAAATGCTTCACCTCAAGCCAGGGAAAGGTATGTGGCTAAGAAAGGGGAGACTTGGAAGACCTCTCATTAACTGCCTCCATGTTGAGTGAAGGGAGAGTGTTCCTGCTGCAGAGACACAAGAAAGCCAAAGCCAAACCCCAAAAAGCAAAGCAAAGCAAAGCTCAAAACCTGTGCACATTTCCCAGACAGGTAGTGTTTATGTACATACTTGGGGACATCAAAAACCAAACTAACAAAACCAAACCCAGAAAAAAACAAGTTCTATTTTTCCACTAAGAAATCATCACTTGAGTATTTTGAGTCAGAAGAGTTTCCTCTCCTCATCACCAAAGTAAAGGATCTGGGAGAATATGGCCTTCATCCAAGAAGAGGGAAAATAATTTCTGGGTTGAGCCTAGAAAATGAAGCAATAAACCCTCTAAGGCTCAGATGGATTAAATGCCATGCGAGCTTTTAGGCAGAGCTGAGACTGACCTTCAAACCTGGCCTGACCAACCTCAGCTTTCTCAATAAGGAAGATTGACAAAAGATATGATGCCCTATGCCTTGGTGTTCTGATGGACACAGACACTCTCCTAGCACCCCTGGCTTGCCAGCAGTCAGCACATTTAAGACTTACCTCTATCACCTTGAAGCAAAAGCACACGGCTACACAAATGAGGGTATTTCATCCTTTCAATGCAGTCAGGGGGATTACTCAAAAAGAAGTTGCTATCAGCCTCCTAGGAGACATGAAAAGGTCACAGAGCAGGCTGCAGCATATTTTCCCAGCCTTCCTCGAGAATCTTTAAACCTCTATGATCTCTCTATTTTAAGGACTTCTTTGGGCCCCTTTCCAAAAATCCCCAAAAAATAATCAGTCACTCTGAAAGTGCTTCACAAGAGGACGTGTAAGGACAGCCAGTGTCAGCAGGGAAACAGAGTCTGGTACTTCTATGAACTCTGGCGGCAGAGACACAGGCAGATGGAAGGAGCAGCAAGGGAGCTCAACTCAGCTTATCGTGTGCCGGGACCCAGCAGGAGGGCATCTGAGCCACCTAGCAACGGGCACCTCGCTTTGGTGCCACAGTCACCGTTCCTCAATCTCACTGCTCACCGCAGCTGGAGCAAACAGCCTGAGGCAAGGGCTGACCCAGGCAGGAGACACTGGAAACAAGAGCAGAGGAGGGATGGAGGGGATGGGGCGCGCAGCCCAGCCCGCTGGCCTCGCTGCCTGCCCAGCTGCCGGGAAGCTGCCAAGCCCAGCAGCAGAGATGCTGCAGGATTGCGTTCGCTTGGCTCGGCACACGTCGGGAGTGGAGCTGCCTGTGAGTCACAGCTCTGCACCACTCGCTGCCCGCTTCCCTCCCCTTCCCACTGGCTCCAGGATCATTTTTATTGTTACTGTTATTATTTTTCCTTTCTCTTTTTTTTTTTTTTGGCTTTTTCCCTTTTTTTTTTTTGACTCACTGCTAGCCAAAAAATCTTCTGCTCTGCAGAGAGCGCAAGGCAGGGCTGATGGAGCAGCCTGCCAGCTCCAGTCATGGTCACAGTAGAGAAGCATGAGGGATAGAGGCTTCTATTTTCCAATCATTCCATCACAGAAGCCCCTTGAAGGAGGTTTGCTATAAGCTGCAATAACAAAGCACGTTTTCAGTGTTTGATTCATGACACTGACTCAGGCTCTAAGAGCCTCTAAATTCTTCCACTAGCTCCCAGCTCATCATAGAATTAACCGGGTTGGAAGAAACCTCCAAGATCATACAGTCCAACCTATCCATCCAGTGCAACTTACCCAACCAAGATCATCCAGTCCAACCCTATCCAATCAACTAGACCATGGCACTAAGTGCCTCATCCAGGCTTTGCTTCAACACCTCCAGGGACAGTGACTCCACCACCTCCCTGGGCAGCCCATTCCAATGGCAAATCTCTCTCACAATGGGATGTCTCCAGCCTCACCCATGATTTCCTTTGCACAGGGACTCTGCCATAGGCTGAAGACATTATTTTTTTTCTTCTCCATTCACCTTAATTATTATAGACTTTGTTCTCTTGTTTAATATTAAACCAAGCTCACATAGCCATGAAGACTGAGCTCTCCTGCTGATACGAGCTGATGGGAACAGGCTCGTGGTGTTGCTCTTCAGATACTACAGCTCAGTGCAAACCGTTGTGCTATGAGACCATTTCTCAGGATGACATCTGATGAAGAGGCAGGCTGGGGACATACTACAGCTGAGACACAGTGGACCAAATGTCAGCTAAGATGGCCATTGGTAGTGTGGTTGGATGCACAAGCAGGCTGGGGTTTGAAAGGGCAAAGGTGTGTGCATCATGTGAGGTCAGTGTTTGCAGAGGACTCAGCACGTCCCAGCTTAGGCAGAGATCTCGTGGGCAGTACCAATGGTAAGCACTCATTGTGAATACACCAAAAAAGGGTATTTGAAGCTATCCCCAAAAAAGCAGTTGCCACCCATCTTTAAGCATTTGACAGACACAGTCTAGGCAGACACACACCAATGCATTAGTTCTAAAGCTAGATGGGTAACTAATTCTTGTCTCTCTACCTTGGCTGGCTGCTGGCAGAGGGGCTGAGGAGTTACTTTCAAAAAAGAGGTTTGTCCCATTCTAACAGCCTACACAGGCCACAGGCACAAAGATGCCACCACCAGAGCACAGCCATGCCAGGCTCTGCAGAAAGAGGCGTGCTGCAGACTGGCAGCCACAGCTCCAGTTTCCATGGTTAAGCTTTCATCCAGAAGTCAAAGCCACCAGCATACAAAGTGAGCTAAATCCGTTTAAAATGGTGACCCTCATGGCACAGTCACCTTTCTCTTCAGAAAAATGCTGCTTTTCACAGATGCCTCCTGCTTGTTGAGATCTAAGATATGCTTGCATCCTCCATAAGGGACCACAGCTGGTGCCAGGCCCTGCAAATGCACAGATTGTGTGTGACGCCACCAGAAACCATCCTGGGTCCAGGTAATTGGTTTCCACAGCTGCCCTCTCACTCAGCTCCCTTTTATCAGTTCTTCAAAGTACTCCCTGATTCTGTCCAAAGTGATCCTGCTTCTGTGCCAAGCCAGGCAAAATCCAATTTGTTAGCGCCAATTCTGCACTCAAGCAGGCTTTCTCCTCTGCTCCTGAAGACAGATCAACATGTCTGTAGGACCTCAAGTCCTGCAGGAACCACAGCCAAATCTGCAGCTAATGAAGGGGCCTCCTCCCACTGCACTATCTGCACCAGCAAAGGCTGCTTAGAGGATGGAGTAACTGGAAAGCTCATTCCCTCAGGCTAACAGCCCACTCCATACTGAATGTTGAACCAATGATATGTTGAGACTCACCTTTTTCTTTGTATATCAGCAGTGATTTTTCCTCTGTAACAACCTCAGAGACAGTTTCCCCTTCCCTGAGGACTCAAGGTCAGTGGGACCCTGGGAGAAGCAGAGAGTCTCTGCTATAGGATGGTTTGTGTATCTATGGGTTATGTATCTCATAGAATTCCTAAGACTGGAAAAGATCTTGATGATCTCAAGATCATCCAGCTCACCAAATAATGTCTCAAAGTGCCCTGTCTACCCATTTCTTTAACACCTCCAGGGATGGTGGCTCCACCACCCTCCTGGGCAGGCTGTTTCAACACCAGGCCACTCTTTCAGTAAAGACATATTTCCTAATATCCAATCCAAGTATGAATCCAATCTCACATGAACAGAGCACTCTAGATGCATCAGCAAACAAGTTGGTCCTTACTCAACCACACCCTGCAGCCCCCATGTCTCTTAACCTATTTGCTAAAGAAATGCAGCAGCATTTTCTGCTTCAGCTGCACCTCTGCTCTTTCTGCTGGGTGAATCTCTTTCCTTTCACAGCATTTCTGGCACTTCCATTCCTTCTGCTAAAACCAGCAGTACATCTTGTGGTAGCCCCTAATGGTGGGCATCAATAAAACATGACCAGCCTGCCAAGGTCTTTTGTCTTCCAGTCAAACATATATTTGTTTTCTGCTTCTCAGTACTATTTTCCTTTAAGCACCAGCTCAGCTGGGGGACTTCTGCATCACCACTGCTGGGCTGACATCATTTAGATGGATGCTGTAGGACCCTGCACCCCTGAGAGCTGCCTCACTCCTCCATCATCCAGAGGTACTCATTTATCACAAACATTTCCCTTCTCATTTTCCTTCCCTGCTCTAACAAAACATTAACATCCACATCAGATGCATTATATTTGGTACATGGTTTCAGGTAGCTCAGCCCCACAGAGTTTTAGGAGAAGACTTTGTACCTGTTAAGGCCTGAAAGAATGAGTGCCAGTGGCCTTTTGTAGGTTAATCCACCAGAGATCAAGAGAGTGCAAGACATGCTGTCTATTCAAATTACTCACCTCACACTGCAGTAGTAGGAATATTAACACTACCCACTGAAAAAGTGTGTTAATTAGGAGGCTGGCAGTTTTCTGGACCACTGCCACCCAAAGCAAGCACTCAGAGGTAGGTGACCACAAAGATCATCCAGTTCCAACCCCCTGCCATAGGCAGGGACACCTCCCACTAGAACAGGTTGCTTAAGGCCTCATCCAGTCTGACCTTGAACACCTCCAGGGGGGAAAGCAGCCACAAGCTCCCTGGGTAACCTGTGCCAGCGTCTCACCACCTTCATTGGAAAGAACCCTTTCCTATAACATCTAGTCTAAATCTCCCCTCTGTCAGTTTAAACCCATGACTCCTTGTCCTATCATTACAAGGCCCTGTAAATAGATACTCCCCAGCCCTCCTATAGGCCCCCTTCAGATACTGGGAGTCTACTACAGAGTCACCTTGAAGCCTTCTCTTCTCCAGGTTGAAGAACCCCAACTCTATCAGCCTGTCCTCTTAGCAGAGTTGCTGCAACCCTCTGATCAACTTCATGGCATCCTCGGGACTCACTCCAACAGTTCAATGTCCTTCTCGTGCTGGGGGCTCCAGAACCGTACACAGTACTCCAGGTACACAGGTAAAGCTTCCCCAGGCTCAGGGTGAGCTCTGGTCACTGGTACATTAATAGCACACAGATGATCTTTAACAAATATGATGTTGCCCCTTTCCAGTTTCCATCTCTATTTTTATCCTACAGCATGGTTTGCAATCTCCACTGTAGCCTGCTCATCTCAAGGTTAACCTTCATTTCCTGCTAGCAAAATGAAAGGTCAGCCACAGCCCTGACACCAGGAAGGTCTCCTGGATGCCTGGATGTTTATGGGCTTGATGAATTGGGTGTCAGCAAGCATCTAGCCACAGAGGAATCAAGCAGACATGTGGTCCTGGGTACTGCTGATCCCAGGACAGCACCAGAAATTTCCCAAAAGGCTAAAGACTTGCAAACCCTTTTTTTCCCCCCCACTACCTTTTGGAAGCTTTTGTAAGAATAAGATTTGCCTAGAAGAGTCCAACTCAAATAAAATCTCCACAGGTTTTGTTTGGCTGTGGTGTTTTGGCAGGGTGAAGAAAAAGCACATTAGACTCTTTAGATCTTGACTGTTCATCTTCAGGGGGAGTACTTTCCTTGGGAAATACTTTAAATTTGGAACACAAATCCAAGCTTCCCACCTGTGAAGGCACTGTCATGGTTCTAAAGGGTTGAGTCTTTCTGCTCCTCGGAGAGGTGGTCATCAAAATAAGTTTTCACAAAGCAGGGTTTCACAGAATGGTGGAACTGACACAACTTCCAGTATTGCCCTCTTCAGCATAACAAGAAAAGCTAATTTTGGCTCACTTTCATCAGTAAAGAGATACATTTTCTCTTGCAGAACCTTCAGCAAAGCTTCTTAGACCCATTTACGAAAGCAGAAACTAGAAAACATCTGCCAAGACATAAGGACTTCATTTTCAGAAGTCCTCAGCACCCTGACCCACTGCATATGTCTACAACAGAAAGTTGTCTACCAGCATAGCTGAAGGTCAGGTCCTTTTCTGCCTCCATGTAAGTGAAGGCACCTAAAATCCAAGCAGACTTCTGCAAGCACAGATGAGCAGGGGCTCTGGTTTTTGGATTCCCAGCCAACATTTTGCAACATGCATGTACACCACACACAGGCATGGAGTGAGAGAGAGACTGAAACACAAAGAATTCCAAGCTACTGAAGGCCAACAGTTGGAAGCAGCTGCAGGGACCTCTGCTAATTCCCCAGGTTACGGAGCACTTCACTGCTTAAAATCTCTCCCTGGCTAGAGCTATTGCTTGTCACCCACCAAAACCTAAGCCTCTTTATAAAACTGATTTCACCTCTATCTTCTCTGCTCCCCTCTCTCTGTATGAGTGCAAAGCACCTTTAATCTTAATTTCAGATGTACTTCTCATGATGCTGCAGATGAGTTATCAGCAGCTGACAGTACTTGCCACCTATTTCTCCTTAAAGGACACTGCTTGACCTTGTAACAGCTTCCATGCCTCCCACTTTAGAGGCTCAGCCTTTCTGTTTGAATGGATCACAAGCAATCACTTCTCTGTATCCACTATTAGCAGTGAACCAGCTACCCAGAGAGCTTCTGCTTTGGGATGGAGTTTTTTTCCCCCTTCCAAATGCAGCCTTTTTCCCAGGCAGAGACATATTATGGCAATTCAGACACCGACAACTGTGTAAATCACACCCAGGCAAAAGTTATTGATGACCTCATTCCAGTAAAGTACGAGATGATCAGACTGCCCCACGGTATTTCGATCATCTGAGAACCCTGGAATTGAAAGTCACAGGCTCCATTTTGCCTGGAAATCAAACAAAAGGCATTAACTGTGACAAAAGGCACTCGGAGCATTTCTCTTAAATTATCTCATTTCACAGCAAGCAGTACCAAATACTCATTTTCCTTTATTAACACACTCTGCTTGCCCATAACTGGTCTCATTTTTCTAATTTCAAATTAAAAATGCTGTCAAGCTATTGATCCCTGCTAGAAACCCTTTCTCCTGCTTTTATTAGTTGTTGTCCACAGCCTAAGCTTAACGACACGAACAGTGCATCCAACACAACCACCTTGCCAGCAGACCTGTCCCCCAGGAGCTGATGTGATTAATTTCTCCCAGGCAAGATAAGTCATGTTCTGCAGTCCCAGCTTCTCCAACACTGCTGGGGTGCTTAGATTGGTACTCTCACATCTTTTATTGAATTATGTAATTAGCTTATTTCTCCTCAAGTGCCCTCCCAAACAGGTTGTGAGTGGTCACCAATAAGGGCAGGAGAAACCTCAATGCTTGGCATGCACACTGCAGCTTCCAAGAGCATTTGCTCTCGCTCATCATTGGATTTCTCTCCGTGCCAACATGTCTGCAGGCTGGCATGACCCAAGTGATGATCCCCAGTCTTGGAATAGGCCTGAAGGCAGAAATCAGCAGAAGCCAAGGTGCACACTGCCCTAGCTAAGCCAAGACTTGCATCCCCTCCCCACAGCCCAGCCAGGACCTCTGAGACTCTCACCAGTGGGAATATCCCCCTATAGGGGCTCAGCCAGCCCCAGCATGGGACTCACACACTGCCCTTGCCCCGGTCCCCCCTATACTGTATTTAAATTCAGTGGGTGACATGCAGAGCCCTCACTCAACACAACCCCAGGTATCACAGACACAGAGTTCTTTCTGGAAGAAAGGGGACAGGTTAGGACAGATCACTGTACTAGAACTATTGTGTCCAGCAAGAACAGGACAGTGATGGTCTCTCTGTTCTGGGCACTGGTGAGATTGCACCTCAAATACTGCCTTGAGTTTTGGACCCCTCACTACTAGAAGGACATTGAGATGCTGAAGGATGTCCAAAGAAAAGCAAGGAAACTGGTGTAGAGCATGAGTCTTGTGAGGAGCAGCTGAAGGACTTGGGGTTGTTTAGCATGGAGAAAAGGAGACTCAGGGGATCTTAGCACTCTCTACAACCACCTGAAAGGAATCACAGAATAGCAGTGTGCCCAGGTGGCCAGGAGAGCCAATGGCTTCCCAGCCTTTTTTGGCAGACATTCGAGGGACCAACTCATTGCTTGGCTGCTTTGGGGCTTCAAGGAGTTGCTGGGCATTTTGAAGGATTCACCCACTGGATGCTGCCCCTCAGCACCAGCCATCAAGACTTTGGTTTTCTGCATTTTAAGCAGCTCCATGACTACAGCAAACATTATTTTTGCTAAGTGCAAAAGTGTAATTTCACATTCAGAAGCCTGCTCCTCTAACACAAGATTTCCATTTCCTTTTGCAATCTACCCCTTGGTGTCAGCCCTATTGGCATTCAGATACACAATTCTCAGTTCAGTTGGAACAGGCTATTTGCAGAAAATCTGCTGAATTGGCTGTCTTTCTATTACTTACATAGAGAAGAAAAGCTTTGGCCTCAATCTTGGACCTGCTGAATCAAAATGGGGAAGTGCAAATCTCCAAAGCACAGGAACACGAAGGCATTCCCACTGCACACCAGCAGCACTGCCCACTTGGGCTAGAACCATCCTTGCCCTAGCAAAGCAAGAGATTCAGGGCAGCTCCAGAGGGATCTAATTTTTCCTGAGCTCTGATCATTGCTTACAAGTGAATTTCTACTTCTGTAAAACATAAACAATGTGTTTCCAGCCTTTCATGCTGCCCATATGAGCTTCAAACTCTAAAGAACCTTTCATGTACCAGGCAGGGAGGGGAGCAGTTGGCTGCAGACTTCTGAATGGTCAAGTTAGACACTTAATGAGGCAATGGTCTTGCTCAGGGGTAAAATTCAACACCAAGCAAAGTATTAGCACAAAGACTTGTCAACTGCAAGATGTGCTGGAGCAGAAGCATCCCATCCATACAAAATGAGATGCAAAAGGAAGAATAAAATGGAAGGATGAAATGGTTCCCTGTATGCATCTCACCATTGTTAATGCAGAGATCTTGGTGGAAAAGACAATGTCTCCCCTATTTGCTGGACCTCTCTGGCACCAGCCCTGTGCTGGAGGCCACAGATGGCACACTGTGCTGCTGACTCCCATGAGACCTGCTCAGCACTCAGCCATAAACTGAAGGCTCACCTCCTCACTATGCTTTGTAGCTAATTTGTCTTTGTCATGCACAAGCAGTGAAGTATTAGGATTAAACCTCGTAGGTCTGAGTGTAGATGCAGAGGTGCTGGAAAACACGGGCAGAGACTCGAATAACTCCTGAAAAATGGGACTGCTGCCATCCATGCCCCTTTGCAGTGACCTGCTTTTCTTTCTACTCCTTGGCATGAAGCAAACCAGCTGACTTCACAGCAGAGGTAAGTGCAGCACTGCTCTCTGCAGCCATGCCTCAGTCCCGGGCGATCTGGCACATGCAGTTTAAAGAAAGATTGAAAGAAAAAGTCTGCTGAAATGTGAGGGGTTTTTTTGTCACTGAGGTTAACACATTTGACCCTTCCTCAGCCAACAGTCACCTGGAATTTGGGGTATTTTAAAATGCAAACCAGCACTCTCACACAAACCATTGACCCAACTGCAGGCACACAGTCCTGGCTGCTACAGCCCTAGCTGGAAAATCGAGGATAAACACACAGGGAGAAGGAGAAGCCTAGGAATGAGCTCCAAGCTTCCTACTCCAACCCTTTGCCTGGCACCTTGATCACTATTTACCATGACACCAAGGTATCTGGAGGAGCAGCTTGGATGAGGGCTTGTCAGAAGAATCTTAGATCCCATGCCATGCCATCATCTCAGAATCCCCAGCAGGAAACACTGCAGGAGGGGTGGGCATGGCACCTTGCCTTGCTTCTGGTACCACACAAGACCCCACGGGCTGGATCACCACAGCTTGTGCTGATGAAGGCTCAAGCTCCCCTACATCCCCCTCCATCTGACTGCAGTGCAGTCTGACACCTGAACAGACCTCCTTTTCGGTCATCTATGCAGGAAGCTGAGGGAGACAGGGGCTGAAGGAGAAGCACAGCTTGGTGAGGATATTGGCATGGATTTGGGCTCCTTGCCACACATTTCCATGAGCACATCTGAGCACAACAATTGAGAGACCTAAATGCTCACACACAAAAAAAGCTGAAGAACCTAAACAAAACCAAAAAAATGACACCCATCTGCCAGTCTTATGCAAGGGGAGGAAAGAACCCCACAACATTTGGAAGCAGGCTGTGTTTGCTTGGCACTTTCCATCTTTAGGTAATTAGTGTAAAGGGCTTCCCAGGTAAACCTAAGAATAAGCTGCACATTTCAAGGGAGCCACACTTCTCTCTGCAGTGAGCCTTCAAAGCATAACCACAAGAAGATGCAGAGCTCCAACTGGCTCCCTGTAGGCACTCCTTGCCTTCAAGTCTGCAGGGTTAGCCACAAGTCAAGCTGCATCAAAACTGGAAGAGAGACGAAAAAGACAAGCTAGAAATGTCTCTGAAGACAAACACTCCAGCATCTGTGAATGCCTGGACCAGTTTCCAGGGTACTGCTCCTCCCATCTCCTCTAAACCTTCCAAAACATCCTCTCCTGCCTTTTTAGCTGGAAGTGGCACCTTCAGAGTCAAGAGGAACAAAAGACCTCCCAGCTCCAAAACGCATTTTTCAGTGCTTCTTTAGACCATTCTGTTCAGCTGACCTACTAACAGCTAACTGCTTCTGTTCTTTGCTCTCCTGAGAACCAATATTGCCCCCAACCTTTTGTTTCTACCACATTGGCACAGGGGCACCCAGCACACCATCTCCTCACAGATGGCTTTCTCGTGCTGGTACCACCAACCAGCTCCCAGCTCTGCCTCAGCCCCCAGCACACCTCAATGTTATGTTAGATCAACACAGCCTAACAGCAAATGCTGTTTGCAATCCGCCCAAGCCTTGCAGCATCCACATCTCACCCACTGGCCATGGCCACACTCTCATAACAAATTACTGTAAGATACAATAGTGAGTAAAGCAGCAAAAGCTTCAGTAGGACAAGAAGCTGCACTCCCTGAAAGGGAGAGTGGTGCTTTCACAAGTGGTAACCCCCAGATTCTGCAGCACAGATGGAAGCTGGATACCATCGCTTTGGGTCACTTGGACCCAAAGCACCTGACCAAAGTCAAGGGACTTTGAGCAACTTCAAGAACTGCCACACAAGCACAGACAAGGCTGACAACTCACAGGGAACAATCTCCCCTGGGGAGCTTGAAGCCCTCCAGGAAGCAAGCCTTCTCAGACCTCAGCTGACTTTACTTAGCATCTTCAAAGGCAGCTCTTCTCCTCCCTCTGCCACTGCAGATACTTTTCGAATCCTGAAAAGTTGTGCAGAACTTACAGAAGAGCATCCAGCAACATCTGGAAAGGAGAAAGCTCTGGGGAGACCTTATAGCTGGCATTTCAATATCTGAAGGCGACTGACAGGAAGGCTGGGGAAGGACTGTTCAGATGGGCTTGTACCGATAGGATAGGGGCAGAGGTTTGAAACTGGAGCAGGGTTAGGCAAAAGGATGAAGTTCTTTAGAATGAGAGGACTAAAATACTGGAACAGTTTGCCCAGGAATGTGGTTAAGGGCTCATTCCTGGAGACACTGAAGATCAGACTTGATGTGGCCCTGGGCAGCCAGATCTAGTTGGACAAGGTGACCTTTGAGGGTCCCTTCCAACCCGATGCAATCCATGAACGTAAGAGAGAGTGAACAGATGTCACTTCATGGACACACCAGCCTGCTCCTCCTGACCTTCACCCTGACCCTTCTCATCACAACCTCCAGAGGAGGAGGAAGGGAGTGGGGACCAAAAGGGAGGCAATAGAGGAATACTTGTGATCACCCTTTCTAATCTGTGGCTGAGATGTTATAAGCACCTTTCCCTTCTATTACTCAGAACACAGCAGAGCTAATGTGACATATTGGTGCGTAGGTGTGTGGGGGCTGGTTTCTGGTGGGGAAGGAGGGCCCAGGGCTCTCTCTGTGTTTCAGAGAAACGAAGCAGCACAAGATGTACCAGTTGCTCTGGTAACAAAGCCTTTTCTTGTTTTCTTACCCCCTCTCCCCCCTTTTTTTTATTTTTCCTTCTTTGAGTGAAACATCATTTTAAGCATTTTCCAGTCAAGACTTCCCTGCCTGCGTGGCAAAACCAAGTCCCTCTTTCAGAAACACACACATCTCTTTTGAGTCAGCAAGGGAAGGACCTAGAGATTTTAACATCGCAGGGAAGCTGATAAATTGAGGTCACCCCCTTTTCCTTCTGATAACACCAGCACATGTTATCACACACCAGTATGCCAGCCCAGCCCCTTCCTGCAACCCAGTAAAAGCTGATAACAGCCCAGCACCACCCATGAGCTGGTGCTTAAGGCAGCAGCAAGACCCCCATCCTGATGAGCATCCTCACAGAGCAGCCATCCCAGGAAGCCATCCCAGCGGAAACAATGGCTTAACGTTTAATACTGTGCTTGTAATACGGAAGGATTATAAAGCAGCTGCTAAGTCTCATAAATCCATTCACACTGCCATGGCCCTTAGGTGACCTTGGAGATACCGACTGGCCACAGAGGTCTGTATCTGGGCATGGATGCAAGCAGTCTCAGCCACCATCAAAGTCATCCTGGTGGAACCAAGAGCCCAGGATGGGGCACAGCAGCTCAGTGCTGGACAACTGCACTGTTGCCCCAGTGGGCAGAGGCAAGGTGCTTCCCTGCCTCAGCCCCATGGAGCAAGCTCATGGCACCCAATCAGTCCTTCAGCCTGGAGAAGGCTGAGAGGTGACCTTGTCAATGCTCACCAGTATCTAAAGGGCAGGGTCCAGAGGATAGGGCCAGATTCTTTTCAGTGGTGCCCAACAACAGGCCAAGGGCCAAACTTGGAACACAGAAAGTTTCATCTGAATGTAAGGAAAAAATTCTTTCCTTTGAGGGAGCACTGGAGCAGACTACCCAAAGACATTGTGGAGTCTCCTTCTATCAGGAGATTCCAAACCTGAATGGATGTGTTCCTGGTCAACCTACTCTAGGTGAACTTGCTTTAGCAGAGGGCTTGGAAAGCACCTGCAGCTGCTTAGGGTTGGAGCTGTTTGTTCAGATTGCAAAACAATGGAGCTCTGAACTCCTTCAATGGCCTGTGAAAACAAGCAGCAGCTGCCTCCAGGGTGCTGGTGACCACCAGATAAGAGCCACCGGCACAGGACGGGTGTCTGGACAAGGGGTGGCAGCAACACAAGCGTTCTGCGGGCAGTGTGTGTGGTTTGCATGCACTCAGCCCGGTCTGTGGTGCAGGGCATAGCAGGCAGCCTGCAGCTCCCAGAGCTGTGGATGCAAACCAAGATTAATTCTTTATGGTGATAATCCCCAGGAAATGTTCACTGTGTGCAGCACAGGAGCTTCTTCCACACAGCTAAAAGCAAGAGTGATTAATTACCCAACTATTGACCAGCAGCCTTTCAGCAAGAGAGACAATAAAAACAACTGATTATTAAAAACAATTAATGTCAGTCTTGATTCAGGCTAATTAGCTGAACTGCTAATAATGACCTGCAGAGTCTCTGTTCTCACCAGGGCTGATGCAAGGGCCCAGCAGCAGCAGCCCAGCTCAGCCAGACCTTGGGCAGGCTAAGACAGGGCACAGGCTGCACGTTGGTTATTTTCTCATACCTCCCGCTCAAAAAAAGATGTGAAAGTGAAGAAAAACCACAACAAGCCACAACCCAGCCTTCTAAAAACATTTCTTCAACACCTTCACCTGCTACCACACCTGCCTGCAGGGCAGTGCTGGCCCAGAGATGCTACCAGGAAGGATGCTGATGTGCAGGGGAGGCCACAAACAGCACCCAGAATGCAGGACACAGGTTGTTCCTCCTTGTTCAGCATCTGAAGCCTCTGGGACACTTATCAGAGACAGGCTTATGCCCCAGATATGTAAAGGGTTTGACACAGGCACTGAAGTGCCTCAGTAGCCCTGCTGCTCCTTGCTTTCCAGCAACTTGCAACCTTGGATTTCAAAAGTTTTGTTCACCTTCTCATACCCACACACCTCGAAATCTTCATCTACTGGGTCAAAGCTGGGCATCTGCCTAAAGCTAGATCAGCCCTGGATTCTGAGACATGCCAGATGGGTAATAAATACATAAATCTCAACCAAAGACTTTGGGACCCACTTCTTCTTCTACCCTAACAAGAAACAATAGAGGGCAAGTTCAAAAAAGCACATCCTGTCACAAGCACAAGAAGCATCTGGATGATTCTCTTAGCCACATGACTTAGTTTTAGGTAGTCCTGAAAGGAGCATGCAGTTGCAGTTTATGATCCTTTTGGGTACCTTTCAACTTAAGATAATAGAATCAACCAGGTTGGAAGAGACCTCTAAGATCATCCAGTCCAACCTAGCACCCAGCCCTAGCCAGTCAAACAGACCATGGCACTAAGTGCCTCATCCAGGCTTTGCTTGAACACCTCCAGGAATAGTAACTCCACCACCTCCCTGAGCAGCCCATTCCAATGCCAATCACTCTCTCTGCCAACAACTTCCTCCTAACATCCAGCCTAGACCTTCCCCAGCACAGCTTGAGACTGTCCCCCCTTGTTCTGTTGCTGGTTGCCTGACAGAAGAAACCAACCCCACCTGGCTACAGCCTTCCTTCAGGTAGTTGTAGACAGCAACAAGGTCTGCCCTGAGCCTCCTCTTCTGCAGGCTGCACACCCCCAGCTCCCTCAGCCTCTCCTCATAGGGCTGTGTTCCAAGCCTCTCACCAGCTTCCTGCCAGTACAACAGCATCAAAGTGGTCCTGCCCCTGCACTAAACTAGAAACCAGATATCACAGTAAACTATAGATCAGAGATCTGACTGCTGCATGTGCTCCAGTACCTCAACATCTCTCTCAAATTGAGGAGCCCAGAACTGGACACAGTACTCAAGGTGATGTTCTATGACTCTTCAAATGGCTGCCTAACTTGGGCTGGCAGTGGATGAGAACAGCCTCTGGCCAGCTGCCCTGCCTGGAAGTGGCTGATGGCACCTCAAGGTGACTCCTAGCAGGGGTGACCCCTGCTCTGCCTCATCCTGAGATGGTGGTGGAGGAGCTCCCTGGAGAGCCACAGCCGTGAGACTCACAGCTCCCATACGCTCTAATTTAGAGCGCAGAATAATGCTGCGTAATGGCCTGGTGATTATGTGGCATTTACCAGCTAATTAAACAATCAATAGTTATTGTGCAGTTACCGAGTTGGCCCACAGGACTGCATCTTGTACCTTGTAAAATAAAACCTTGCTAAAGCTGTAAATGGAGAGCTGCATCCCCAGGGCACTCAGCAAAGCAGCACTTGGCATTAATGACCATTGTCCTCCTGCTACCGCTGGGAAGAAGCATGTGAGTATATTATCTCAAATTCATTTATTTCCCTGTTCAATGTTACACAACTACACAAGATGACAGAGGCAAAGGTTACCATCTGACCTATTTATTGATTCATTTTTTTCCCCCACTATTGCAAAGGCAGCATTGAAACCCTGCTCTGGTGACACCGTGCACAGGCCGCTTTGTGAAAACCCATGGGGATTGCTTTGCCTTTCAACATAGCCAGTGCACAGGATGTAGCCCTCTGTAAGCCTTCCTTCAGCTTTGAAATGACTTCTTGGAAAGGTTTTTGAGTAACACAGTGTCCTCTGACTTTCAACTTGCATATTTGCTGGCATCTGACATGCCAGCCGCTGTGGCTTTATCCAGGCAGTCCAAGCATACACAGTATTTTAAGGACTTTTTACTTGCTCTCCAATTCAAAGCAGAGATAAACAGTGATAATCATGTTCTGCAGCATCAAGCCAGCATCTCCTCACACTTCAGGTAATGCTCTAAAGGCCCTAGTGATTTCATAGAATCAACCAGGTTGGAAGAGACCTCTAAGATCATCCAGTCCAACCTAGCACCCAGCCCTAGACAATTAACTAGACCATGGCCCTAAATGCCCCATCCAGGCTTTTCTTGAACATCTCCAGGGATGGCAACTCCACCACCTCCCTGGGCAGCCCATTCCAATGCCAATCACTCTCTCTGGCAACAACTTGCTCCTAACATCCAGCCTAGACCTCTCATGGCACAACTGGAGACTGTGTCCCCTCATTCTGTTGCTGGCTGCCTGGGAGAAGAGACCAACTTCTGCATTGATAGTTTTGCTTTCAGCCATCAGCTAGCTGCTCAAAAAAAAACCCCTCTGAGGCAATGGCTCAATTCCCCAAGTTCAAGCCATCATACTCCTCTGAGCCATTTCTTTAAACTCCTCAAATGAAGAAAATACAAGAACACAAGAATCCACTGCTGCAACAATTTCTGGCACAAGAGCTAGCAAGCTCTCAGCCTTTTATCAAGACCAGTTTACAATCTGTAACATTAGATGCAGGATTATTAGGAAATAAAGGAGAGCTTCCGATTCAATCAGAGAGATAAACCACCACTGGTGAGGTCCCTCATGGAAATAAAAATCAAGCTATTCACAAGAGATTGTTAAGCAGAGAACAAGGAATGTTATTTCTCCCTGCAATTATCCCAAGTGAAGAGAGCTTGTGGTTGGGGTTAGAGGAGAGAGAACAGAGTGGCTTGCTGCTGAAGGCTCCTGCAGCGGTCAGGTGTCCCTGTGGTACAGCCAGAGCTGAGAAGCAACAAAGGGTTGTCCTAACCTGCACTCCTGAGCAAAGAAAGGCCTTTCCTTGGGAACACAAAGATCAATCCAAACAAGTTACCTCTGCCACGGAGCACAAGCCTCAGAGTAAAAGGCTTTGATTTACAGAAACATTGTGTATCAGCTGAAAGGGACCTTCAAATCATGACCCAGAAAGCAGGATCAAAGAGACTTGGATTCACCCTGGTGCTCACACTTTGGCAGAGGGATGTGCTCCGTTTGGGAGCTCTTAGTATGCACTGGACTTGGCCAACGCATCTTTTCTCCTACAAGGAAGGAGAAGACCTGTGCCATGGCAGAGGTTTCACAGCACAGCAGATCCTGCAGTTTGCTCCATGAAAAAGTGTTCTCTAATGGCTTCTGACACTGCTCAGGCTCCCCATTCTGTCAGGCTGTGCTATCAATTCAGTTGTCCGAACAATACAACTCTGCACTTGATCCCATGGGATCAGTGGGAGGCTTGCACCTTGCACATGTTCCTCCAGGTCCTTGGGCAAAGCCAGCTGGTTACTACCAGGACATCTGTAGTCTCCAACAAAAACAGGACCATGAGCAGCATTAGTGCTGGCTGCTAGGTCAGGTTTTCTGGGGGAGACATCAGAGCTGCAGTCCTGCAGCATACAAACCTAAGCTGCTGTCCTCTGCCTGGAATAAGCATCTCATTTCTGCCTCTTCCCAATGGGAGAGCTGCTCCTACTTCAGGGAAGGGACCAGCCTTGTGAAGAGGAGGTGATGCTCACCAGGTTACCTGACAGAGAATACTGGGGTCAAGCCTGCAAAGATCAGGCTAGGAGTCCAGCACCAGAGCAGGCACCACAATCATTCATTCCACATCTGAAAATACAACTCGAGGAACACACAACCTCCAGGACAGCAATGGAGCATCTTAGGCAGCACCCTCACAGAGGCATGGGAATCAGAATCACAGATTGGTAGGGCTTGGAAGGGACCTTTGGAGATCATCTAGTCCAACCCTTCCGCTAATGCAGGCACCCCAGCCTCGTCTGGGATGAGTTTGACATGGGAGTGGAACAAGCATCTAATTATAGAGGACACTGCTCCTAGGTATGGCCCATTTCTAAAGGCTGTTTTAGAAGGGAGCCAGGAGGTCTGTGTGTCTTGAAAGTTGATCCATTTGTTTTGCTTCAAGAGATAAATACAGCAGTGGTGTCTGGAGGAAAAGAATCACAGAGATCTTATTTCGGCGCTGGGTTTTATGGTGGGACACCATAAACAGTTGTGTATGCTTTCTATCAAAGTCTCCTTTTGTTTATAAAGTGGGTGCTACTCCAAGACTGCAGTGGAAAAGAGCTCTGAAGTCAGTCCTAGCCTGAACTCATACCTCAATACTCACCAGTTTGGTGTGGACAGCAGCGTTTCCCCCTCCACCCCCATCGCCATCCCTGTCTGGCACCGCTACCAAGTGAATCACACCGAGGACAATCCCATTACTCCAGTAAGCTAAAAACAGTGAAGAGGAGGATTTTTTCTTGTACAGCAGGAGGAAAAAAGGGGAGGCAGAACTGTTTACCTCGCAGAAAACCAACACTTGGACGTTTCTGGGTGGTTTTTTCCCTGCTTTGAGGTAACACACAGATGCGGCGAGAGGAAACCCGAGCAGCAGGGCCAGCACCAGCCAGCTTATTTCCCATTTCTGCCCTCCACAAAAACATGACGCTTGCAAAAGGCCGTTAAAGGCACATAGTTTCCACTGATTGTGAGAAATATGCACCAGTTAAAATTAGGTCACCCACCCTCAGCCATTATTTTAGCGGCTGAGAAGAAAAACAGTTCAGAAGGGAGCTCCCACGGTGGGGAGCGCAGGGTGGAAAAACAACCAGCACCAGAGGGGATGGCTCCCTGGAACATAACCTTGATAAGAACATTTCTGCTGGGGGGTGGGGGGGGTTTATTTTCCTTTTGGGCTTCTTTCATGTATCATTTTGGAACTTATTCCAGCTCAAAAATTTACATTTATAACTCCAGAAGTTCCTGTTCATCTTTAGTTCACTCCAGTCCCTTGGACTGGCAGGCTCAGCCTACAGCAGCAGGAGGATGAGGGAACCACAACTCAGAAAATATTTCCTGATGGGTAGCTTTTCAAGAGCCCTTCTCTTCCTCCTCACTGTCTTTTACCACATGACAGGCAAGAGCTCTGCCTCCAAAGTGAAAGAATCATAGAATCAACCAGGTTGGAAGAGACCTCCAAGATCATTCAGTCCAACCTAGCACCCAGACCTAGCCAATCAACCAGACCATGGCACTAAGTGCCTCATCCAGGCTTTTCCTGAACACCTCCAGGGACAGTGACTTCACCACCACCCTGGGCAGCCCATTCCAATGCCAATCACTCTCTCTGCCAACAACTTCCTCCTAACATCCAGCCTAGACTCCCCTGGCACAACTCCAGACTGTGTCCCCTTGTTCTGTTGCTGGTTGCCTGGCAGAAGAGCCCAAACCCACCTGGCTACAGCCTCCCTTCAGGTAGTTGTAGACAGCAATGAGGTCACCCCTGAGCACCCTCTTCTGCAGGCTGCACACCCTCAGCCTCTCCTCACAGGGCTGTGCTCCAGGCCCCTCATGAACTTTGTTTCCCTTCTCTGGACATGTTCCAGTACCTCAACATCTCTCTTGAACTGAGGAGCCCAGAACTGGACACAGCACTCAAGGTGTGGCTTGAGCAGTGCTGAGTAGAGGGGCAGAATAACCTCCCTTGTCCTACTGGCCACACTCTTCCTGATGCAGGCCAGGATGCCATTGGCTCTCTTGGCCACCTGGGCACACTGCTGGCTCACCTTCAGCTACTCTCTACCAGCACCCTCAGGTCCCTTTCTGCTTGGCTGCTCTCCAGCCACTGTGTCCCCAAACACATAGAATCACAGACACACAGAATCAACCAGGTTGGAAGAGACCTCCAAGATCATCCAGTCCAACCTAGCACCGAGCCCTAGCCAATCAACTAGACCATGGCACTAAGTGCCTCATCCAGACATGAATATTTTCTTTTTATAGCCAAAAGATAATATGGGCATGATGGGTAAAGATGGGCTGTGTGTACACATGCATGTGATGAGCACACACAGAAACAGAACTTAGAAGAATGGAATCATCTCAGTTGGAAAATACCTTTAAGATCATTGAGTCCAACCCTCCAACTCCACATTAATTACCTTGGGCTCAGCTATACAGAAACTTGTGGAAAGTGGGGTGTGGGGGAGTTGTGGTGTCCCAGTCACATTTCTCATGCAGCCATGCTGAAGAAACACCTTCTCACCACATACTAAGTGTGCAGAAACCCAAACTTTGAAGTATTTCATAGATTCATAGAATGGTTTAGACTGGAAGGGACCTTAAAGATCATCCAGTTCCAACCTCCCCCTTCCACCAGAACAGGGTCACTCAAGCCCTCATCCAATCTGGCCTTGAACACCTCCAGGAATGTGACATCCATGACCTCCCTGAGCAACGTGTTCCAGTATCTCACCACCCTCATTGTGAAGAATTTCTTCCTGATCTCCAGTCTAAATCTCTGCTCCTCAAGATTCAGTCCACTGCCTCTTGTCTTATCACTACAAGCCCTGGTAAAAAGTTCCTTCTCAGCTTTCTTGTAGATCTCTTTCAGGTACTGGAAGGCCATTCTAAGATCTCCCCAGAGCCTTCTCCTTTCCAAGCTGAACAGCCCCAGTCCTCCCCCATAGGACAAGGGAGGTTCTCCAGCCCTCTGATCATCTTCATGGCTTCACAACCCTGCACAAATCATCCACAAAAAAATCCCCAAGCACATAAATGCCATATCCTGAGTTTGGGACAGGTGATGTAATTTAGCAGAGACTGCACCTTTAAAATCTTCTCATAAAGAAGTCCATGGGTTTAAAAGTCTGTTCTCTACAGTCCATTCATTGTCCTCATTTGAAGAGCTGCTTTCAGGTGTCTGTAGACATTTAAATCCTACTGCCTGTTGTGCTCTTTCTGCTGCAGTAGCTTTCTGCTGGTGGAGAAGGCAGCAGCCAGCTCGTGTGCAAGCGGAGCATTAGACTGTAGCAAACTCATTTGGCAGCCTATTGCAGCCCTTAACTCAGCTCTTAGAAGAGATCAAGATTTATCTATGAAAGTGCAGGCTTCTCACTCCCTCCTCATCACATAATCAATAAAAAGCAACTGGGGGAAGAGAAAAAATAGGGCGATTTATTCTGTAGCAATAGCTTCAGAACTGATATGAATTGCTTATTGCGAGAGCTCTGTGTGCTACACGGTTCTTGCACACAGGACCACAAAGCCAGAGTTCAGCAAAGCTTCTTGTCAGGCCTGAAACAGGTCAAGCCTAGCCAAGATGATGAGCTGCCACGCTCCACATCTGACACGCAGCCAAGACAAACAGGATCACCTCAGGTGGAGTCCTTACCTTGTAGACCTGTCCATAGGTACCATTGCCAACAAGTTCCACCAGTTCAAAGATTCCTGCAGGATCCTAGGAAAGACAAGGAAGAAAAAAAGATGTGTTTACTAAGCAATATTTGTGGATTTCTGCAAAATCAAATATTCAAAGACAGATCAACATTTCACAGATGAATGTTGTGAGTGTTTTAAGCTTTTCAGGCAGCGCTGGGATCAGCATTACACTGATGATGAATAGCACAGAATTACAGGATGGGTTGGCTTGGAAGTGACCCCCAAAAGTCTTCTAGTCCAACCCCCTCTGCAGTCAGCAGGGGCATCCTCAACCAGATCAGGTTGCCCAGAGCCTTGTCAAGCCTCACCCTGAATACCACCAGGTATGTGGTCTCAACCACCTCCCTGGGCAACCTATTCCAGTGTTCTACCACCCTCATGTCAGGAACAAGTTCTCTACCATCCAATCTAAATCTTCTCTAATTTGAAACCAATGCTCCTCATCCAACCACTACAGCACTTTGTCAACAGTCTCTCTCCAGCCTTCTTGCAGGCTCTCTTTAAGTACTGGAAGGTCAAAGCAGTGTGGCACTATGCTGCTGCTAGCCCTGCTAAGCCCTCCCAGTATGGGCAGCTGCAGCACTGCTGGCAGCACAGCTCTGCCCAGAACTGCCTACACCCAGCATCTGGAGATACCAGGAGGCACTGACAGAGGTATCAGGCAAGTGCCTGTGGAAGAGCACAGATCTGTTCAATTGTCATCTGCTAGAAATGTAAATGCTCAGTATATTTTAGGTAATAATAACAATTATGTGCTGTTACAACTTCTTAAGCACCAGCTTTGGAATAAAATGATCTAACTGGCAAGATGTCACTTTTAGGGTCAAAACAGGGGTTTCAGGTCTGTTCTGGAGGTCAGCAGCATTACTGCTACTTAGCCTAAATGTCAGCTTACAAGAGCAGGTCTAGGGCAGTGCTATGTGAAGACATAATGGTTTGGAAGGTAGCACCAAAACCCATCCCTAGACCCCCTTCACCCAGTGTGTGCCCAGCTGGGCAGTCTCACAGCAGTGCAGAAACTGGAGCTCACACAGCAGCACAGCTAAAAGATGATACAAGCCGAGAGGTACAAGGGAGAGTGAGGGAAAAATAAACCAGCGCTGCTGTTTTCTCCTCTTGGTGGGTTTCCCCCTTCCAGAAGCTTTATTTATACTCTTCTGTTCCTCCTCATTCCCCTGTACTCCTCAGTCCAATTGTGCCTAGTGTGATCCTCTTGGAAGCTGATGGGTGCAGAGGCATCCGGCACCTTGGAGGTCTGTGCGTAATGGCATGGGTGACCTTGGTCCCTCGCTGCCACCACCCCCACCCCCTCCTCCCTGCTGCATTTCCAGTTACTGGAGGGAGGTACTGAATAATTTGGCCTCTCTGCAAGCAGGGGGCTGCCAGCTGGACTAACAACTCTTAACAGGCAAAGGAGAGTCATCCAGGAGCACTCCTCAAGAGACAGGAGAGAGACGCCCACCACCACACTATGGACACAGAGCTTTTGTTCATTACAAAGCCTGCATCAGCTCAGGAGTACTTCTGGGTCCAAAAGTCAAACACTGGGCCTTTGTGAGCAGCTGAGATGCAAGGTTCAACACATTAATAATGTCACAAGTAAATCAATCTGAGTCTTCGTGTGACAAAAACAGCTTTGCACTCAGCCCAGAACCTGCACTGATGTGTACCCGACAGGACTCAGCACACCTCCACGGCAGGGTCACAGCAACCACACGAGGTCACAGAGAATCACCCCATCCTACTCCTGCCCTTCTCTCTGTCATATGCCCAGCTTCCTTGAGCTGCTCTGTGTAAAGCCCCAGGAAGCTCCAAGGCTGCGAGCCCCAGATCAGTCTTCCAAGGTCCCATCTGCAGTAAAGAGCAGGAAATTCACACTGTAGAAGGTTCAGAGACCTCTGAGGACATCTGCTCTGATGCAAACATAGAATGAATCACAGAATGGTTTAGGTTGGAAGGGACCTCAAAGATCATCCAGTTCCAACCCCCTGCCATAGACAGGGACTCCTCCTACTAAAACAGGTTGCTCAAGGCCTCATCCAACCTGGCCTTAATCACCTTCAGGGTAGGAGTATCCACAGCCTCCCTGGGCAACCTGTGCCAGTGTCTCACCACCCTCACTGGAAAGAACTTCTTCCTAACATCTAGTTTAAATCTTCCCTCTGCTAATTCGAACCCATTACTCCCCATCCTGTCATTATGGGACCTTGTAAATAGTCCCTCTCCAGCCCTCTCTACGCCCCCTTCAGATACTGGAAGGCCACTCCAAAGTCTCCTCAAAGCCTTCTCCAGGCTTAAGAGCCCCAACTCTTATAGCCTAATGAGAGCTGCTCATACCCCAACTAACCTCCAACTGGTCAGTCAGGCACCATGGGTGAAGCTGCAGCACAACAGGTTTTGAGTATGCAGCATCTCAGCCAGGTGTGGACATCCTCAGTGCCTTGGGATCAGGCAAGGAAATGCCAAGAATGGATGGGAAAGGGCACCAGTGGGACATTGGTTTCCACAAACTGAGTGAGAAAAGGGAAGTGGAGGGAAAACATGGCAGGACCTGCTGCTGTTTACTTCTTGGGTTTCTTTCCTAAGGGTTGGTCTCTGCAGTGCAAAAACAACTCTGAAAGAGGCTTCTCCAGTGCTACAAGTCTATCTATTTTTGAGTATTCTCTAGGAGATTAAGGGAGAAGAAAGCTGTGCCTAGGGCAGATGATCAGGAGGTTTGGAGAAACGTTCAGTGATGCAGCTGGCCGTTTCTGATAAAGAGAACTGTTCTTCACAATGCATTTTCCAACCTCTTTCCACTGATGCTCAAGCCAAAACCCACCTCCCCCCACTATCCCAGGCCACTTCTCACTCCTATAGTGTGTGCAAATATCCTATGTGGTGCAGCTCCAGCAGGTTTATACAAGACCATCCATCACTCGATTTCAGATCTACCAGCTCCAGGCCTGCCCCCACTGCCACCACTGCACTTTGGCTTGGGCAGCTCTGAGCTAGCCAGAGGTAGCTTTTGCACTGAGAGGGCTTTCCCCCACAATCCCCAGCTCCTGCTCCACACCTGACTGCCTGCACAAACACTACTGTACTTTACCTTTTTTAACTGAAAACATCTGGACTACATAAGCCCACCACCACCGAGGAAAACACTGAGGCAGTCTGATCCTTTATGCAAGATGTTCTGTTTACAACAGGGGGGTGAAGAACCAGCACTGATGACAAACTCACAAGTCATTTTCAGCTGTACACCTCCCTGGAGGTGTTCAAGGCCAGGCTGGATGAGGCCTTGAGTGACCTGTTCTAGTGGGAGGTGTCCCTGCCTATGGTAGGGGGTTGAAACTGGATGATCTTTGAGGGCCCTTCCAACCTAAACCATTCTATGATTAGCTTCAGACAGAAAAGGAGTTGTATGTCTGTAGCAGCACCAGAGCTCTGCTAAGAGCCCTTGTATCAAGGTAGGGTCCCCATCTCCTGCCTTAGAGAAAGATGGGAGCAGAAAGGCAGAGGCAAGGACAGGGGCAAAACCTACCACCAGCCAAGGCTCTGCTGGGAGACTCCAACACCATGCACTGCAGCAAGGCAGGGCTAGTTTCAGACCAGATCAACCTCATCTTTGGTCTACAGAGGCCATCAGTACCCACCACCTCCCTACAAGGTCCAATAGAGGTGAGCAGGGCAGGGTCAGCACTAATCCAAGCAGAACTGTAGGGACACCAACAGATGCTTGCACATCACCAGCTACCAGCTATAACCACTTCAGACCTGCAGTGCTGCACAGCTTGGCCATTGCCTGCCATGGAAATAATTAGGTTCAAAAAGGCTTTCAAGGGTGGTGAAGGCTCAACACCCCCCTCCCAGAAGAACCCAGCTGTACCTTTCTCCATAAGGAGGTGCTACTGACTCACCCCAGCACACAAAGCTTTGAGGAGAACAAGTCACACTGAACTTGTGCCAGAAGACAAAGCATCAGTCTTGGGCATGGGGCTCCTCTTACGGCACTGAAACACTCAACAAGGAGATCCTTCCATTGCTCATAGGATGGGAAATGTTTTATATAGTGGCATCAATGGGAAGGGCTTTGCAGACCCCGTGGGTTCTCTGGCCAGGGACAGGCTGGCACTCAAGCTCTCATGCTGGGATCATACCCTGCTTCCACAGCTGCAGCCAGAACAGGCTCAAATTCAAGAGGGAATTTGTTAATAGCCCTTATTCATGTCCCAGGAAAATCAGTGGCACTAATGTCTCTGTAGCTAAAACAGTTTGGAGGCACAGAACAAGGAAAGAGCATCATCACTTCCAGCAGTGTCATGAGGGAAAAAAAGTCCATTTTATTTCAATAAACAGTGTATTTTAAACTGCTGCAATATCAGAAAAAGGGGCTTCTGTACGTGAGTGATAAAGCAGGATGCATCCAGACTCCAGCAACAAAACAAGCATCCCTTTTGAAGGGCTTATCAGCAAGAAGCATACAGCAGCAGGGCTCAGAGCAGCAACAAGCTTCTGGTTAAAACCACTCTGCTCTAACTCAGACCCTGCAGAACTACAGCTGAAAGATGTCCTCACCTACATACCGTGATGTCTCAATGAGATCAAGGCAGAGAGAGCCAACACTTTGCTTGAGGAGACCACTTAGAATCATAGAATCAACCAGTTTGGAAGAGACCTCCAAGATCATCCAGGCCAACCTAGCACCCAGCCCTGTCCAATCAACTAGACCATGGCACCAAGTGCCTCATGCAGGCTTTGCTTCAACACCTCCAGGGACAGTGACTCCACCACCTCCCTGGGCAGCCCATTCCAATGCCAATCACTCTCTCTGCCAACAACTTCCTCCTAACATCCAGCCTAGACCTCCCCTGGCACAACTTGAAACTGTGTCCCCTTGTGCTGCTGCTGGTTGCCATGTGCAAGGCTAAGACAGCTAAGAGATGAGGGGTGCAGGTGTGTGTTGGTGATGGGTGGTTACTGTGACCACCTAGTTAGAGCATCACCAGTTAGCTATCCCTAAAGACATCTATGCAGACGCCCACACAAAGAAGCAGCATTTATGCACAGTCTATCAAACTTGTTTTGCTTGCAGAAGCCTCATTTTCCTCCCTTCCAGCCCCCCTCCCAAAAGGTATATAACAGGGTTACAGGAGACGACAGGAGAGAGGTGCTGGGGGGGAAACTGAATGGCACACCAATTAAACCCTGAGTGCTGTGGATGCACAGGGAAGGGAAATGAGAGATCAGAGCCTCTATAATGGTTGTGCACTTAGTCTCCCAATTCTGAGCTGCTAATAACAACTTCCAGTGGAAAAAAAAAAGATGGAGATAACCAGTCATTAAGCAAATGTTACAACCCTGGAGAAGGAAACCACTCTGTGCAGCTGGAGGCTGTACAGTGATGGGTCAGTGGCAGAGGAGCATCTCCAGGCACCAGCTAGCTGAAACAACTCCATGGCACTAGGAGAAGTTTTTTTTTAGCTTTCCACTAAGAATAAACCCTGTGCATCTAACACTCCCAAACATCAGGATTTTATGAGCCTCTGCCTTACAGCACCATAACAACACAACCTCAACAGGAGATCCCACTAAACTCATCAGGCAACCTCAACAACCAAAGCAAGCTTACAAAGCCTCATGACCCTTAATAGTAGACCAACGAGCTCTGACTATGAGCCCTTGCCTCTGCTCAGACAAGTCCTGGCAGTCACAAAGAGAGACTTTTGACATAGGGAAGCACCAAAGGATCATTCCCACCCCAGCAGTTGTCTCTTGTAAATTTATGGCAATGCCATGGCACAGAGAAAGTTCATCTTCCCACCCAGCATCACATGGCTTGGCATGATGGCAGTGGGCAGCACTCTTAACATGAGCAGTTGTCTTGAGATGTAGTGTACATCCACAACTGTCTGCAGAAAGTTGTCTTCTTAAGCCCATCAAGCTCCAGCTAGAAGATGCTCAGAGGGCTGCAGCAGCTCTGCTATGAGGACAGACTACAAGAGTTGGGGTTCTGCAGCCTGGAGAAGGCTTTGAGGAGGCCCTGTAGTGGCCTTCCAGTATCTGAAGGGGGCTACAGGATGGTTGGGGAGGGACTATTTGCAAGGCCTTGTAATGACAGGATGAGGAGGAATGGATTTAAACTGGCAGAGAGAAGATTTAAACTGGATGATAGAAGTTCTTTCCAGTGAGGGTGGTGAGACACTGGCACAGGTTGCCCTGGGAGATTTGGCTGCTCCCTCCCTGGAGGTGTTCAAGGCCAGGCTGGATGAGGCCTTGAGCGACCTGTTCTAGTGGGAGGTGTCCCTGCCTACTGCAGGGGCTCGGAACTGGATAAGCTTTGAAGCCCCTTCCAACCTAGACCATTCTACTTTCTATAAGATGATGACTAATTCAGAGTGTGAGAAAAGCATTCCCGAGAAATATAGGAGAGAGTGAAAAGCTCTTCAGCAATTCAATCCAATGTGGAAAAATCACTGTTTGGGTAACATCCTTCTGATTATGTAAAACATCACTCTGAGGAATGAGTAGAAAGATCAAGCCTTTAGTTCACACACTATATACTTGCCTAGATTTTGTTTCCTAGCCTGAGCTGGGTCATACTCTGTGAAGACATTCCTGCTAGCAGTCAGAAGCTCTGCAGACAGCCACGCACATCTCCCAAGCATCAGGACCTGAGCAATCTCGAACTCTAATACATGAGTTGTTATTCCCTCTGAAGAGACATCACCTCACCCATTCTGCCATACCTTTTACACTGGCTCTTGTAACAGGAGTTGAAGCATTTGTGTGATTTGACAGAACAAAGGCTAGATCACCCTGGAGATTTTACCCCAAAGAGCATGCAACAAAGAGGAAAAAAAATGAGGGCTTCAGGATTACTTAAAGAAACAGTTACTCCTCTGTAATCTCCTAGCTGTTTCCATCTCCAAAGCACTTCTAGTTAATTCTGATGAAGAACTGACTTGATGTGGCCTTGGACAGCCTGATCTATTTGGAGATGCCCCTGCTCAGTGCAGCAGGAGTGGACAAGATGACCTTTGAAAGTCCCTTTGCACCCAATACAATCTGTGAATATGAAGATGGACTTCACAAGCTAGGGCAGAACTGCCAGAAAAGCAAAGCAGGAAGACAAAAGCCAAGGCAATAAAATATTGATCAAGTTCCTGGGAATTTTCAGGACAAGTTTGAGAACATTACCTTTTTGAGTTCCAAACACTGCCTTCCCAGGACACAGACATAGCCTTAAAGACTACCCAATAATTAAAGCAGTGCAAAAAAAACCCAAACCCTCAGCAGGCTGCACAGGCTTAGTTTTGCTTCTTTTGAGGCATTCTGTTTCATTTAGCTATAACCAAGTATTGGAGTAGAACCACATTGGACTACTGGATGCTATTCAGCCCTCACAGGGATTGCTTAATCTCACATCATCTCCTCCCAGCTTTGGTACTCTTCCCCTCCTTCGCCCACCCATCCAAAGACTCACAAGACAAGCTATCATCAATGCCATCTACCACTGCACCTCCTGCCTACTCAAGCAATACAAGCTGCTCTACTTGGAAGAGTAATAAGGAACTCACCAAAGGGTTTGTTTTCATTTCGAAGAAGCAGTTTGTTCTCCCTCACCCCCAAACACCCAGCTCTGTATTTTAAACCAAGATGTTAGTCAAGAACAGCATAAGAAAAACTGTTGTCAAGGCTAAGCTGTTGAGAGGAGAAAAATTTCTGCACTTGACAGCTGAGAGAAGCCTGTTTACAAATCTATTTGAACCATTCCTCTTCAGCATCTCACAAGGAGCTGTTCTTCCAGCCCTTACTGAGATCCACTTCTGTGCTCTGCCCATCTCCTCTCCTTAAACCATAAATCAGTTCTCCTGAGTCTCCATCCGCTCTCTCCCTAGCTCCTTGCTGCAGTAAAGCTCCAGCTACCACACGTGAACCTCTTTCCTAACCAAAATGTCAAGACCTGCCAATAGCTGACAGCAGCAAAATTAAATAAGAACTAATTACCACATTGGGCTTTTCAGTCAATAAAGCTGGATCACTCCTTCAAGTATTAACTGTTCAGCTTAAGACATGAGTGTGGATTTGTAGCCACCAGCCAGAAAAAAGTATAGCCAACACCATGAATGAAGGAAGCAAAAAAAATCCCTCGTGCACATACACAGCCTAGTCCCACTTGGTCCTCCTGAGGCCAAACCACTGAAGCTATAATATATTGACCTATTCTAGGATCCCTGCTCACAGACTTAGAATCACAGAATCAGTCAGGGTTGGAAGGGACCACAAGGATCATCCAGTTGCAGTTCCAGGCCCCCTGCCATGGGCAGGGACATCTCACACCAGATCAGGCTGTCTAGAGCCTCATCCAGCCTGGCCTTAAACACCTCCAGGGATGAGGCTTCCACCACCTCCCTGGGTAACCTGTTCCAGAGTCTCACTACCCTTCATGCTTAAGAACTTCTTCCTAGCATTCAGTCTGAATCTACCCATTTTATAGCCTTTATAGCCTTGTTCCATTCCCCCCATTCCTATCACTACTTGACAGCCTAAACAGTCCCTCACCAGCTTTCCTGTAGGCTACCTTCAGATACTGGAAGGCCACAATAAGGTCTCCCCAGAGCCTTCACTTCTTCAGACTGAGCAACTCCAACTCTCTCAGCCTGTCCCCATAGGAGAGTTGCTCCAGCCCTCTGATACTCCACGTGCCTTAAAGACAACACAATTCTTCATTAGAATGCCTCTCCTAATGAGACCACCCTCTCTTGATTTCAAAGCTCTGCACCACAGCCCACAAATCTCCAGGCTGGCTCCACAACCTGTTTGCAGTTGGCATGGTAAGCCCTCCTTCCAACTCACAGGAGATTTCATCTACAAGAGCGAGAAGTCAATCAGCACAGAGGCACCAGCGGGAGCCCTGCTGCTAAGTGAAGCCCGAGGTTTCCAACACCCTGTTAGATGAATGCAGCCCCAGTCCAACCAGCCACTTCAACACATGCCCAATTCTAGCACACAACTTCAACAGGACAATGTATAAAAGGCTCAGTGTCTCTATAAAGCTATGGTGCCAATTATAAATCATATCTATAGTCCCCAGAAGATCTAAAGTCACTGCTAGTACTGTATCACACTTCTCTGGATGCAGACATCAATTAGAGCACAGCAGCTGGTCACTCTCCTCACTGGAAGTCACTTATCTGCAGCTTCAGACCAGTAAGATATCATTCCTAAATGTTTAGATCTCATTCCTCTGAGAAAACCATGGGCAATGGTTTGAAACTGGAGCAGGGAAGATTTAGGTTAGACATACAGAACAAATTCCTCACAATAGGAGAGGTAAAATACTGGAATAGGTTGCCCAGAGATGTGGTTGAGGGCTTGTCCCTGGAGACATTCAAGATCAGACTTGATGTAGCCCTGGGCAGCCTGATCTAGCCGGAGGTGTCCCTGCTGATGGCTGGAGGGTTGGACAAGATGATCTTCGAGGGTCCCTTCCAAGCAAATGCAATCTGTGATACAAAGAGCTTCACCTCAGCCAGCAAATGTTAGCATCCAGCTGAAACTGCTACCTACTGGTAAATGCCATCAGAGGTTTATGGGCCCTCAGAGGAGTTGGTTTAATTACTTACCAAAGCAGCTGTTTCAGAACTATAGCCTCTTAACATACCACTTCTGAAGGCACACTTGGAAAAGCAAGGTCACTGCCAAGTTCACACCAAAAGCAGAGCTGTCTCTAATACGCAGGCAAAAAAAACAGTCTCCAACCACAGGTCATCTTTATGGTTTGGCCTGTGGTTGGCTTCAGGGATGATGGCTCAGAAACCAGTTTGTACCTTTCCAAGTCACTACAGATCAGACATTCCAGCTCCTGCAGCTCTCACAGGAGACTGCTGAAGTCAGCCATCTGGGACTTTCTTTGTCAAGAAAGGTCAGCCTTGCTCCTTCCTTGGAATGACAGCTGTAGCCAAAGGAATGCCTTAAAATAGGAGAACACCTCACTTCCAGATGCATTTAGGAGAAGAAAAGAAAAAGAACAAACAAGAAGTCTTAAACTCTTTGCTATTTAGAAGTAGGGTGCTCTTCCAATTTTATGTCTGTTTTAAAGTTACAGTTGAAGTTGTAGGCTGAGCTGACCAGCAAGAAGTTCACAGGATGTTAGGGGTTGGAAGGGATCTCCAGAGATTGAGCCCAACCTCCCTGCCAGAGCAGGATCATAAGCTAGTTGATGGGGATAAAGAGTTGTGTCAGTGTGGCACCAACAGCCTACAGAGCACAGCCCTCAACAGCAGGGACTTGTGCAACAATCGACTTGTGCATGTATGCACACATGCCAAGGAGCCTCAGAGAGCCTTAAACTCATGGGAGAGCTGAAGAGGCATCTGAACAAGAGCTGTGACCATTCATGTTCAACTATCAGCAGCAGATGAGCTTTGATACCACGGCTAAGGAAGGCTTGGCCTTGCGGAACTGCTGGCAACCCTTCATGCCATCTGCACAGTACAGGATCAGAAGTTACACCTTGCCCTTAAGAGAGAGAGCATTGAGTGCAGATCCTTGCCCATTTGAAACCATTACATCCCAGTTTGAAGTGATTGCCATGACTAACAGAGAAGTGCTGCGATCAAGACAGAGTCCCCATATGTGTCTGGAGGAATATCACCTTCCTGGATACAGTTGAGTTTCTCACACCAGCCTGATTAGCACAGATCACCTGAACATGGAGCTGTCTGTTGGGTCAGTGCTTATCAGAGAGCTGTCCCACAGCCTCTCACTTGTCATCAGCTCCTTACACTTAGAATCATAGAATGATTCGGGTTGGAAGGGACCTCAAAGATCATCCAGTTCCAAGCCCCTGCCATAGGCAGGGACACCTCCCACTAGAGCAGGTAGCTCAAGGCCTCATCCAATCTGGCCTTGAACACCTCCAGGGAGGGAGCATCCACAACCTCCCTGGGCAACCTGTACCAGTGTCTCACCACCCTCCCTAGAAAGAACTCCTTCCTAACGTCCAGTTTAAACCTCCCCTCTGCCAGTTTTAAACCCATTACTCCTTGTCCTGTCATTACAAGACCTTGCAAATAGTCCCTCCCCAACCATCCTCTAGGCCTGCCTTCAGAAGGCCTTCGAAGCTACTCCAAGGTCTCTTCAAAGCCTTCTCTTCTCCAGGCTGCAGAGACCCAACTCTCATAGCCTGTCCTCAGAGCAGAGCTGCTGCAGCCCTCTGAGCATCTTTGTGGCTCTCTGGACTCACTCCAACAGTTCCATGTCCTTCTTGTGCTGGGACTCCAGAACTGCACACAGGACTCCAGGTGGGGTCTGAGGAGAGCAGAGTAAAAGGGCTCTTGCTGCAGCCCTGCACAAGACTGCTGTCTGGGCTGCACTCACGTTGAGCTTTTCATCAACCAAGACCTCCAGGTCCTTTTCCTCAGGGCTGTTCTGAAGCCATTCAACACCCCTTGGCCCTACAAATACTGGTTAGCAGGAGAGGATCAGAGAACCCTCCAGTAGCAATCATTTCAGAAAGGACAATAAGGAGGGCAACTCACTTCCAATTGTTAAGTGCTCAACTAGATACAAAACTCTGCAAGGCAGAGCCAGGAGACTGCAAAACCCCCAGCTACACTCATCAAACTCCCCAAACTCTGCATTATAAACACATTTTTACATAGAACTGTCTTGACAAGCAGCAAAATTATTTCAAATACTATGGAATACATGTTCATCTGTGTGGAAATAAGGAAAGGAAAAGACCTTTCTCATTCAAGAGTTAACAAGGGGCAGGGAAGGCTTCTCGCCTTTTCTTCCTACATTTCACAGGCTGCCTCCAGTAATGCCAGACTCAGCAGAGAGTCTGAAGGTTTGGTCTCCACAAACTCAAACTCAGGGGGTGGAGGAACAAGGTCACACGGCAAAAAGCAAGTTCCTGATGTAAGGCAGAAAAGAAAATGACCTGAAAAGTCAGAGATAATCCACAGTCACTAAAATGATTTGCAGTAGCTTTTTGCCAGGTCGTAAAGCACTTCCCACAGCAAGTCTTGTGTGTTTCTTGGTGGCTCCTGATGCTGTGAGGTGCTTGTAAATTCAGGAAGATGCTTTTTGCTTTCAATCCCACTGCCTCGAGTTACTAAGCTTGATGGGGGGGGGGGGCAAAGATTATTTTGATAGATGCATTACAGAGTGACCTTTGTCACACAGGCATCCCAAGAAAATGTGCTGCTCTTGCTTTGCCAGTCACCAGGATGCTCCATAAACCCAACCCTCACCTTTCTTTGAGTCACAAGACAAGTTGAGCTCCCTGCCAAATTACAGCCCCCTGACATCCCCCTGCCTTGGGAGCTCTCTGCTAGCTCTGGTCCCTGGAGCCAGTCGTGACATTATCTGGCCTCTGCCCAGCAAAACACTCTTTGCTGGAGCTCCAGTTTAATTTATCAGCTCTCACAAGCAGGCTGGAAACATTAGCACAACATACACAGCAGAAAAGCAAGCCTTGTAAGATCACTGGTACCAGCCTGCTGCTAACCAAACTAAAATGAGAAAACAAGGCAATAGGACAAGAGGAAATAGCCTCAAGGGCTGTGCCAGGGGAGGTTTAAACTGGACACTGGGAAAAAATTTCTTCACTGGAAGGGTTGTCAGGGAAGTGGTGGAGTCACTGTCCCTGGAGGTACTGAAAAGACATGTAGGTGATATGCTTTGGTGGTGGACTTGGCAATGCTGAATTAATGGCTAGGCTTGATGATCTCAAAGTTCTTACAGAACCATTTAGGTTGGAAAAGAAGTTCACAGTACTCAGATTTTGAACAGAGAAATCCCACCCAACAGCAATGTGCCCTAGAAGCCCAGCATCCACCACACGCCCATCTCATCCCTGCCCATGGTCCCTCTCCAGGCTCAGAATCACAGAAACACCCAGGCTGGCAAAGCCCCTCAGGATCACCAACTCCATCCTATAGCCCTACAAGATTCACCTTAAACCATATCCCTAAGCACCACATCCAAACCACCCCTAAGCACATGCAGGGTGGATGACTGCACCACCTCCCTGGGCAGCTCATTCCAGTGCCTGACCACTGTCTTAGTGAAAAACTTTCTCCGAATGTCCAATCTAAACCTCCCAAGCCTTGGCTTGAGGCCATTCCCCCTTGTTCTGTCTCCAGTTACCTGTGAGAAGAGACCAGTAGCATCCTCTCCACAATGTCCCTTCAGGTAGTTGTAGACAACAACGAGGTCTGCCCTCGGTCTCCTCTTCCTCACACTAACCATCCCCAGCTCCTTCAGTCACTCCTCATCAGATTTATTCTCCAGACCCCTCCCCAGCTTCACTGCCCTCCTCTGGACCTGTTCCAGCACCTCCACTTCTCTTCTGTGTTGCAATGCCCAAAACTAAACACAATACTCGAGGTGTGGCCTCACCAAAGCTGACCACAAGGGGACAATCACCTCCCTGCTCCTGCTGGACACAGCGTTTTTAATGCATGTCAGGGTGCCACTGGCCTTCTCGGCCACCTGGGCACACTGCTGGCTCATATTGAGCTGCTATCTATTGCAGCTCCCAGATTCCTTTCTGCCAGGCAGCTCTCCAGCCACACTGCCCCAAGCCTGTAGCAATGCTTGGGGTTGTTGTGACAGGGAGACAGGCACAGAGGAAGCCCTTCAGGTCCATCTTTTCCAACTCCAAGGAGACAACTGCACATGCCCAAGCAGGATTTGGCCCACAGGCACAAGAGGTGAGATTAATTATGCGGGTGTAGTGATATGAGGAGGAGATGGGAACATGCATAACCACTTCAAATTAATTGCCACTATTGTTCTTCAATTTCCTAAGCTTGCTGGGGCTAGATTTTATTTTAGAAAACTAAGAACATATCAGATTAATCAGCCTAAAGTAAATGGACTTGATTTATTTATTTCTGCCCTATCTACTCCTCTTTAAGCTTGGCAAGTCACTGCATTCTTTCCATCCTGTGAAAGAAAAAGAGCAGGGAACTTGCTTTATTGTTGTTTTAAAGGAACCTCTGCTAAGCTGAGCAGTTCTGTGAGTTTAAATCACAGCAAAGGTATGTTGTGAAGGAGGACAAGTGCAAGGCTGGAGCTGGTTTCCATATGCTGCTCGGCACTGGGAACACACCAGAAGAGCCTCACCACACAGTCCAGGCAAATCAGAGCTGTTCTCCAATACTTTAGACATCAGAAAGTTGAATCATAGAACCAACCAGGCTGGAAGAGACCTCCAAGATCATCCAGGCCAACCTAGCACCCAGTACTGTCCAATCAACTAGACCATGGCACCAAGTGCCTCATCCAGGCTTTGCTTCAACACCTCCAGGGACAGCGACTCCACCACCTCCCTGGGCAGCCCATTCCAATGCCAATCACTCTCTCTGCCAACAACTTCCTCCTAACATCCAGCCTAGACCTCCCCCTGGCACAACTTCATTCTGTGTCCCCTTGTTCTGTGATTGTTTGCCATGTGCAAGGCTAAGACAGCTCCCTTGTGCTACTGGCCACGCTGTTCCTGATCCAGGCCAGGATGCCACTGGCTCTCTTGGCCACCTGGGCACACTGCTGGCTCAACAGAAAGATATCCTGACACACAACAGAAGCCAAGGAGCAAACACAACAAGGTCCATCCCAGTAAGAGACATGCAGTCCCAGCCATACTTCTCTGAGAAAAGTCCTGCCAGTGAGGGAGAAACTTAATCTCCTCTATCCAGATTCTGCTGTTCCTGCATGCTCTGGATGTTGGGTCAGCATCCTTCCCCCCCTCCTAATCCCCTGCACTCAGCTTCAACAACGCAGTGATGCCTCTGCCAGTAAACTCAAAAGAAAAGCCCTCACATGTATTATGCTGAAGAAAATTAATCTTGTGTTCCACAGAATACTAAGTGGATTACATCTACAGCCTCCAAGGAGAAGAACATTGATTTCCATGTATCTGGTGCTATTATTCACCTCTATTAGTTTTTCTACCAGCCTAACGCTCACCATAATTCAGTGCAGAACTCAAAAGACCAAGAAAAGAGAGCAAGAGTAGGACCTCCCAGTGGCCACAAGGAAGATCAAACCCCTGCGGCGCTGCTGTTGCACAGGGCAATGTTCAAGAATAAAGCCAGCTTCATCTTTTCCAGTTGACTTCATGGCAGGATCACCCCTGAGCAGCAAAGTCTCCTTGTGAAGGTAACAAAATAGCACCAATCATTTAAAACAAAGCTGCTAACATCATTTGAAAGGTGCCATTAAACCAGATGCAGCAAAGAGGTGAGATGGACATTTATGACCCCTGAGACACCACGGGGTGGATGGAATCAATAAATCTTGAAATGTCTAATCTCACATCCAGAAGGGAATCATCAGAATTAACCAGGTTGGAAAGGACCTCTAAGACCATTGAGTCCAACCTATCACCTAACCCTTCTAATTAACTAACCCATGGCACTAAGTGCCTTATCCAGACTCCTCTTAAACACCTCCAGGCACAGCGATTCCACCACCTCCCTGGGCAGCCCATTACAATGCCAATCAGTCTTGCTGTGAAGAACTTCTTCCTAACATCCAGCTCTGATGCAGTTTGAGACTGTGTCCTCTTGCTCTGTTGCTGGTTGCCTGGAGAAGAGCCCAACCTCTACCTGGCTACAGCCTTCCTTCAGGGAGTTGTAGACAGCAATGAGGTCTGCCCTGAGCCTCCTCTTCTCCAGGCTGCACACCCCCAGATCCCTCAGCCTCTCCTCACAGGGCTGTGCTCCAGGCCCCTCACCAGCTTTGTTGCTCTTCTCTGGACACATTCCAGTACATCAACATCTCTCTTGAATTGAGGAACTCAGAACTAGACACAGCACTCAAGGTGTGGCCTGAGCAGTGCTGAGTACAGGGGAAGAATAACCTCCCTTGTCCTGCTGGCCACACTGTTCCTGACACAGCCCAGGATGCCATTGGCTCTCTTGGCCACCTGGGCACACTGCTGCCTCATCTTCAGCTACTATCTACCAGCAGCCCCAGGTTCCTTTCTTCCTGGCTGCTCTCAGCCACTCTGTCCCCAGACTGTAGCACTGCTTGGGGTTGTTGTGGCCAAAGTGTACAACCCTGCACTTGGCCTTGTTAAATCTCATCCCACTGGCCTCTGCCCATCCATCCAGCTTGTCTAGGTCCCTCTGCAGGGCAATCCTACCTTCCAAGCAGAGCAACACCTGTTGGATAGCCATTCAAACCACAGGCAGTCAGTGGCACTTTGCAAGAGTTTTATACTTTCTTTACAGAGGTGTTAATGACTCTAAAATTAAAGCACGAGACTGGGATAAGCAGCTGTAATGCCATTTAAATGCTTACCGTTAGGAGAAACTGAGAGAGCCTGCAAGGGCTGGACTCTCAGAGGGCTGCAGATCCACTGAAGCTGCTGCTCATGTGAGAGGAGTGTAAATTACTCAGCACGGAGTAAGCAAGATCAAAGCCACTCCAAAAAGATGCAACCCACTGACAGTGATGCAAACTCAGGCCAAGCTTTTCTGAATACTTCACAAGCAGACTGATGAGTTGAAAAGGCCAAAAGGAGCATTTTGATGATGCTGCACAAAGTAAGGAAGGAAAGCAAAAGAGATCTTAGGACATGTGTTTCTCCTTTCTCAGCATGATGCATGACCAAGAACTCAGCCTGGGAGAGATTCACACTTTCCACGGAGATCTCGCTGCTCTTATGAGGGAAGAGGAACACAACTTCTCAGCTGTAATTCCCAAAGTCCATCTCCTTTTTTACAGTCCCCAGAATAATTTTCATTCCACACAGTAAGTGTTAGAGCCAACAAGAAAAAGCCTTTTTGGATGAAATAACTTTCCCACATGGGCAAGACAAAAAGCTAATGGCTACAGAAGCAGATAAGGGTGCTCATAACCAGAAACCAAATCCATGCAAGAGTTTTAACAACTAGACACCATCACTGTCTCAGAAAGCTCAATAAAGAGCACGACAAACTCTGCCAGGCCACTCTAAATCCTCAGAGCTGTCAGCCAGCAGACAGCATCACCTCGTTCCAGCTAGCAGACCTGGCTGGCCCATAGCCATCTGCCCTGGTCAGGGGGGAGAGCAGCCGCAGCAGTTTTATTGAAAGCCAAGGGCAGTGCAGGCTCAGCTAGGCTCCAGCCAGGCTCCAGCCCACCTTACAGCCTCAGGCTATGCTGAGGAAGACAAAGTACTGCGAGAATAAGATGCCCTTTGTAATCCTCCTCTCCTCTTGAAGGCCTCATGTATTGGAAAGGAATATTTCATCACACTGGGAAACGAGCTCAGCTCTCAGTGTCTCCCCAGACTGCAAGAGCTCTGGAGCCAGAATGGACTTTTGAGCAGGGGTGACACCAAGTGCTGTGCTACTACAGCTCACACTATGGAAAGCCAGAGCTCTGCAGCTGGATCCGTCAAGAACCCAAACATTTCAGATATAAAGTTAACCCTGATACCTTCAGCATCTATCCCAGGGCCCAAACAAACCCCACTGCCATGTCTCACCACTGCCAGAGATCCAGACTGTCCAGTAATACTGAAAATCATGGCAGGCTGCTGGCAGCAAGTGGTCACACCAGGGCTTCCCCACATTACTTACTCTAAAACAGAAATGCAGGATGTGATCCTGACCACTGAGTTCTCCTAAGAACCCTGACCTTTTGGGTTATATGCTGCTCCTCTGATTTCCCTCCTGAAAACTGACACCTGCAAGTTATTTCCCTTCCCTCACATCCCAAACCTCAGTCTGTGTTGGCAAGTATGTAAGGAAAGCATTTTAGTCAAAGGAATTTGCTCATCACGTCTTGCAGATACCAAAAATACACATTATCTAATCTTAGGAGAGCAGAGGTTCATGGCTACAGCACAAGATGAGAGGCCAGAGGGTCTGACTTCCACTGTCAACTCTGCCAGGGCTACATCACTTGTAAGTGTGTCTAGGGAAGATGTTTGACCCCTTCTCACCTTGAAATCCCCTTCTATGAGGCTGTTCCTAGCATTCCTTTCCCCGCAGGGGATCTTACCTATGAACCTCCTCATTAGCATCTGAAAAGCCTTCTGCAGCTCTGGATGCTTATGTGAAGCAAAGCCTGCAAGAGTAGCGAAGCAGGCTGGCCAGGGAGCCTGGAGACACAGCCTCTGCACTGCATTCAGGCAAACCCAACCACATCTGTGCTTAGAGAAACTCCTCCATTCTTTCCTTCCACAGGGAGGAAAAAAATACCCTGCCCATTTCTTTCTTCTTGAGAAAGCTCAGAGGCAGAAGTAAACTCTGGGTCTCTGTAAGTCAAGGAGAACAGGCAAGATTCTTCCAATGAAGTATCGAGGCCACGAAGATGCTCAGAGGGCTGCAGCAGCTCTGCTCTGAGGACAGGCTATGAGAGCTGGGTCTCTGCAGCCTGGAGAAGAGAAGGCTTCGATGAGACCCTGGAGTGGCCTTCCAGTATTTGAAGGGGGCCTACAGGAGGGCTGAGGAGGGACTATTGACAAGGCCTTGTAACGGCAGGATGACAAGGAATGGCTTTAAACCGACAGAGAAGAGATTTAGACTGGATGTTAGGAAGAAGTTCTTTCCAGTGAGGGTGGTGAGACACTGGCACAGGTTGCCCAGGGAGGCTGTGGCTGCTCCCTCCCTGGAGGTGTTCAAGGCCAGGTTGGATGAGGCCTTGAGTGACCTGTTCCAGCAGGAGGTGTCCCTGCCTATGATGGAAGGTTGGAAAAGGATAAGCTTTGAGGTCCCTTCCAACCTAAACCATTCTATGATTCTATTGCATGAGAACAGGCTCCCCAGAGAGGTTGTGGAGTCTCCTTCTCCGGAGACTTTCAAGCCCTGTCTGGATGCATTCCTGTGTGCCCTGAGCTAGATTCTATGGTCCTGCTCAGCCACGGGGGTTGGACTCAATCTATGGAGGTCCCTTCCAACCCCTGACATCCTGTGCTCAGCAGACACCACTACCTCTAGCGACTCACCTGCAGAATTACCACCACAAAAGGGAAACATCTTCCCTCTCCCACTCTTCCTCTGGATGACACCAAGTGGCAGAAGGAAAACCAGAAGCCCACACTTAGTGTCCTACAAAAGCTGGATGTGGAGGGGAGAATCAGAATCATAGAATCAACCAGGTTGGAAGAGACCTCCAAGATCATCCAGGCCAACCTAGCACCCAGCCCTGTCCAGTCAACTAGACCATGGCACTAAGTGCCTCAGCCAGGCTTTGCTTCAACACCTCCAGGCACAGCAACTCCACCACCTCCCTGGGCAGCCCATTCCAATGCCAATCACTCTCTCTGCCAACAACTTCCTCCTAAAATCAAGCTTATACCTCCCCGGGCACAACTTGAGCCTGTGTCCCCTTCTTCTGTTGCTGCTTGCCTGGCAGGAGAGCCCAACCCCACCTGGCTACAGCCTCCTTTCAGGTAGTTGCAGACAGCAATGAGCTCTGCCCTGAGCCTCCTCTTCTGCAGGCTGCACACCCCCAGCTCCCTCAGCCTCTCCTCTCAGGCCTTGTGTTCCAGGCCTAAAGGCCTGAGGAAAACCCAGGCCTAGACACTGCCATGGATTAAGACTAGAGCCCAGCTCATAGGGCCTCAGTTACAGCACATCTGCTCTGCTTTGCTCCGGCACTGCAGCCCTCGGGGGACACACTCTGAGCACTCCCGGTGGGATGCAGGAAGGTTTTCTTCTGGTGTGAGCGGACACTTCCAGTTGGAAAATAGCTGTCTACAGACCATGCAATATTTCAGCTTTTTGGGGGAGGAATGAAAACCACCTCACCCTCTTCCCATCTCTCCCAGTCGCCTCAGCTAACCTTGCATGTAGATCGCATTACCAGTGCCAGTCATAGCCACTGCACCAGCCGGGACTGCTCCAGTACACCAAGACCTTTGCTCCCAGATAGAGCCACAAACCTCCTGTTTCCCCTCGAGTGGCTAAACACAACGTAATGAACAACAGAAGTTGAGTCCATCCTGCTTTAGCCACATGGAACAGGAAAGTCTCAGAGGAGCAACTGGTCCAAGAACTTGGTGGAAAAGAACAAAAAAAGGCTCATCTCTTTCAAAAAGAGAAGAGAAAAATGCCCTATTGTTCCATAATTAATGGAAAGCAGAAGAGGTTTTATGGAGCCATTGAGAAACAGAGGGGTGAGCATTAGAGCATTTCAGCACTTCATGATCACAAGGTGAGCTGCTTGCATAATTCTGAACACAAATGCTGATATCACAAGGCAGTTATGAAACCTGGGCTTTAAATGCTGACTAACAATAACACAGTAATTAAGTCTCAGAAGTGCCTTTTTCCCCCCCACCTTTTCTCCTCCTTTTTCTTAACTGCTGCAACCTTCACTCAAGGCATGACTCCCTCTGGCAAGGTGCACACAGGATGGGTGCCCCCAGCCCCCACCACCTTGCAGCACCATCCCACTGCCAGTCACAATCACTTCAGACCCCTTACAGAGGGAGCTTCAAAATTACAGCAAGAGAGAGGCTGTGGCCCTGCAAGGAGCAGGAAAATGTGGGTATAAACCCGAATAACTGTTGGCTACCAGACCCTGAACAAGCTCCTCAGTGGATCCTGACATGAGCTTATGCTCTCCTGAATTGCTCCAGTGTGCCCAGGACACAGAGTCTCCCCTACAAGGCATAGAATATAGAGCAGCAAAATGTCAGGAAAATCAAGGGCAAACGAACACAGAAGACAGTCCCTCCCCCTCCCACCACTTCTATATTTAGGCAGCAAGATTAGCTTGGAGCAGTTTTACTCATTTCTGATAATGAGCAGAGCTCTTGCATCTTCTCTCGAGGACACTTCCTCCACACAGGCACTTCACACCAGCAACATGGAAGAGGTGACCATCAACCATGACTTACCGTGAAAGGGTCTCAAAGCAACTCCAGCTTGGAACTTGTGCCCCACCTCCCTCATCAACCACACCACTGATTTTGGAGGGGTGGTCTGCCTACCTACAAGGCATCGCCCCCTTTGAAGCACAGGACAGGCTTTGCCTATTCAAAAGTGCAGTGCTTTTACTCCAGTCACTTCTCAGAGGATGCAAGCGGGTACACCTCGGAAGCACAAGTCTCCATGTAAAGGACATTGGGCCTTCCCAAGCTTGAACATGGGTAAGAAGTGATGGAGATGCAGCTTAACCACTCTTCAGCCTTTCTTAACACAGCAATCCCATCCTTCAGCCTTTCCCAATGCAGCAACCCCAGCTCCACTCATGGCAAAGAGTCCACCCTCGGTGGAGCTGGCAGCCAGGATCCAGCTGTCCAGTGAAAACCAATGCCAGTGGCCTGCTGTACCAAAGAGCAAAACCTCTCTTAGTGTAGGTTCCCTCTAGCACTAAGGCTACTAAGGATGGCAAAAGCAGCATGAGAGCTCCCAAAAGCTGCCACAGCAGCGAGACCACTATGCTAATGGTGGCAATTTGCTGAAGAGGAGCATGAGAATTACCAAATAAACAAGAGGAGGGAAAGATCTGGATCCCACTGCAGCTTCTTTTCATGAAGAGGTGTTCCTCCATCTCTCAAGAGAGATCTATTTCTCATCAGTTTTCTGCAATGCAACCACCTATACATTTGGTGTCCTTTGGTTTCTTCAGATCACCTTGACAGCAACATCTGGGTGCAAAGCCTTCCTCCTTCAGGTCCTCCTCTTCTCATTTCCTCAAGCCTCAACCTTCCTCCACAGCCTTTCACCACCGCCCTCCTATCTGCCTAAGGATCACACTTAGGCTGCATAAGGCAGCAGGATCCTGTAATTCAGTCTGGACTGCAAGCAGGCAAGGTCCAGAGGGCAAGACACAGCTTAAAGCAGGTGGCAGGGGTGAAAGATAGTGGAGGGAGACAGCTTCTCACCCAGAAGCAGCCTAGGGATCTGCACTCTTGTGGTGCATCACTCAGGAAAGATGGAAGGCAAGGCCTCAGGTATTTAACACCATATTTTCTGCTGAATTTTCAATACATTACTTAGTCTTGTACTTGACCTTTGGATTATGCTCTTTCTAGGCAGCTTTTTTCCCTGCTTCTCGACAATTATGACAGCTAGGAAAAATTACTCCCCTCTGAAGTTAACTGCTGGTGTCTGGACTTCACAGGATCTCATCACCCCATCATCAGGGTTTTGATGACTTTTCCCAGGAACGTAATGTCCCACCATTGTACCTTCCTCTTGCCCCACTGCTATGTGAAAGGAGCAGAAAGGAGCATGCCTGAGGCACCGACACTCAGGCTGACCCCAGGAGCTAGTCCACTCCTGGCTTCTTGGGGATCTCCTGCTCTGGTCACAAGCACCTTCCACCAAGCTCTCACTTTTTCCTGTGGATTGCAAAACCTCACTGAGGAAAAGCATTAGGTCAATACTAGAAGCTTTTAAGACAGCTAGTAGATGATTAACAAGTGCTCAAGTCAATTGCCACAGGAGCACCATGAGCTCCTTACAGCCATAAAAAACCTTCTCATCCTGTACCTCTTCGGCAAACTTCAGAGATAAGCTCTTGGAGACATCCTGCCTGGCAAAGCCCTCGCTGCAGGGGGCAACAAGGATTGTTAGATCTTCACCTCCCTCTCCCCCAGCCTCCTAACCGCAGGTTTCCAGCCCAGCATTCACAGAGATCTCCCCATGGAGGACCATGTTCCTACCTTCCTGCTCTCCAAGCAGTCAGGGGGCCCCCAAGACCTCCCTGCATTCACAGATGTCCCCATGGAGGACCCTATTCCTACCTTCCTGCTCTCCAATCAGTCAGGTGGCCCCCAAGACCTCCCTGCATCCACAGAGATCTCCCCATGGAGGACCATGTTCCTACCTTCCTGCTCTCCAAGCAGTCAGATGGCCCCCAAGACCTCTCTCCCCATGCTAAGCCCTTGCTGGACAGCCTTTGCTAAGGTGCCCATGGTTTTCCATGCTCACTGCACAACCTTGCACCTACACACTTCCCTCCCACTAGCTGCCTGGCAGGAAGAAGAGCCACCCTCAGGCAACATCACATCAAGGGCAACACCATATCAACGCATAAGGCTGGGGGAGGATGCGCACAAAGTGTCTCAGGGAGCTCTTTTAAAACAAGGCCAAAGACAGAGCATTTCTTCTCAGGGCCTTTGCCTTTTCATTCTAGAGTCTCCCAGAGCCAAGGTAAAGATGCTTCAGTGCTCTTAAATATCAGTTATTTTTTAGGCAATGACATCCTGAACACCTTTCTTCATCCTGGCTTTTATACTGCACAATGAAGAAGTTACCAGGATTTGGCACTTTCTCCTTAACGGGGCCATCATTAACAAGTGACTCATTATATTGCAGCATGACTCATCCTGGCAGAGGTCATCATCATAAGCGACAACTACTCTTCAATTATTTCCTTCAAGTTGAATTAAAGGTATATTGTTATGCTAATTCTACATCTGCTCCATCCTAGCTTTCCATCCCTTGTCTCCAGAGCAACCTGGGATTGCATGTTAAGGCCCAAACCCCTTCTAGAAAAGCTTTTCCACTGCTGCATAGTTATAGCTTGTCACAAAATGTGGGCATGCCAATCACAGAACCATTTAGGTTGGAAAAGACCTCCAAGATCATTGAGTCCAACCATCAACTCTACCCCCATCAAGTCCACCACCAAGCCATATCCCCAGGCACCACATCTACATGGCTTTTAAACACATCTAGGGATAGCGACTCAACCACCTCCCTGGGCAGCCTGTTCCAATGCCAGACCACACTTGCAGTGAACAATTTCTTCCTAATGTCCAGCTGGGAAGTCTTCTGGTTGCATTTTCAGCCACAGTATCTAAACCAGCTCTCCATTCCTTCTCCCACTGCTGTTCCACAGGGACAACAAGCTGCTGTCCCTGCTACCTTCCTGCTCTCCTCATACCTTAACATGACAATTCTCCAAGGGTGTGGGGCTTGCTCTATGCTCAGACACAACCACCTTCAGCCTCCCACACCACATCATTGCTTCTGAGGGTAGGGACAAAGCCCAGCAAACAAAATCACTTCAAACTATGCCCAGTGACATGTGAATATTGAAGAAACTCTAACAAGCCATAAGCAAGGCAGGTAGAAAAGGAGCCTTTTCTAGTCATTTCTTTCATTTTCTAGATAGGCAGCCCTACATGGCCTGAAACTGCAGCATGGCAGGTCTAGCTTGGATATTAGGAAAAACCTCCTGACTGGAGGAGTGGTCAGGCATTGAACAGGCTGCCAGGCAGGTGGTGGAGCTACAGTCCCTGGAGGTGTTCAAGAAACATATGCATGTGGCACTGAGAGAGATGGATTAATGGCCATGGTGGTGTTGGGTTGACAGTTGGGACTCGATGACCTTAGAAGTCTTTTCCAAGCAAAAACAATTTTATGATTCAACATCAACTGGCCTCCAGCCTCCCCACCCCATTCCTGCTCTTATCACTCACCTCACACACAACAAACCCATCACAAGACCCCAGCCAATGAACTAGGAGAAGACATCATCGATGCCAGGGCAGGGTGCAATGGCTGCAGGGCCCTTGGCACAGGGCACACAGTTTTGCCCATTAGGAGACAGCCATTTCCAGCCTGGTCACCACTGGGGCACTCTGTGTTTGTATTTACAGCAGCCAGAGAGAGTTAGATTGGCTGCAAGGTTCACTTCAGAGAGCATTTGAGCACTGCTCACACTACTGGAATCCTATTTAGCTCTTACAGCCTCTTCAGGCATACCAACACACCCATCCCCGTGGAACAGCAAAGGGAAGAGCAGAGCCATCACACTGTTTACTGAAGCTAATCAATACGTAAAGGCTGCAGATTTATTGCACCAAGACAGCTTGCCTCCATAGCCAGAAAATGCATTCAAAGCCCTTTTAATTTTGTTGCCTTGGCCTCTGGTTTTGCTCCAAGAACATGGTTTCCTTGCATACCCAGCCTTTGTTCCTCCCCACATGGTGGCATCTGTCGGCACTTAAGAGAAGCTCCTCCACAAACATCTACTGTGAGTATTCAATGGAAGGATATTAACACAAGAAACACACGTTTAAGGCCAGTGTCCCTTCCTTTCCAGCCAGGTTTCACATGCACAACAGGTCCATGGCTAAATCATCACTTCCCACATAAATGAGTAGATTGGGAAAGTCTGGTCTGTGTTTTGAAGGTCTAAGTGGCAGGTACAGGGACACAGACTGTGCATTCCTAGACACACTGGCCCTCCACAATGTCCTGCTCCACTCAAGGGGCCACAGTTAGGGCCACATTTATATATATATATATACACACATACATGTGTTGTGTATCTGTATATATAATGTGTGTGTGTATAAATGTGTGTTCTGTATCTAAGAACTTTATAAGTGCCCCCACAAAGCACACAGCATATTCAATTTACTGTGTTTTGGAGGTGACCATCTGCAAAGTTCAGATACTACCTGGGTACCACAACTAGTGAGCCAAAAGGGAGACACTACAAACTGCACCATCCAAGCTCCTTCTCTGCTTTCAGCACAGTTTGTGATTTGGGAGTGACCACTGCAAAGCTCAGATACTACCTGGGTACCACAACTAGTGAGCCAAAAGGGAGACGCTACAAACTGCACCATCCAAGCTCCTTCTCTGCTTTCAGCACAGTTTGTGATTTGGGAGTGACCACTGCAAAGCTCAGATACTACCTGGGTACCACAACTAGTGAGCCAAAAGGGAGATGCTACAAACTGCACCATCCAAGCTCCTTCTCTGCTTTCAGCACAGTTTGTGATTTGGGAGTGACCACTGCAAAGCTCAGATACTACCTGGGTACCACAACTAGTGAGCCAAAAGGGAGATGCTACAAACTGCACCATCCAAGCTCCTTCTCTGCTTTCGTCACAGTTTGTGACTTTGGGGGGTGCAAGCTTGGTGAGCAAAAATCAGCAGGCCGTGAGCTCCTGGAGCACCAGTGTCAGAAGGTTCACCAGCTACTAGGAAATGCAACTTGCTTAGGTCACTGTATCAGGTCCATAACCCACAGAGTGACACACGTAAGAAATATAGCAGTGAAGCAGGGAGGAGATCTGTCCCTTTGCTTTGGCCAGTTTCTCTCAAAATCAAATTAAGTCTCTGTGCTTGTGTACAAAAGAGGAAAGGAAGAGCCAAATACATTCCAATTTACAGAGCTTCCTATTGTTGCCTGGACATCAAACAGCCCCCAATTAGTCCTGCAAGGATCTGACCCACAAATTATGAAAATAAATGCCTCTGAAGCTTTGATCTCTTGCATTTCTGTAGCATGCTACAGCGGGTATTAGACACATTTTAGTAGATTCAAGCTGTGAGAACTCTTCCTCAGCAAAGGCTCAGTGGCCTCCAATGCATCCTAAAGTCTCCATCCAGCAGATTAGGGGCATGGTCCCATACAGCCACTGAACACATGACTTGGCTGGCAGCAGGCTGCTTCCTGCTGAGCTTCAAAACGAGGAGCAAAGAGAATTTTTAAAAGGCAGAGAGGAAAAGCGTTTACCACCTGAGCTATATTTCTGATTCTTGGTTAGTTCAGGAAGGAATGCACACCCTCAGCCATACTCCTGGCTTCTAAAAAGCCTTCATTTCAGAGCAATCTATTTCCTCTTGCACTCTCAACTGTCATTGCTGGAGGAAGCAAGCAAGACGATGTAACAAAAGGTTTTGTGTGCTCCGAAGCTGAAAACCACAGGTGCACTCACGTGAGCAGAAACACAGCCACCCACCCTTGCTGCAGCAGCACTGAGAACCAAGAGGATGCTCAACTCATGCTGCTAAGGCTCTGCTCAGAAGAGCAACTTTCTGTTCACAGCTCACTGCACAAACGAAGCAGCTCCTGTGCTTGCCAGAGGCCACAGCTGTTTTCAGCCCGAGTGGTTATGGAGGCAGAACGGGACCACATCAACTGCTCGGGTCTCACTGGCAAGAGGGTGGTGTTCGCACGAAGCCATTAATAACTAATAAGGTTCCTGTAGCAGAGCAGAGATGGTTATCTGCAGAGGAGAGGTGGTTATCTGCAGCAGAGCAAACCATGCACACACAGGGTAACTCAGCAGCTGGGCATGGGGCAGCACACGCTGTGCGCTCACAGAGTAGGGCAGGAGGAGATGTCGGTTCTCAGCCGTGCGAGGTGCATCTGGGTACTCCAGTGCTGCCCCCCTGATTGCAACCATCCATCACCTACTGTCAACACACAACCTTGAACTGCTGGCGAGCACCGCAGAAAATTAACACAGGAGAGCAGCAGTCTCAATCAAAGGTTTCCTCATTTGCCATTGCAAAACAAAATCAGGCGTGCAGAGATATAACTGAGCTTCCACTAAACTTCTTATCAGTGTTTTCCAACCTTGGTGGCTTCTCCTCTCCTTTCTCTAATGAGCCATTGCAGAAGCACTCCAGGGCTAGGGCCCTACGTGCTGAGCATCCTTATCTCTCTGCAGGAAGGGGATGCTCAGCCCCTCACAGGCCTCATCTTAAAACCACTGTGGAGGATAAACACAGAAAGGAGAATCTGGTTCGCAAGAACCACGTTCTTCAAACAATTCTCCTTTAAGGAATCATGAATGATTGACACAGAGAGCATCAAACCTCACCTGGATAAATTGTTTTCTTGAGCCCAGCCCATTGGTTTCCACGTGCAGAAATGGTTCAGAGTGACAAAAAGGGGCAGGAAGAGGGGATGGTATGGAAGGAAATCAAAGCTATGGCTTTTTAAGTGGGAAACACAACTCCTCATTTAATGGAGCTATCGATGACTTAGGCTAGTGGCTTTTGACCTGCATCATGATTTAATGGCTCTGTAAAAGGTAACAAAGAGGATGCCTGAGCATCAGCAAATGGAAACCTCAGGTCATGCAGGCTCTATGCTTCCCATGGGTAAGGAGGGCACGTGCAGAGCAGCTGGGGCAGAAATCACCACCAGTGGTGACAGAGTCAGTGAAAGCCCTAGGAGAGAGAATGGTGGTGACTTTCAGCACAGCTCTGCAACGTGCCTGTGCTGTGCCCCACAATGCTCCGGGACTCCTCTGCAGCTGACAGCAAGGGGAAAATGGCATGTGCCAGGGAACACAGGTCAGGAACCCTCAAGCTCATCCTCTCCACCCCACAATATGACAGCTTTTTCAACACTGGTCCTCTATACCATGCACCTTTTTGCTTGTTTGTAGCTTTTTACTGGAGAAAGCATAGGAAACCTAACAGTATTCTCCCCATTTTTATTTGAAGCATGAAGAAATGAGACAGGGATCAATACTCTGTCCTTGGTCTGCAGGTCAGAGGCAGAGAACTCTTGCTGATGTCTATAATTACCCTTGCAAAGTGACTGGGGATGCATTAGGAGGAGTCAGGCCAGGGTTTGCAAGGAGGAGCTGGAGCCCAGGAGGTGATAGTAACCTGGCCCCATGTGAATGATGGCTTCCGAGGACACCTCTTCCTTAAGCTGAGTGATTCATTTCTGGAGATTTACATAGAGATCAAATGGAAACAGTTTCCCTTTCACCCCATACAACTGCACCACTCTATCTACTGTAGCCTAGCAGATAACTACCTTCAGTAGCCAGGAATAAAAAAGCCTCTTCTAACTACTCCTTCTTGCACGTATTAAAAATCAGCCACTTTAAATACGCTTTTCATTGCTTCAAACCTTGACTCAACAAAACACTTGAGCTTGAACTTCAACCTGTTCAGACACACATTTTGCTGTAAATTCACTCCAAAGTATTAATTTTTATGGCTGACCAGCACAGGAACACTAGTGAGACCAGAAAGACTCTCTAAAACCACCATACATCTGCATGTTGTTGAAGAGCTCCAAAGATAAGGAATCACTGCACCAATGCTGAAGGACACATGGGAAACTGCAGAGGAGCAGCACCTGGGCTGCACAACTCCAAACAGACACAAAAAATAATCAACCATGAAGCAGAAACAGACAGAAGACAGCTTTTACCCACCCCCACACACCCCTCGTGGTAACTTGACACAAGCACAAACACAAGAATATGCCTGAATGTGTAGAAGATAAATGTTTGCACCATTATCTGCACTCCTGGCTCAAGAAATGGGAGAGAAATGCAGGAAAAAACAAAAAGGCTTAGACTTGTACACTGTCTCCCCTTTGGGATGATTCAGAGACCAATACTGTGCTGCCAAGGTTTTATGGTTATAAAAAAATAAGGGCTCAAAAAATACACAAAGTACATGGACAGAGTCATGGCCCAGAGCTTACATATGCACTGAATCACACTGGAAGAGGACAGATGAAGAGGGGGAATCAAAGAACCATTTAAGTTGGAAAAGGCCAACTTAAATTGCTTGAGTCCAACCGTTAACCCAGCACTATCAAGTTCACCACTAAATCACATCCCAAAGTGATGAAGACTCCTGAGAGTGTCCACCCTCAGGAACTGTAGTTCTAAATATTTACTTGTTGAAGCTGTGTCCCAATTTTTGCATGGCAGCATTATCATGTAAAACAGCACAAATAAGCTTTTCATATCTGTTTTTTTTTAATCTCCAGTAGTCATCTCTAGTCAAATTTGTTCCTCTTTCTATTTAGGAAGAAGGTGACCTTTGCAAGAGCTGCCCAAATTCTGATGAGCTACAGAGTTGGGTTTTTTTTTAGGAGGTGCTGGAAGAAGAAACCTAACGTTTTGCTGCCAGGATAATGCTCCTGAGTGGTGGCTTGCAGCGCTTATTCCCCATTAGAAGAACTTCTCCTTAATCTTTAATGATGCTGAAATATGCTATAAACTGATGAAGTTCTGGAAACAGGACAATGCCAGCATGCTTATTTTGGTTCTGTGGGTTTTTTTTTTTTAATAAGAGAGCTTTTATCTTCATTGACAATGATCAACTAAGGCAAACGAATGGGCCCTGAAACTTCACTTCTATACAAAGCAAAGCTAAAGGAAGAGTAGTGACATTTTTGGGTTTCATCCAATTCTTCCCAGCAACAGCTAATACCCACCAGCTCCTTAATTCTGTGCTGTCTCCTCTCCAAGCCCAAGCATTAAGGGCCAGGCATTTCCAAAACAATTAATGATTTTAGGATCCAGTTCCCAGAAAGTGCATGGTCAGCACTTCGCTAAAGTAAATAACAAAAGCTTGGGCTTTGTTAATGAGCTCAAAACAAAAGCAATATCCAGGTACACGAAGAAAACAATTACTTCTTACCCAAAGAATGCTCCTTTTAAGTCCCCACGCTTGCAGGAAACCTACAGCCAAAGCGTACAACTCAGAGGAGCTTTGCAAGCAACCAGCCTTTAACTGGGGTGCTCACGCCCAGGATAAGTCCCTCATCCAGCAAACACGGAGCAGCTGTGGGCCTGCCTGCCCCAAGTCAGTCCCACCTGGGAGGTTACCAGCTCCCTGAGAAAGGTTTTCCACCTCGAGAACCTTTATCACCTCACACACACCTGGCAGAGCACCCGAAATGCACCCAGCTGTGGCAGCTACTGCAGATGAGCCCACGGCGACTGCCAGCCCATCAGGCAGAGGCCCAGCCCTGCAGACAGATGCAGCAGAGGAAAAGCTATTGACCTGAATATTTTAGAAGGATCAAGGCCATTGCCTTCGGCAAGAGATGACAGCCTTTTGCATTCACCCAGACAAAAATAAAGGGGGGGAAAAATCTCCAAACCCAGCCCCATCTCTCTGCTTGCTTGGGATCAGCTCTGCGCTTCCCACCAGAGCACAGCCCACTGCATCCATCCCTCCTCACGCTCATTCTCCTTTTATTGCAGAGATCTGCTCCTGAAACACGCCTGTCAACAGCCCCTGCGCACCCCCACGTTAATCATTATTCTGCTAACAGCGCTGCCGGGTCACTCGGCTATCAAACATGCTGAGTGGACTAGCAGAAAGATCTCCCGGTCCGTGCAAAAGAACATTATAACGCAGTTTATCTTATCCCCTTGTCAGTGTAATATGCAGCACTACCTGTTCAATGGCCTCGTCACTTTAAATTACGGTTTTCTGCAACATTAACAGTACTCATTACCAGCACCACCAGCGAAAGATCTCTGTTGTAAGAATCCTTCTGGTGCTGAAGGCACCAACCTGCCCTTCCTTACGTGCTCAGCCCTCCGTACCAACGCAGGGACACTCAGGTACCACGGCAATGAGCACGGTGCACAGCGATGGGTAGAAACATGTCAAAAGGAAGGCAGGAGCAAGCCCCAAGTGTGCTCCACTCACTGCACCAGGCCGTGCATTTTAATCGGAATTCAGCGCTTTGTTCCTGGCCCAGCTGCCAGCGCGTCAGGCAGATGCTCTGCTGCGGTGGAGCTCGACTGCGTGGCCAAGATAAACTCGGGCACGGCAAGAACAGAAGCTCCTGCTACCTCCTGTGTGCCCGTTCGCCAGCCCTACAGATCCTACCCCGTAAGCTAGTGGGCAGAGGCGAGCTGACAGCAGCGATGGTGCGCAGGGCTCTGCGTGCGCCAAGCCGTGCCCAGCCTCAATGGCACGTTCTCATCCTGCAATTCCACCTTCCTCCCTTGTGACAGCAGGAAGGAAGCCAAATCAAGGGACGGGGCTAGCTGGCAGTCAAAGGTCCACCTTTTTTATATGCATTTGCTTGTTGCTCATAAAACACAGCCTCGTGGAACATTTCAGTGACTCAAAACTTGGAGATAAGCGGCCCAAGCGTTTGTTTCCTTTCCTCGCTGCTGGGAACAAATCATCCCTCTGCCAGGTTTTGAGTCACTACCTGCTCCCAGGCTTTCACACAGCCATCCCTCAGCCCTTCAAATCGGAGGCACAAGAGCAACGTCTCCCCCATCCAGGCTCTTCTACAAACCCGCTGCAATGTGACATTTCGTTTCTGATAAATGAAATTTTGCAAGGCTTGGGGAATTACTCCTCCCTGCCATGTTTTGTGCTCAGGCAGCAAATTTACTATTGATTTCTGGTTCAGACCCCGTGGAATGATTCACGCTTCTTGCCCTATCCGCTGAATTTATGACCTTTAACAATTATTCTAAGTGCTAAAAGAGCTTAGTTTAGAAGAAGACCTATACCTTGGCAAATTAAGCTCCTATTCTTGTCTCGCTTACAAACCAAGCCATCGCTCATCATTTATAGGAAGGCACCATAAGCAGGTCTCTCCCCTTGAGAGGGGGCAGAAGCACTGGCGCTGGGGTTCCACCCGAGAAGTCACTGCTGGGAAAGCGGAGGACAGGGCTGGGGAAGGGAGACATGGCTCTGCAGTTCCATCCCAGCATTGGTCAGGGTTTCAGGCCCCCTCGTCTCCAGTTACCCTGAAACGCCAGCACGGCTCTGCTCACAGACCAGTGGGTCTCGGGGGAGGGAGGGAATATACATTTCCTCCTAAAGAGAAAACAAACCCCTGACTGTGTCTGCTGTGCGTTGCTATTAAAAAGCCACAAACACGGGGGGGGGAGGAAAACCCCAAACGACCAAACGTGTGGATACAGTTTGAATACAAAATAGTGCCCTAGTTCAAATAAACTTCCTAACACGTATGTTAAAAATAATAAGTAAATCTTATTTAGAGGAGGTGAGGAGGATCCCCTTCCCCCCCCCCAAAAAAAAAAAATTAGACTGCTTTCCTGGATGAACTCTGCCAGCTTCAGCAACCTCCCCACCAAGGCATCTTGCGGCCAAGAGGGGAAACAAGAGCTCCAGATCTGGTTTTAAGGTGGGTGGTGTGTCCCCCAGCTCAATTCTCCTCTACGCTGTGCACTGCTGAGCAATCATTTACACTGTTCATCAACTAGAAACTCACCAGGAAGAAAGTAGGGCAAGTGAACCAAGAGAGCCTTCTTTAGCTTTTCTCTTTGCACTGAAGAAAATATTATTTCTAAAAATACTCTGGTGCAAGTCTTTGACAGATTCTGCTTAATTTATTTCTCTACGGCAGCAAGTTGAGAGAAGCAGCCTTGCCGTTGCCTCCCCAGTAAACGCTGCTTCTCTTAATGCCTCCCCATCCCCGTTACCAAATAGCTGTTATCTCCACCGAAAGGATGAAGAAATGGGGGTAAAGAAGAAAGTTACAGGAAAACAGACCGGAGGGGGGGACATCAGGCCACAGCCCACGCAGAGGCTGACACGTTCTGACGAGCCCGACATTTCAAGGGTACACGATGAGCTTCATTTCCAAGCGGGGGGTGGGGGGTGGAGTGTGAGGAGGAGGCAGAGCGAAGGGGCACGGCGCGACCTGATGAAGGCTGCGGGGTCCGTGCCCGGGTGTTAAAGCCGGATCTCGGGCGCTGCCGGGAGATGCCACCGATCCTGTCCGTCTGTGCATGCGTGCTGGACGGTGCAGGAGCGGCACGGAGGCACTACCCAGCCCCACCGCCGAACAGGGGGGCTTCGCGGTACCCTCACCCCGGCTGCAGAGGACCGTTCCTGGCGGTTCTCCCGGTGCCCCCCTAACACATTCCGGGCAAGCTCAGCCGCACGCAGACGCGCACTGCGGCGCCGGTGTGCCTGTGCACACACCTGCCCGCGTGGAGCGCGATGCGGGCAGGTACACATCTGTAGGGAGACATTCACACAGACATGCACACACACACACACACACGCACACACACACGCACACACACACATATACGCGCACACATGCGTACAGACGGCTGCGGGCACGCACATGCCCGCGCACACGTTTCTATACCCATATTTACATACGTGCAGCCGCACATACACATACAGCCGCAGCCCCCGCACCCCACCGCACCCCTCACACCGTGGAGGGAGGGATGCATGGATGAATGGATGGATGAACGGATGGATGGATAGATGGATGGGGAGGGTCGCTCCTGCATCCTTCACCCCGGGCCCCGACCCCGCCTTGCGCCTTACCCGCAGCGCCGAGAGGTCGATCTCGTCCAAGCTCCGCGCCGGCGAATCGCTCGCCATGTTTCCGCCGCCGGCCAGGCGGCCCCGCCGCCACCGAGCGGGCAGTGCCGGCCGCCGCGGCGCTGGCGCTATTTAACGCCTCTCCGCATGCGGAGCGCCGGGAAGGAGAAGCCGCTGCCGCCACCACCGCCACCGCCGCCCCTGCCCTTCCGCCTTGCAGCGCGGCTAAGGTCGGCCGCGGGCTGCCGGCAGGCAGGGCACGCCGCGGGCTGCGCCGGGATGGCGGCGGCGGCGGCGCATCGCCTTCCCGGCCGAGCGCGCCGCCGGAGCTGTCTGTCACGGAGCGAGGAGGGGGCGGCAGCGGCAGCGGCGGCGGCGCGGGGCGGGGGCGGCGCCGGGCCCCGCCGCCAGGGGGCGGGGGCGGACAGAGGGCGGGCAGAGCCCCGCGGGCAGAGCCCAGTGGTCGCGCCTAGCGCAGCGGCCTCCGTGGTGGTCTCGGGCCTCTGCGCTGCGCAGCCTGAGGGGCTCGGCCCTCTGTCCTGCTTGCCATGTTGCCTGCCCTGATGGGCTCAGTCCTCTTGGCCTGCCTGTTCCGATACCTACTGTGGTGGGCTCGATCCTCTGGCCCTGCCCTGCCACTGCCTGAGTGGGCTGCATTGCCTGTTGCTGTATCCACCATGGTCCCCGTGCTGGCCATGACGATGAGCTGAAGATGGTTCAGCAGTGGGCCCCACTTGCTCGTGGCATCAAGACCCTCTGGAGGGGTGCAATGGTTTGGACCAAGGTGCTGTGCTTTGGTTACAGCACCTGTGAGAACTGTGTCCTAAGGATTGCGGTTCTGATGCACCTCACTGCAAAGGCCCCAAAGGGGTTCGCTTAGCACAAAGACACCACACAAACACCCCTATGACACATCATTGGCAGAAAAACCCAGGCTACCTGCATCCATACCCCAGTGCCAGACCAGTTGTACCTGTCAAGTGTGGCGGGAAAAGCTGTCAGATTTCATGTGTTGAACCCAAAGTGTGCCAATCCGGAGCGTCAGGAAGTGCTAGGGTCTGCTCTTGCTTCGTGCCATCTACCTGCTTTACGCACCTCGGGACACCCAGGGGGAGACGTGGCCTTTCTCCATCTGGACCCAGCTGTCAGAGCCGGTTTTGTGGCCTGTTCGCTCTCACTCAGAGCTGCCCTACCCCTTTCGACTCCCATGTTGTTTCTGACTCAGAATAACCGAGTTTTATGCTGTCTCTGAAGCTGGCCCAGAGCCCTCCGCAGCCAGCAATAGCTAGGTAGATTCCGCTGTTGCTGTTTCCCTTATTTCCCTTTTCTCGGATGTGGTTTCTGCCAAACCAGGTGCCATATATAAATATATATGTATAAAAAAATCTGTTGCCTTTGAGGGAACCGTATGGAAGCTGTACTTACAGCATCAGCTTGTGTCAGGAGCTTACAATATGCAGATCTGAGAAGCGGAAACCCTACACATGAGTCAACTGGCAGGCGGATGGGATTTTCTTACGCTTTCTGGTCGGAGGTGTGCTGAACAAAATAAAACCGTGAACGGTATTACAAACACCCGTGCAGCCCTGGGGAGGCTGCGTGCCGCAGCTGCTGCTGGAGGTGCAGCCTCCCCGGGTTCGGCTGGCAGCTGGACGAAAGGCCAGCAGGAGCGACTCAGCAGCGAGAAGCTCCGCCGAGGTGGTTGCAGAGTCGGTGCCGCCGGTGCCTCCGCCCTCTGCTCGCCGGCTAGCCGGCGGCGAAGGGACTGCATCGACGGCTTATTAGCGTTATTAGTCCTGATCACAGCAGGGCTGAGAGGAGCTGCGGGGTGGGAACGGCAGCGTTTGGGCTTGCGGGGCTGCGAGGGTGCAACGGAACGCGTTTTTGTCCTGGTAACGAGGTGCTGAAGGGGCAGGTAGCGGAGGTCGCCTGCCGCGGGTGAGGCGTGCAGGGGGCTGCGCAGAGCCCAGAGCGACAGCAGCCTGCCGGGATTTAGCCCCTTTTTTCCCAAGCCACAAATCAGCACTCCTCGATGTTTTGCGCAGTCATTCGCCCTCGCTTGCATTTAAAGAGGTAAATTTGATTCAAATGCTAAACTCGATAAAATAAACACCGGGGACTGTCTGAGCGCCCTCCTGCATGGTGCTGGGCTGTTTTCTAAACCAGCTGTCGTCCGTGTCTGTTCAAACCTGGGTATTGCAATGCTTCGCTCGCAGTTGTGAAGCTGGAAGCAAAAACTGCCTGGAAACTGGTAACAAACCAATGCGAGACTTCCTCCCGCGTTCATTGTTCTCAGGGAGAGAAGGGAAGAACAAACAGGATGGGAGAGGATGCTGGCTTGCTCTAATGTGCTTTCCATCCAAGAATACACTGACTTATTTGTGAAATACTTAAGGATTAGGGAAGGAGAAGGGGGAAAAAAAGGGAGGGAGGGGGGAAATTAAAAAGGATATATACACCCGGCCCAGCAAATAGACAGATTGCCTTGATTCTCAGCGTGAATGCCAAGTCCCAGGCTAAACAGTGATCTAATTATGATCTACCTATTATCTGTCAAGATGGTAAAAATGTTATCACTGACACAAGGAGTCCGCATAGTGGGAGGTGAAAGGAAAATCCTCGTAAGGGCTGCTGTTTCCATGCAGGGGACAGGGGCAGCCTCAGCAGGGAAGTGTGTGCCCAGTCATCTCCTGTGATGCCAGGAGTGCTGCGTGGGCTGTCCTGATACCCAGCTAGGCTGCAGGAAGAGTTAGAGCTGGGCAGGAAGCTTTTTCCATACAAAATGAAGTTTCCAAGCTGCTCCTTTTGTGGAGTTTGTTTGGTTTGCTGGTGTGGGGTTTTTTTTTAACCTAGGAGGAGTATATCTGTGTCTCTGTGTGTACTGTTCTTCTGCCAGAAGCATCTAAACAAAATCTTGCAGTTGGAGACACTGTGACTCAAAATAGACTACTCAGTTGAATTGGCCCAGAATATTTTGCCGTGAGTCAGTTCAGCGTGAAATTGTGTTTCCACCTGGTGGGTGTCCCCTGGGAATGCAGCTGGACCCCAGTGTGTCTCACCAGAGTCCCTCTCACCATGAGGTGCCCTGTGCTCCAGCCAACTTGGCTGCATGGCAGGGGTGACATGGCTATAAAGGAGTTGCAGTGAGGGCATTCAGCTGCCACATCCCATCCTTCCTGAACCAAAAGCCGTGGAAGAACAGTACAGCCCCTCATAGCTTATCTCCCTGCGTCTCTCATCAGCTCCATATCTAATATTTCCACTTCCACAAATGCTGGGACTGGTTTTGCCATTTCGTCCCCATTCAGAAAGTGAAGAGGTGTGAAAATGTCAGGTTCTCCTGCAGAGTGGCAGCCCCCCACCTTGGTCAGCTCTGGTGAGCAAAGAGAACCTTAATGAACCAAAGCTCTGCTGTTGGCAGATGTCAGAGGCTAATGCCAGGGTCAGTATTTTTGATTTATTCACTGATGAGCATCAGCTCACATATGAACTATCCAGGTCATTTGACCTCTGCATAAACCCCAATTTCATTATCTAACAGTGCCACCACCATTAATTATCTCAATAGAGGTTCATGCAGAATGACTAAATCTAAATGACACATCAGGCCTTGTCTGATTAGCAAGAGCTTCAGGTGTCTCGGACTTTGGGTCACTCTCCCAAAGATTAGCAGGAAAAGGAACGAAGCAAACAAGAAAGTAGGTGTGGGCCCTGACATCATTTATTCCTCCAGCACCTGAGTCACCTATTCCCAACAGTACCGTGGCCATCAGACCCCTAGCTGGTGTCAGCATGATTGTTAGGGTTCCTTAAGTCCAGGATGGATTACCCCAGCCTTTGTCCACCTAACCTAGTAGTTAGACGGCTCTGTCCAAACTGAGTGGAGAACGCTGACAAAGTAATACTCTGCTAAATGCATAATAATGGGGGTTTTGGCTAACATGATAACACGCAGCTGTGTTAAAACACACTCAGAAATGAGTGCTACATGTGTCCTAACCTGCATCTATTGATCTCCTCAGATGTGCTTTAACTGCTTCATTTTCACTTGCTGATCACTCGTCCTTCTTCTGCTATGGGCTTCTCTCCAGGGAGAGAAGTGTTTTTCCATTGCATCCTAGGAGCTGAGCAGGACTTCACGTGTGAACCTTGCTGCCAAGATTTTCCCTGTAGCTATACACACAAACACAGGCACCAAAAAAGGCCCCTGTAAATAGTTAATCGCTCCCTCACTTAAGCATTGTTCAACTACGAAACGCTGTGATCACTGCAATGGGGGAGTAAATGGGAAATCAGCAAGGGCTCTCAGTAAAAAGACCCTACCTCCACAGATTCATGCCCAGGGAACAGCACGGCGCCTTTAAATAGCAAAGTCCTGGGGCACGGCAGAGAAAGAGAGGGTAGATGGTACACTTCCAGGAGCTTAACTCGCCCACAACACCCCTTCAAGCTGCGGTTCTTCTCCAAAATATTTGGCACTGAAGACCAACACAGAGTTTCCTTTGTGCCCCTTCTACCGAAACTGCCTTTCCCTTTTCTAGAGGTTTGTGACCATGAGCCAAAGTCACCAAGGAGACAACAGCCAAGAAGCCTTTCCACAGCAAGGCCAGCGAGGTGCTGGAAGGGGCAGGAGTGCTTGCTCTGCCCTTCCCAGGTTTATGTAGCTCAGAGTCGCTCTCTGCCTTGCATGACTTAGAGGAGGTTTTTCCAGGGCAGCGAGCACTTCCACCCTTTGAAGTGTCACTGCATTATTTACCAGAATACTCACATCCAAATGTAAAGTTGCAATTTTTAGGTACAACCGAACTGCACATAACAAGGTGTGGGGCTTCCTAGCACATGCAAGCAAGTACTGATGCCTTTTTTAGCCTCCCATCAGGCTGGCTATAGCATCAGAGCCCTAACGTATGGTTGATCTGGCCAATGCATTTCCTCGTCACTATTTGGGAACATGCCACACTGGCATCGTTTTGTCACTTAATCTCTTTGTGCCTTTTCTGCAGACAAAAAACAAAGGGCAACCCTGCTCTTCCTGAGGGTGTCAGGTCTTTTACAGTCATTTCAATTGTGCCAGTGGTGGCTGGTTAGAACTCAATCCAAATCCCATTTTTGCACTGCTTGCAGGAAAGCTGAGGCAGCCTTGCCCCCAGCAAACCATGTTCCCACAGTCCCACAAGAGGAATAATTTCTCCTTTCCTTGCTGAGATCTCAAGGATAACATCAGTATGCATAAGGTCCAGAACGTGGGAGCTGCTGGATCAGGAAGGTTCTCCAGAACTCACCTGCCACAGCAGGAAAGTCTTCTGGGGGCACTCTGCCCATAAATATCTGCTTTACAGCCCTGTTATGGGGTGGTACAGCTGCTCCATTTTTCAAGTGTCTTCCATCAAAATTATTTATGTTTTTTTAATGCTGATCAGGCTGGAGCTGAGCTACCCTAAGATGAGCAGCATTTATATTCTCCATTTCCCTCTTCTTTCTTGGTTTGCTTTGCAGACCAAAGGCAGCCCCAGGCCTGGGAAACACCTGACCTGAAGCCACCCCCATCTGGCATTAAGCATAGATCAGTAGAACAAGAGAAACTGGCTCTATCTTTTGTCAAATGCAAATTGCTGAGAGTTAATTAAGACACATTTCAGGAACAGTGAGGTTGGTTTGTGTTTTGGTTTTCTTTTTTTTTTTTCCCAAATGATAATCTGTCCTGAGGTGTGGGTGGGGTTCTCTCCTCAGAAAAGGGTTACAGAACTGGAACTGTGCATTGCAGTTAGCAAAGGTGCTGACAACAAAGGTCTCGTGGGGTTTGGGGCTGGCCAAAATACCAAGTGTTCAGAGACCTATGAGACTGAAGGCAATTCAGGTCCAAAACCTCCTTGGCATATCTACATTTCTAGATTTAATTCATTTTGTCATGAGCAGTCTCATCACCACGGTCTGTGAGATGTGTTGTTGTGCAGAGGAGGTAGAGCCACAAAGGCACTACACTTCTGCCTTTTGGGAAGCATGTTGTGATGGTTTGGGTGTTACCTGGCCCCCCACACTTAAGAAAATCACCCAGACTAGACTCAGCCAATCTGGAAATTAAAGAATGAAGCTATATTTACAGCTTAGCACAATATACAAGCAGATATTTACAATATATACAGAAATAGACAAGTTAAAGGTAATGCAGAAACACAACAGCCCTCCAGAAACCAGAGTCCCCGGGAGGGACTCTCAACCACTCTTCCACCTCTCTTCCCCCCTCTACCTTATCCCAGACTGTGCCTTACGTTCAAGGTGAGTTTGGAGAATCAGCCAGGGGGGTTAGGAAGCAGAAGGATTAGTCACACAGACAGCAGGTTAGAGAGAGAAAGGAGGCAGCCAGAGCCAGAGAGAGCAACTCCCTTATCTACGTGTTCTTGTTCTTATACATCTCAGCAAGCCTATGAGTGCAGCAGACATCACCATTGTCTACTTTTCACAGCCTATCATCTAATTATTCTCACCAAAATGTTCCAGCTAGGCTCAAACTAGCACAGAAACTTCATTACCTATGTGTGTGTTCTTGTTTTTTATACATCTCAGCAAGCCTATGAGTACAGCAGACATCACCACTGTTTCCTTTTCACAACCTATCATCTAATTCCTCTTACTAAAATATCCCAGCTAGGCTCAAACTAGCACAGAAACTTCATTATCTACATTTATGTTCTTGTTTTTTATACATCTCAGCAAGCCTATGAGTGAAGCAGACATCACCACTGTTTCCTTCTCACACCCTATCATCTAATTCCTCTCACTACAATAGCCCAGCTAGGCTCAAACTAGCACACATGCCCAGTGCTCATCATCTCACCCTGATAAAAAAAGGCAAAAGTCTTTTATTTGCAAAAGAAAAGAAAAGAAGAAAGGTTAAACCAGATAACAGTTTCCAAGTCTGATATCTCAGCCTTTCCACTCACAGTTAATGTCTAAAGCAGAAGCAAGTCAGAAAACAACTGGAGGTACTTAAAGCAACTTAAAGTAATCGTCTGAGTGGTGCTTAAAGTGTTGGTGTCTGAGTGGGAAGATAGGGTTTGAGCCAACTACTGTTGCCTTTCTGTGGAGGCTTCACTCAGAGGTGTTTACTTCCTCATGCCTTCATGGAGCTGTGGCAGTCTATGAAAGCACTCCTCCTGGAACGAGATGAAAATGGTTTAAAGAAAAAAAAAAAAAAAGAAAGGAAAAAAAACCCCACCAAACCCTAAAAAAAAGGCTTCTGGGTGCTGTCATAACAGGGGAAACAGAAAAAAAACCTTTAAAAAGCTAACCCAAATGTTCACCGAAAGCAAGACATGCTGTGCTCTTGTGTGTGGTGGGAGAATTTCAAAGGCATGGGACTTTCTGACTTGCTGAAAGACAAAATCATCATCAAAGCACCCCCAAAAATAGCACTTCACCTTCTCAGAAAGGAGCTGCTTGGGTCTGGATTTTATGTATGGAAGGTCCTCTGCAGCATGCTGCTGCATGGCAGGGATGGGGGGTACAGGCTGGCTTCAGGCCCAGGAGTTCCTGTAGAGTTTAGATACTTTGATTTACAGATTGTATCAGAAAACTCTGCCAAAACAGCAGACTTCTGTCAACATCACGTCTCTGACACTCAAAAGGCATTTTTCAGCCTGCAGTATGGAACAGCCTTCACTCCTACAAAGCCAAACTGAAGTCATTGATGTCACCTACAGATGGAAAAGCCTCCGAAAGGGTGAAGAGCCAGGCAGTACGGCCAGGTCCTGGCCACTACCATTTGGCCTAGTGACTGTTAATGCAGCCACAAACAGGCTCACAGGATGGCAGAGGTTGGAAGGGACCCAAAGAGATCATCGAGTCCAACCCCCCTGCCAGAACAGGACCTAGCTCAGGGCACACAGGAACACATCCAGACAGGCCTTGAAATTCTCCACAGAAGGAGACACCACAGCCTCTCTGGGCAGCCTGTGCCCGTGCTCTGTGACCCTTACAGTCAAGAAGTTCCCCCATGTGTCACAGTATCACAGTATTATCAGGGTTGGAAGAGACCTCACAGATCATCAAGTCCAACCCTTTACCACAGAGCTCAAGGCCAGACCATGGCACCAAGTGCCACGTCCAATCCTGCCTTGAACAGCTCCAGGGACGGCGACTCCACCACCTCCCCAGGCAGCCCATTCCAGTGTCCAATCACTCTCTCAGTGAAGAACTTTCTCCTCACCTCCAGCCTAAATCTCCCCTGGTGCAGCCTGAGGCTGTGTCCTCTCGTTCTGGTGCTGGCCACCTGAGAGAAGAGAGCAACCTCCTCCTGGCCACAACCACCCCTCAGGTAGTTGTAGACAGCAATAAGGTCACCCCTGAGCCTCCTCTTCTCCAGGCTAACCAATCCCAGCTCCCTCAGCCTCTCCTCGTAGGGCTGTGCTCAAGGCCTCTCTCTAGCCTCATTGCCCTTCTCTGGACAAGCTCAAGCATCTCAATGTCCCTTCTAAACGGGGGGGCCCAAAACTGAACACAGTACTCAAGGTGTGGTCTAATCAGTGTTGAGGTGGAACCTCCTGTGCTGCAGCTTCCATCTGTTGCTCCTTGTCCTATCCCAGAGAGCAAGTGAGGAGTAGCACAGAAGGATGGCTAAGCCCTCAAGGGCCATGGAGATTACACCACACCACCAAGAAACCCCTCCATGAATCCACAGAGACAGGCAAGCAGGACTCTGAGGAATTACAGCAGGGAAACAGCCCTTGAAATGTGAGTGCCAGGTAGCACAAGGAGATGAACCCACAAAGAAGGGTGAAGGTTTTACTTAGCTGCACAATACCTCACTGCTCAATAGTGACCTACAACTCAAATGACATCCAGGATAGGAAAAGCATGGTTAATGCCTGGCTCAGCTCTGGCATAGAGAATCACAGAGCCATAGGATCAGTCAGGGTTGGAAGGGACCACAGGGATCATCCAGTTCCAACCCACCTGCCATGGGCAGGGACACCCTACCCTAGACTAGGCCAGCCAGAGCCCCATCCAGCCTGGCCTTAAATGCCTCCAGGGATGAGGCCTCAACCACCTCCCTGGGCAACCCATTCCAGGCTCTCGACACTCTCATGCTGAACAACGTCCTCCTCATGTCCACTCTGAACCTACTCATCTCCAGCTTTGCTCCGTTCCCCCCAGTCCTGTCACTACCTGAGAGCCTAAAAAGTCCCTCCCCAGCTTCTTTGTGGGCCCCCTTCAGATGCTGTAAGGTCACCTGGGAGCCTCCTCTGCTCCAGACTGCACAGAACAGAGTGAGTTTGCCTACCCAAGTTGACAATTTGGGTGGCAACACGTCGTTTCTGAGACACTGCCACAGCACCAGCCAGAAAGCAGGTGGGTTTGGAACTCTCTCTGAAGGGTGTGCTGCATGTTCAGTAAAATGACTCCATCTTCAGTTAAGAAAGCAGAAAAGAAATCCTCAGAGCAGGCAAACCCCCTGCCTGGGCTCTCACTGGTGGGTACAAGGAAGGCACCAGCTGAGAACGAAAGAGGACAGTGAGGAAAACCTCGCCAAGAATGACACAGGCCTGAGCAGACCTTGCACCAGCACCGAGTGGGAAGATGGAGTGGGGAGTTCCCTTGGAAACTGTGGCCAGTGTGCGACAGCAGAGACTGCCTGGAGTGCTTCTGTCATAGAAGAGCAGAATGGTTCAGGTCGGAAGGAACCCCAAAGATCATCCAGTTCCACCCCCCCCAGCACAGGCAGGGACACCTCCCACTAGAACAGGTCACTCAAGGCCTCATCCAACCTGGCCCTGAACACCTCCAGGAAGGTTGTATCACAGTATCATCAGGGTTGGAAGAGACCTCACAGATCATCAAGTCCACCCCTTTACCACAGAGCTCAAGGCTAGACCATGGCACCAAGTGCCACGTCCATGTTGTGGAGCACAGAATCACAGAATGTGATCAAATTCTCTGACTCTATGATCCACAATCTCCCCGGGCAACCTGTGCCAGTGTCTCACCACCCTTACTGTGAAGAACTTCCTAACATCCAGTTTAAATCTCCCCTCTGCCAGTTTAAACCCATTCCTCCTCCTGTCATTACAAGACCTTGTCAATAGTCCCTCCCCAGCACACCTGTAGGCCCCCTTCAGATACTGGAAGGCCACTGTAAGGTCTCCTTGAAGCCTTCTCTTCTCCAGGCTGCAGAGCCCCAACTCTTGTAGCCTTTCCTCATAGCTGAGCTGCTCCAGCCCTCTGAGCATCCTTGTTGCCCTCCTCTGGACTGGCTCTAGCATTTCCACGTCCTTCCTGTGCTGGGGGTCAGTGGCAAAGGCAGGAGCTGCATTTGTGCCCTCATCTACTGGGACGAGGTTAAACCTGCTTTGACAGCAAGTGTCCTCCTACCTGGTGCCCATCAAGGAGAGGTGTGAAAATGAACTGGTGGCTCAGTCTGCTTCCAAGTCCTATCTGACACAAGCAAATTGCACTGAGTTGAACCCTATTGTCTCCTTCCACTGTGGGCATGGTCATGGAGAGCAGGGAGGTGCAACTAGGCTGTGAGATGGGCTTCACAATGCCACCAGAGTAGGAATCCTGTCCTGCTGCTGCATGGGGTGAGCTGGGACTGTACCAGATACTTCACCTACTGGCATTATCCCAAGTCCTCCTGCCTTGGCTTGTCTTCTGCACATCTTAGTGTCAGAGATCCATGGGTATGTGGCATGAAAGAAAGGATGGGGAGAAGGCTGCAGCAGCAGCTTGAGGGAAACTGAGGCTACTGCCCAAATTGATTCTTTTTTTTCCATCTGTTCCAGGCCACTTTACTTTTAGTGGCACAGATGTCATGCACTGAGCACAAGGAAATAGCACCTGGATAAGAAAGAGCCCTGAGTGCTGAGAACATGCCATTTCCCTTACTTGGGATAACTGACAGTCCAGTAATGGCAAAAAGTGAAGGCAGAAGGTGTTTGTAAAATAGCCAATATATCATTAAAACAAAGAGGGACAAAGAGGCACATGTGCCTTGACTGGTGGAGGAGGGAATGGAACCAGTCTGCTCTGAACAACTGCAGGCTACTCACAAGGGCACAGGCTCAGGCTGTCACAGCAACGGGAGGGGAACAGGAGACAGACATGGCTGAAGCACTCAGAGAAGCTGGATGGGGATGATAAACACAAGTGATGTTCTGTGGCCAGCAGGAGCAGGGAGGTGATTGTCCCCTAGTACTCGGCTTTGGTGAGGCCACACCTCAAGTATTGCATTCAGTTCTGGGCACTGCAATACAGGAGAGAAGTGGAGGTGCTGGAGTGGGTCCAGAGGAGGGCAATGAAGCTGGGGAAGGGTCTGGAGAATAAGTCTTATGAGGAGCAACTGAGGGAGCTGGTGATGGTTAGCGTGAGGAAGAGGAGACAGAGGGCAGACCTCATTGCTGTCTACAAATACCTGAAAGGACATTGTGGAGAGGCTGCTACTGGTCTCTTCTGATAGGTAACTGGAGACAGAACAAGGGGGAATGGCCTCAAGCTGAGGCTTGGGAGGTTTAGATTGGACATTAGGAGAAAGTTTTTCATGTAGAGAGTGGTCAGGCACTGGAATGAGCTGCCCAGGGAGGTGGTGCGGTCACCCACCCTGCATGTGCTTAGGGGTGGTTTGGATGTGATGCTTAGGGATATGGTTTAAGGTGAATCTTGTAGGGCTATAGGATGGAGTTGGTGATCCCGAGGGGCTTTGCTAACCTGCATGCTTCTGTGATTCTGGAGATATACAGAAGATACTGAGACACATTATCTGGTGAGGAGCTTTATCTGAAGGTCACTCGACACATTGAGTAGATGCAGTGACCCCATCAGTGCTGCCTACTCTGCCTCCAATGCTTCCAGATCCCTACTGGGAGTGGATAAACAGATACTCATCTAGAGCTTTCCACCTAGAGAGATGCTGGTAGGAGCTGAGCGCCCCTCAGAAAGAAATGCTCAGGATTAAATAGTAAAGCTCATTGCCTGCCTTCAAGTGGCCATCTGTGGCAGGACCTAACCAAAGACACAGCTGAACCTCACTAGTGAAATCCTCAGGCCTGAAGAGAACAGCAAGTGGCAGACATCTCCAGAGGGATAAAGTCCCCTCTCGACTGCAGCATGTCACCAAAATGCACGGAGAGGAGGTGCTGACAGCCCCACAAGAGATGCCTTCAAAACTTTGCTGGATTATTTAGTCATTAAAGAAGATTTCAGTGCCTTACACAATATCCTAACAAGTGAGACATATCTTAACAGAAAATCCACTGTTCTCTGTACAGGCAGGTGGTGGATTTAGCACTTCATGAGCAATCAGGCTCTCAGAAGCACCCAGTGACACGTATAGCAAAGTCTGAGTTTTGCAAGTGCTATAGCTGACTCAGGCTGTTTGCTGAAAGGGAATTAGCCTTTTCCTCTGCAAAACTCAGCATTAAGAGCTAGCCTGACTGCTAGTCAATGACAATTAGGCTGCTAAAAGCTCAGGTCGCTGCTGGAAAACAGAACTTGAGCTCTTAAGACATGCAGGCCCTCTGTCAGCCTTGCTTTTCTTTTCTTTTGTGTCTCTACAATGAGCTGAGATGTGCAGGACCTGAAATTACCCATTAAAAGTAATGAAAAAAGACCTGTAAGTCAGCTGCACAGCAACAGTTTCTTCCGGGCATGCAAAACAGCCCCGTTTGCCCTTGCTGAGTTTAAAGGCAACAAACCCACCAGCAGCAGAAGCTGTTTAGTCAGAAAGACAAAAGCATATGGAGTCAGAATCATAGAATCAGCCAGGTTGGAAAAGACCTCCAAGATCATCCAGTCCAACCTAGCGCTCAGCCTTGTCCAATTAACCAGACCATGGCACTAAGTGCATTATGCAGTCTTCTCTTGAACACCTTAAGCGACAGCGACTCCACCACCTCCCTGGGCAGCCCATTCCAATGCCAATCACTCTCTCTGGCAACAACTTCCTCCTAACATCCAGCCTAGACCTTCCCTGGCACAGCTTGAGACTGTGTCCCCTTGTTCTGTTGCTGGTTGCCTGCAGAAGAGACCAACCCCACCTGGCTACAGCCTCCCTTCAGGTAGTTGCAGCAATGAGGTCTGCCCTGAGCCTCCTCTTCTCCAGGCTGCACACCCCCAGATCCCTCAGCCCCCCCCCCCCCCCCCCCTCCATAGGGTTTGTGTTCCAGGCCCCTCACCAGCTTTGTTGCCTTTCTCTGGACACCTTCCAGCACCTCAACTTCTCTCTTGAATTGAGGAGCCCAGAACTGGACACAGTACTCAAGGTGTGGCCTGACCAGTGCTGAGTGCAAGGGAAGAATAACCTCCCTTGTCCTGCTGGCCACACTGTTCCTGATACAGGCCAGGATGCCATTGGCTCTCTTGGCCACCTGGGCACACTGCTGCCTCATCTTCAGCTACTCTCTACCAGTACCCCCAGGTCCCTCTCTGCCTGGCTGCTCTCAGCCACTCTGTCCCCAGCCTGTAGCACTGCTTGGGGTTGTTGTGGCCAAAGTGCAGAACCCTGCACTTGGCCTTGTTAAATCTCACCCCATTGGCCTCTGCCCACCCATCCAGAATGACATTATCTTGTGTAGCGTTGGAAAATGCCCACTCCCATTTAATCAGCAAGCACCTGCTAAAAACACACATGGGCAAGGAAACCAGAAAACCAGCAAAAATCCCCCAGTAACTTCTTTTTGTGGGAGTTGGTATGAACACAGTGTAACAGAAATGATGATGAAGAGAAGGAGAATGCACAAACCGCCTCAGAAAGGGAGGTTCTCCAAGCAGCACGTCTGGGTGTTACCATGGGAAGGAGATGAGGTTCAATAAGACAAAGTTCAAAGTCCTGCACTCAGGTCAGAGCAACCCTAGATACCAATAAAGGCTGGGAGATGATGAAATCGAGAGTAACCCTGCAGAAGAGGATTTGGGGGTGCTGGTGGATGAGAAGCTGTACATGAACAGCAATGGGCACTTGCAGCCCAGAAGGCAAATCATATCCTGGGCTGCAGCAAAAGAAGTGTGGCCAGCAGATCAAGAGAGGTGATTCTGCCACTCTGCTCTGGTGAGACCTCACCTGGAGTACTGGGTCCAGCTACAGGCCTACCACCACAAGAGAGACACGCACCTGCTGGTCCAGAAAAGGTCTGGAGCACCTCTTCTGTGAAGAGAGGCTGAAAGAATTTGGGTTGTTCAGCCTAGGAAAGAGGAGACCTCATAGCTACATTTCAGCATCTGAAGGGGACCTAGAAGAAGGCTGGGGAGGGACTGTTTAGAAGAGGCTTGTAGTGATAGGATGAAGGGCAAATGGTCTGAAACTGGAGCAGGGCAGATTTAGGTTAGACTAAAGGAGGAAGTTCTTTACAATGAGAGTCATAAAATACTGGAATAGTTTGCCCAGGGTTGTGGTTGAGAGTTCATCCCTGGAGACATTCAAGATCAGACTTAATGTGTCCCTAGGCAGCTTGCTCTAGTTGGAGGTGTCCCTGCTCATAGCATGAGGCTTGGACAAGATGACCTTTGAGGGTCTCTTCCAATCCAGTGCAATCTGTGACTGTGAGATGGGGCCAGTTGATCGGTTTGTTGTCTCAGCTCTCACTACATTCAGCACTGCTGCAGATCCTAGAACGTGGGAATGCAGAACACACGAGAGCTGTGGGGTGCAGGTGCAGGACTGCTGTGGGAACAGAGCAAAGAGAAGAGACAACAGGCAGATCCTTGTAATAACAGACCTTGGTTCTCACATGCAGCTGGCCACAGTATCACAGTATCATCAGGGTTGGAAGAGACCTCACAGATCATCAAGTCCAACCCTTTACCACAGAGCTCAAGGCTACACCATGGCACCAAGTGCCACGTCCAACCTTGCCTTGAAGTGCCCCAGGGACGGCGACTCCACCACCTCCCCGGGCAGCCCATTCCAGTGTCCAATGACTCTCTCAGTGAAGAACTTTCTCCTCACCTCAAGCCTAAATCTCCCCTGGCGCAGCCTGAGGCTGTGTCCTCTCGTTCTGGCGCTGGCCACCTTATCTCAGAAGGGGTAGATAACGGACCTTCGTTAGAGGAGAATAACAAGGCGTGTACTTATGCACGTGGTGGGCTGTCCCTGACTAATTATGCTCATGTGTAGGCCTGTGCTTACTGGCTGAGTGTATAAATTTGTGCTGTCATGATCAATAAAGGGTTTCAGCATAATTCATACTGGATCTTTCTGAGGACTCAGGCGGCGGGCCCGAGCTATACTGGTTTATGGGTGTGTTTACTGTTGGCCCACAGGCAAGCAATGTTAGTGGGCAACATGGCCTGCAACACCAGAACCAGACATCTACACCTTAAAAAGAAATAAACAACCAAAAGTCATTAGACAGCTGCAGAATATGAGCTTGTTCAGCCCCCTCAAGGATAAGGGTAAGTTCAGGTGACCTGAGGGTGTGATCTATGATGTCCCAGGTCACAGCAACCTTGCCCTCTTCTGTGAGGAGGGCTCCCCAGCACCTTGGCTCTGTCCCAGCCTTGCTGTGGCCTTACCAGAAGTCAAATATTGGAAATGTGGGTGACAGCTTAGATTACACAGCAATAGAACTGGCCAGGATAATGTGCCACCAGCTGCTTGAAAGGAAATCTTTAGCTAACAAATGTGCTCCACCTCTCTGAGCTGGCAGATAACGATGGAATAGTGACTCAAACACAGCTGGGTTTCAGGGAAGTGGTTTAATGTGGTGCCATGCCAGGGGACTGCTTCACCAGGCCAGAGCAAGCAGTGCAGCACGAGAGAGCTGCTTCTGGTATGAGTCAACCAGGAAGAGGAAGGTGATGGTTTGGTTTCACGGGGTGCTGCAACACTCCACACTGCAGCCACACCATCATCTTGCTCTTGGGGACAGCCTGATGGACTTTGTGCTCCTCACCAGGGAGGGTTGATCACGTTCATGCATCATCTCCATGTTTTCCCCATGACACCCATGGCTTTGCTAGGGGGACTCAGTAGTGGGTCAAAAAGAGTTGTCTGTTTGTCCTGAGGATGGGAACCTTATGGACATGGACAAGTGGATTGTACCTGCTGAGGAAGTCTCCGTTTGGAGCAGCACAGCACAGCACAGCTCAGCTCAGGGAGACTTCTCCTGCTGAGACATTTTGAATGACTTCCATGTTAACCTTTCTGGTTCTGGTCATAATGAAATGGCAGGACAAAGATAGAGTAACAGACACAGTGGAAACCTAATTTGGAATCACTTAAATGATTCAGGCTCTGGGCATTTGTAGGGCAACAAGCAGCTAGTGCAGCTCACCATACACTTGCACACCCCAAAAGCCTGAAGTCGTCGAGGAGGTTGAATGAATGATTCATTATTCCACGCACGCTCCGGCTCCTCTGCCACTCCTGGCTGTACCCAGCTGGATCTGAGGAGAAATTCCTAGAGTGTGTAATTGTGCCTAATGTGATCTTGCTGCCGCAGGAAATAGGTTTGTGAGCGTTCTTACCCAGCGCAACTGATGTCGCCCAGATACGGTCTGCAAGGAGATGCACTGGAGGGACATCTTGCAGGCAGTCGTCCGTCCGGGAGCAAACGCAGCCTCCCGGGAGGACCCCTGGAGGCAGAGGAGGTATTTGAGACCAAGCAAGGCATACAGAGTATTTCATCTGAAACCAGCTTGGCATGACCATCTTCAGATGGGAAACCTGCAAGCCACCCCAGCAGCCCAGCAAAGCTGACTTTGGGGGTGCGCCCAGGGGCTGCGCACCCGCCGTGAGAGAGGCTCCCCTGGCAATTCAAGGCACTGTGAAGGGGGGAGTGCGATAGGCTTACGTGCTGGTCTCCTCCTTGTGGCCGTTTGAGCTGATCCTCTAGCTCAGCCATAGGGGAGAGATGAACATTCTAGGGACAGGCCCCATGAATGGCAACAATAGATAAATTAATATAATTTCATTGGAGCATCAAGAACTTAATGTCTAGAAGCACAGTTTGTTCTCCCCCTTCTCCCGCTGGCTTCGGCTGCTGCAGCTTCGCCTATCTTCCCCGGCTGCTGTTTTGGCTACTGCTGCTTCTGCTGCTTCGCTGCCGCTTGACCCCTTCCCCATCTCCCTTAAGGTTATTGTATTGGTTTTTTTTTCCCCTTCCTTCCTTCTCTAGTTATTATTTCTCTTTACATTGTTATACTTCTATTATAAGAAAATACAATTTCATCTTTCCCTGACTGTGAGCTGTGGCCGGGGGGTCCTGCGGGCACGGCCGGCCCCGGGTGGGGGCTGGCAGGAGGCGGCACAGAGCGTCCTGCGCCCTGCCGGGGAGCTGCGTCAGCTGCCTGGGCCCGCAGCGCCCTCTGGCGGCCGCAGCCACCCAGCCTGCATGCCCGGGGGAGCTTGGCGGCTCGAAACCGTCTCTCCGGCAGCCACCTGCCAGGCGGGTTTAAGCCATCGCTCTGCACCACTCACCTGGGGACACTTCTCTGCCTGATGTCACCTTGTGGCGCCTGCTGCTGGAGGAGCTGGAGACGGGCAGTGCTGCAGAACAGGGCGGGGATGGAGCGGGTGAGGAGAAGCAGAGGCTCACCACCAAGCCAGGGAAAAGTCCTCTGAGCTCCTGCTTTGCAAGGTCCTCCACGTGTCCTAACCTGCAGTCAACATCATCTTGGTGGCAGGTTTAACCTAGACTGGGAGTTGAGTCCCAGCAAGGGCAGAGGTGGGCGCTTTGCTCCGTTGGTGCTGGCCTGCAGCTGCAGCTCAGCCGAGCCCAGCAGCCCTGTGCACACCTCAGCTGTTCTCCTCAGGCTGCGCTGTGGTGGGAGCAAGAGGAATTTAGTTGAATGTTACCTACAAGTGAGCTATCAGGGAAATCAGACTTCAGAGTGGCCCCAAGGACACATAGCTTAAATTCCTACATGTACTGAAATGCACAGGTTACATCCAGACAACATAATTCAGTTACCAGTACCTGCTCAACTCTTCCCACTCAGTATGCACTGAGCAACGTAGTCCTAACAGATAGCTGGGGCTCACCCAGGACTTTTTATGCAGGACACAAGACATCCAAGGACAAACATCATCTGACTGCTCCGTGGCTTGTGCCTACAGCTGCCTTTGTTCCTGGAGTTTGCCAGTTCCCTATCTGCTACTGGTCAAAATTGGGCTTTTTGCTGTAGAGCAAGCCATTAGCTCTGCCTGAAATGGATTCTGTGTACAGTCACTAATTCCTATTTCTGTACCTACAACGCTTTGCATCCTATTTCACAAACCATGTACTTGTTTCAAGAGGAGGCATATCTGAAATGTGAGACCCTGGAAGGCAAGAAGACTCTCCCCCCCCCCCCCCCCAAATCTGCAACCTCAAACCCATCTTTCAAGTCAAAACTTTAAAATGCCAGGCAAATAGACTGAGTCCTCTCCTAAAGGATAGGATCATGGAAGCACAGACTGGTAGGGGGTGTAATGGGAAGAGACCTCTGGAGAGCATCTAGTCCAACACCTGCTAACACAGGCTCACCTCGATCAGGTTGCACAGGAACACATCCAGGCAGGTTTGGAATCTCTCCAGAGAAAGAGTCCACAACCTCTCTGGGCAGCCTGCTCCAGTGCTCTATCAATCTCAAAGTAGTTTCAGCTTATGGTGAAGTGAAACCTCCTGTGTTCTAGTCTGTACCCACTGCCCCTTCTCCTGTCACTGGCCACCACTGAGAGGAGCCCAGCGCCATCCTCATCATCTCCACTCTTCAGACATTTCTACACATTTGGAAGATTCCCTCTCAGTCTTCTCTTTCCCAGACTGAAGAGCCCCAGGTCTCTCAGCCTGTTTTGGAAAGAGAGATGTTCCAGTCCCCTCATTGTCTTTGTGGTGCAGATACAGCTTCTGATTTTGTCTTGGGGGTACAGTGTGAGTGTTCCACTGCAAGTAGGCTGAGGCTTGTTTAGGAAAGAAAGAAATAAGGAAAGCAACCCAGAGAAGAGACCATAAATACTCTCCCTGCTTTGTGATGGAAACTGAAGGAATCAGACCAGTGCCAAAGGCACTGCACCAGAAGCAGGCCAGAGCTCCAAAGCTGTAGTCAGGAGGGAACAGGGAAGGCTGGAGTCTCAGTGACAGCCCAGCCTGCCTGTCTTCTCTCTACCAGCTGGTACCAGCTCTCCTGTCCTGGCAATGACCTGGGGCAGTTTGCTGTCTGGGGGCAGCAGAGTATCTATATGCCAGGCAACCAGCAACAGAGCAAGGAGACACAGTCTCAAGCTGTGCCAGGGGAGGTGCAGGCTGCATATTAGGAGGAAGTTCTTCAGAGACAGTGATTGGCATTGGCATGGGCTGCCCAGGGAGGTGGTGGAGTTGCCATCCCTGGAGATGTTGGAGAAAAGTCTGGATGGGGCACTTAGTGCCATGGTCGGGTTGTTTGGATAGAGCTGGGTGCTAGGTTAGACTTGGAGGCCTCTTCTAACCTGGCTGATCCTATGGCATGCCTGCTTTAAGCTGGGCCTTTTCAGGAATGCAAGGGAACATACGAGGACCTGGCAAGGACAAGAGGAGCTGAAGGCCAGAGTGGTGGAATGGCATCTGCTTGTCCAGCATAGTGCACCTGGGGGTACCAAAGTCCCAGTAAAACCACCACATGGCTTGGCCCTGGTGGTTTCTACAGCTTAAAAGGTGGAATGAGCTCTTACCTGAACTCCTCCTTGCACTCAAACCACCTTCAGCATCCCTCAGCTTCCCTCCCTGATCGGTGGCTTCCAGCACATCTGCTCCAGCAGAACTCCAACGCTCCTTTGCCTCACAAAGTGCCAACTCTCATCCCAGCACAGGTTTCCCAGTAGGGATGCAACATGTGGACAGGCCATCAGCAGAGCACTACAAGGCTCCTCAGCAGCATGCAGACAGCTCCCCCACTTCTGCTGGGCACCAGTAATCTCCAGGTAACAGAAACCTGGGAAGCTGTGACAACACCATCTCCCTGGCCTCCTCTCCTTTGTCCTCAAGTGGGAACTCACTGGATGTTTAATTATCAAGATCAGACTGAACATGGAGATTACTCATTGCTGAGCCTGGGTATAAACACTTTCCTCTGCAGAATAATTTAAGGACTCCCCCATCCCCTTTCTCCAAGCTCATTTCCATCCCAGCCACAAGCCTCTCTAGAAAAATCTTGCCACAATAATTTTGAGCTAAATATTCTGAGCAATCAATCAAAAGAGTGGAACCAATTTTGAAGCTGTCACTTGTAATTTTTCCAATTAAAAAAGAAAAAAGAAAGAAAGAAGGAGAAAAAGAATTGAACGTTTCACTCACAGTGCTCTCAAAACCTTCGCTCCACCACATCGGCGCTTCGGAGATGTACTTGAGGACCTGAAGAGCTGCCACAATTGCAGAATAACTAAAACTTGATTGATTTTTAGCAGTGAGATGAAACCTGGGCTTTGGTTGTTAGTTTTTTTATGTGCCTTTAGATATCTTTCCTCCCTACTTTCCTCCTCTACAACGACAACGATGGAGTATCAGTGACGTGGTACACGCAAAAGGGCAGTGCTAATTAAAAAGCTGAGATGTTATTGAGAGCTCAGTGCAGAAATGTGTGGCTAATGAAGACCCTAAGAGCAGATCTGTCTGGCACTGAGGTGGAGTGGGAGGATTTCTGCAGCCTCCAGTGTGTCATGGCAATGGTGGAGAAGCTGACCCATGAGAAGAGGCAGGAGTGACCTTGGTATGAAAGTGGCCAGAGAAATCCACGCTGGGAAGAGGAGGTCTGTTAAACACAGTGGGGATTACACTTTGCATTCAGGGCAGGCGTAGGCTGTGTCTCTGCTCAGCAAGGAGCCAGCAAATTAGAGACCTTGCAAATAGTTGATCAACACTTAGGCTGTAGGAAAGTCACAGGCAGCTTTGGCAGCATGTTCCTGCCTCCCCTGCACTGCTCATGCCAGCCCCAGCCCTTAAGCTGACATTCACTTGTGGCGTTAGTGGGCTGATGGGTGTGGATCAGGTTGTGCCCAGCAAAAGCATTTGGTTCTGCATGTGAGAGAGGGAAAACAGCACAAAGCAGCAGTGCCCTCAAGTTAGGACTCTACAATGTGTCAGAGGGGGAAAAGATCCTTCCCACAAATTGCAACCTAAACTCTCCAGGTTCTGGACCACTTCTCGTTTCAGGTGAACTTCACATTAATGTGAGCTCTCCTGCACGGAAACCAACTGATAGCAAGGAGGAGACAGCAGCAGCTGCCAACCTGAGTCGCAGCCACCCTCCGTGACCCCTACGCCTGCCAGCCAGCACCTCTGTGCCCAGCAGTGACTGGCAACTCTCTGCATTGCTCCTGCTTGTCCGTGTCTCTGCTTGCAAGACCCTGTAAGTGGGATGCAGCAAGCATGTAATTAGCTGTGAGATGTTGGAGTGGCAGCAGAAGCTGATGGTGTCAATCAGCAGCTGTCTGCCTTTTACCAGCACCACCCCCACCCTGAGAAGCTCTTGGTTTATTGTGTTTATGAAGGGCACAGATTGGACCTGGAAGTTTTGAGGATGCGGGGAGCCCTTTGGCATTTGGAGAAGGAGATGAAACCTAAGAAGGAGAGAAGTTAATATGTTTTCAGTTTGCAAGAGTGCTTTGGAAATGCCACTTACACTTTATTCATCTCCTCTCCCCCGGAGGACACTCATCTACTTTCTCCTCTCTCTGTGCTGAATTTCCTTTATTGAAAGTGAAGAGAGACAGTGGCAAGTTAATTCCCTTTTGGAGACAGAGGTGAGTTTTTTTCCCTGTGCCTTTCATAATGCCTTTGGATTATTAAAAAACTCCTTTACAGCAGGATTTTTAAATTTAAGAAGTTATATTTTCTTTCTACATTGTTTCACCTCCATTTCTCACTCTGAGGAAAGACTGAATGACTCAGGTCTAGCCATTTTTACTGTGAATCAGGGCCTTTTCCATCACACCTTAGCTGCTGGGGGTAAGAGCAGAACTCAGCCCACAAGTGGGAGGCAGCCACAGGTCCCCCAAACCGAACAGAAACGAGACCAAAGGCAAACATTTTGACGTGATGATAAGTTGTATTTTCAGTCCATTAATGCACATTCATTTACCAGGTACAAATGGAGTGGAAAGGAAAGCAGTCAGTTAGCAGAAACAAGGATACAAAACTCGATTCCAGCAGCCTTCACAGAAGGGATACTCAGTGTTCACAACTGCACCGCCAGACGGCGGAGACACAGAGACTGGCAGTCACATCCCGAGTGGAAGCTCTCCTTTTGTTGATTAGTTTGGCTAAAGACACGATACAGAAAGAGAGAAAGAATTCTCAGAACTGTGCCTTTCAACACTGTCTTGTTCCCAGAGAGTCAGGAAAGAGGTAAGTTGGAATTACTTACACAGAGGAGGTTTTCTGAGAACACCAAGAGATTAAAAATAGAGTAAGCAGAAATATTGGAGTATACACAAAGCAAGCAGGCAGGGACACAGAAAAGAAGACAAACCTCAAGAGGATCACTGCATTCAGTAGTCAGTGCAGCATGTGGGGCTGCTCCACTTCAGTACACCTTTAGCTTTGCATGCTGAACTGGATTCGCTGCCATGGAGTTACACTCTCAGCTTCTACCTCAGTTCTGCAGAGCTCCTGGTTCCAGCAGGAGCTCAGCTGTGCAGAAGGGGCTGCTTGTTGGAAACAACTTGCAGAACAAGTGCCACGAAATGTGAAAGGGTATTCACATCCTGTGAGCCACCCAGGAGGTGCCAACCTCTACCTCGACACCCGGCCCACAGGCTTTCCTCACACAGGTCATCACTACATCTCACAGACCAAGTCCTTTCTGCCAGCTAAGCCAGGGTAGTGCCATCAATTTAGACCAGTGTGAATTTGGGTCAGGAGCAGGAGAAAACGAACCTGAAGGACCACTCACTTAAAGTGTCCACACAAATGCAACCCTCTGTGCACAGCTTACAAACCTCTGAGCAGCCTAATAAGCACACAGGCAATCTGTTACACTGACATAACAAAAGCAAACCACAGCTGAGCTTGATTGTACAGGGACGCTTCCCTGGAAGGAATAATGATATGGTGAATTATTCATCTCAGGGTCCCAGCAGCTAGGCAAAACCTGCACTCAGGCCTCCCACAGGGACAGCACCAGGATTACAAAATCATGTTGTGAAACCTGATCAAAAGGAAGGAAAAGAAAGCGTTTGGGGTTTCATCCAGCGAAAGGTCACAGCAAGTCAGGTGACAAAACTGAGACCAAGGGACCAGAAACTGAGCCAAGCACTTTGCATCTGCCATGGAGCACTAGACTAGCTCTCCTAGAAATTAGTTTTCCAGTCAGGTTCTAACATATGATGAGATTTTATCCCTCCCTTTTTAACCCATGCATTAGATTCACATGAAACATTTATCCAGCCCAACATCTAGACAACAAAACATGTAATTTAAAAACACCAGCCTGTTCAAAGGATACAGTAAGGAGTGAGAGTTCTCAAAGTGGAACATGTTAAGGAATAAATTAAAGAAAAATAAAGTGTTCTGCTCAGGCTGAACTACAAAATAAAGTCTGAGTCTGGAAGTAGTTCTGATAAATAAATGCCATGTGAAACAGCTGATGTTTCTGGGCTTGCCAGTGCTGAATCCACACTGCTTGTTCTGTACATCAGAGAGTGACTCTCTCCAGCTGGAAGGGACGAAAAGTAAGGCCATGCTGAAGTTACAGACTAAATAGTGGTGATTGTTTAGGTGCAGAAATCTCTCAAGGTGTTCAACCTCACAGGCTTCTTAATATAAGAAATAAACCTCTTGCTGCCCCACCTGAGGAGCTAGTTCTGATCAGCGCTGCCTGTGCTGGCCATGGCTGCAGCCCCATCATCTGTGTGAGGTGAGCAGTGCTGCCTCCATGGGGGCAAGTCTGGTGGGCCCACATGCCTCTCGGGATGCAGGACCCTTGTACTATGCCAAGGCTAAATTCCTGCTACCAGGAATCTAGCACCAACACAGGGAAGGGAAGCTCAGTGCAACTCCTCCATTCCCACCAAGAAATGCTCCCCACTCCCAAAAAAACCCAAACAGCCAGCACAAAGCCCATCTACTACTCTAATAAAGACAGACCTTTTTAATTAGCACCTGTTCATACAGCATCAGTCAATGACATTTCTTCTCCGTGGCTCTGCTGTGTCACTTGGGACCAGAAGCCATCACGAGGTGGGTTGAGTGGTGCAGAACCTGGGTGGTTTTTCCCCAAGCAGTCTGGCAGAGAGGGACTTAACATTGCTGGAGTTAGAAAGCTTCAATTAGCTTCCTACCTTTCTTAAAAGACAATGTAAAGATAACAATTACAATGATCTTTGCTCACATGAGGACAGGGACAATAAGAGCACTTAGAAGATGACAAGAAGTTCTGGAGAACTTCAAGGTTCACATGTATGGGTGGCAGGGTTGAATGCTTTCATTTCAACTACAAATACAGATCTGTATGACTTAAAATGATTCTCTGACAGGCTGTAATTGTTCAAAGTTAGCAGCTTTGTTCAAACTAAACCAGCTAAAAACATACCAGGAGGGAAAAGCTCTGATGAACTCCCACTGACACAAAGCAACAAGACACCTTTGATCCTTCTTGATTGCAAACTGTCAGGGGCACACATTGCTCTGGCTCTGCAGGGGGTGACCCCCAGGTCAGTTTCTTTTTCAGGGGGGAAAAATAAAACCACCAAGGGGACAAATTTATCTGCTTACAGCTTGCCAGCTAAAAGCATCAACCCTATGGAAAAAAAGGTAATTGCATTAAAATGCTGCACATGCACTTGCAGCAGGCTAACCAGAGCATGGATGCAGCAGCCAGAGAGGAGTTTCATAGGTAATTTGATCTGCATCAAACTGTGGAACCTGGAGGAAGGAGCTGAGACTCAGGCTGCCCTGGAAGAATGTCTGCACTTGTAACTTGGGTACAGAATTAGTTGGTGCCCATGGTCTGGAGGCACAGAGGGCAATCAGGTGCCAGCTACATTCTGGGGATAGCTAAGGAACCTGTGTAATTCTTTTAGAGTTAAAAACAACTGAGACTTGGAAGAGACAGAGCAGGAAAAAAATAAACTTGCTTGTGAACTTAAGTAGATATCAGTTCTTGTGGTCTTTTGAGTAGGGAGAGCTGGGCACAGGGTTAAACCCAACTAGGGAAGGGATTCCCCTGGACACAAGTGGCAGCAGAGGAGCTCAGCCTCCAGATCCAACTCTAGGTCTGTGTTACGCTGATCTCTTAGTGTTCAACACAGCCTTGCAGACTGCTGGTGAGCGTGTCCCCTGGGACTGCAGCTGGAGCTGGATGTGAAAGCAGGAGACATGGCTCACTGCAAGATGGAGGATGGAGTGAAGACTCAGGACAGCACCCATCAGGTGAGGTCCTGACCCGGGAGCAGTAGTGTTTTGCCCAGACATGCTGAACAGAACTGCTGCTTCACTGCACAGCCAGACAAAAGAGCTTTGGAAACTTGTCTTGCAAAAATGGAAACCAGGATTGGGCATGCTGAGCTTCATCTGTGCTTAGGAAGACCTGTCCTGCATGGCTGAGCTCAGGATTGTGGAGACCAAAAAGAAGGCTTTGACAACTGCTTCCTGCCCCTCCTTGCATTCACCCCACTTACAAAGCAATACATCAGCTCAGTTTGAGCATGGTGTCAGTTCCCTTCTTTTAAACAAGGAAGAAGAGATGGAAAGCAAAGTGCCTTCTAACTGCAGTGGAAATGCATGAACAGAGGACACAGAGTGCAGGGCTTGGCCTCTGCTGGGTTCTGAGTTTGTCCCATTACATGCAGCGCCTTGCTATCCTTCAGCTCCACAGATCCAAGGCTGGAGTTCAAACCTCAGTCCTCTCCTGGAGAAACCCTTCACACCTTTGAACAAACTTAGGTGCTCTGTGTCTCCAAAGGAGAACAAACTCTGGAGCTGAAGGAGCTGGAAATAACCACTGAGGCTGCTCTTTGCCAAGACCTCGGCATCACCATGCTGCATGAGGACTGCTGATTGCTCTAGCTGGGGTAGAAAGAGTTCTTCCCCTCCCCAGAGGGCAGCAGCAACTGAAATGTTGATTCTGATACAAGATTGTTGTTAGTCATCTTCCATTCAAGAAGTGAAACACCTGCACTTGGGGCAAGCTGCAGGACAACCCAAGGCAGCATCAAGCAGCACTTCCTGACAGTGCCAGAGCTGCAGGGCATGCTCTGAGGGTGAACAAGGAGGTGAGATGGGAAGACTCGGGCAAACCAGGACAGGGATATGCAAAAGCTGTAGCAGCACACGAGTCCTGCACAGTCACAGCAGGATCACAGCATGTATGCCACCACAACACCCAGCTGCCAGCAGCAGCAACATCCACTGGCATTTGTTTCCTGTCCTAGCAAGTGGTCTGCATCCTTTAGGTGCTCAGAATGCGTCTCAAGAAGCAACTCCTCTAGAGATTAAGCTTCCCATTTGCCATAATTCCCAACTCTTTCAGCTCCTCTCCTTTGTTAGTGTCGTTTTACTTCAAGTTCCTCCCCCAAAATCCTTAGGAAGGGCACAGTAGCTTGGTGGAGACCTTCTTCACCTCCCTTAGCAGTAAGAAGCTTCCTGCAAGGCCATACTGTCCATCAGCTTGTCTCTAGAGAACTAGACCTTAAAACATAAAGCAGTCTGCACCTTCTTAAGTCCAAACCTCCATGGGTACCATGGACTCCTTTGTTCCAACAGAGGGAAGCAAGTACTCCTCCTCCAGAAAACGAAAGGGGAACTGCACCAAAAACCCACGGATCTTTTTCAGTTCCTCTGCTGCTCTGGCAGGATCATCGTTGGCCAGCTTGGGCTTGGCGATGAACTCGCGCAGCTGGTTCAGGTTGCTCACCTGGTCGCTGGGGAGGCAGCGAAAGACCTGACCGAAGCAGAAAGAAGTGACATCAGTCTGGGGCACATCACAGAACGGTAGAGGTTGGAAGGGACATCCAGAGGTCATTGAGTCCAATCCCCCTGCCAAAAGTATGATTACCCAAGGCAGGCTTCACAGGAATGCGTCTGGGGTGGGGCTTGAAAGTCTCCAGAGAAGGAGACTCCAGAACCCCCCTGGGGCCTGTTCCAGTGCTCTGTCACTCTCACTGTAAAGTTTCTCCTCATGTTGAGGCGAAACCTCCTATGTTCCAGTTTGTATTCACTGCTCCTTATTACTGCACACCACCAAAAAGAGATTTGCCCCAGACTTGACACCCACCCCTCAAATATTTATAGACATTAATCAGATCTCCTCTCGGCTTTCTCTTCTCCAGACTAACCAGCCCCAGGTTTCTCAGTCTCTCTTTATAAGGGAGATGCTCAAAGTCCCCCAGTCATCCTCATGACTCGCCACTGGACTCTCTCCAGCAGATCCCTGTCTCTCTTGAACTGGTGAGCCCAAAACTGGACACAGTATTCCAGGTGTGGTCTCACTGGGGCAGAGTACAGGGAAGTAAAACCTCCCTAGACCTGCTGGCCACACTTTTCCTGAAGCACTCCAGGATGCCATTGGCTCTCTTGGCTACAAGGGCACAGTGTTGGCCCACACAGAACTGTCCATTAGCACTCCAAGGTGTTTCCCCACAGAGCTGCTTTGTAGCAGTCTGTACTGATGCCTGCCATTACTCCTCCTCAGATGCAGGACCCTGCACTTGCCCTTATTGAGCTTCACAAGGTTTGCCTTCATTCAGCTCTCAGCCTGTCCAGATACTACAACAGAAAATCCCAAAACATCTACTACAAATTCCCTGGGATGGGAGTACCTTAACTGACAGCCTGGAGAACAGGGAGGGGAGAGGCACACATGTATCTGCGGTATGGCTGGAGCAGGACTTTTCTGAGCACTGTAAAAAGCTCACTAACAACCAGAAGTAAAATTTGCTTCTACTCCAGTTACACTGTGGCCAGCTAGAAGTAGCAGATACTCCACAGCCAGCCTCTAGAGCTGCAGCTGACACAAACAGGAGAAATCAGGACTGCTATCTCCTTACATCGCCATCACACTTGGGGGATGCACAGACTCCGTGGGCTTTCTCACAGCTCTCGCATCCAACTCGACTTGTTCCATCAAAGCATCTCTGAAGGTCCAACCCTAGGAGCTGCACCTGGTGCTCTCACCTGCCTCGTGCCGCTTCTCCTGTTGGCACCTGCCAGCAGCAGGCAGGGAGGAGGGAGGGGAAAGGCAGCACATTTCTCACCTTGTCAAAGATGGTGGCGTTGCGAGCTGCTGTAGAAATCCACACCTCCTTGAAGAATTTGTCACAGACAGGATCCTGGTGTTCTGGATTGAGATCAGAGCCACCAAGGACAACCCTGAGAATACAATGGGATTAAACTCGTAGAAGCTGAAGCACCAGATGCTCCCTCTCTTGAGAAATACCAGAAGGAGAGAAAAGTTTCCATGGCACTTGCAAAACCCTGTGTGCCCCCCCCACCCCACCATGCCCTCCTGGCTCCCACCCCCTGCAGTAGTTTGTCAGCCTCCTTAATGCTGCTGGATTTTCTCCTTTCATTCTGTGCAATAACTGTCCAGATGGGAAACAGGGTGGTGGGGGGGGGAAAAGTAGAACAAGGACAAAGAGAAAAGGTCATAATGCAGGAATGGCCATGTTGTGAGCCAGATGGCTGCTTGGGGGGAAGAAACTCCCCTTAGAAAGAGACATCGCCACCCAAAATTGGGAGTGTGAAAACAGGATCTGGAGGCAAAATATCACTGTCCTGTTTATGAGCTCTCCCAGAGAAACCCCGGAGCCAGACCATTTGCAAGGGAAGCTGCCAGCTGAGGACAGGAGAGGTGTGGGAAAGGCCAACACCAGTCAAACAGCAGCGCAGCTCTGGGCTGAACCCAGGCTAAAACCTGAGCGGGCAGCAGCAGCCCCGCGGGGCTGAAAGGCTGTGGGCAGACACAGAGCCTGCCTGCATCGGTGCCCACGCTCGGGCTGCCCTGCAGGCCCCACCTGAAGCAGCGCAGCCGCAGGGACAGGGCAAACTTCCCGGCGCTGTACTCCTCCCCGTCCATCACCGAGGGCTCGGTCTCGGTGTCCTGCACGATGACGGCGATCTCGCTGTCCCGCTTGCCCAGCATGCTGCGGTCGTTGATGTTGGCAGAGCCTGGCCGGGGGCAAAAAGCACCAGCAATGCACCACGGCTGCAGCAGGTGCTCCTGCGTGCCCCCCGGCACCAGCCACCCGCCCCTGCGGCGCTCCGCATCGCACAATCACAGAGCGGCAGGGGCTGGAAGGGACGTGCGAGGCTCATCCAGTCCAACCCCCCTGCCAGAGCAGCATCACCTCGACCAGATCACACAGGAACACACCCAGGCAGGTCTCGGATATCCCCAGAGGAGGAGACTCCACAACCCCCCATGGCAGCCTGTTCCAGGGTTCTGTCACCCTCACAGGGATAAAAATCCTCCTCGTGTTTACATGAAGCTTCCTATGCCTCAGCTTCCACCATTGCCCCTTGTCCTGTCATCCTAGCCCCATCCTGGCACTCACCCTTTACATACTGATAAACATTGATGAGGTCACTTCTCAGTCTCCTCCAAGCAGCACAGCCCCAGCACCCTCATAACAGAGATGTCCTATTCCCTTCATCATCTTTGTGTCTCTACGATGGACTCTCTCGAGCAGCTTTATGTCCCTTTTGAACTGGGGGGCCCAGAACTGGACAATGAGAGACCATCTATGGCTTCACTAGGTAAGACCCCATCCAGAGAACTTCCTTATGGAAGCACAGACTCCAAGAGTCAGGAACTGGGGGATTAGAAAAGAAAGAACTAAAATCCCATCCTCATTTTTGCAGACTTCAAAAGCTCCAGGCTGGTTCTGGCCTCCTCTCACAGGTAACTGGAGACAGAACAAGGGGGAATGGCCTCAAGCTGATGCTGGGGAAGTTTAGATTGGACATTAGGAGAAAGTTTTTCCTTGAGAGAGTGGTCAGGGACTGGAATGAGCGGCTCAGGGAGATGGAGTCACCCACCCTGGATGTGTTTAAAGGTCATTTGGATGTGGTGCTTCAGGATATGGTTTAAGGTGGATCTTGTAGAGTAGGGTTCTAGGTTGGACCTGGTGATCCTGAGGGGCTTTGCTAACCTGGATGTTTCTGTGATTCTGTGAAAGAAGGTTCAGTCATAGCCAAACCCAGGGTAACACTTCCAGAAGTTCACTCTCTAACTTCCCAAATGCTTTTTTCTGAATGATGCCACAGCTTTCCAAGGTCTTAGCTGCATTTGGTTTGGATACCAAGTCACAGATGTAAGTTGGACTCCACGGGTGAATCTGCTCTTATCCTTAGAGTGTGAAGAGGGGCAGCTTTTGATTCATTTTGGGAAGGTTCCTCAGAAGGAGCATCTAGGAAGGAGAATATTATCTCTTCACCCTGACCCTCCTGTCCTGCTATGACCACACTTGTGTGTCCTCAGACACAGAAACTCAGGCACCATCTCTGCTAACACAGCAAGGCAGCACACGACCCCGGGGCTCTGAGGGACATTCCAGCCACAGGAGATGTTCCTTCTCTACTGCTTGGCCTGCACTTGCTGCAGCACTGACATGTATGTGTAAAACCTAAGCCCCAGAAAGGAGAGGGGTACTTTCCAGTGGGATGCCTGAGAAATAAACACTTCAGTCCCCAAGAAAGCTGCAGTAGGCTCTGTTCTGGTTTTCTACTACATGGCTTTGGTGAGGAGGAATGTGTGTGTGTGTCCCTCTGCAAAATGCACCACCCTGCACTTAAGCATCTGGGTGCTGGGCTCATGCAGTGGCTCCAGCCCTGACTTTGCATCATGATGGGAGCTTTCCAGCCCAAATGTACCACACAGGATCTAACACCTCTACTATTGCTCAAGACCAGTTGAGGCTTTATCCCCCAAACAGGTTTCTCTATCCCACACAGCTGTCAGAAGGCAAAGGATGGGGACACCACAATGCTCGTTGGCTCCAAGGGAATGGCAAGATGCAGCCAGCAATAGGAGTCCTTGGGTCACTAACCCACAGAAATGACTGAACAACAAGGCCAGCTGGGATGGGGCTCTGAGTAGTCCAGTCAAGTGAAAGGTGCCCTTGCCCATGATTGAGGAGTTGGAACTAGATGATCTTTAAGATCCCTTTCAACCCAAACCATTTTATGTTCCTATGATGATCTCCCAATCCAGCCAGCTCTCATCTCCATAAGAGACCCCCAGGCACTAGTTAGCCATTTAGCCTACCCAGTGACTGCAATAACTCAAGGGGGTCTAACACCTCCAGAGAAAAAGCAAGCTTCTTCACCCTTTCACCTGCCTCTCCTGCACAAGGATCCCATTAATGCTTTATTTCATGCACTGTGCCTCTGTTGAGAGGAGAAGTGGTGATGTGGCCTCTCCACTTCATCAGCCAGCACACATGCACATGCTGCATAAAAAACCCATCCTCAGGTTTCCACACACAGAAAACAAAAAACTGAGTGGTCTTAGGCCCCCAGACCATCACAGCTGCAACAGCACTGCCCCTGCTATAATGGTAAAGCCACCCCAGGGCTGTTCTGCATACTGGGGACAGGATCTGACTCCCAAGAGGGTGACAGAGGAGCAGAACTAACCACAGGTCATCCCAGGCCACAGGCAGAACTGCTGCTTTGAAAGAAGGGAGTGTTCCAAGTCTTGCAAAATCTGGCACTAAGCTATTCTTTGGCAGAGTTTTTGTTGCTGATATAACACATCAGAAAGGGCTTCCTTCTCAAAGAAAGAGGCTGCAATTGCTTTTCTGCTGTGATGCAGAACTCAGGCTGAAGTGATTTCACAGAGCCACAGAATTGTCAGGGCTGGAAGGGACCTCAGGGAACATCCATTTCCAACCCCCTTGCCATGGGCAGGGACACTTCACACTAGATCAGGCTGCTCAGAGCCCCATCCAGTCTGGCCTTACTAAAAAGTCCCTCTGCAGCTTTCTTGTAGCCCCTTTCAGATAGTGGAAGGCCACAATAAGGTCTCCTTGGAGCCTTCTCTTCTCCAGACTGAATGACCCCAACTCTTTCAGTCTGTCTCCACAGCAGAGGTGCTCCAGCTCTCTGATCATCCTTGTGGCCCTTTTCTGGACACATTCCAACATGTCCAGATCTTCCCTGTAATAGGGGCTCCAGAACTGGATGCAGTACTCCAAGTGGGGTCTCACCAGAGTAGAGCAGAGGGGGAGAATCACCTCCCTCGACCTGCTGGCCATGTTTCTGCAACCCAGGATAGGATTTGCTCTCTGGGCTGCAAGTGCACACTGCTGGCTCACATTGAGCTTCTTATCTACCACCATCCCCAAGTCCTTTTCTTCCTTGCTTTGCCATCTGATGACAAATAGGGTGAGAGAAATGGATGCAGTGCTGTCTAATACTCCTGTTAACATATTTCCCCATCCTTATGAAATCAAGCTGATAAATGACACATGTTGCCCAAACCTTCCAAATTTTACAGCACATTCTGTTCTTTAAGGAACAGATGACAAGTCTCACAAGTCCTCCTGCTAGAGCAGAGTTTGATACAAGACAGATGGACACTATTCCCTGCACTGGGATTCTCTGCAGTGTTACACAGAGATTTAAGACCATTTTAAGACAACAAATTAAACAACAGCCTTTCAAACCCCTTCCTCCCTCCTACCTACCCTCCTGGTGAATTTGAGTTTAGGGGTTTGGCTGGTTTGGGTTTTTTCCCCCCCCACGATGTTTCTGCTTTTTAAACAGCAAAATATTCCACAAGGAAGAAATCTCAGATTAAAAAGGCACCCTGGCACCACAGCCTGCACCAAGCACAGGGCAGGGAAGCAAAGGGACTACCGTGGAGCTGAGCAGCCTAAAGCCCTCCCGCAAGCCCCCTGCTCACCGATGATAACTGTGTTGTCATCAGCAATAAGCAGTTTGCTGTGCACATAGATGAGCTCTGTGACTAATTTTCCTTCCAACTCCGCATAGGTTCGAAGTCCACAGAACGAGATGTAGTTTATCCACTTATCTCCAACTGAAAATTAACAGAAAACACAAACGCTGGGGTGAGGGAGATGGGAGAGAGAAGAGACTCTTTAGATAAGCCCCCACATGAGTAAGAGTTCACTTTTGATCTTTGAAAAGAAATAAACAGATAATGGAATAATTCTCTTTAAAAATAGACTTTAAAAGCTGCCTGGGTGCTTTCTGTGCTGCTCTGATCTGCTGCCTGCTCAGATACTCCCACTTTGGTGAGAAATGACCCCAATCTCTCTTGCACAGCATGAGAGTGCTCATAATGGATCCAGATATCTTTAAAAATAACTGGACTAGGAGACTATTCTTCTGCAGAGCCTGCAGAAAAGGGGGCTGGAAGCAGGTGTTTGTCCGTGCACAGCACAGAAATCACATCCTCATGTACTTGTCTGCAGTTCAGACTCACACAGGGACCTAAAACGAATGAGGCATTGTGCATGCCCCTAGTAGCTGTGGCACGTAGGTCTTCATGGGGTTCCCGTTGCCAGCAGAGCAAATGCAAGCAGGCATCCTCATGGTGAGGCAGCAGCTCAGAAACAGTGTTCTGCTTAGGCAGGTTTTTCCTCTCCACGCTCGACAACTGCCAGAAACAAATCCAGGGTGAGATTCAAGGGGGAGGCTTCAGGGTTTGTTACTCCCAGAAGCGTGACCCTGCTCAGGACATTTTCCAAATAACACAATCCTGAGCAGCTGCAACCATACCGTGCTCCTCCCTGGGGTCCTCCCCTCCTCCAGATCTGGGCTACATCCAAGTGCAGAGTCTGACACCCGGCCATGGCTTGGGTGACCTGACAGACCTCGCCACGGGACAATGGCAGGAAGAGGAGGACACTCACCGGCCTCATAAATCTGCTGTGAGGTGCCCCCAGTCCACACCTGAGCTCCTCTGCCACAGCCAGTGGGAAGCTGGAGAGTCCTATTCATGTTAGACATGTGTCTATCAAACAGCAGCATCCCAAGGCTAAGCAACACAGATGAGAGGAACAAAGCTCTTACCCTCATTCTTTAGCTGGCCCAAGATTGAGTTTTCTCCTCGGCACATGGTCCTGGAAAGAAGGTAGGCAGCCATCAGCACCACCACAGCTGGAAGCAGTGGCATATGCTGAGGCAGAAGCAGGCGAGCTAAACTGCAAACACAGATGCCCTTCCAGAACCCCAGGCAAGCAGAAGTGCAGCGCTTCCAGAGCACACATGCTTCCCAAGGACTGCTCATTTCCTAGGGGAGTGGGAGCTGGGGAGCACTTTTGCCTTCTCGAGTGCACAGCAGTGGTGATAAACACCATACAAACGGGGCTGCTGCGGTCTGTTCCACAGCTCTGGACATGAAATCACATCAAGAGGAAAAAAAAAAAGTCAACATGTGCAAAACACCAGCCCAGGGAGTTGGTGTGATTATGGCTGGGCTGGAAAAGCCACAGTTGGCATCTCATTCAAAAAGACACAGTCCATGGGCAATCTCTCAAGACCTGTGGTTGCACTTGCAGAAGCAAGCTCAGGCAGAAGGGCCTGGTTAGGGAAATCTGCTGCCTCCTGCCCCACTCACCCTTCTGGAAGTCCAGGGGGATACCAGCAGAGCAGGAGACAAGGGGGACTTACTCCCACGACAGATTGTGCCTTCGCCATATAAACCAGCAGCTTTCCAGTGAAATGACTTCATCTTGGGCCATTTTGCCTTCCTTTACAGCCTGTTCCCATCACAGGGCTACCTGACACCACCACATTTCTGTCCTTCCCCTAACAACTGATGGCTTGAAAATGCCTTCACAAACATCCTGTACCAGGGGAACCACATCATGGAAGGCATCATTGCCTTCAGGAGGCAGAGCCAGGTAGGAATTACACCAGAGAGCCCCAGGCTTCACCCCACTGTGCTTCCTTTCTTCACCAGCATCACCTCCTCTCCTACTGCAAATCCTAAGGCTAGGAAACAAATGAGCTGAAGCTCCAAATGAAAGCTACACACGCAGCTTCCTCCTCCTTTTCCAAACCCTGTGTACTTGTGTGCACCACACCTCAGTGTGACACCAGGCTGATGGCAGCTGGAGCATTAAGGAGCACCTGCAGCAGGCAGAGGTGGCCAGGGAGGTCTTGGGCTGTGCACAGTATAGAATCATAGAATGGTTTAGGTTGGAAGGGACCTCAATGATCATCCAGTTCCAATCCCCTGCCCTAGGCAAGGACACCTCCCACTAGAACAGGTCACTCAGGGCCTCACCTAACCTAGCCTTGAACACCTTCAGGGAGGGAGCAGCCACAACCTCCCTGGGCAACCTGTGCCAGTGTCTCACCACCCTCACTGGAAAGAACTTCTTCCTAATATCTAGTTTGAATCTCCCCTCTGCCAGTTTAAACCCATTCCTCCTCATCCCGTCACTATAAGACCTTGTCAATAGTCCCTCCCTAGCCTTCCTGTAGCCCCCCTTCAAATACTGGAAGGCTACTCCAAGATCTCCTTGAAGCCGCCTTCTCCAGGCTGCAGACCCCCAACTCTCATAGCCTGTTGTCCTAGCAGAGCTGCTCCAGCCTTCTGAGCATCTTCGCAGCCCTCCTCTGGACTCACTCTAACAGTTTGATATCTCTTTTGTGCTGGGAGCTCCAGAACTGCACACAGTACTGCAGGCGAAGTCTCAGGAGAGCAAAGGGGCAGAATCCTTTCCCTGGCCCTGCTGGCAGCACTTCTCTGGCTGCAGTGCAGGACACAGTTGCTGTCTGAGCTGCACAGGTACACCACCAGCCCATGCTGAGCTTTCCATCCAGCAAGACACCCCAGTACCTGTAGTTGAAGTGCATGATGGCCTGCAGCGCGTTCCCGCCGCCTGTCGAGATGTCTCCCTCGAAGCCTGGCAGCAGCGGGATCACCACGTACACTCGGAACCGCTTGTTCTCCCTGCAACGACAGGTCAGGACTGCCGTGGCCTGCAGAGGCGACAGCTTCCTACAGGGCCAGTCCTCTAGATTTCACTTTCCCTGTCCTAATCAGCTTGGTTCCCATCCAAGGCTGCTACATAAGTTTTAAAGGAAATGTTTTTCCAGTGTCAGGTCTTCACCTGTCTCCAGTGCTGCAGAGAGTGAGCAAGGAATGATTTTGTCTCAGCAGGTAATGAGAGCAGCTAAAGAAACAAACTTTTACTGAGCCACAGAAGCATCCAGGTTGGAAAAGCTCAGGATCACCAAGTCTAGCCTATAACCATACTCTACACGATTCACCTTAAACCATATCATAGAATCAACCAGGTTGGAAGAGACCCCCAAGATCATCCAGTCCAACCTATCACCCAGCCCTATCCAGTCAACTAGACCATGGCACTAAGCACCACATCCAAAAACCCCTAAGTACATCCAAGGCAGGTGACTCCACCACCTCCCTGGGCAGCTCATTTCAGTCCCTGACCGCTCTCTCCAGGAAAATCTTTTTCCTACTCTCCAATCTAAACCTCCCCAGACTCAGCTAGGGGCCATTGCCCCTTGTTCTGTCTGCAATTGCTCCTGATGCTCAAGATGTCAGTTACTTTTGCAGACGGTGCCTGCCACTGTAGGCAGCGTTTGAGCAGCCTCCTAGCCCGGTCACGCCGGTACTAGTGCAGCCTGGTACATATGCCAGCCCAGCAGCGCACAGCGAAGACTACAGGACCTCATGTTCCCATTACATCCTGGCTTTCAGAAGTCAGAAACATCATGAAAGGTGGGAAAAGCTCAGAGCACAAAGTGAAACGTTGATCAGTCAAGGAAGGCAAGTATCTGATGGACACATCACAACCCACTAAAGCTCAATTTCTTTGCTCCCCTAAGCAAACTCTGCCTGGACCCCAATCACAGCCAGAACAAACGCTGCGAAGCCTGGCCACTACTCGAGGCTTTTCTTAAAGCCCACTTTCGGGTTTTCTTTGCTGACAAGGCCAGCTGCATCTGCTCTGCCAGCGCTTTCCAGGCCGCCCCGGGCATTGGCAATCCCTTGCCCTGTGCTCAGGAGGAGGAGGAGGGAGATGCTCCATTGAAGGGTGCTGCCACTAGATGGCAAACGCAGTTTAATCAGAACAAAACCGTTGCAGGAGCAGTCTGAAATGAGCTTGTCTGCAGCTTTTGTCCAAGCTATTCCTGTGCCCGTCAATTTAAGGACACAGGAACTGTGTAGCAGCAGGGTCTGCTCCGTGCTGGGAAGACGACAGCGAGGAGCTGTGCTTTAGTTTCAACCAGTGCTTGCTTGTAGCTGTTGCTATGGACAGTAAACTAGCTTTAGTTTGTCAGCAGGGCTTTGAACAGCCAATGAGGTCTTATCCATACCACAAGAGATCTTCTATCATGAGAAGGCTCTACCAACAAACACAGTTTGTTTGTCTAAGCCCAGTGTTTATTCAACTAGTTAGAAAGACATCCACGAAAAAAGAGAGAGGAAACCAAGACATTTTCTACTGATGTAACCACTGTTGGTTACAACAGTAGAAAATATTTAGTCTAAAAGAGTGAGAAGTGTCTAAGCTTCACTAAAACCCTTTCTTTACAATTAAACATCTGCTGTCACCTACGCTGTATTCCCAGGGCACTTTGGAACATGAGCCTTTGATACAAACTATTTTAGGTCTGACTTCTCTTTTGATCTTGGGCACTGCGGAGTGTGGAGAATTTGAACCTTCAGTTAGGAATCACCCACACTAGCATGAAATTGGGAGTAATGGGTCACTGAAGAAGTTATGTGAAGACCCTGCTAGGCTAGACTTCTTGATGTCTGGGCAGAAACAGTTACATAAACTTTATGTCACAGGAGAATCTTGGCAAATTCTCCAGGTCATCTGGCGAGAGCACACAAGCAAAGCGAAGGGCCCATGACAATCAGCTTCTGTGCTAGTTGGAGCCTATCTGGGATATTTTAGTGAGAGGAGTTAGATGATAGGTTATGAAAAGGAACCAATGGTGATGTCTGCTGCACTCATAGGCTTGCTGAGATGCATAAGAACAAGAACACAAACATAGATAATAGAGTTGCTCTCTGGCTTTGGCTGCCTCTCTTCTCTCTCTAACCTGCCATCTGTGTAACTAATTCCTCTGCTTCCTAACTCCCCTGGCCAGTTATCCAAACTCACCTTGAAGGTGAGGCAAAATCTAGGATAAGGTAGAGGTGTGGAAAGGAGGTGGAAGGGTGGTTGGGAGCCCCTCCTGGGAACTCAGGTTTGTGAGAGGGCTGTTGTGTTTCTCTATTACCTTTTAACTTGTATATTTCTGTCTATAGCTGTATAGATTGTAAATATCTGCAAGTAAAAAGCTTCATTCTCATTTCCAGCTGCTGAGTCTAGTCTGGGTGATTTTCTTAAGTGTGGGAGAGCAGCTAACACCCAAACCATCACAGATCCCAAAAGCAGGAAAGACTCCAGAGTGGCTTTCCAGTATAGAGATGCCATATCTGCCTTCCTGGGAGCATCAAGGTTGCCTTACAAACTGCAGCCACATCATTTCCAGCAGCACTGGCACCAGTCCCTATTTACCCCAGGGGAGAAAATCCATACCATCTTTTTCATCCTTAGCTAAGTTCAATTATTTGGGCTACATCCTGCAGGTCACAGCAACTCTCCTCTGTTACTCTCCCCTGCTGACATCTGCACAGCAGATAACATCCATGTCCTCCCAGTCTGAGTAGCACTTCCACAGCACTTCTGAACAAACCCTGTCTCATGGCAGCTCCTGTAGCCTGGCTGACACTGCCTGTACCCCAGTGTCTCCCTTGAGTTCATTGCCTTCACCCAGGTGGGAATTTCCAAGGGCACAGAAATTTCTGTGACCTCTGGGAAAGCAACCCCTGCATAGCTCTGGACAACTACAGTGTGGAAAAGATAGGTCACTGCAAGAAACTTCAATGTGTGCTGAAAAAGCACGCAAGAGATGAAAGGACAAAGTTTGAAAGAGTTTTCTATCCAGCAAGATCAGGATACAAACTGAGTCCATGACATACATGAGTCTTAAAGATAGACTCCAGGGGAGCAACCTTAAGCAGGGCTGTTCAGGATCAAAGTGAAGGCAAGTCAGTACCTGTGGCATTAACGTGGGGTTAGGCACGCTGAAGCAAAAAGACTGTCTAAACCAGGGCTGGATTTGATCCATCCAGAAACAAACCATGGTCTCCTTGCAATGCCTGTAGGCTGTAAATACCCTCCAGCACTTAACAGAAGAAGTTCAAACAATAGCTGAACTCTGCACTCAGATCCTCAAAATCTGTTTGCTTCCCCTATCTGAAGCCAATTCTCTCCATAGGTAATTTAAACCACAGATCCTGGTTCTGTCTCCTCACTAATTTGCCTGACCACACAGTTCAAGACTGGCTGGCTGTAGAGCAGAGGTGTCACTGAGTCAGATCATCAAGGACCTGCTTTTAAGCAAGTTCCATAGTTAAAAAGGCATTTGCATCAGGGTAAGCCCAGAAAATCACTTTCTGTCTGCAAAGAAACCACTGAAGAGTCTCCCTGCTGCAAATGCAAGCAGATGCCTGACTGCCTGGTTCTGCACTGGAAAAGCTATTGCACAGCTGTGGCCATTAAAGATATTATTTCTCACCACACCATATAAATGCACCTGGAAGACTTTCACTGCCTTGTTAAGAACAGCTTACCTGTGAGCTTTAAGAATCCTCTGAGCGATTGCATCGCCAATCTTGTTCCAGACAACTTTGTCATCAGCGCAGCTAATAAAAAACTGGTTCTGCAGGAAAAGCAAAGGAGAGCTGCTGTCAGACACTGCCAGGCCAACCAGAACACATTTGCATGGTTTATTTCAGACCAAAAGAGAGCTGAGTTTGTGTGCTGCTCTGAGTTGATACTGTGGGATTGTTTTTGTTATTAGATGAGGTGCGCCTGTGATCGCTTAGGGAATGAAGTCATTCCTTACTAAACACTCTTTAGGAAGTTCACATAAAGAACATCCTAACAAGAGGCTAAGAAAACCCAAAAAAACACAGAAAAGAAGAGAGTCAGTCTCAACTCAGCCAGCACTGAGAGTCACAGCACAGGAGATGCCTGTAGCTCCAGGCTGTATGGATATGAGAGCAGCCTTCCAAGCAGGAGGTTCAAGAATGCACAGGGGATGCTGCAAAGCCATGCAAGGGACAGGAAAATGGCTGCATAGGTCACAAAAGTTGCTGAGAGTTTTGTAGTAAGGCTCATGAAGGAGAGGTCTGCTTTTGTGGTCAGAAGGCTGTCAGCCTGGAGTCAATGAAAACAGCCCCAGCAATTCAGGGCAGATTCCATACTGATCATGATCTCTAAAGGTCATCAGGACCAATCTTCCTGGAGTGAGCAGGGACATCTTCAACTAGGTCAGGCTGCTTAGAGCCCCAGACAGCCTGACTGGGGTTAGATTCCAGGGATGAGATATTTACCACCTCTCTGAGCTTCAGGGCCACTGCTTCAACATCCTCTTCCTTAGCCTAAAACTATGTCTCCTCTCTATCCGGTCTAAATGCCCCTCTTCTAGTTTAAAAACATCATCCCTTGTTCTGTCACAACAGACCCTGCTAAAAAGTCTATCCCCATCTCTCTTACAGGTCCCTTTAAGGACTGAAAGGCACTTTTAAAGTCTCCTTGGAGCTTTCCCTTTCCCAGGCTGAACAACTGCAACTCTTTCAGCCTTTCTTCATATGTGATGTGTTCCAGCCCCCTGAACAGAATAGAATCACAGAATCAACCAGGTTGGAAGAGACCTCCAAGATCATCCAGTCCAACCTAGCACCCAGCCCCAGCCATTCAACCAGACCATGGCACTAAGTGCCTTATCCAGTTGTTGCTTAAACACCTCCAGGGATGGTGACTCCACCACCTCCCTGGGCAGCCCATTCCAATGCCAATCACTCTCTCTGGCAAGAACTTCCTCCTAACATCCAGCCTAGACTTCCCCTGGCACAACTTGAGACTGTGTCCCCTTGTTCTCTTGCTGGTTGCCTGGGAGCAGAGACCAACCCTCACCTGAATACAGCCTCCCTTCAGGTAGTTGTAGACAGCAAAAATCCATATGATGATCCTTTTGAGTCCCTTCCAACTTGACACATTCCATATGCATCTAAATGCATTAAAACAATTAAGACCAAACCTCAGGAAGGAGCTACCCTCTTGCTGGCTACAGGCCATGCCCAGGGCATGAAGACCCTCCAGGCTTTCCCTCCTTGCCACTCACTTCAATGTAGATGTAGTGCTTGCTGTTCTTGATCACGCTGACGTAGGCGTTGTGGATGGACTCCTCGTGGTATTTGATGCCAGCTGACCAGTCAGCAGCGGAACGGATAACCTGCAAAGCCAGAGGCAGACACCTTCAGCACCCTCCCATCCAGCATAGCAGCACTGAAACACAATTAGGAGGCTTCACAGAATGGTTTAGATTGGAAGGCACCTCAAAGGTCCTCCAGTTCCAACCCCCTGCCACAGGCAGGGACACCGTGCAAGAGGGAAGGATCGGTGTGCAGCTGATGGGACTTAGGGCAACAGGGCAATAGTTGCCAGGTTACCAGAGACATGATCAGGGTCTGTGAGCTCTCAAGTGATAAATTTGAGGAAAACAAGAGCCTGCAGTGCCATCCCTGCAAGCAGAGGCCAGAATGTGGAGTTGGCTAGACAGTATGTGGAGCCAGTAATGACCTCGAAAGGCTCCCCAGAGGACAACCAGCTGCAGAGGCAGCTGAAGATGATGAAGGCTCCTCTCGCTAGGGCATCGCACGACCACCAAAGCCAACAGTGCATACGGGCAGCAGGGAAGTTGTTATGGAACTGAAGGAGGAGCTTGGTTCTCCTGGGTTCAGCCTTCTGGGACATAGTGGCCACATGTCACAGAGTTCTGAACACACAAACAGAGGGCATAGGTGGGCGAGTGTGAGCGGCACCAGGCTCACCAGTGCCACAGCTGCTGCCCCACGGTGGGGACACCTACCTTTGGAGATGGCAGCTGACCAGCTCTGCTATCTACCCAGCTCAGGAGCTTTGCTGGCCAGGGGGACAGGGTGAGTGCAGCCTGCTCTTCAACCAATTGAGCTGCTCAGGATTGTTTGTCATGTTTTATTCAGCACTGTAGCTTCTCCCTTCATGGCTGCAGCGTGTGAGCCATAGGTACTGTGGTTTCCAGTATACCTTTCCTGTCACTCATAGTGTTCATGCCATAATAAAGTATTGAAACTGTACACAGAGAAGTAACCATGTGTGAGAGAGCTCCCTGGCCCCCAAAGAACTCACTGGAACACACCTCCCACTAGAACAAGTCACTCAAGGTCTCATCCAACCTAGCCCTGAACACCTCTAGGGAGGGAGCAGCTACAATCTCCCTGGGCAACCTGTGCCAGTGTCTCACCACCCTCACTGTGCAGAACCCTTTCCTAACATCTAGTCTAAATCTCTCCTCTGCCAGTTTAAATCCATTCCTCATTATCCTGTCATTACAAGACCTTGCCAATAGTCCCTCCCCAGCCTTCCTGTAGGCCCCCTTCAGATACTGGAAGGCCACTCCAAGGTCTCCTCAAGGCCTTCTCTTCTCCAGGCTGCAGAGCCCCAACTCTCATAGCCTCTCCTCATAGCAGAGCTGGCTCCAGCCCTCTGAGCATCTTTGTGGCCTCCTCTGGACTTGCTCTAAGAGTTCCACGTCCTTCTTGTGCTGGGGGCTCCAGAACTGTACGCAGTACTCCAGTACTCTTCCCAGCACCATTTGCCTGTCAGGATTTCACCAAACATGGTGGCACATTGAACATTCACCAGTTACTCTGCATTTGCAATAAGGAGAAAAGATGCTCAAAAGTAGTATTGGTGCTTAGTAGTGCTCTGATTAAACCCACAAGTGCCCTGACTCCTTGCTGTGTCACTGCCCTCTCCCACCTCAGCAGCTCTAGATGGAAGCAGGACAAGTCCTGCTCTTGCTTTGAACACAAGCTCAATCTCCAAGCTTTCATTCAGCTGCTGATCTCCTCTCTAGCAGTACCTAAGGCTGGTCTCCAGCTGGGGCTGTGCCTTTCTCCCACAAACAGGCAGTAGATAATGACAGCCAATCTGATAAAGCAGAGCAGGTTTTTGCCCTGCGCTCTGGTGGTAATTTCTTTCTTCTGCCAGATTCTTGCACAAGCCAGTTTGTGATGATACAAGTTCTAAAATTCATAGGAGTTCAGCTGCCCACACTTATTTATGAATCTTTACTGGAAATTCACATTTAGAGCAAGCGCTGTGAGATCCCTGGAGCACATTCCCTGCCTGCCTCCCGCAGTTCTTGCGCAAGGCAGCCAAACCAACATGAGAAACAACCTTTGCTCATGCTCTCAGCTAGGCTGAGCGAGACCCACAGCAGACAGCTTCCCATCCTCGACAGCCACAACTGCTGCAGCATCTCCCTGCTGCTGGGCTTTGAGTCAAGAAGCAGCCATGCAAGTGACATTGTCCCAGATGGAAACAGAGCTCTCAATCACGTGTTGGTAGGGTACGTGCTTAGGGGAAATAATTCCTCATGATTAGTCTCTGCCTTAAAACATTGTCAAGGCAAAACCATGGAAACAATAGCCTTAAAATATCCCAGTACAGCACTAGAGCAGCACTCGGGGTCACTCACACACAGGACACGATCCAAATGCTGAGCATCACAGAATGGTAGTGGTTGGGACTGCCAGAGATCACCCAGTCCCACTCCTCTGCCAAAGCAGGATCACCTAGAGCAGGTCACACAGGAATGCATCCAGATGGGTCTTGAAAGTCTCCAGAGAAGGAGGCTCCACAGCCTCTAGGGAGCTTGTTCCAGTGTTCTGCCACCCTTGCAGAAAAGAAGTTTTCCCTCATGTTGAAGTGGAACTTCCTGTGTTCCAGTTTGTGTCCACTGACCCTCATCCAGTCACAGGGCACCACTGAAAAGAAACTGGCCCCTTCTTGACACTCACCCTTCAGATATCTGTAAACATTGGTAAGATCCCCTCTCAGCCTGCTGTTCTCCAGCAGCCCCAGGTCTCTCAGCCTTTCCTCAGATGTTCCAGTCTCTTAACCAGCCTTCTGTTGCAGTCTCTCTAGTCTATCTGTTCCTCTTAAACTGGGGAGCGCACAATTGGACACAACACTCTATATGTGGCCTTAGTAGGACAAAGCACAGGGGAAGGAGAAACTCTCTTGACCTGCTGGCCAAACTTTTCTTAATGCACCCCAGGATACCATCAGCCTTTTTGGTCACAAAGGCACACTGCTGTCCTATGGATAACTTATCACCCACCAGGACTCCAAGGTCCTTCTCCACAATGCTGCTTTCCAGGTCAACCCCTAATCTGCACTGGTGCAAAGTGTTCCTCCCCAGGTGCAGGGTCTGTGAAACATGTACTGGCACACAAAAAAAACCCTGATCTATTTTCAAGCTCTACAACATTCTGTCTTTGGAAATTCCTTGCACAGGTTTCTTCTAGTTCTGTGTCCAGCTTCTGCTTTGCTCTATGCTGTGCTCTCTGCTCCCTGACATTGCCAATCCCCTGGGCTCTGCTATCACACTGCTGTCAACAGTCACTGAAGTAGGCTGCCAGCTGTGGCATGGCTGAGGACTTCAGAGGGCTAACTAATTGTATAGCATACCAGTAGATTGGGATTTGGCCCTTCAGTGCAGGTGCTGAATGTATAAACCTCAGAATCATCATTATATCATGGAATGGTTGAAAGAGACCTTAAAGGCAACCTAGTTTCAACTCCCCTAACATGGGCAGGGACAGCTTCCACCAGACCAGGTTACTCAAAACCTCAACCAAATCACCCTTTGATCTCCAGCAGAGGCTATGAAGTGTCTGAGTGAATTGGGGAATCTCTCTAAGAAAAGGCTGAGAGACCTGAGGCTGTTTAGCCTGGAGAAGAGCAGACTGTGAGGGGACCTAATCAATGCTTATCAATATCTAAAGGGTGGGAATCAAGAGAATGGGGCCAGATGCTTGTCAGTGGTGCCCAGCAACAGGAGAGTGGGCAAAAGGCACAAACTGGAACCAAGTTCCACCTAGAGGTGAAGAAAACATTTCCTGTGAGGGTGATGGAGCTCTGGACTGGACTGCACAGAGAGGTTGCAGAGTGTCCTTCCCTGGAGATACTCAGAGCCCACCTGGACTCCATCCTGTGCAGCCTGCTCTGCATGACCCTGCTTTAGCTGAGGGGTTGGACTGTATCATCTCCAGAAGTCCCTTCCAATCCTCACCACTCTGTGATGCTGTGCAACGAGGCTGTGGCATGCAAAGACAAATACACACCATGAAATCTCCTGCACAGGCCTTCCCTTCTCACTGGTGTTACACCTCATGCTTCCAGACATCTGTCCTTTACTGCAAGGGAGATGGTTTGTGCTAGTTTGAAGCAGGCTAGAATGTTTTGGTGAGCAAAAGTAGATTATAGGCTGTGAAAGGAGAACAACGGTGATGTCTCCTTCCCTCAGAGTCTTGCTGAACAAGAAATGCAAACATTAGATAACTCTATCACCATTTTTTGTCTTCACTCTCAGGCTGGGCTCTGGCTGAGCTGCATCTCCCTAACCTCACTTGCCACTCGCCTTTGCTTCTTAACCTCTTGGCTGAACCTCTTTTCTTCCTTAGGACTGGGTAAGGTTGAGAGGGGCAGGGGGAAGGTGCAGGGGTGGTTGAAAGCCCCTCCTGGGGACTGAGGTTTCTGGGAGGGGAGTTGTGCTTCTGTATTACTTTTACCTTGCATATTTCTGTCTATAACTGTATATACTGTGAATATCTGCTTGTCTATTGTGCTGGCTGTAAATAGCTTCATTTATATTCCCAGAGCTGGCTGCGACTAGCCTGGGTACCTTCTAAAGTGTATGGGGGGGAGGGGGGGGGCGGGGAACACCCAAACCATCACATGGTTCAACCCAAATATATCTTCTCAGGGAGAGAAGTCCACACACTGCCCCCAGTGCAGCCCCTACCAGTCAGATCTAGTGTCTCCATGCTCCTTCCTCCAAACCTTTTAACAGCACCACTGGCTGCTGGGCCAGACTTGTCATCCCTTTCAGTTCTTTAGCCTACGTAACAGTAATAAATGTGATGTTTGCTGCGAGGCTGGTGCATAAATCCTGCACAATGCAAGCCCTCAGGCAGATGTCAAAGAGGTGAGGGCGCCAGCCACTGCCAGAGCATTAAATTTTCATTGCATTTACATCAGGAGCTGCATATTGCCTCACCACATGGCATTGTTTGCTGCGCTGGCTTTGGCTGATAACTGTGAACTCTGGAAGGGAAACAGAGACAGAAAAAAAAGGGCACTGCTTTTGGCAGATGGCTACTGGACTCTTGCAGACATCAGTGTGCAGTCACACTGCTACTGCAAGCAGGGCCCAGAAGTTCAAAATTAAGAAGGCTGACAGACCATGCATGACTAACCCTTGGAGCTATAAGGTTCCTTTTTCCCCTCCCATAGAGCTGATAGGCTCTTTTCACCCATCCCAACCTGGACCTCCATGCATGCTGCATTCACCCTCCCTGCCTGGAGGGATAGCCCTGTCAGTGCTGCTCCTGCTCTCTCTGTCCTCCTGAAAATGCATTGCTGTTCTTCTCCTCTCACAAAGGAGAACAAAACCAGATGGTACAACGAAGTCACAATCTGTTGCTGACAGGTCAGTGGCCCGGGCTGGCAGCAGCACTGCAATCCCCATGGAGCCTTTGTGCTCTCCCTTCCTCTGATCTGCCCACAATTGAAGGCAGATTTGCAAACAAGCTCAGCAACAAGAAAAGCAGCAGCCAAGACTTTCTTCAGTAATGCCACAGCCAAGACAGCCACTAGATGCTGGATTTTACCTCAGGGCAGTAACTTCTGCCTGTGACACCCCACCCAGCACCAAAATGGGGATAACAGAGGTTTGGCTGTTGGTCAGCCAAAGGATTCAGTATGAAGAACAATGCCACTCCAGTTTTTCTAAGTAAAAACAGCTGGTGAAAGATTTCAGGGTACCTGCTTATTTCTCTGTTGGACAGAGGCAGAAGCACCTGCAACCCTCTGGTGTCAACCCAACACATGGAACAGGAAAGAGGCTGATGTTCGTGTGACTGCAGGAAAGAAGCCCTGCAGTGGCTGACGCTCAACAGGGCTCCAGACAACCTAGTCTAGTCAAGGATGTCCCTGCTGAATGCAGAGGAGGTTGAACTAGATGACCTTTGGAGATCACTTCCAGCCCAGCCCATTCTATTATTCCATGCATACCCTGGGAGCTCCAGGAAAAAGGTGACAAGGAAAGGGGAGGTCAGATCACAGCTGCACGTCTCACCCTCTCTCTGCCTCCTGCAGCAGCCAAATGTGAAACCTTCACTAAGAGGAGAGCCTGAGCTGTGCACAGACCTGCCACAGGAACTTAAAGGGATGCTGAGGGCACTTGGGCCATGCATGGATCAGTGGAAACCAGGCCATTGTGAGCATTATGGAGCACATAGCCAAAGTTACATCATGTGCCTGCAAAACCATGCCTTGGAGCTTGAGGAGATCATCCAGAGATCATAACCCAGCTCCAGGCAGTCTGGGGCCAATGGATGTGCACTCTGTCAAGTGTTCACCAACCTGGTTAGAGAAGCCACCCTCAGTGCTTCCACTGTGCTTGCTGCTGCAAACACTCTCATACTGAGCAGGCTGGTCCATCGCAGGGCAACAAGCATAGAGCCTACTACCACATCACTCTATTCAACTGCCCCAGCTGCAGGGCTGGGCTATCCTGACAGGTTTCTAAAAGCTGCAATTTGACATAAATTAGAAATGAGCAAGGTAGTTTGACATGAATAATTCAGACGACAAACCTGCTCTTTGTGCTGCTTATGGCGTGACAGAGCAGTGCCTCGTTTCCCAGAACCTAGTGGTTGTTTGCAATGCCCCAACAATGTCGTGACAAGGCTCGTTAGAAACAGCTCACTCAGCACTGCTGTGGCTCAGCTTCATCCTCCTCTCCCATGGGCTGATGCCTTGAGTCAGCAGCACCACAGCACAGACTGAAAGAAAAGTATAGGTTGGGGACTGACCTGTTGGAAGGCAGCAAAGGCAGAAAGGATCTGAGGGTCCTCGGGGATGAGAGGTTGACCATGAGCCAGCAATGTGCTCTTGTGGCCAGGAGGGCCAATGCCATTCTGGGGTGTATTAGAAGTGTGGCTAGTAGGTTGAGAGATGTTCTCCTGCCCCTCTACCCTGGTGAGGCTGTATCTGGAGTACTGCGTCCAGTTCTGGACCCTCCCAGTTCAAGAGGGACATAGAATTGTTTGAGTGAGTCTAGCACAGAACCACAAAGATGATTAGGGGAAGAGAGCATCTTACAAGGAGAGACAGAGGGAGCTTGGGCTGTGCTGCTTAGAGAAGAAGAGACTGAGAGATGACCTCATCAATGTTCATAAATATGTGCAGGGTGAGTGCCAGCAGGCTGGGGCCAGGCTCTGGTTAGTGATGCCCAAAGACAGGACAAGGGGCAACGGGTGGAAGCTGAGGCATAGGAAGTTTCATGTAAACACGAGGAGGATTTTTTTCCCTGTGAGGGTGACAGAACCCTGGAACAGGCTGCCCAGGGGGGTTGTGGAGTCTCCCTCTCTGGAGATATTCAAAACCCACCTGGACACATTCCTGTATGACCTGATCTAAGAGATGCTGCTCTGGCAAGGGGGTTGGACTGGAGGAGCTTTTGAGGTCCCTTACAGCCCCTGACATCCTGTGATTAGTTTGGATCTGGATTGTGCTCTGGGAACTACTTCCAGCTCTGCAATCAGTAGAGCTTAACTTTTTACTACAGCCAAGTCTTTGAGTGAGAAGTTGAGGCTTACTCTGCAGTTAAAGCATGCTCTGAGGACACAAGCCCTCTCCTTCCCATGAGAGTAAGCTTCCCAAAAAGGCTGGTGCCAGTGACAACACTGGAGAGGCATTTACAGCCCCAGGGAAGCATGATGGTGCCTGAAGTGAGACTGTTGCTCAATAAGCTGCAAGCATTGTCTAGAGGCTGATGTAAAACTCCTGACACCCACAACACAAGGTCCCCCTCCTTGCCATTCCTCACACCACACCAAGAGGAGCAGACAATGCCCTGGCAACCCACAGACCCAGAAAAAAAAGCAACACTAAGCTTCCCCAAGTGTTGCTGTCATCTGGGTGGACCACTCCTTACAAAGAGCCAAGGCATGCAGTTTCCCTGATTTTGGTCTGATTGCCCTTATTTCATCCAGACACACACACACAGAGTTGCTTTGCTGCTTCAGCATAAACATTTTGACTTTGCTCTGCAACAAGTCCATGTTTCTGCTGGCTAGCAGTAGCACTCAATATATGCACTCAACACAGCTAACTGGGCTTTAAATATAGGTATCTTGGCAATTCTGACTGTCAGGATGGTTGTCACAAACAAGACTGTGAGCTGACTCTGCACAACTGCAGAAGAGCCCCAGGGCTGAGAGGCTGCATAATAAAATGCAGATCAAGTTTAGTGCAGATAAACAACGACCCCAAGACTCCACTTAGTGCTGGGCTCTAGCTGACCATTATGCACCTGAGCAAAGCATCAAAGGCCTGGTAGGCTGCTCTAAGATACGAGATGAATATTCAGTGGATAACCTCTGCTCATTGAGCTTTCCCAAAACAAAATCAGAAACCCTAAGTGTCAGGCATTAGAAGAGCAGCAGAAAACAGAACAGAAAATACCACAGCTATAGAAAGTCGTGGTGTTCCCACAACTTGGGATACAGCTTGCTCCTCTAAAAATGGAGGAATAAATTAATGCCACTCTTCAGTAGATGCATTGACTGGAATTGAGGATCTGACCACCTATGTTGTAAGTTAAGAATTTTTCATTTCACAGTTTCAAGGGCTGCCAGGCATCCACACTTCCTACTGGAAAAGATCCAAACCAAGCTCTTACAAAGGTGATCAGGAGACACCACCACTCACCTGAACTGTGGCATGGACAGCCTCAGGCACCTGATACTTCAGCTCGTTGGCAGTCTGCTGAGATTTTGGCAACAGGAACGGGTAGGACAGGGATCGGTATTTGGGCTTCATAATCTGCCCAGGGAAGAGAAGAAAAAACAATAAGCCTTGGAGAGATTGCAACAGAGCAGAATCACATGGAAATCAAACATGTGCCTGGGCACGTGGGCGAGGCAAGGAGCTGCGCTGGTTTCCACAGCCCAGCAGCAACGCCCACGCCTCACCTTGGTGAAGTTCCAGCGCTGGATGAAGTGCCGGGCGACGTCCCGCGCTGCCCTGCCGTGCACCACGGAGGAGATGTCATGCCAGGGCATCCTTGGCGTGGTGTATCTGTCAATGAAGTCTACGGAACAGGAAAGCATGTTCAGATCTCCTCAGGAAGGGAACACAAACGTGGAGAAGCACAGCAGCCCCCTCCTCAAACTGAAGCCGCACCGCGTGTGCTAGTTTGAAGCAGGCTAGAATGTTTTGGTGAAAAGAACTAGATAATTGGCTGAAAAAGCAAAACAATGGCTGGGTCTCCTTCCCTCATCAGTCTCACTGAGAGCTCTGGGAACAAGAAGTAAACATTAGGTAACATTCTCCATTTTGTTCTTTCTTTGCTTTTGCCTTCAGACCAAGCCACATCTCCTTAACCTCACTGCCACTAACCTTCCTTCTTAACCTCTTGGCTGCACCTCTATTCTTTCTCAGGTTTGGGGGTAAGGTTGAGAGGGGCAGGGGGAGGTGTTGGGGTGGTGGAGAGCCCCTCCTGGGGCCTCAGGTTTCTGGGAGGGGAGTGGTGCTTCTGTATTACTTCTCCTTTGTATATTTCTGTATATAACTGTATATATTGCAAATATATGCTTGTATATTGTGCTGCTGTATATAAATAGCTTCATTTATATTCCTGGAGCCCGTCTGAGTTAGCTGGGGCAAATTCAGAAGTGTGTGGGGGCGGGTAACAGCCTAAACCACCACACCATGGCAGATTGATTAAGATGTATGCAACTGCCCACAGTCCAAGTCCGTGAGCTGTAACAGCATAACTGGCCCTTGGACCTTTCCAAGGTTGAGTTTTGCTGCTTCTTCCAACAGCTCAACCAAAATAACCTCATTCCCTCTGGTCTGTGAACTGTAACAGCATAATTTGCCCTAGGACCTCTCAAAGAGAGTTTTGTTGCTTCTTCCTAGCAGCCCAACCAAAATAACCTCATTCCCTCTGGCACAGAAACAAGAGTAATACGTTTTGAGAGAGAATAGATGTGGAAGTGGGCTTGGGGTGATGTAATGACCTCCAGGGTGTGAAAGCACTTACCAGCAAAAGGTTTGTCCAGCTGAACCCAGTCTTTAAAGACAAAGTTGCAATAGTCTTTGCCATGCCAGAACCTGGTTTCCCCAAACAGCTCACCAACACCTGTCTTCAAGCTGCGGACTGATCCTTTATCTATCAGAGGCAAACAAAGGAACAAAAAACACACTCCAAAGTCACAGGTGTCTGTCACACACTGCCTGCGAGAGTCACTGCCACAGAAAAACTCCAGTGGGACTTGCCCAGCCTGGGTGGCTGAAGCTGTTTGCATAGAATCACAGAATAGTTTGGGTTGGAAGGGACCTTAAAGATGAGGTTTAGGCTGAACGTTTGGAAGAAGTTCTTCACTGCAGGACTGACTGGCATTGGAATGAGCTGCCTGGGGAGGCAGTGGAGTCACCATCCCTGGAGGTGTGTAAAAGGAGGCTGGATGAGGCACTTAGTGCCATGGTTTAGTTAATTAGAAGGGTTAAGTGATAAGTTGGAATCTGTGATCTTAGAGGTCTTGTCCAGCCTGGTTAATTCTGTGATTCTGTGATGGCCTCATTCCAAACCCCCCTGCCATTAGCAGGGACACCTTCCACTAACCAGGTTGCTCAATGCCCTGTCCAACCTGGCCTAGGCTTTCTCCCTAGTCTTCCTGTTGCTTTCCCAGGAGGCTTAATAATATTTCTTCCTCCTATTTACATTTTTATACAACCAACATGCTATGGAAACAAAAAGCAGATGCCGAATTCTCCCTGCACTGGACGAAAACAACTCAATAAAAAACCCTCACCCCACGACCATTTATCTTCCTACAGTCCTACAACATCTAAGTATTACCATGTGGCAGCCCACTCCCCACTGCAGCTGAGCACAGTGGATACACATACAGGAACATAGCATTTAAAGGGTGCACATTATGGGATGCACAGCAACATCGACTTCATGATTTTTATGCCACTAATGAACTAATTCCAAGCTCTCTGCCAGAGGATTTGTTGTTTTCCCTCTAGAGCAGGGTGTATCTCTAACAAAAGCCAGTCTTTCCTAAGTACAATGAGATAACAGAAAAGCTCATCTTCCTTCCTTAAAGGTCACTGGGGCTTTTCTTTCTCCAAACAATAACCCCATGGCACCTTTTGATGCAGTTTTACACGTTGGACAAACAGATCTCGAAATCCAAGGTGATGGTGATTTGAAAAGACTGAAGTATTGTGGATAGGGATAATGCCTGCTAAAAGGAGGCCTCCTCTAGAGCACACCTTTTTGAGTGCAGAGTGAAGTCTCTTCCCTTACGGAAACTAAATGTTTGCCTAGACCACAGATATGTAATTAGCATTAATTTCTGACCCCAAGAGCAGCCCTCACCTGCTGTACCAAATACCAGTGTGATAATGACACAGTAATAAGCTGACAGCTTCTAGCCCAACCACATCACCAACCCTTCTCCTAACCCAACCACATTGCCAGGTAACATGCACAAAAAGGCCCCTTTCAGCAGTCAGCCAAGCACACATGGACAGCAGTGCAGCAAGTCCATGGGAAGCAAGAGCTGCCAGCCTGCTGTAACCCCACCTAGCCGAGCCAAACCGTGCCATGCCAAGAACACCATGCAGCAGGTATGCGCCACAGCTGCCTCTGCAAGCTTGAACTCCTAGTGAGAGTCCAGGTGGAGCTGGGGAATCGTTGACTCAGCATGGCTGAATGGGTGGGACATGAGGTCCAGCCAAAACATGTACCATGTACAGCTCCAGTGACTGCATACTGACTCAGGAATGAGCATGAGGTGACCACAGGGGAGACTACACTTCACGTCCATGAAGCAAACCCATCTCTTCACCTCTTCCACTTTATAACTGCCAATTGATGCCTTACAGGAAGGCATTGAGTAACTGCTCCTCACTCAGTCCCAGAACTCAAAGACATCTTGATGAGGTACCATAAAGAGTCCCGTTCAACATCCAGAGGTCAGAACAACTCAGTGCTCATCACCACCCAACTCTTTCCAGCTGAGTATGTCCTCACTGACTTCAATAAGAGGCAAAAGGGAGGTCCCCTCAAGTCTTAATCCAAACATATCAGCCACTTTGCTCTCTCTGTTTGTATTTGTCTTTCTGCACCAAGCTTAAAGTATTCAGTGCAGATATTCCAGTACCTAATGCAAGTAACAAGCCTCGACAGGAAGGGCACTGCTGAAAAAAACATACTCCAGAATCAGAGAGGTTTCCTCAACTGTTCCCTGCTGCTGTTATTGCAACTTACTTTCTTGATTTTTAAGGGTGGGGTTTTTTTTGTTGTTGTGGATGGTTTTCTTGTTTGGCTTTTTCTTAAATTGGATTATTTTAATTATTTTATTCATTTATCCTGCAGCTCTTGAAGCTTCTGGAAAACGTTCTTCTGCTTGACTGTCCTCAGAGGACTTAAGGATGCTGGAAGGACAATGAGCAGCACAGGCTGATCCTGGCACCCAACCTAACTCTCACCAGTGTTACAGTGCAAAAAACAAAGCTAAAGGTGAAAGGGTCTGCACCTCTGCCTTCCTCCTCCACTTACCCTCCCGAGGCTCAGCAAGCCCCTGTTTGGATTCAGTGTGGTGATGGAACATTCTCAGATGGGGTTTTAAACTCTGGATTATATTCGGTTGACTTCTAGTAGGGTTACAGTAACCTGCAGAAAGTTAAGATGCTCTATTCATGCCAAGAACACACATCCAGGTCTTCTACACTGGTGCCTGATCCTGTCTGAAGATACCTTGCATGGCAGAAGCTCAGGGGAGACACCAATTTGCTGAAACTACAGGCAAAGGATCAAACTCAAGACCTGGCAGAATGTACAGGTGTATTGGTGCAGCAAAGCCACAGCTCACAGGATGTCAGGGGCTGGAAGAGACCTAAAGAGATCATCAAGTCCAACCCCTCTGCCAGAGCAGGACCATCCAATCTAGCTCAGGTCACACAGGAACACATCCAGCCAGGGCTTGGAAGTCTCAAGAGAATGAGACTCCATGGCTATGCCCTGAGCTGATTACAACCAAGGCGAATGCTCCAGCAAGGCTTCCTCCAGCCAGAGGCAGGAGTAAGATCTTCAGAGACCGAGACACAAGTAAATCCCCATCGTGAGCATTATACAGCTTCAGGAGGTGAGCACCTCAGGAAGGACTCCATGCTAGAACAAACACCAAGGCAATCATTGCAATTTTAGCTTCAAAGCTGTTTTTACTGTGGGGAATTAAAAGCTGCATTCAAATATTCATCTCCTCTCAGCGAGGGGGAAAATTGGGAATAGTTCCATTTAAGTGAACTGAACTAAACCAAGGTAACAGAAACCTATGAGAGGGAGTTAGCACATTCAGAAACTCTTTTGCTTGTTGTAATAAATAGAAGTAGAGAAACAAAAAGATTCAGTTATCCCTTGCAGAAACAATTTTTCCCAACAATGCAAGCTTCAGATATCCCACACACCACATCCCATCATCTGATGGCTCCTGACAACTGCTACTTAACTAAATGCAAATCCACTTAAAACTTCCTGTGTACAGTCTGCCAATTTACATTTTGACTACACAGTTATGATTCTGATGGTGAAGGAACACATCAACTTTCCATCCTTCCAAAGAACACATTACCCTAGAAATCATGTGAATCTGCACACCCACCCACCCAACCCTCCTCCAGACACACTTGGTATGGGTGGTGGGGCTGGAAAATGTTACTTACTTGAGTCACTGTCTATGCTGCTGACGCTGTCAGCGTGGTGCATGCCGTGCTTATGGAGGTGCCTGTAAATACTGAACCTTGAAAACTTCTTGGGTTTTCCCACTCCTTTCATTTTTGAGGTGTCTGGGGCATCATCGGCATTCCTCGGGAGCAAGTGGCTTTCCAGGGACAGGGTTGGTGGCTGCAGTGGGGCACGTTCAGATGACTCTGCTGCTGACTGAGAACACAAAGGATGCTGCTGCAGGTGAGGTGAAAACAGGTTCCCTTTTAACTGCAGATTAATCATAGAATGGTTTAGGTTGGAAGGGACCTCAAAGCTCAGCCAGTTCCAACCCCCTGCCATAGGCAGGGACACCTCCCTCTAGAACAGGTCACTCAAGGCCTTATCCAATCTGGCCTTGAACAACTCCAGGGAGGGAGCAGCCACAACCTCCCTGGGCAACCTGTGCCAGTGTCTCACCACCCTCACTGGAAAGAACTTCTTTCTAGCATTCAGTTTAAATCTCCCCTCTGCCAGTTTAAATCCATTCCTCCTCGTCCTGTCATTACAAGACCTTGCCAATAGTCCCTCTCTCCTCAGCCTTCCTGTAGGCCCCCTTCAGATACTGGAAGGCCACTCCAAGGTCTCCTCGAAGCATTCTCTTCTCTAGGCTGCAGAGCCCCAACCCTCATAGCCTGTCCTCATAGCAGAGCTGCTGCAGCCCTCTGAGCATCTTTGTGGCCTCCTCTGGACTGGCTCCAACAGTTCAATTCCCTTCTTGCGTTGGGGGCTCCAGAACTGCACACAGGACTTCAGGTGAGGTCTGAGGAGAGCAGAGCCAAGGGGCAGAATCCCCTCCCTTGCCCTGCTGGCCACACTGCTCTTGCTGCAGCCCAGCACACAGTTGCTGTCTGGGCTGCACTCACGCTGCAGGCTCATGTTGAGATTTTCATCAATCCAGACCCAAGGTCCTTTTCCTGCTCTCCAGCCATTTGCCACCCAACCTGTATTTGTGCTTGGGAATGCACCGACTCAGGTGCAGGAACTTACGCTTGGTACTTAGACACTTAGGCTCAGCACTTATACACTACTTCTTTCCCATCACCATCCCTCTTCAAACCTCCTAAACCCCAGCCCATGCACAGGACTTGAAACAACCTGTTTAACCCTGCCACAGGGGTGACACACAGACTTTGGACCACGGCCACCAGCAAGCTCACTTACTGCCAGGTTGGTTGCGGACACCGACTTCACCGCTGTCATGCGTTTGACACTGCCCACATCGGTCAGGCGATGCTCATCGTCGTCCCACCTGCCATAAGCCAAGTCAATGCCACCCACAAAGGCCACAGACTGGTCAACGATGACCAGCTTCTCGTGGTGGGCCCAGAGGTACACGGAGGAGGACACGTGGTCTGGGTGCCTCATCACCTGGGGGAGAACACTTGAGCTTAGCACCACTGCCTATAGAATCAACCGGGTTGTAAGAGACCTCCAAGATCATCCAGTCCAACCTAGCACTCAGCCCTGTCCAATCAAATAGATCACAGCACTACACCCTGAGCCTCCTCTTCTTCACGCTGCACACCCCCAGCTTCCTCAGCCTCTCCTCATAGGGCTTGCATTCCAGGCCTCCCACCAGCTTCATCACCTTTCTCTTGGCATGTTCCAGTATCTCAGTTTACACACCTCCTGCTAGAGAGGTGCTCAGCTTGATGGGGGAGCACTGCAGTTCCTAGAAGATGCCTGCACACAGACACACATAACTACTGAAGCTACATCACTTCTCCTGGCAGACAGGTGCTTCCCCATGGTGCAGGTATACCCAAGCAGCAACAATTACTGATGTGGGGGTAGGTCACACTTGCAACAACACTGTTCGTAAGAGAACTATAGTCAAGGAAACTGTTCCAACAAATAAATTGATGCTTTCAGAAGAGCTACAATAGCTGAGCTTTCAAACAGAGCCAGCTTGGAAAGAAAACAACATATTGGTGATCTGACTCACTTCTTCACTTGTTGCCGCTACAGAAGTGAAGGGAGAATTCTTCTCCCCTTTTAAAACCAGCAACTTGTTTGACGTTTGTTTATGAGATGCTTTTTGACATGTGTTTATGGCAAAGTCATTTCAATATCTAACTACACAGTACACAGTTTTATTTTTTTCAGTTTCAGAAGGAAGTCATTCAGCTTCCTGGGGAGAAGTGACAGTTTCACCCAGCTGATCCCAAACCTGTTACATATCCAGCATGAGAAACCTGATCTCATTTGGGATTGACAGACTGCAGAGGGTTGGAAGTGACCCTCAAAGGTCACCTTGTCTTATCCCCTGCAGTGAGCAGGGACACTTCCAACTAGACTGGCTGCCCAGGGCCACGTAAGTCTGATCTTGAATGCCTCCATGACAGAGCATCAATGACATCCTGAGCACTGTTCCAGTATTTCACCACTCTCATTGTAAAGAACGTCCTCATTTTGTCTAACCTAAACCTGCCCTGCTCCAGTTTCAAACCACTGTCCCCTATCACAGCTAGCCCTTCTAAACAGTCCTTCCCCAGCCTTCCTGTAGGTCCCCTTCAGATATTGGAATGTACTCATAAGGTCTTCCTGGAGCCTGGTTCCTGCAAGGATGTTGAACTAGATGACCTTTAAGGGCTACTGCCAACCCAATGCATGCTATGATTTTATCTTTCACTTACACTTTCCAGTCTTGCTGCAAAGATGCTGGTGAATGGATGCTTCCCTTCACCATCACAACTGAAAGAGTGACAGTAAACCTAACAGAGGGTCAGACAACCTCCTGCATAACATATCTCTTACTTCTCATTAAAGCATACATGTCTCCAATGTCAAAAGCCTGATCAAGCTTTTTTTACTGGCTGACGTGCCACAAGACACTTTCTGCTAGGTGGCACAGCAGTGGCATAACAGCCCTGGGCAGCAGAATGTTGTTCATTTATGATGGAAACATAAACAGCCTGTGCTGACTCCTGTTACTAATACATAAACAGAGACAGGGAATGGAGACAGCTTTCTCAAATTGGAACCCTCCATAGAATCATAAAAACCACCAGGACCTCCAAACTCATCCAGTCCAACCTAGCACCCAGCCCTGTCCAATTAACCAGACCATGGCACTAAGTGCCTCATCCAGGCTTTGCTTGAACACCTCCAGAGATGGTGCCTCCACCACCTCCCTGGGCACCCCATTCCAATGCCAAACACTCTCTCTGGCAACAACTTCCTCCTAACATCCAACCTAGACCTCCCCTGCCACAACTTGACACTCTGTCCCCTTGTTCTGTTGCTGGTTGCCTGGGAGAAGAGACCAACCTCACCTGGCTACAGCCTCCCTTCAAGTCTGCCCTGAGGCTCCTCTCCTCCAGGCTGCACACCCCCAGCTCCCTCAGCCTCTCCTCACAGAGCTGTGCTCCAGGCCCCTCACCAGCTTTGTCACCCTTCTCTGGACACTTTCCAGTATCTCAAGATCTCTCTTGAATTGAGAAGCCCAGAACTTGATGTAACCCTGTTAACTTGTCACAGGAAACATGTGTCTTGTGAATGAGATGAACAGTTGCCTTGGCAGGTCTAAATTCCATTTTTGTGTCCAATTCCAACCTAAGGAATGACACTGCCAGATGTGGCAACCACTGTACACATTCACACCTCACACATTCTCACTGCTGTGGATGGGAACAGCTGCTCTTGCTGTTCACACCTAAATACACTGAGGGTCAGCACAAGCTATGAAGAACAAATAAATGTTCATGTCCTTCATCCAACTGCCTGATACACACCTTAATGTTGGGATGGAGACGCATGAGTGTCCTCTTGCTGTATTCACTGTTGATCCCTAGGGCAAGCTCCACCTCTTTGTAGAGCATAACAAAAATTCTCACTCCTTGTTGCTGTTGGGAAGGAAAAGAAACCTGTGAGATTCAGGTGTCAGTGGGTACTGACTGCTTCCAAAGCAAAGACAAGCTAAGAGGCAGTAAGCATGTTGTGCTTGCACACAAGTGCAGGCTGAGGTTAATTGTTCTTGACTATGCTCTTCCAGATCCACAATGGTGACCTCACAGCATGCAAGGACCCACACTACTCTCAAAAGCTCTTCTGCTTCCAGAGAAGGGCCCAGCACTTAGATTTGTGTGTAAAGAGCTGAGCCAAAGCAAATCAACAGATCATTCTCAGAGCAGCCCATTTTAATGCAAACATGATTCCACCCCAACACAAGGGGAAACTTCTTTACTGTAAGGGTCACAGAGCACTGGAACAGGTTCCCCAAAGAGATAGTGGAGTCTCCTTCTCTGGACACTTCCAAGGCCTGTCTGAATGCATTCCTCTGTGACCTGAGCTAGACTGTATGGACTCAGTGACCTCTTTGGGTCCCTTCCAATGCCTGACATCCTGCGATTCAGTCCACATGTCATTGTGTGGACTCCACTGAAGTTCAGTTTTGTTCTGCTTCATGTTGGCCCTGAGGTTTGCCTAAAGTTAGAAGCCTTTACAGGACAATGATACCACTGTGGTGATATGGACATCCCTCTCTTAAAGGGGCTACAACCAACTCCACACCAGCAAACAAGTTCTTTCTCGTGGCTCCTGGAATGCAAGCAGCAGCACTCAGAGCATGGCACTTTTTGTGACCAGAGTGGTAGCCACAGGAGAGTTTCCAAGAACACTTATAAAATGCACTTTCAGAACAGCCAAATGATTCCCAAACCTTGGCAGATTCTGGTCACACACTTTAGCTGCCATAAATCTTAAAAATCTTGCAGTGCAGTTTGTCAGCTTAAAGTTGGGACCCAAACCTTCCAAAACTATAAAGCTGCTACTGAGAGCTTAGGCATTCTCCAAGTTATGGATGATATCCTGCTCTCCACTGTACCCAGACAAGTCCAAGGCAGCACTGGCTTCACACAAAGGACAGCCTTACCTCTATACCTAGACACCAGCTTCCTCACTGCTCTATTGAGTCAAAGAAACGCTGCCAGTGAAAGAGCAGACAAACATTTCCAAGAACCAACCTTAACTAACTCCTCACTCTTACAAGGTATTTATAGCCTTAGGAAAATCTATGTCAATGTGACAAAGTTAAGTTCTTCCATCCAGTGAGCACACCCAAAGGCCTGGTTTCACTTGCCAGAAAGCAAAGCTACTTTCAAACCAACAACAGCTAGACACAAATCCACCCTTTCTAATTCTAGGTATGCAGAGTGGTGAGGACTGAGACAATAACTGGTTTGGAAGAAGAGGGAGTCAAAGGCTATTTCAGTGTATTCACCTGGACTCCTGCCCTTCTACCACACCAAAAGACTTGCTCAGCTGTGCTTCCCTTCCTGACTCATCACTTACATGGGGCAAGCATAGCATTTCTAGCAGCAGAACTATCACAGGTTGGATGAACTGAAGCACAGCCCACATTCAGAAACCTCACACCCAGCTTCTCCGTCTGCCTCACACGGCTCCACAGAACACATTCTCTATTTCATCTGGATCTAGATGTGTTACTGGAAAGCAGAGCACAACCAGCAGCAAAACCATCTGTTTTCTGAGGTGAAAATGTTTAAAGAAAAGTCAAGCAGAGATGGCAGTTGCAGTTGTTTGCTCATCTCAAAATACTGCACAAGAAAGGAGAGCACAGAACTCTGCACGAGAATCAGAATCAGTCAGGCTGGAGGAGACCTCCAAGATCATCCAGTCCAAACTAGCACCCAGCCCTAGCCAATGAAGACCATGGCTATGGAGCCTCCTCCTCTGGAGACTTTCAAGGCCCATCTAGATGTGTTCCTTTGTGACCTGAACTAGATGGTATGGTCCTGCTCTGGCAGGGGGGTTGGACTCGATGATGTCTTTGGGTCCCTTCCAACCCCTAACATCCTGTGATCCAGTCTTTTCTGGAACACCTCCAGGAACACCTCTGGATCACACCAAGTGGCTTTTTGCTAATGGGATCCTGATTTTTCTTGCTAGACTGATGGTACCTTTCACTGCAGTACAGGCACACAGCACATGGACAAGACCTGCAGAACACTGTTACACACAAACCATCTACCAAGAGCTACTACAAAGTGCTTGGTCTCTCCCATACCTCCAAACGACACTTGCCAATCATAGAAGGAAATCACCAGGCAGCAACAATTCTTTGACCCCACCAGGAGCTGCAGTGACCCAAATCTGAGGACTAGAAGGGGCAAATCAGAGGATCACAGAATGTTAGAGGTTGGAAGGGACATCGAGAGTTCCAGTCCAACCTCTCTGCCAAGGCAGAATCCCCTAGGGTACTTTGCACAGGAATTCAGCCAGGTGGGTTCTGAAAGTCTCCAGGGAAGAAGACTCCACAGCCTCTCTGAGCAGCCTGCTCCAGTGCTCTGTCACCCTCACCGTACAGAAGTTTCTCCTCCTGTTGAGGTGAAACCTTCTATGTTCCAGTTAGTAACTGTTGCTCCTTGTCTTACTGCTGCTGAGCACTGAAAAGAGACTGGCCCCAAGCACTTGACACCCACCACTCAGGTATTTATAGACAATGATCAGATCTCTTCTCAGTCTTCTCTTCTCCAGACTAAACAGCTCCAAGTCTTTCAGTGTCTCTTTGTAGGGGAGATGCTCAAGTCCCCCAGTCACCCTTGTGGCTCTTCCACTGGACTCTTTCCAGCAGGTCTCTGTCTCTCTTGAATTGGGGAGCCCAAAATCAGATCTACCCTTCCACCTCCAATCTCCTCCAAAACCAAATGGTTTAAGGAATAAATCACAACACATTTTTCCAAGGTCACCTGACATTAGGCTTGGCCTGCTTTACTTCTCATCCCTAACGAATTAAAGGATGCAAACACTTCAGGTCCCAGCACGACCCTGTAACAGTGTGGGTGCAGAGGATTTCCTGCAGGGTGAAGGCTGCAGCTGGCGCTCACTTACTGCTTTCCGCTTGAGGATGCAGTCCAGCCGCCAGCGATTGCCTTCCACAACAGGTCGTTTCATGAAGATTTCTGGGCTCAGCCTAAGAAAATAAAAGGAGGTTGGGAAAACCCACAGCATTTGTCATCTGCAAACAAAGCAGTGGCCTCAATAATCATCCTGGGATGCAAAACCAGTTTATAGAAAGCGGATGTGAAGGCTCATATCCTACAAGGATGCATTCTCCAGCGCAGCATGCCCTCCAAAAAGCACGTCAGGATCTTTGTGGTTTTAGCAACAGAGCATTACAGGGGGCAAGGGATGTGTCTAGAGCATTCATCTTGGCGTGCAGCAACCCAGGAGACCAAGTGTAACAGTGATTTACAAACAGGGAAACTTGGACTCCATCGGTGGAAGAAAAGATACAATAACAACAACAAGAAAAGCTCGAGGTAGATTTGAAAGGAATATGTAGACAGAGAAAAAAATCAGAGTGGGATTTCAGCTCTCCTGGTACGTAGGCTGAGCAGCAGAGACTTGTGCTGATTTGTCCTTGCTGCTGAAATACAAAGCTATGTGATCTCTCCACAGCTCATTTTATTGATTCATAGCTTTAAAACAGATGCTGAATTATTCCTCCTAATCCTTAACTCTCTTGCTTGCACCAAGCATCAGAGCTTGTGCTTAGGTAAAGCACGTTGCTCCAGCCTAAAAGCCACGCTTCTGACTACAGCTTTTTTTACCTGAAACCCCAAGTTTCAGCTGAGTTTTGGAATTCTAACATACATTATCAATTGTCTGAATAAAGCACTAGGAGCGAACCAGTCCGAAATGTGAAGCTTGGTGTTGCAAATGAGGACCCAGGAGCACTGGGTTTATCTATGGTCTTGTTAAGATTCAGGTTTGCCCTGGTAAATATTAACATCATATTTAGTCTTCTCATAAGAACTAATCCTCTGAGTTCCTACAGCCAGGGGATCAGTAGGAAGAGGTTCATTATACACACGGAGAAAGAGAAGCACAAAGACATTGCCCAAGGTTAAAGAGGATGTCTGAGCTGTGGCTTGGGAGCCTGCCCTACCATCCCAACCCTAAGGTCCAGGCTGGGTCAGCCAAATTGACTCCCACAAAGGCAAGGCATGGACAGCTGCAGCTGGCAGCCAACCAAAACCCTCTGCCCTCAGCCTGCCGGAGCACTCTGCTGCCTCAAGCAGGCACCAGAGCGCTGCATACGCATGCTGAACGACAAGTTACGAAGGTGACAGACAGGTCCTCCAGCACGTACACCGCTCAGAAGGGACAAGGCTCCTTCTTCACTGTCTGGCTCATTTAAGAGCAGAGCAAAGTTACACTCATTCCAAGATGCTCTCATCACTGGCATGAGACTTCCCAAAACAGTGAGGAGAAGCTGAAAGGAGAATCTGAATCAGGCGTTTGAGCATCCATGTTCCTTTATGCACTGAAAGCTATCCCTGCCCCTGGGGTTTGCAGCGAGTCACTCTCCTGATAAGCATCTGAAACCATCACCTTTGCAGGTCAGGTGGTGCCTTTGTGCAACTTCAGGCCTCTCCTTGGAAGGAGACAACCAAGCTGTCGATTTCAAGCACACAATTTTGCTGCCAACCCTCCTGAAAAGGCCTTTGAATACAACACAAGGAGATGTTTGGGTGTGCTGCCAAACCATCTGGCTGCACGGCTAGCTGCCATACTGTAGGGCCTCCAAACAGTGCCACATTGTCAGGAACGTCCTAAGGGAGACAGTTGGTCAACAGTCAAATATGTAAGTACAAACCACCAATCTGTGATGAAAATTTCTTCCTTAGCTGCTTCCATGGCATTTGCAACATCTTCGAAGTACCACTTTGCGTTGACATACCTGTAAAAGCAAACAGAGCACAGGTTTAGGTCTCCATCCACTGTGTTAAATGAAGTCCATAGCTGAAGGCTGGTGGGAATGCATCCAGGTGTGCTTTGAACGCCTCCAGAGAGGGAGACTCCAGCATTTTAGAACCCTTGCAGTGAGAAATTTCTTACAATATCCAAGCTAAACCTTCCCTGCTGCAACTTGAGGCCATTTCTTCTTGTCCTACCACTTGTCACTAGGGAGAAGACACTGATCCCCACCTCACCACAACTACCTGAAAGGAGGTACTTCAGATACTTGTACTTTCTGGTAGCTGGGGAGAGCAAAATGGTCTCCCCTCAGCCTCCATTTCTCTGGGCTAAACAGCTCTATTTTTATCCTCATGATAATAAATGCTCCATGTGTTCACACTCAGACAAACCTGGGTGTTTCCTGTGTTATTAGGTGTGCCACAGAATCACATAATCACAGAATGATAGGGGATGGAAAGGACCTTGAAAGCTCCTCCAGTCCAACTCCCCTGCTGGAACAGGATCACCTACAACACATCACACAGGAACACATCCAAGCAGGTCTTGGATATCTCCAGAGAGGGAGACTCCACAATCCCCCTGGGCAGCCTGTGCCAGGGTTCTGTCAGCCTCACAGGGAAAAAAATCCTCCCTGTGTTTACACAGAACTTCCTAAGCCTCAACTTCCACCCATTGCCTGTTGTCCTCTCATTGAGTGTCACTGAGCAGAGCCTGGCTCCATCCTCTTGGCACTCACCTTTTACATCTCCATAAACATTGATGAGGTCACCTCTGTCTCCTCTTCTCCAAGCTGCAGAGCCCCAGCTCCCTGTCTCTCTTTGCAAGAGAGATGTTCCATTCCCTTCATCATCTTTATGGCTCTGTGTTGGAGTCTCTCAAGCAGTTCTATGTCCTTCTTGAACAGGAGGGCCCAGAATTGGACACAGTACTCCAAATACAGCCTCACCAGGGCAGAGCTGTACAGCACAAAGCTGTGGCAGGATCACAGCAGCCCCATCACCAGCACTGCTATTCCACTCCTGGTAAAATAAGCCTCAGCTTTTTGCACCTTCTTTAATTATCACTGGTCCCTACAGGCACCAAATGCTGCCAGCTCTATACACCAGAGCCAGTATAACACTGGCAGGCATGAGCTGAGGTTGCTGCAGGCAACAGTTCAGTTTTGGGCTCCCCGGCTTAAGAGGGACAGGGATCTGCTGGAGAAGGTCTAGCAGAGGGCCAAAAGGATGACTTGGGGACTGGAGTGCTGCCTGCTGAGGAGAGGCTGAGGGACGACCCGGGGCTGTTTAGTCTGAAGAAGAGAAGACTGAGAGGGGATTTAATAAATGTCTATAAATATCTGAGGACTGGGGGTCAGGAGCAGGGGGAACAAGCTCTGCTCACTTGCTGCCTGGGATAGGACAAGGAGCAATGGATGGAAGCTGCAGCACAGGAGGTTCCATCTCAACACAAGGGAGAACTTCTTTACTGTAAGGATCACAGAGCACTGGCACAGGCTGCCCAGAGAGGTTGTGGAGTCTCCTTCTCTGGAGACTTTCAAGGCCTGTGTGGATGCATTCCTTTAATCTGAGCAAGGTTGCATGGTGCTGCTCTCGCAGAGGGGTTGGACTTGACAATCTCTTTGGGTCCCTTCCAACCCCTAACAAGCTGTGGCCCTGTGAGGAGCAGCCCAGGCGGAGCGAGCGAGCCCTCACCACTTGGCCAGCGTGCTCTCCTGCACGGCGGCGTAGGAGCCAAAGCGGTGCTCTGTCAGGAAGTCCTTGCCGTGCTTCCGAACGAACTCGTCTATGCCCTGCCTCCACCACTGGGCATGTCTGTAGCTGTTACACTTCAAAATCAGCGACCTGCAAAACAGACCACAGCTGGGGCAGGATGCTGTTACCAGTTGTGCGAAATTAACAGTCCATATCAATTTTGATATCCAGGTGAAGATTGTTAATGACTATGACAATTGTTTAGAGGGATTGGCTTTGGAATGGGCTGCTCAGGGAGGTGGAGGAGTCACTGTCCATGGAGGTGTTCAAGAAAAGAGTGGATAAGGTACTTAGTGCCACGGTCTAGTTGATTAGATAGGGCTGGGTGCTAGGTTGGACTGCATGAGCTTGGAGGTCTCTTCCAACCTGGTTAATTCCATGACTAACATTAAGTCTTGCCAGAAAATTTAGTTTGAAATGAGTGGTTTGGATATTTATACACATGGGGAACAGGCAACTTAGGACACTTAAGAAACATCTAGCAAATACAAACATTAAATATGGGAAGAGGTTCTTCGTTAAGAATCTAGATACAGAATTTCTTACAAAGAGGCTTTGAGTATTTACTCACAAAATAGCATCAGACACTCAAAGGGAGTTCTGTCCGTGTCTTGAAAACCATTGCAGGCAAAGCAGAGCATGATGTGGCAGGGCAGGGCAGAGCAGGCAAAAGCAAACCAAAACAGCCATGTGGCAAAAGCCTATTTCTTGTCTGCCTGATTGCAATGGCCCCCTTGGCCACAGAGATTAACCAATCAGAATGGCACCTTACCAAACCTGACCAGATTAGGTGAAGTCAGGAGCTTGCTTTCCCTTATTTGGGAGGAGCCAGTCTGAGCAAATCTTGGATCCTCAAAGTGGAGGTCTCCAAGCCCTCTGTCTTCTCCCTGCACTCTGCCTCCCCTCGTCCAGCAGAGGGAGGGGGACCAGGGGTCATGCTTGGGCAAGCCAGAACATGTGTCTTCCACGACACAGGTGCCAAAGCCATGGATGTGCATCTGGGCTGCTCCATCAGCAGCTGAGCCCCTGGTAAATGCACCTCTGTCACTCCTTGTGTTGTTGAAGTGAAAAGTTAAGGGGGTTGCTTCAGTTGCAAAAGAACATAACAGCACCGAGCTGCTCAATGTAACTGCCACAGTGTTAGAAAGTAAAGACCCAGATTGACATTAATGGCAGCAGCTGAAGGTGGAGGGGAGCTGAACCTGGCCAATGCTGTATGTTTAAAAAGATGCATTTATACTGTATGCTACCACAAAACCATCAAGTATCACTTGATCCCAACACTCTGGTTGGGGTAAAGAACACGTCACTGCCTGCAGCACAAAAGAACAAGGTGCCTGGAAAGTTACCATAAGCAATTGCTGCAAGACCAGAGTCTGCAACTCACTGTGCTCCAACACCCCTCAGGCCTCAGCAAGAACCACAAGGATGGACAAACAGCAGGCTGAGGCTCCAAAGGCCTAATTAAGCCATAAGAAATGATCAGCATAATAGGACAAATCCCCGGCAGGGACCAAGTCAGCAGCAGCTGAGCCCTGTGAGAAGCTGAGCTGCACCAGTTAGCCCAGCACACCTTGGCAGCCCCTCCCAGAGAGTAGCACTGGTTCTCCCCCCCTAAATGAAGCCTGGATTTCTTACCTACAGAGATTGTCGATCTGCAACCCATATTTAGTCTCTGTTTCTTTCTGGCCTATCTTAATGTTGAACTCCTTATCCACCAGCAGGACAAAACTGATGGCCCCCGTGTCTGGCTTCATGTACATCAGGAAAGAGTCCTTCACCACCAGCCACCTGTGTGGGCACAAGAAACAGGTAACTTGTACCTCATGTTGGTCTGAACACCACAAGCCATGAAAGAAAGCTAATGAAATGGAAAAGTGTTTCCTTCCTAACAAGTGGAAATCATTTATCAGGGACAGGAAAGCTTTCAACTACAGAGCATATTTTCTTTTCAGGGCAAGTTGAGGGTATGGTTTTCTCCAGCAGCAAAGCGTTTGTTCCATGAACTTGGGTAATGAGTTTTGCTTCAACACAAGCCCTCCAGAGCTATTTGCATGACTCCTTTTCACAGAGGCTTGGAAAATACAGTTTTCCTTCTCTAACAATATCATTGAGAACCTCCCTTGCCTGTAAACTTCCCAGCCAGGTGCCCCTGCACTGGGCAAGATGCAACAAGGATTCCTCCATGCCAAGTTTGCATTCAGCTTGTATGCTCCATGAGAGTCACTTGATATTTCTAACACGAATTATGGGTGCCAGAATCACTTTCACTCCCACCAAAATAAATGTACAAGGCACTTGGGAAAGCTTTTATTGCCAAGCAACAGGGACCCTGTTAGAAACACATGATGGGAGATGACCAGCAGGTTTCTATATAAATACTGTAGCCTGAAGGCAACTCAGGGGAAAAAAAAACCAACACAAACCCAACACATTTTTTGCTGTGAATGGCATTTCTAATTTTTCCTCCCCACCCCTCACAGCATATGTGGGGGTAACCAGCCCCGCTCTGTCCCACACAGGTCTCTACCACCAGACCTTTGCTTCATTCTTCTGCACACTCAAAGCAACAAAAAATTATTGGGGGAAAAAAATCAATCTGTTCATCCTTCTATCTTTAGCAGCAGCCTCAGCTTCTCACCTACTTTCAGAACTCACTTTTTCTTTTCTTTCCAAGCCCTGAAAGAGTTCTCACCACTGCTTTTTGTTTGGTGCCAAAATACCTACTCCCTCTAGCTGGCTCATCATTTCACTCCAAATGATCCCATGGGACACCTTTCCAAGGGTTTGCCTTTCTGTTGTTCCAAGGCAGTTCTTCATGTCCAAGAAGTCCTGCCTGTTCCCATTCACACCACACCCCCACTGTCCTCCTTCATATCCCTTTCCACAGCCCCTGCGGCCACAACACAATTAACCTGCTCTAAGTAGTGAAGTGAATTTAAAGGTGTAAAAAAACCACAACATCTGCAGCAGAGACTGGGGCTGGCCACAGTCTGCCCCACGCTTGGGGTGAGTTCTGCTCCCATCTGACATAACTCTCTCTGGGGAATACTACTGCTAGTTGATTGTTTATTGATACCACGAGCCCCAGTGATGGGGAACTGGTGCCCCTCTTGTGCTGCTCTGCACACAACCCCACTCAAATGCTTCTCCCATCCTTCATCAGGCTCTAAAGGAAAACAGAGATCCAACAGAGCTGAACCTTCTGCTGTTCCCACCAAAGCTTGGGTGTTAACAGAGTGGAATGAAGAGGAGAAGGCTTTCCCCTTACCCCACACAAAAGAGAAAGAACTGGACATGATTTAATGATTCATCTGAAAGAAGGTCACACCTTCACCTCCTCGTGCACTCAGGGAGATCTTCTGTAAGACCACCTTAAGAGAGGTTGAAAAGGCTATAAAGGGATAGGATCTTTTCTTCAGAAGAGTGCAGAAACATTTTGGTGGAAGCCACAACATAAGATAAAATTAACAGCAGCCCATTGGCAAAACTGAAAGCCAGAGGTGGATAATGCTCAGGGAAGCTCTTGCAGACCAGGAAACTGCTGCTGTATGGCAAAGATGACTTAGTTGCATTTCACAGACTCATCATTCTGTGACTCTAAGCTCTTACAGACCAGAGAACCGCTGCTGTAAAGCCAAGAGGAGTTAGTTGCATTTCTCAGACTCATCATTCTGTGACTTTAAGCTCTTACAGGCCAGGGAACCACTGCTGTAAAGCCAAGAGGAGATAGCTGCATTTCTCACAAGGAATTATTTGTTCATAAGAAATATTCACTGCATTTTTTGGACACACAGACCCCTCCACAGCACACACTTCTCTGCACTGCAGCCCCAAGACACACTGAGGTCTAACACACAAGGTAAAGGCATGGGGACAATAAATTCCATGTTCACAGCACATGAGAACAGGATGGCTTGTAAAAGCTTTGGAGAACACTGGCATTTGAGCACATGCAGTAATAATGAAGAGGCAATATATTTACCATCTCAAGGGTTATTGCACCAAACGCCTGGTTTAATCCAGCTCCAAAGCAGCCCAGACAGTACTTCAATTAATTTGTTTTCTTTTTGTAAATTCAGGAAGGGGAGCTCAAAGCCAGGGTGAAATTTGGCCAGGAGAGTGCCACCAACCACATCCCCTCCTGATGGCACAGAGCCCCCAGAGTGCTCCCACAGCAGGGCAAACTGAGCACAGACCAAGGGATTCTTGCCCTTTCTGCCAGCTCAATGCTCTAGGAAATCCCAGTTTTCCTCTGGAGCAATCTGTCTCTTCTAGGAACTCCAAAGTAGAAGGCAAAAGCCCAGCACCCTCCACATCAGAGGATCAGTGGGGAAACAGCACATGGACACCTTGACCTGAAAAAAGCATGGCTTTTGTGGAAAAACAAGCACCTCCCTCTGACTTTTTCAGGAGAAAAAGACAAATGAAGGTTTTTGCATGTGTGTCTGAGGAGCACAGAGCCTTTTCCTGTCCCACAGTACCTTTTGGACCATCGGTAGCACATCCTTCCTTGGCCGCAGCAGTTCAGGCCAGGTATGCGGTGGCCCCCGGAGCGCTTCATGATGAATCCTTCTCTGCAAGGACAGACATACAGTCAGGGTGGGTGTCATGGCTCTGCTGGAGGGGCAGGGGAGGCTTGGGTAGAGGGGAGAAGGACCTGAGAGTCCTGGTGGATGGCCATGAGCCAGCAGTGTGCATTTGTGGCCAGGAAGGCCAAGGCCATGCTGGGGTGTATTAGAAGTGATGTGGTTAGCAGGTCGGGGGCAGTTCTCCTTCCCCTCTGTCCTGGTGAGGCATCATCTGGAGTACTGTGTCCAGCTCTGGGGCCCCCAGCTCAAAAAGGACAGGGAGCTGCTGGAGAGAGTCCAGCACAGAGTCACAAAAAATGATAAGGAAGTTGAACATCTTCCTATGAGGAGACACTGAGGGAACTGGGGTTGTTTAGCTTGGAGAGGAGAAGACTAAGGGGTGAACTCATTCATGTTTATAAACAGGTAAGGGTTGAGTGCCAGGAGGATGGAGCCAGACTCTTCTTAATGATACCCAGTGACAGGACAAAGAGCAATGGGTGGAAGCTGAGGCACAGGAAATTCCATGTGAATCTGAGGAAGAATTCTTTCCCTGTGAGGGTGACAGCACTGGAACAGGCTGTCCAGGGAGGTTGTGGAGTTTCCCTCTCTGGAGATAGTCAAGAACCGTCTGGATGCACTCCAGTGTGATCTGGTGTAGGTGACCCTGCTCTGGCAGGGGGATTGGGCTGGACCAGATGATCTTTCAAGGCCTCTTCCAGCCCCTGACATTGTATGATTCTATGCTTGCTGAATCTCCCAGCTCCTGCACCTATGGATGGCTCCTACTACCTCTAGCCATGGTCAAGCAGGCTCTGCACCATGCCCTGAAAGCTAGAAGGTAAAACCACACAGATTTAAGAAATGCAGGGCTCTGTTCCATAGCACCAACAGAAGAAAAAGTGGCTCTACAGGTTGCTGGAAGAGAGGAGGAGAAAACCTGCAATCCAGCCCAGGAGCTGCAGCCCACGTCTCACAAAGCAGCCCACTCCCAAAGCTGTGGCATTTCTAGCTGAACATCAGTCATCTTTTCATTCTGGATAGCAAAATATTTCCCAGCCAGTTACTGGCAAGGAAGGAAATCTACTAATTAGAGCAGTATTTATTTATAAAGCCATGTCCTTGAGAGATATCAGAATCATGGAATGGCTTGGGTTAGAAGAGACCTTCCAAGGTGACCTAGCCCAATCTCCCTGCAGTCAGCAGGGGCATCTTTGACTAGATCAAGTTGCTCCATCCAACCTGGCCTGTACAGTTTTCAGGGACACAATCAAAACTTAGAAAGACAGCTCACAACTCACATGCCCTTTGGTCCCAGGTCATGGATGAATGACAGTTGGTTTACCCCAATGAACTCCATCTGAAGAAAGAGAAAAAGAGATTCTTACATCTTTTGTACTCTGGAATCCACAAAATCTGCTTTATCAAAGTGATTTGTCAGAGACAGAATCTGCAGAAGATCCTGAGCAGAAGTTTTCCACCATCACTTAAACATCTTCAAGAAGACCAAGAAAAGTGTTTTGGTTTGGGGTTTTGTTTGATTACTCTAAAGGTAATTTGAAAAACACATTTCAGGCAACCAGGATAATCAAGGCCAAAAGCATCACAGGGCCAGACCCACCTGGATCACTGGCTGAAACAAGGAATAGAGTTTGGCATTGCTTGAGGGGATCTGTGTGAACTTGCCTTGCTGTCTGAATTCTCTCTCCCCTCCAGGGAGGAAAGGCTCCCAGGTCTCCCTCTGAGTGCCCCATCACAGGGATACACACCATCTGGGGTTCAGCACCTCAGCCCACGAGCATCCTCCAAGACCATGCAGCAAATTATGTACACATCACTGCCTTATCTGTCCACAGGAGCCAAAACTCCACAGGAAAGCCACAGCAGGGAAAGTTCCATTACACTCTCCATCACTTCTGCTGGTCTGTACATAGCTCTACAGCAGGCACAGCCTGGAGAACCCACGTGCCACGCTACTGGGTTTGGCAGCAAACCTCAGATTCAAGGAACCTGTCACCTCACAACTTCTCTGCTTCAGTAGAGGCTGCAGAGGAATGCTAACCACAAACAAGGCTGGTGAGAAAGTACAACACAATCACATTCACCTCTAAAAATAGGACACCAGGCGATTTTGGCCAGCAGGCTGTTCTTGGCACAGCAGGACATTCCTGACAGTCTGCTGGTGATTAGCCCTGGGCTCTGTGAGCACGAAGAAACGCCTGCCCCAGGCATCTGTGCAGGACAGGGCTTGGGCAGCAGCAGCCCTGTGAAGGAACTGCCCTGCAAGGCAGAGGCTTGCTGCAGCCAGACACTTTTAATCTATCATCACACAGAACTGCCCCAGTACAGAAAGCTGCTGAGGGCAGGGCTTGGGCAGCAGCTGCCCTCCCTTTGGTCAGGCAGTAAGCTGGAGGAAGCCCTCTGACCACATGTTTTGCCAACCAAGCCTGCTGGGACAGAAGCCCAGGAGTCAACTCACACTCCTGACAACAATTGAGACAGAAGACAGCCTTCAGGCCAGCTTCAGGCCATGCCCACCGGTGCTCCACAGCAGCTCGGGCACAAGGAAGGTCTCACCTTCAGGATGGCCACTGCCACCTGCTCTTTGCTCATTAGCAAAATCCCATTTTGCCCAGGAATGACAAGGGTGGACCCATACATCCCAGATTTTCAAACAGCAAGTGTAACAAAGCACATTAGTAAATCTGAGGCAGAAGTCAACCTTGAAGCTGAGGCTGCCTTATGGTGAGGCCAGCTAAGGCTCCCTTTCCAACATCATCTGCACTCACCCAAGAAGCAGGCAGTAGGACAGAAGTTCCTTCTCCTCATGCTCTGCAGTTCCTCAGACACACCCAAACTTCTTATGACAACGAGGCCATGGAGAAGGACAAAGGATCTGTTGTTCTCCTCCGAGTAGCTCAAGGACAAAGTGACCTCTATTTAGTAGAGGCAAATTTAATGCCCTTGGTTTTGGGTGATTTCAGCCTGTTTTCAGCAAGTGGCTAGAAGCAGCTACTCCATGATTTTACTATCAGTCTTCCTTCCTCTGCTCTCATCACACACTCTGCTAAACCACCAGGACTGATCTACCGAAGTCTGAGCTGTTTCTACAGTGACACTCAGAGCAGAACAAGAAGCATCCAAACCCACAGCCTATCCTCCAGACGCTTAGCAGAGGTGCCAACTGAAGTCTTAGGTCAGTTCTTCACCTTGGATCTCATTTTAAATTTCTTTAGAAAATGGTTGGCATTCCCCACCAGACCCATCAGAAATCCAGACACCTCTCCCAGTGGGCACACAATCCCCATCCCCACATGGCAAAACCCTTTGAAAACATTGGCTGCAAACAGAAAGCTGCCCACAATCTGAGAAGCACTACGCAGAGAGAGGGAGAATTGTCCTCGAAGAGCATAAGGAAAAAACAGGAGGGGGAAAAAAGAAAAATCCCTTGCAGAAACAGAGCTGTTACTACAGAGAAATGAATGAAAGGTTGGTTGGCAGCACAACAACCTGCTCTTCAGCCAAGGAGTCTCTGAAATGGCAGTGATGGTGACAGAAGCCCATCCAACACATTGGTCAAGCTGTGCCAATTAGAAGTCACAGAATTACTTCATCTGGAGCTCTTGGAGATCATTGAGTCCAACTGCTTACACAGCACTGCCAAGGGCCCCACTAAAACCACAGCCCTCAGCGCCAGGTTGTAAAAAGCCATCGACAAATTCCACCAGTCGGAGGGACAATTCCTCAGCACAGTGGAAAATGTCTGATGGGATGATTTATCCCCATTATTGCTGCGTTAGCTATTTTTACTGTTACAGTGCCTTCCAGCGTGTGGCACTCACAGCCAAGCCGAGAGGAGAGGCAGAGCAGGGAGGCACTTCCATCTCCTTCACGTCGGGATTCCTGTGCTGCACAGCTGCCTTCCCGGGGGGCCACCATCCCTGCTCTGGTTTCAGAGCCTTCTGCAGCAGAATATTTTAAGGGTGAGATCCAGGCCTAGGGAATGCAGTTTCAATGCCACAGCAATAAAAAGAGAAAACTCAAGCCAGATGGGAGCGAGTAGCTGCAGAAGGGGAAGCTATGGAAGGTGGAGAAGAAGCTGCAAGGTGCAGGAGGTGCGGTTTGGAAAGCCAGCAACGCCGAGCACCTGTGATCTATGGAAGCAAACATCTCACAGGGCAGCTCCATTTCACAAAGGAGTTCAGCAGCTCCACACGGTGCTTTCGTTCTGAATCCTGCTTAATTTACTGAGTTTAAAAACCCCATAAAGAGCTGATTAGCAGCTGTGGCTAGCAGTTAAAATGAAATGACACCGCTCTGCAGAATGATGTTGATTGGCAAAAGATGACAGCTGTATCCTGCACCAAAAAGAGACCAACCCCACGTTTAAAGACATATGGAACAGGTTAAATAAAAAAAAAAACACAATGAAGGGTTGGGTGGAGAACTTTGCCATGGTCTGCAGACCCAAGTGCCATATCAGAGGCAAAACAGCAGCTGCTTTCACATATCTGAGCTGTTCTTACTCCAGAGGAGGTTCTTACACTCTAAAGCTCATACCAAATGTCAGACACAGACACACTGCTCTGGCCATTCTTGCACTCAAAAGCTCATACAAAATGTTAGACACAGACACACTGCTCTGACCATTCTTGCACTCAAAAGCTCATACAAAATGTTAGACACAGACACACTGCTCTGACCATTCTTGCACTCAGAAGCTCATACAAAATGTTAGACACAGACACACTGCTCTGACCATTCTTGCACTCAAAAGCTCATACAAAATGTTAGACACAGACACACTGCTCTGACCATTCTTACTCTCTAAAGCTCATACAAAATGTTAGACACAGACACACTGCTCTGACCATTCTTGCACTCAAAAGCTCATACAAAATGTTAGACACAGACACACTGCTCTGACCATTCTTGCACTCAAAAGCTCATACAAAATGTTAGACACAGACACACTGCTCTGACCATTCTTACTCTCTAAAGCTCATACCAAATGTCAGACACAGACACACTGCTCTGACCATTCTTGCACTCAAAAGCTCATACCAAATGTTAGACACAGACACACTGCTCTGACCATTCTTACTCTCTAAAGCTCATACCAAATGTTAGACACAGACACACTGCTCTGACCATTCTTGCACTCAAAAGCTCATACAAAATGTTAGACACAGACACACTGCTCTGACCATTCTTACTCTCTAAAGCTCATACAAAATGTTAGACACAGACACACTGCTCTGACCATTCTTGCACTCAAAAGCTCATACAAAATGTTAGACACAGACACACTGCTCTGACCATTCTTGCACTCAAAAGCTCATACCAAATGTCAGACACAGACACACTGCTCTGACCATTCTTACTCTCTAAAGCTCATACCAAATGTCAGACACAGACACACTGCTCTGACCATTCTTACTCTCTAAAGCTCATACCAAATGTTAGACACAGACACACTGCTCTGACCATTCTTACTCTCTAAAGCTCATACCAAACGTTAGACACAGACACACTGCTCTGACCATTCTTACTCTCTAAAGCTCATACCAAATGTTAGACACAGACACACTGCTCTGACCATTCTTACTCTCTAAAGCTCATACCAAATGTTAGACACAGACACACTGCTCTGACCATTCTTGCACTCAAAAGCTCATACCAAATGTCAGACACAGACACACTGCTCTGACCATTCTTGCACTCAAAAGCTCATACAAAATGTTAGACACAGACACACTGCTCTGACCATTCTTACTCTCTAAAGCTCATACCAAATGTTAGACACAGACACACTGCTCTGACCATTCTTACTCTCTAAAGCTCATACCAAATGTTAGACACAGACACACTGCTCTGACCATTCTTACTCTCTAAAGCTCATACAAAATGTTAGACACAGACACACTGCTCTGACCATTCTTACTCTCTAAAGCTCATACCAAATGTTAGACACAGACACACTGCTCTGACCATTCTTACTCTCTAAAGCTCATACCAAATGTTAGACACAGACACACTGGTCTTACTTTGTTTTGCTTAGGCATCTTTCAACTATTGCAGCTCACACAAACCAAAAAGTTGAATTAATAAAGCTTTCACATGGAATATAATCAAGCCCATGGGCCCCATTTCCTAATGTTTTGGGACCATCTTCCCCCAGTTTCCATTTCCCAGAAACAAAGCATGGACAATTAACACTTCGAGATTCCCACAGCATTCATTTTAACAGTAATTGCCTTGAAACATTTCAGCCCAGAAGTACTATAAGAAGGTTTTGGGAAGGACTAGGAGCCATGAGATTTAATCTTTAGGTCACCCAGCCAAAAGGAAAATAAAACAACATAATGAAAGGCTGTGAAGCCTGGGGTCTGATCACAGTACACAAGCATCTACCAACCTGTCTGTGAACTCCACACAAAAAAACTCCTCTGCAGTGAGTGCTGAGAACCAGGGAGATGGGAGAAGGCTGTGAATGTTATCAGAGCTTTCCAGGCACAGAAAGATCTCTAAATGATGCTGCTTTAGTGGGTTTTATTTCCACAGCCTGCAGGAGTGTCACTTGGAAAGGCAAGAGGAAGTACAACCTCTACCCTGCCATGTAGGCAGTGTGAACCTGATTCTCAACCCACCAGGGATTTTAGGTCTGCAAAACTGCTACAAGCTCAACTGGCAGGCTCAGCTCTCCCAGTGCATGGCACCTCCACCATAGACAGTGTATGAAGTGATGAGCTTCTCACTGACAAATCATGAAGTAACCACAAAGGCAAAATGAAGTTAGTTTAAAAAGCAAATTAATTACATTGTGCAGGTGCAGATAGTAAAGTATCTCTTGGGAGATGTGACTGACCCAAGCAGGTTCTTCGCAAGGACCAAGGGTCACAGCTCAGGCAGGTCACAGCTTGTCATTCTAATTCCCTGTCTGACTTAAAGAGTTCAGGATTTCAGTGCATGGACTGGATCAGAGGAGCAGACAGGAGTCACTTTGGTGCATGGATTGGAACAGGAGAGCAGACAGGAGTCACTTTGGTGCATGGATTGGAACAGGATCGCAGACAGGAGTCACTTTGGTGCACGGGTTGGAACAGGAGAGCAGACAGGAGTCACTTTGGTGCAGAGGAGATAGGAGTCAAAACAGACCAAGATAGTTACTGCATTTCTCAGCATCCAGGCAAAAGACTTCTCAATCCCAGGAAGAGCAAAGCCCTCATTTTGTTCTAAAGGAGGACAAATGCAGTTCTAAGAAAAATGGCAGAAATCTGCACTTCAGTCTCCAGCCTGAGAGTGGTGGGGGTTGTTTTGGTGCTATTGGAAAAAAGAAAATAAAAAAGAAAGCCTTTTTGTCCCTGTGTGTTTTCTGCCTGCAGGACCTGCTGCACTTAGTGGTGCCACCGCCATTAGCAGCAAAGTCCTCACTGAAGGCTTTTCTGCAGCCAAATCCAGCAAAAAGCCAACAATCAAGTGAGAATTTCTGTGCAAAGTGACATCTGGCTCTGGGGGCTGGGGACAGAAGGGTGATTCAGTGCAGGAGGAGGGCAGCACCCCACAGCTGCCTGGGCAAGGCGAGGACTGCCCATCTCACCCAGCCCCCAGCATGGCAGCCAGCCTCAAACCACAGCCCAGTCAAAGGCTCGCCTACGTTCTTACACGGGCAGAAAGTCTCCCAAACACTGGAAGGAAAAGCAGTGCCTGCCTAAGAGTGACAAGTTGGATCTGCAGTGTAAAATAGCTCTCCCCCGCCGTGCATATGCTACTGATCAAAAGTGCCAAGTGAGCCCAGCCTTGCCTCTGGAACAAAAGAGGACTATTTGCTGCACGCAGATTAGCACAGATCTTGACTGTGTTGCTCTTTAGAGCCTTGAAAAATAGATCTTACGAGGGAGCTGAGGATGGTTAGTTTGAAGAGGAGGTGGCTTAGGGAAGACCTCATTGCTCTCTACAGCTTCCTAAAAGGACTTGTGGAGAGGCTGCTGCTGGTCTCCTCACAGGTAATTAATGATAGAACAATAAGAAACTGCCTCAAGCTGCACCTGGCTAGGGTTGGACTGGTCATTAAGAAATATTTTTCCCCCAGCAAGAGCAGCAAGGCATTAGAATGGGCTGCCCAGGGAGGTGGTGGAGTCACGAAGCCTGGATGTGTTTAAAAGTGGTTTGGATGTGGTGCTTAAGGATATGGTTGAAGGGTAGACGTTGTAGAGTAGGGATAAACGGTTGGACTTGATGATCCTGAGGGGCTTTTCCAAGTGGAATGTTTCTGTGAGTCTGTGATTAAGCTCCAGAGCCCACCCCAAAAGCAGCACCCTGTGAGCAGCACAGTTCTTTCAGCCTGAGTCTGAAGATCCCTTACAAGCCAAAGCACAATGGCCTGCCCCAGCTGAGGGCTTTGCCCCATGTAACACTGGTGCTCAACACACAGAGGTCTGCATTAAGAGCACACAGCTTTCAGGTACAGCATCCACCTGACATCAGCCATAAGCTGCCCAACAACCCTACACAACTGAAATCATCGAATCATGGAATCATTTGGTGGGTAAAAGCCTTTAAGATCATCAAGACCAAGCATAAACCCAACACTACCAAATCTCCCACTAAACCACATCTCTCAGCACCCCATCTACATGCTTTTAAACACCTCCAGAGAGCTGGACTCTGTCACTTCCCTCAGCAGCCTGTGTCAGGGCTTGACAACCCTTCTGTGAACAAAATTTTCCCGATGTCCCACCTACACCTCTCTCCTGCTCCAACTTGAGGCCATTTCCTCCTGTCCCATCACTTGTTACTTAGGAGGAGAGACCAACCCCTACTTGGATCCAACCTCCTTCCACAAAGTTGTAGGTGAGCAAGGTGATGCCTCTTTAGCTTCCTTTTGCCCAGGCTAAATCTACTCCCCTCAGCCACTCTGCGTAATACTCATTCTCCAGAACCTTCACCAGATTTGTTGTCCTTTGGGCATGCTCCAGCAAGTCAATGTCCATCTTGAAGTGGGGGGCTCAAAACTGAACCCAGTATTTCAGGCACAGCCTCACCAGTGCCAAGTACAGGAGGAGAATCACTTCCTTAATGCTTCTGACTATGCTGCTGCTAATACAAGCCAGGACACTGGTGGCCTTATTGGCCACCTGGGCACACACTGGCTGGTATGCATCCAACTATCAACCCAATTCCTTGGGTTTCATCATATTATATCTATGCTGGAAAAACTGGCTAAGCCAAAATGTTTGCAAGATATTTCTCCTATAAGCTGCATGTCCTTCTTCAGTCAATCCAACACATGTAAAGCTGATACTCTTTAGGTATTTAAGCCAACTAACTTCTACTTACTGTTCCATGGTAGTTCCTGTACATGGGCATCTTTAGGATCTTTGTCAGGTAGTCTTCCAGCTGTTTCTACAGTCAGAACATTAAAACTTTAGTTAAGATGGAGAAATTCAAGGACCCCCTCCAATTCAACTGTCTGACATTAAGAAACAAGGGATTAGACACTTCTCAGTTTGAAAGGGTGAATAAATGTATTATTATGTGCTCATGGAAGATGATAGCTCAGCAACACAAACAGTTTGGTCACAAGTTGCTTACTGTTCACAGATCTGTGTTTGTACCTTCCACAGGCAGACCTGTACTTTGGCACAGTTGCTTTAGAGGTTGACTTCTTTGTCTGAGCCTAAGGTTCAGAACAATTTGAAATACAGAACCCAATCTCTGCCATTTCTGGCCCAGACAAAATTAGCTTCTTGGGAAATCACAGCCTCAGATGCACCTGAGAAAGCCTATTTAAGTGAAACACCTGGTCCATGGGGTGAGGAGCACAGTGGCCATGACACAACACCTGAAAGCCATGGAGAGGGCACTGGCCAAGCCAGTTAAGTACTTCCCAGACAAGGAAGGTAGAAGAGAAGAAATCATGACAGGAGACAATCTCTTCTCACCTACATGGTAACGAGGCAAAGAAGAGATTAAGTCCTTTGGGCATGAGAAGCTGAGCAGAGTTCTACAGGACACAAAGCAAACCAAAAAGAAGCAAATGTCTTCAGGATCTTTTTCCTTCTCAAGATCAACATCATGTCACTGAGCTATCCAGATGAGTACTGGAGGTAGATGTTCCAATGGTGAAAGTTGTGGGATCCCACAAGGAAACCAAGGAGGGAAAATATATAAAGAGATCTAGAAAAGTGTTTTTCTTTTTCTCTTTTAAACCAACATCTCTCTCCTGGAACTTCCTGCATAGCAGTGAAGCCATGCAGAGCAGGGAGGGTTATCTGCACTGCACAGCCTGGAGACACAACCTCATGGGACTTGAGGTTCTCGTGGCAGAAAGCCCAGGGAGGGAGTGAACAGCAGAAAGAGAATGATAAGCACATGAACAAACATGAGGGTTTACAGCCTTTTTTTTTTTCCCCCTTCAAGCAGCAAAGCGGCAATGAAGAGGTAGGAAGACATCCACCCTCTTCACAGGAGGGCCCATCTGTTAACATCTGATGAAGTTACACAGAACACGTGTGGCTCAGCTAAAATTACCCACTTCAGCATCAAGAGCCTGACTGTCATCTCCTCTTTCAGAGGGGGACAGGACTGAAATCTTTCAGATTTTGATGCCTTCATCATGCAACTTAACTCAGTGAACTGCTTCTTCTGTCTTTAAATCAGAGCAGGTGGGAGGAGGGGAATCACCACTCTTGGCACCATGGTTTTCCTCAAGTGCAGAAGAAGACTGCCCATATGAACCACAGATCTTCCTCTTTGCACAGAGAAGTTGGTGTTAAAGCTGGACTTGTCAATGTCTAAGTTCGTCAAGCAAATCACTTTAATGGTGATAATGTCATAGGACAGTTTGAGTTGGAAGGGACCTTGAAGACCATAGAATCAGTCAGGGTTGGAAGGGAACACAAGAATCATCTACTTCCAACCCCCCTGCCATGGGCAGGGATACCTCACAGGCTCAGGCTGCATAGAGCCTCATCCATCCTGGCCTTAAACACCCCCAAGGACGGGGCCTTTCACCATCTCACTGGGCAACCCATTCCAGAGTCTCACCACCCTCATGCTGAAGAACTTCTTCCTAACATCCAGTCTGAATTTGCTCATTTCTAGCTTTGTTCCATTCCCCCAAGTCCTGTCACTACCTGACATCCTAAAAAGTCCCTCCCTAACTTTCTTGTAGGCCCCCTTAAGATACTGAAAGGCCACAATAAGGTCATTTCGGAGCCTTCTGCTCTCTAGACTCCCTCCCAACATCTCTCCTCATAGGGTAGGTGCTCCAGCCCTCTCCCTAATCTAATTCAAACTCCTCTGCCGTGGGCAGGGACAACTTTCATTAGACCAGTTTGAAGGGTTTTGCAGGCAACCTGTCTGGCCCCTCTGCACCTGAAATACTCCCCCTCCCAAGCACCCCTGTGGCCCCACACAGCCAGCTGGGCACTTACCCTCCTGCTGGAGAAGTGCTCCTCTCGCACTGTGCTCTCCGCAGTGTGCGGCAGGCTCGGCATCTGCCTCGGCTCTCCTCTTTTGATGGATTGTCTTCTCACAGTGTGACTGGAGACAAAGCCAAACCTTGGTGTCAAGTCAAAGTGCTGCAAGCATGCATATGTGCCTTGAAACATAACACTTCTTCTGCAATGTCTTCATTTTTCCTATCCAAGTTCTTAAAAACTGAGATAGCTGGGCAGGAAAGCATAAAAACCACCAAGCATGGGCTCATGTGAGAAAGCAGTGTGCTCCAACTGGCTTATAGACAGCAATGTAATCCAAGTGTTGGAGCTTGAGCTTTCAGTGTTCCCTTTCGCCCTTAAAAATCACAGAATGGTTTGGAAGGGATCTTCATGCATCATCCAATTCAACCCTGCAGCAGCAGTGAGCAAGGACACCAAGCAGAGCAGGCTGCTCAAAGCACCACACAACCTGGCCTGGAATGTTTTCAGGAATGAGGCATCTGCCACCTCTCTGGGTCAGTGCTTCACCACCCTCAGTGCACAAAATGCCTTCCTTAGATCTAGTCTAAAACTCCCCTCTTGATTTTAAGCCATCACCCCTTGTCCTGTTCTAACAGTCCCTGCTAAAAGCTCCACCTTTCTTACGGACCACGCCAAGTACTGGAAGGCTGCAATAAGGGTTCCTGAGAGTCTTCTCCTATCTGAACAGCCCCAATAACCCCCTTACAAGCCTAAACCCTTGTTTTAGGGCATTATGCTCCCCTAGCCCTTAATCTCTTCTAATTTCACCTTTTCTCCATATCACCACCCCATAATTTCTCAGTCTTAGGAGGTTCTTACTGACCTTCACCACTTCTCTTCCCCCTTACACTTCAAGCCATTCTCAGTGCCAAGGCCAGCCCGGGCAGGGCTCACAACCCATGCCAGGAGCCCCTGTTCCTTCCACATCCAGGCCACACTAGCAGAAAGCCACAGCCCACCAACACTTTTCATTAATATAAACCTTCCCCACATTCAAGGCAAACTCAGCTCAAAAGCTGCTTTCTGCATCAGCAGGGAGAAGCTTCCACCACTTCAATTATAGCTGCTGAATACACAGAGAGTAAATATTTTTGTTATAGCTGCTCAGCATTTGTAGAAATGAAAATATTTTGCTCTCTCCTCCTTTCAACGAAGTAGACTAGATGGCTGAAGCCAAACTGCTGTGTTTTCACAAGAGAACAGATCACATCTCCCCAAAGCCCACCGCGTCCACAGAGCTCCACACTCACCTCCTGGTAGGGATAGGGATGCGCACAAAGGCTTTGTACCTCAGCAGCTCCCTGTGAAATTCCTGGAAGTGCTTGAACTTCCTTTTCACCTGCCAGGTGAACTCTCCATGGGTCAGCTCGATGGTGTAAACATTGGGGCTTGGTACCTGCAGAGAGAACACCACACAAGGGATTTGAACCAAGTAATTTTTCTGCAGCTGCTCATGAAAGAGCCTACACTTGACTTAAGGATCACCTAAATGATGGAGTGGAACATCTTCCTTAGAAGGAGAGCCTGAGGGAGCTGGGGCTCTGCAGTTTGCAGAGGAGAAGATTGAGGAGTGACCACATTCATGTTTATAAATATGTAAAGGTCAGTGCCAGGAGGATAGAGCCAGGCTCTGCTGGGTGATGCCCAATGACAGGACAAGGGGCAATGGGTGGAAGCTGAGGCATAGGAAGCTTCATTTAAACATGAGAAGGATTTTTCTCCCTGTGAGGGTAACAGAGCACTGGAACAGGCTGCCCAGGGGGGTTGTGGATTATCCCTCTCTGGAGATAATCAAAACCTGCCTGGATGTATTCCTGTGTGATCTGGTCTAGGTGATACTGCTCTGGCAGGGTGGTTGGACTGGATGAGTTTTTGAGGTCCCTTCCAGCCCCTGACATTCTGTGACCATTCTGTCTCCTTGCTCTGCTTGAGGAGGTTTTATAAGCAGGCACATTACCTTCTCTGAAGCACTTCCCGAGACAAGACATTCCTGCTTCCTCAGCCCACAAACATGCACACACAAAATTAACCCAGAAATGGCATTTCAATACAGTTCAATATGGAGACAAAAAGAAATTTCTGGCAAGTTCTAACCTTCTTGGTGGAAGTAAAGCGCTCAACTTCCAACACGCGCACTCGAACAGGACATCCCGCGAGGTACGTCTGCGCGCCCGGCTCCTTGAACCCATGGGTGTGATAGATGGCAGAGAAGGGGATGCACACTGGAAGGACCACAAACCCCATTAGAGCTCCACAGCCTTGGAACCATCAACAAGGCCATGAACACCAGGAGGCAGTTACAATACTTGGCACTTGGTGCCAGGGTGTAGTGAATTGGAAGTGTTAGTGATAGGTTGGACTTGACAATCTCGAAGGTCTTTTCCAACCTGGTTAATTCTGGGATACTTTAATATAGAAGGATTTAGACAGCAGCACTAACTCCACTAAAAGAGATCAGGTTTTATTTGAGAGAGAGTGTAAAGACAAGTTTTCACAGAGATGTGACTTAGAGAGTTCAAATGCCAAGAGTCATGCCTCCTGGCTCTAAATCAGGGCCAGTGGCTGGGCTAAGCTTGATAGAGCCACTGATGTTGTAGTTGATCTGTTGGAAGGCAGCGAAGGGGAAAAGGATTTGGAGGTCCTAGTTGTTGGGAGGTTGACCATGAGCCAGCAATGTGCTCTTGTGGCCAGGAGGGACAATGCCATTCTGGGGCATTAGAAGGGCAGTGGCTAGGAAGTCGAGAGAGGTTCTCCTGCCCCTCTGCTCTGTCCTGGTGAGGACATATCTGGAGCACTGTGTTCAGTTCTGGGTCCCTCAGTTCAAGAGGGACATGGAACTGTTTGAGACAGTCCGGCACAGAGCCACAAAGATGATTAAGGGAATGAAACATCTCTCTTACAAGCAGCTGTGCTGCTGGGAGGAGACTGAGAGGTGACCTCATCAGTGTTTATAAAGATGTAAAAGATGAGTGCCAGGAGGATGGAGACAGGCCCTGCTCTGTGGTGCCAGATGATAGGCCTGAGGCACAGCAAGTTTCATTTAAACATGAGGTGGATTTTTTTCCTTGTGAGGGTGACAGAACACTGGAACAGGCTGCCCAGGGCAGTTGTGGAGTCTCCCTCTCTGGAGACATTCAAAACCTGCCTGGATATGTTCCTGTGTGATCTGGTCTAGGTGATCCTGCTCTGGCAGAGGGGTTGGGCTGGATGAGCTTTTGAGGTCCCTTCCAGTCCCTCTCTATGGTAGAGATTAGCAGTTACTAAATCTAGGAAGGACATGGGGTGAGAACATCAACATACCTGTGCCTTTTGGGTCATTTAGCACCTCTGAGTCAACCTCCTCTCCTTCAAAGTGGAGCTCCCTGGTGTCCAGGCTCTCAATGATGTTGTTCATGTCTGTAGCAATCTTCTTCAGCGTCGATGTAGCTGCATGGCTTTCAGCTCTCAGTGACATCTCAGGCACCTACACTCTGGAGCCACAGGGCACTAGGGAAGAGAAAGGAGCAGGGCTGTCATCACCTCTTTCACAACACCTTAACACAACATAGTTAAGAGAAACCGCTGGCAGCATGTAGACCAAACATCACCCCGGGTCCCTTATCCACATTCATTTCAGCTCTCCTCAAGATACCCAAATCACCCAGTGCTGCAGCTACAGAAAGCCACTGCCCAAAGCGGTGGAACAGCACATGCAGCTTCAGGATACAAGAGGAAATGTCTCCTGATGCTGGGGACCAAAGGACTCATATTCTGGTTGTACCTGAAAATAGAAAATTAACATAAGGTTTCCTTTTCCAGCTTAAAAGGCCAGCAGGTGGCTAGCTGTGGCTTAGGAGTCCTTTCACATATGGATCTCATAGGAAAATAAGGAAGCTTCTGCAGCAACCTGCCTGATCATCTCAGCTAGCTCTGTAATAAGGATTGTGCACCAGAACAAGCACAGACTGTTAATGCCAGGCCAAATCCTGGACTTAGGTCACAGGATGCTGCACTTCCCAGGTTGGGCTGCAGCAAGGAAAAACCCACTCAGAAGATCAGCAGGTGTTGAAGTGTTACTCCTTTGTGCCAATGATATAAAATCCTGGCATTACTAACAGTCCCTCTATTTCTTACACAGCTACCTACAGTATCTGCATGCCTTGTGCTCTCTCAGCTCAAAGGTTACAGCCTCAAAGAATCAACCAGGTTAGAAGAGCCCTCCAAGCTCATCCAGTCCAACCTAGCACCCAGCCCTGTCCAATCAACTAGACCATGGCACTAAGTGCCTCATCCAGGCTTTTCTTGAACACCTCCAGGGATGACAACTCCACCACCTCCCCAGGCAGCCCATTCCAATGGCAAACCACTCTCTGAAGGCTCCTAACCAGGGAGCAAAGCAGGGTTGTGGGCACACCAAAGCCTGTGGAATGCCTGGGAACAAAACTGGTGGGTGCCACAGCTGGCCCTTGCATCCACCCCTCCAACAGTCCCCCAAGCAGCTTGCACGGCTGCAGGGGACCTGCTCAGGGTTACCTTCAGAATGAGTGCAGTGGTGGCAGGAAGGCTGTTGCTTACTCTGGGCACTGAGCCAGTGGCACTTGGAGATGTTTGGGCACTGATGACTACAACACTTCCCACCTTTATCTCCACCCATGCTAAGAGCCTGAGTCAGCCAAAAACGGGGAAGGAAGCAGCACACACAAAAAAATACAGAAAACAAAGAGCCAATAAACCCAACCAACAGAAAAACAGAACAGCAGGGGAAAAAAAGAAATCAGGATGTGAGCATGAGCTTTCAACTACTCATCAATACTTCAAAGCTTCCTCTTCCTCCTTCCCCAGGCTCTACAACTCAGCCTAGGGCCACAGAGCCAGCTGCTGGTCCCTACACCAAGCCAAGGTGCAACTCCTAAGCACCTCCGTGATACAAAACACAAAAGCCCCTTCAATCCTTGCTCTGCAACGCATCTTGCAGCCTGACAGCTACACCTGAAGCTATATGGATGGGACAAAGTGGCCACACTTGACAGAAACCAATACAAGGATGCCCATTTCACAGAATTGTCAGGGCTGGAAGTGACCTCAAGGCTCACCTGGTTCCAATCCCCCTGATGCAGGCAGGGACACCTACTAGACCAGGTTTATACTCATGAAAGCTTTTACCTGCCGTGGAAGAATGATTTTCTTTAAAAAAGACCAAAGTGTGACATTTCTGGGGTTAAATTCTGCAAAGAACACTGTGCAGCTATGCTGTGGAGCTCACTCAAGGATCTGGCTATGCCAAAATGTGGCAGTAACTTCACATTTTAATAATTCATGTGTTTGGCTACTTGTAAAAGAACATTCCTTATTATTGTTTCCTCTTGAAGCCAGCACATCACTGTATTACTACATAAGGCTGCTATCATGTAAGCCCCAAAACATGTCAAAATCTGCTGCCTTCAGAGAAAGAAAGAAATTTATCTGCACACAGACATGAATCCAGAAAAACTGGGCTAGTGTCTTCTCTCATACCAAAGCAAAGGCAGAATCAGCAGCTTCATCTTGGGTGTGAGCTCCAAGCATGTTGAGGACAGCTCTGCCACCTTCCACTGGTGGCTGGGAATGCCACCCTCACACAGAATGCTATAGGACCAGGCTGGGGTTTCCTAGGCTGGCATGTCAGGAGATCTGGACAGACTGGAGAGCTGGGCACAGAGGAATCAAATGAGGTTCAACAAGGACAAATACAGAGTCCTGCACTTGGAAAGGAACAATAAATTGCACCAGTACAGGTTGTGAGGTGATCTGTTGGAGAAGGACCTGGGAGTGCTGGTGGATAACATCCATGGGGCAGCAATGTGCCCTTGTGGCCAAGAGGGCCAATGTGATCCTGGGGTGTATCAAGAAGAGTGTGTCCAGCAGATCAAGGGAGGCTCTCCTCCCCCTCTGTGACCTGAGCTAGATTGTATGGTCCTGCTCTGGCAGGGGAGGTGAGACTTGATGATCTCTTTGTGTCCCTTCCAACCCCTGACATCCTGTGATCCTGTGAATGATTCCAACACAAACTCACACTTGTATACTCCTGGGTACCTCACTCCCCTCATCTGGGAAAGGCAACTGGCATTCACCCTTGTAGATGAGCATACACTGAACCATGGCACAATGAAGTCACTGATGTCACTCGTAGCTCTACCCAGTTTGCACAGCCTCCCTGCAGCAGGAATGCAGCACCAGTGCTGCCCCACACCACCTGACAGAAAGCCAGACCTTGCCAGTAGAAGCTTCATATCTGCCTACTGCTAGCAGCACACCAGAGGGGACTTCACTCTCAGCATACCATAGAGTTTTGTTTCTTTCTAGCAGTGAAGTCACTCCACCAGCCACAGCTTGGCTTCAGATGTTTGATTTTCTCCCTAGAAAGCAGGCTTACATAAACAGAATTCCCTGGAGGAAGGCCACACCATCAGGCTTTTCCCAACAGCCCTGAGGGGTGGCAGGGGGGAGTTCAGAGGTGCCCCCACAAAATCCTCTTTTGTTTTCCACTCCACACTTCAAGCAAAGTATTTTTTGGGTCCATCTCTATCTGGAAATAAGGCAGTATCTTGCTTTGTATTTCTTCTGTTGTATTCACAATCAGAAAGAGAACAGCTTGGGGTTTTGTTTGTTTGGTTTGTTCTTTTCAGGCTGAAGAGATGCTCCATGGAAACTTGATGCACTTTCTAGAAGAAGAGGTTTGCACAGTCCAAGAACACAAGCCCACACACTTTCACATAGAATTAGTCAGGGTTGGAAGGGAACACAAGGATCACCTAGTTCCAAGCTCCCTGCCAGGGGCAGGGACACCTCACATAGATCAGGCTGTCTAAAGCCTCATCCAGCCCAGCCTTAAACACCTCCAGGGATGAGGCTTCCACCTGGGCAACTCATCCAAGGGTCTCACCACCCTCATGCTGAAGATCATCTCTCTAACATCCAGTCTGAATCGACCCAACTGCCCTCCTCTCCAGACTGAACAGCCCCAACTGCCTCAGTCTGTCATCACAGGAGGTGCTCCAGCGCTCTGATCATCCTCATGGCCCTCCCCTGGACACCTTCCAGCACACCCACACCCCTCCTATAACAGAGGCTCCAGAACTGGATGCAGTACTCCAGGTAGGGTCTCAGCAGTGCTGTGCCAGCAAGTCACCCTTGAAGGAAACCAGCAGACAAACAGCACAGGCTGGAGGAAGAGCCCACGGACAGGAGCCAAGATGGCAAGGATGTGCATCCTCCTCCTCCCCCCACGTGGTGCCAGGTACAGCCAGGCTCCTTTCGGCACAGCAATCGATGCGGGCAGTTAATGGCTGAGCAATTAACCACTGCCGGCAAAGACTTGCCGAGGAGCGCAGCAGGGCTGCACAACTCAGGGGGTTCTCACTGGTTTGTTGCTTTTTAAAACTCAAGCTATTGTCACAGCTGGCACAGACAAGTTCTCAGCTGGCCTCAGCAGCAAGATTCCTCCGTGTCAAAATCGGAGCCAGGCTCCAGAGGAAGAAAACCTGACTTGTGCTCTTGGCCCCAGCAGAAGCCCCACGGAGCCGGGCAGCAGCTGAGCGTCCCAGCAGAGCAAAGGGCACAGGGTAAAACCAGTTCAGGCAGGCAGGGCAGCACCTAGGTCAGGTGGAAATTCATCTCATCCCTCTGAAAGCTTCTGCAGAACGCGTTATAAAGCTCTGCCTCCTAAGAGCTCCTTAACCTCTGCCAGTTTTCAAGCAGACACTCTGCATCCCCACAGGCAGGCTGAGGAATGCACCCGGGTTAATCTGCAACAGCCTGGGTGCAAACCTGTGCCAAGCACAGCTCCCTGTGATTCAGCAGCAAAAAAGGGCTGCATCAAGAAGGCCCTGTCTATCCAGTGCCACTTGCTGCTTGCTCTAATGATCGACTAGAAACAGGCTTTGAGAACTTGCTGCTACTGTCAGCTTCGGGGGCTGCCTTTACATGAAGGGCAGAACTCAAACGATACTGACAGACTGCAGGAGGGTGGAAATAAGAGCACATTTATGAGCAACAAATAGCATTTTGGTTTTCAGCTGCTGCCATCCAGGACAGAAAACAAACAGCAGTTTGTTAAAGACAAGCAAAACCAGAAGACAGTGAGACTGGAGTTTCAGTGGGTTAAGAACCAGCAAACCAAAGGCAGGAATCATGCCAAAATCCACAACCAGGGCTACAGTCTGCAAGCCAAAAAGGAAGAGAGGAAGAGTCAGGTCCCAAGCATTTAACCCATGGAAACACAGGGTCAGGACTGAGAGGAGGGAGAAGCACAACAGCAGTCTGAAAGGCTGTAGAAGACTGCAATGAAAAGAATTGCTCTCAACTGCAGGTCTAAAGCAAAAACTAGGGAGAAAAGCCCCACCTGATGACCAAGGCATGGGGCTGCCTGAGGAGGCATTTGCCCTCCCCAGGGCTGGAAGTCCATAAGCTCAGACTAACTATATTGACCTTCCAGAGGCATGGGAGGAGGAAGAACAGCTGCCCACAGATTCCTCCAGAGACCTCCAGCTCCCATATACCCAAATCTGGAACAGCAGCTGGCAATGACTTGTGTATCAACAGAGGGAAGGTGCTGCTCTGGATTTAGCTGGCTCAAAGTCTGCCTGGGAAAAGCAGTAAGGAAGAAAATCCAGTGGGGAAAAAGTCAGTGGGAAAGGTGAATTTCAGACAGAATGAACAAAGGGAAAAAAGAGGCAGTAAAAACTTGAAAGAAGAAAACAGACACCACAAGACTCAAGCCCCCCACAAGCACAGCTGGCACCACCTTTGTCCAGCCCAGTTTTCAGATCATTGCCTCCTACAGGCACAACTCAAGCTCTCACTCCCCCTTTGCCACAGCACATAGGCACCAGGGCTCTTGATCTGGTACAACACAGTCAAAGATCCACAGAACGGTTGGGGTTGAAAAGGACCTTGAAGATCATCTAGTTGCAACCTCCTTGCCCACCTTTTACTAGCCCAGGTTGCTCAAGGCCTCATCCAACCTGGCCTTGGGGAGGGGGCATACATGACCTCCCTGGGCAACCTGTTCCAGTGTCTCACCACCCTGACTGTAAAGAATTTCTTCCTAATATCCAGACTAAACCTTCCCAAGCTTCAATCTATTCCCTCTTGTCCTATCACTACAAGCCCTTGTGAGAAGTCCCTTCCCAGCTTTTTTGTACTGGAAGGCTGCCCTAAGGTCTCCCTGGAGCTTTTTTCCTCTCCAGGATGAACAGTCCCAATTCTCTCAGCCTGATACAGGCTGATAGCAGCTCCATTCCTCCAATCATCTTTGTGGCCCTCCTCTGGACCTGCTCCAGCAACTCCATGTCCCACTTACGCTGTGAGCAGCAGAACTGTGTGCAGTACAAAGAGCTGCAGTAAAGGAGGAGAATCACCTCCCTCATCCTGCTGGAAGAAACAGTGACTGCACCAAGAATTAAAGTTCTGCCTACAGGAAAAACAATTATTTCTTAAATTAATAAATGAAATATATTCATTCTTGAGCCCTTATGAATGCATTGCAAAAAAAGCCCCGAGCTCAGTCTTATGACTCTGCAAGCCCTCTGTCTAGTTCTGCAATTTGCCATTGTGGTTAAGCTTTAACCCCAAGTTATGACTTAGGGGCTCACAAAACTTCAGCCCTTGCTAAAGAACTGTGATTTCCTACTTGTTGCATAGGATTATAAGGGGGCAGCTTTGAAGGCATGGAAACTCAGGGCAGAAAAAGGCATATTTAAGTAAATATTCATGTGTTGAGGACCTGCAGCTCCTATCTGGACACGTGTGCAGCTGGTAACAGCACAGACTACCTAAAGTAAAGCCAGGCCAAGTTTATTCTCTTGCATGTATTGACAAGCTCAGATAATCACTGCTTAATGAGGTTATGATGCTGATGAGCACCACGCAGAGCTAGGAAACCGAGAAAGCCTTCATCTGGGAAAGGAGGGAAGAGAAAATCCATCCAATGAAAGCATGCATTTCCTGCTGATGCCTCCGAGGGCTTGATGCTCTGCGTGAGCTCCCATCCCCACAGCAAGAAACACCATCATCTGCAAACTGCCCGCGGTCCTGTTCCCATGACATCTCTCCTAGCACAGTGACCTTTTGACAAACGACCTCTGTTCCCATGCGTGGTTTTGTCCTGCAGGCAGAGCCCATGGTGGGACCCGCAGCAACCTCCTTGCTTGCATGAAGCAAAAGACAGGCTTGAGCTAAACCAGAGGCACAGGATGGCATTTAAACAAAACCAACAAAACCCAAATTACTTCAGCCATGAATTTTCTCTCTCCTCCTGCTGCTGCTGGGACCCTGGGAACCATACAGACACCAAGAGCCCAGGTGAGATGCCAAGGATATCTTATGCATGATGCTCTTTGCCCTGCCTGGTGGTGATCAATCTCTTACACATAAATATTTCCTAATTAATCATATCTGCAACCTAAAATGACTTTTGGATCAGTCCTTCATGGAGAAATACCCTCAGCTGACAAACCCCTTTTCTGATGAGTTATTTGCATGCCTTGGGAGAAGCCAGACCTGTCACCACCTCCAGATTTATACCCTGGCACACCTTCCTTCCACAGGCCTTGGCAGGTGTCAGACCTCCACCAAGCAGTAGAGAAACTTCTCCCAGGCTTGAGGTCCCTGCCAGCACCACCAAAGAGGGTCCTGCTTTTCCAGCCCAGGAAAACCACATGTCCCTAGAGAGCAAAACACACACCAATTTTACCTTTCAGTATTCTCTCCCCCACTTCTGAACCAAATCCAAGGGCTCTTGGAGGTAGCACACTACATTTCCCAAGCATGAAATTACAAGGCATGGGGGGGGGGGGGAACCATTCAGCTCTGAAGTTCAGTTTGTGGAAGCCATTTGGCCAAATGAGCAAGTGGGCAGCACACACAGAGACACCTCCTGAGAATCTGCCCCTCTGGATGCTCATTTCCCAGGAACAGTGCAAGAAGATTAGGGCTTATATCTTGAAACACACAGAACAGCCCTTGAGTAAGAACCAAAGCATTGGTTCCAGCACCCTGGAAAGATCTGAGCTGGAAGAGACCTGACATAGGAATCCAAATAAACACCACACTCAGCCATCATCCTGACCTAAGTTATTTATCTTTGGCCCAATCCTGATAATCCAAATATATTGCTTCCAAACCAGTTACTCTCACAAAGCTCCTGCATTTAATAGTAGTGTCTATGAAAGCAGGAACTAATTAGTGCTTCTCACTTCACTGACTGCAGCACAGGGCTCCTTTATTGATTTCCATGCTCCTTTCCATGTGAGGCTTACTGCCACACCACCAGCCTGCCTGGAGGAAAAGCTAAGCCATGGGAACCCACATGCCCTCTTTGCAACAGGGACAAGATGCTTCCAAACTGGGATTGCCAGGAAAAAAACAGCTAAATCTGTGCTTCACATGTCTGAGGGGTGGGTGTCAAGTGAATGGGGACATCTCTTTTTGGTGGTCAGCAGCAATATGTCAAGGAGCAATAGCTACAAATTGGAACACAGAAGGTTTCACTTCACAACATGAGGGTGACAGAGCCCTGGAACAGGCTGCCCAGAGAGATTGTGGAGTCTCCTTCTCTGGAGCTTTTCAAAACCTGCCTAGACCACCCTAGGGGATCACAGTATCATCAGGGTTGGAAGAGACCTCACAGATCATCAAGTCCAACTCTTTACCACAGAGCTCAAGGCTAGACCATGGCACCAAGTGCCACGTCCAACCTTGCCTTGAACTGCCCCAGGGATGGCGACTCCACCACCTCCCTGGGATCCCTGGCAAGGAGGTTGGACTTGATCCCTGGAGGTCCCTTCCAACCTCTAAGGTTCTGTGAGTCTGCCCCCACCCTGCAGCATTTCTGGGTGATGTCCAATGACAGGACAAGGGGCAATGGGTGGAAGGTGAAGCAGGAGGAGGAATTTTTTTTCCACTGTGAGGGTGACAGAACAGTGGAACAGGCTGCCCAGGGGAGCTGTGGAGTCTCCCTCTCTGGACATACTCCAAACCTGCCTGGATGCCTTCCTATGTGATCTGGCATAGGCAATCCTATGCAGGGGGGTTGGACCGGAGGAGCTTTCGAGGTCCTTTCCAGCCGCTGACATTCTGTGACCCATCCCACAACGTTCATGCTGAAGGAAAGGCAACAGAAAACACAGGCGGGTCAGGGGAAGGGATGAGGTAAGGCTCTGGGCACGGCGGGCAGCACTGTCATTAGGCGGTGACTAAGGCACTGCTGCAGTCACAAAACCCCTCCGAGCTGCCTTTCCCCCCACACCCAGGACCAGCCTAAGCGTCAGGAGCTCCTAAGGACTCATTTTACTTGTTTTACAGAAGAGGGTAAGGAAAACATCAAACACCCAGAGATGGGCAGTGGCTGCTGATCTCACAGCCATGGGCTGGTGGTTGTAGCTCCGGCAGCACCCCCAGAGCACAGCCCTGCCCCCCCGGGCTGCCGCAGGAAGCTGATCCTTAGGTGTTTATCAGTCATGAGTGCCAGCCCTTCTCAGACTCATCCGTGCTTTGGATTCCTCAGGCGTGGATAGCAGTGTTTTAAGCACAGCACTCAGCCCCTGTGCTGGGCATCCGCCAGGGAGCTGTGCTCACCCCCTGGAGCACCACGAACCTTCCACTCTTTTTAGCAGGGACTGCTGCAACCGGGAAAGAGGCAATGGTGTTGAACTAAAAGAGGGAGATTTAGACTAGACAGAAGGAAAGCAGTTTTTATGCTGAGGGTGGTGAAATAGTGGCCCAAGATGCCCAGAGAGGTGGTAGAAGCCTCACCTCTGGAAGAATTTCAGGTCAGGTTGTGTGGGGCTCTGAGCACCCTGCCCTAGCTGAAGATGTCCCTGCTGACTGCAGGGCAGTTGTTCTAGGTGACCTTCCAACAGAAGCCACTCTATGACTCTGATGTCATCATGGCACATACTGTGTACCCCTAAACCCAGAAGCACTGCACACAAGAGCCTAGAAAGCAAGAACAGAGGATGTCCACAGCCTTCAGCACTTGGTTTCACACCCCCAGACACTCACTAGCATGCTGTAGCTTCAAAGGCAAGCAGGTGAGGACACCTTGGACATCAGAACTCTCTTGGCATCCCAAAACCTCCCAACAGAGAGTGGCCAGAGGAGTGCTGAGATGAGGGAAAAGAGGGGCTGGGAAAAGTTGGTTTGAAAAAGCACAAGCAGCAGGAAGGTCTAAAGATGCAGCACTTGAGAGCACTGACAGACACAGAGACTATGAAAAGCTTAGACAAAATCTCACAAGCAAGGAGCTTACCAGGCAATAGGATAGCACAAAGGACTCTTGCAGCAACCATCTCCACAACCATCAGAGGTGACCACCACAGCACCAGCAGGATGGTAAGCATCACTGCTGCTCTATACAGGTGAACAAGTCATATAAATACAGGACATATCTTCATGCTCTAAACACCTAGATGCCAACAACCTGATGCCTTGCATATCACTCATGTTATACTGGCATCCCCCCACACTGCATCTGCTCCAGTGACCACCACCTGCTCAGAGCAGGCATGCTGAACGGCAACCTGGCACCTTTGTCCCATAGCAGGGTAAGGTGGCAGCTGACAAATGCAAACAGACCTTTACTTAACTCCCACCAGCCAAGCTGAACCAGGGAATGCTCTGCTGCCTGCACTACTCACACTCAGGATTTGGGAGACTGCACTGAGGTCTCTCAGCCACTGCTTCCCAGCCCTGTTCCCTGCACAGGTCGTGTCTGTTCTATAGCAAGGCAGAGAGCACAGGTAGAATCACAGAATGGTAGGGGATGGAAGGGACCCCTGGAGATGTATTACTAATGCAGCTGTACCTAGATCAGGTGGTACAGGAGCAAGCCCTGGTGTGTTTTCAAAGTGTCCAGAGAAGGAATCTCTGCAAACTGGGGCAAGTACACCTCAGGAGGTCACTCTCCCTGCTACAGCTGCAACCTTGCTGCTTATTGCCAGGTTTATCTTAAGTGGGAGTATGATTTTTCTTCTCTCCTCCTGCTGATAAAAACCACATGCAAAAACACAAAGTGCTAAGTTTTTGTTGACCCTTCTCAAAGAAATGAGAAATTTCTGTGGGTATCATAGCAACAAGGATCAAGGCCATGTATTTTTACTAAGTTTATTGCTTTAATAAAATGCTGTTTCCATTGTCATGCCTTTTTAATAGAACTCCTCATGTTCATTGGGGAAAACCACCCAGCTGCTATGAGCAGAAGGCCACAATGAAGCAGGAGAGTAGCACCACAGTGCTCAACTCTGAACACCCCTGTGTCAGCAGCAGCCACCTCCAGCTTCCTCTCAAGTCACAGGCTGATATTCCAGAGGGGCTTTCCCAGCTTCAAGAACAACTACTGCAGAGTGACCACCAAGGTTTTGTTGCTCTTATTAAAAGCTCCAAATGCAACACACACCTGGGACACAAAGGTCCATGCAAGTGCCTGCCTGCTGATGCCCCATACTGATGCTTCGTGGCGGCCTGAACCAACCTTAGTGCCATGCATGTTGAACATGAACTTCTGCCAAGCTGTTTGCTTACTGCATGTAACACAGCAGGATGCACTTGAGCAAAGCCAAACCACTGTATGAATGGGAAAGGGGACATTGTGCACCTCCAGCAAGGTTACATCACAGCTCCTCTCTCTGCTCCTCAGCCAGCATCCTGCTGCTTCCCTGTCCCACTGGCATTCTGCATCACCCCAGGAGCACTGTCATCCACAGCATCAGTGGCTGGAGCCACTGCTGCAGCCTTATGAGATAGTGCAGCCACTTGCATTGTCCTAAATGCTTCAGTACCTTACCTGCAAGCCTGGATTTAGCACCTTCCCAAACTACAGCTCCCTAATTATCGTTGCCTTTTTTTTAAGCCATGCTTTTAAAGAGCTTTCATGCTTTCTGGCTAATAGGCTACACAAGAATTTGATGTCTCCACCCTTGGCTAACTTCTCTTCTTCAGCTTACCCACAAAGTCACAGTGCTCCATGGCCTCAGCTCCCAACACTGAGCCAGGACACCAAACACTCTATGCCCATTATATAATAAAGCATCATGCCCAAAAAGCCAGCAACATGAGAGAGGAGACAGCAGGCAGGTGCATGCCTAGTCCTGCTCTGCGTTTCCAAAAGCAGCTGCTTATCCTCAGCCACAGCCAACAGCAAGCACCAACATGGGTAGACAACCCTCAACCTCCCTTTTCACACCTAAAAATCTCCTAACAGTTCCCAAATACCTTGATCTGTGGATCCAGGATAATATGCATGCAGCCTTCCTGCTCCCTGGTCAGCTAAAAGAAGTAGCTGAGAACGTCTAGCTTACAAGAAGAAAACGGCTTGAGGAATACCCAGAGGTAACTGTAAGAGAAGCTGTGAGAAGGCAAAGAGAGCAGAGAGCTAAGAGAAGGCAAAGGCAACATTGTCCCCAGGCAGAGGGCTTCAGGTGGGTTTGTGAATCAGTCTCTCCTAAGGAGACCCCCATGAGATCTCCATATAACCTTCCATAGGATCACAACAGCATTCAGGGCATGGTACTCAAGCTACTGACAGGTTAATTTTTCTGTACTTTGAAGGGTTTGATTCATTATCAAAATGAAAGATAAGCAAATAATTACAGAAGTTTGTTTCTGCCTTCACAAATGGCTCTGGAATGACAGCAGAGGTTTCAGATCATCACCTCAGCTCACGCCCAGGCAAGTTCAACAGAGAATTGCTTATCATAAAGAAGCAACTTGCAGGAACAAAATAGCTCCCTTAAGTGTCTTGCTTAAATACAACTGAACACCAGCAAATTTATGCAAAACAACTCATTTACACACATTGACAGCACTGACAGCTTCCTTAGAACAAAACAGGCACCTCATACGTTTTTTACCCCACTCCATTCCCACAGGGTGAAGGGGAAAAAAAAAGCCTCCATCAAGCTGGCACAGAAGTTCCCTGATGGCAGGCAGTGAAAGATGATGCTCATGTCTGAACTGAAATCAAGCCTCAGCTGCCTCCTTACTCCTTTCTGCTGCCCATGCACTCAGACCTCCAGCACAGTAGAAGCAATGTGGGTATGACAAGCCAGGAACATCCTGCAGCTCCTGGACAGTATTTCTAGAGGAAATCAGAGCATTAAGGTTACGACTTGAAAACTTAACCTCTCCAGCCATCAGCTAGCAGCTACAAGCAAGAAACTCCACAGATTGTTTTGCTCTCAACTGCCATGACCTTCTGCTGCCCTGAAAGGTGTCTGCAGGCAGTCTTGTGTATCTACAAAAGGAGTTGTTTGGCAAAAAGCAAAGCAATAACTTTGGGAAAGAAAAAAACCACCAACCCTGAATGGGCTGAGACAGCAGCTCCCATCTTGCTGGTTCCTTCTCTCAGCGAAGAAAATGGCTCTTTTGCCATAACTGATGCCAAAACTCAGCAGGATCAGGTCTAACCACAGACATTTCACCGTGAGTCATCTACTGTTCTTCCTTGGTAAGGCTTAGTGCTGGGTGAGACACTTAAACACACACCCAAAGCTGATTTTATTAAATAAATAAAAAATGTGAAAACAATAAAGTTGATTTGCAGGAAAACTGCCATGGAAAAACATATTTCAGAACATCTCATGGGAGCTACTTAAATAGACATTTAAGGGGAGGATGGGGAAGGAATGAAAGACCAATGCATTTATTTCTGTGAAGACTATGATGCTCTGCCTGCTCTCCAAATGGTTTCAGCAGCCTTTTAACTGTGACAGAGAGAGGACTGCTCAGAGGTCTCCTGGGAGACCTCAGTGCTCACCAGCTCTTCTCACCGCATCCAAGTGAACACCAAGCAAGGCAGATTTGTGTTCCACATGCAGAAAAATCAACTGCATTTTGATGCAAAGAAAAAGAAAATGCAAGCCCAAAACACCCACTTGGCTTTACCTCCTGTGTGTCACATTCTGAGTTTGTTGAGAGAGACAGAAATAGTTATTTACCTGGAAAGCAAGGCTGCCTTTAGCCAGGAGTGGGATGCAGCTATGAGGTGCTGCCATAGCCACACCACCTCATGTTACTGAATCTTGGAAATATCCAATTAATGACTCTTGATGTTTTACTTCTACCCCAGGGATTCCTGGAAGCTGCAAATAGGAGTCAGCCAAGCTGATGCTGAGAGAAGCTCATGCTGTGCCATGCAGCAATGCAGCTGGCACCATGGAGTCACGAGGGCTGTGTTCTAGGGCAGGGTGGGAACAGAGACCAGAGAGGAAGAATGAGAAATGAGGATTTCTGATTAATCTCCACAAAAGCCCAGCTGGTGAAATAGGTGAAGTTTCTGGGAAGCAACTCAATGATGCCACTGGTGGCACAAAAGAGCCCCAGGACATGCCACTGGCGGGACTTGGATGGGAGAAGAGCCAAGAAGCAAGTTCCCGCATGGCAAGACAACCAGAAACATCAACTGGCTGTGAATCACTCTCTTGCACAGAGGCTGTCAGAACTCTGCTCTGTGGGACATTGTCTGCCTGATACTGGCTTTTGTCTCTGCATGCTGGAACACTCAGCCCAGAGAAGAGCGCTCCCTCTGTGCCCGGACAACCCTCCCTATGGGCAAGGAGTTGTAAACAGCCCCAGAGCTAAGGAGCAGCACTGGGATTCCCTCCCCCTACGCCAGGACGAGCCCTGAGGAAGACCAGGAAAGCACCTGGCCTTATCAGGTGGTTTATCTGATTTGATTAAAAAGCAGCCCTCATGTGATGAGTGCACACACAAGGGCTCTGTGCCCTGGAAGAAATGAAAATCTCAGACAGGAATCAGGCCTGTTCATAGCTTGACCTGAAAAAAGCAATCAAGGAAATGACAATTTAATTCTTCTTCATCAACAGAGGTGGGAAGCAGAAAGCTAGCTCCCAATACCATGAATATTCCAGATAGCAGCTGCTGTCAGTATAGCCTAAACAGGGTTCCACGACTAGGGAAAAGGACCCTTGGTTTTGAGCAAATCTGCAAATAGCAATGAGGTTTTTTGATCTTCTCTATCTATCAGCTCTGCACCTCCTCTCTGAGGTTTCATCTAGCCATCCCACAATCACAGAGTCAAAGACATCCAGTCCAGCCATCAAACCAACACCCCCATGCCCATTAAACTATGTCCTGTAGTGCCAAATCTACACATTTTTGAACACCCCCAGGGATGGCAATTCTATTACCTCCCTGGGCAGTGTATTCCAATGCTCCATCCAACGGAGGAATGCTCCTCTCCTTCTGCAAAGTGTCCACCTCATCACCGTCTACAGTGACTTCTTAAAACCTTTCTCCCCAGTTCATCAGTTCCCTAGGAAGAAGAGCATTTCTGTTTTTCCTGGCAGAGAGGACAGGGAATAAACAAGGGATTCAGGAAGACAGAACACTACTGCACTGAGATCAGAAATGCCAACTGGCTACTGTGCCGTCAGCTCCTGTGAGAGGTGAAGCACAGTTTGCTGGAGCTAAGTATGGTCAGCACCACGTCCCCAGAGTGCAAAGTTGAGGTGTTAAGGGAAAACGGTTGCAGAAACCTGATCAACTGAAGAGCACAGAGGTGCCAATGCTGCAGGCAGCTTCGGTGCCCACTTGGTGCAGACAAGCAGAGGTGTGCCAAAGAGACACCACCGGGTTCATGCTCATCCAGCTCCACTCTCAGACACATTTTGTTGGCAAGAGAGCAAGTGCCTTAGTCTGCTAATCAACTCGAGACAGCAGTCTTATCTCAGTATTAAACTCCTGCCTCCCTTTCTGGCAATACCCCCTGACCACTTGCTGTGCTGTCACCCAGCACACCGCGCTCGCTGCCAGAGCAGCACCAAATCCTCCTGGTAGCTGTTCCCTTCCTTTCTCTGACCCGCTCTTAGCGAGTTTTCCCTTGCTGGTATCTATTTAGACTTGTGCAAGCTGGAGCTGCTTTTTCAATTGCAGATTTTAATTCTCAGAGGCAAAACTCCCCTCCCTGCCAAGGTATATGAATTCCTCCCCTGGCAAGGAGGCAGCACATGCTGGGGGGGATGCCTGGCACAGTCCCAGCTCTTTTAGGGGTCTCAGCTCTTCATCATTGGAGCAGCCACCAGAGAGCTTTCCCCCCATGTCAGCAGATGGGTGCCTGGGGAACGGGGCACCCCAGCACAGGCAAGCTGTCTGACAGACACAAGCCTCACTCCCATAGCCTTACATAAACCCCCAGCTTGGGCTGCTTTCCTGCTTTAAGGCTCTAGAAAGCACTGGAAGCACCAAATGCCACACAGCATGAAAGCACCAGGGGCCAGAGGTGTGCAAAGCACGTAGGACACTGGTAATGGCATGCAATGCTGACCCAAATGACTAGATGCCTCCCACTTTTATTGCAGGGGGAAGATCTGAATCCTGAAGTAAAATATACACATGCTCTTAATGTACAAATTCATGATCAGCACAGCCACATTTCCCTCCTGTCAGCTCCCCCCAGGCACAGGAACCAGGGTAAAGGTGCATGTTCCGTAGCCCAAAGGCCACAGCTGCCTCCTGCCACCCTGGGCATTCTGTGCCAAGCAGGCTGAGAAGTAGCCTGGCACATTTTATAAAGCAAAGCTGGTAAATAGAGCTTCTCTTCCCTCTCCCACCCTCTTCTTTCCATGACATCTGTAAATGCACAGATGCTATGTGGCAGACATTCATGGGTCTGTGAAAATGAGTGGCAGGGCTGGGGGAAACCTGTTTAAATATATATAGATACTTTGAAAAACAGATTAAAAATATTAAATTGCTAATTAACATAATACATAGCTCCACCCTGTAGCTCAGCAGTACCAAGGTCTGGCCCCAACAGCTGCCTGCAAAGAAGCTCAGGCTGTGTACCTCACACATCCCACACCTGAGTGTCAAAAAAGCACAGCAAGCATCACCTGAATAAGAACCAAAAAAGCTCGGGGTTTGGAAAAGAAAAAACACAAATAAACCTGGCCAAGGTTTTGTGAAGAGAAGGAACTGAGCCCAACCACAACTTCCATCAGACACACAGCCATGACTGAAGTCCCAATTGCTGCAGGAGCGGTTTCAGGACACAGGGCATGTGAAAGCAAGTTAAAAACATCTCATCAATTGTGAGCCAGACAATAGGAGGAAAAGGCATCAAGCGTTGGCTCTCAGCCTCAGCTAAGGCCAGGTGATTACTGACATTAGACACTCCAGTAACTTCACACCCAGAAGGAAATCAGAATGCTTCCTCTGCTCTGTTACACACAGACTTAGGACCACTGTGTAATGCTTGCTCCCATCCAAATGTTCTAATTAGTATTTTTACAATGATGTGCTATGAAATAGCTGTTCTGATGTTAAATTAAGGAACCACCTGTTTGCAACACCAGCAACAGAAGGGTGCCTCTCCTAACAGAAGGCAAAGGCTTGCTGCAGCACTGCAGAGCTTTAGTTGTTGCAGAGGCCAAGTTTGGCCTTTGGTGTGTTTGCTAGGTAAAGACAGAGAAGATAAATCCAAAAGCCTGTATCAACATCAATAACTGATATCTTCTTTATGTTTTCCTTTCAAGAGAATAACATTTGTGGCAAGACCAGCAGTTAAGTGCATTCCCCTGATGCTTCTGTCCCTGATTTCCTAACTCACTTTAAGTCAATTACTAGGGAGGTAATAACTGTACAAACCCAAGACCAGTTCACAACTAAGACACAGAGGAGATAGCTGCACTTCTCTGCGTGGTTTATCGAGGAAGAGATTTCTCCAATCACTGCTGGAGAGCTGACCTACTGTAAAACGTGGATTCTTTGCTGCAGACACACCTGCAGTCTAAAGAGCACTTCAATTACAGGGGATAACAATGCCAAGCTGACACCAGCCTTTACTCTTTGCTACTATTAACCAAAGCAGTAAAAACGTACAGGTGAGGCATGGCATTTCAGGAAGGAATTATTGCAGCAGCAAAGATTACATACCTAGCACTCAGAAATTTATGTGTATATATAAACCAGTATGTTTATGTATATGTAAACCAGTGTCTTCAGCAGTTTAAAGGACCTGCAGTTCTGGTCCCAGTGATCCCTTCCCCAGCTGCAAGAGCTCAAGAGGCACCTGCCTGCACCATCATAGTTTGTTGTAGGAGTTCAAGCCTTGCAAAACAAACTGACCATTGCAGCCCCCAACAGAAGTCATTTTGTTAGTCTTTTCTCAGTAAGTTCAACACTGATTTTCAATGATCCTGAAACCCTCAGAGTTACATAGCTGGACAAGATGGATTTTCAACAACCCTGAAACCCTCAGAGTTACATAGCTGGACAATATGGATTTTCAACAGCCCTGAAACCCTCAGAGTTACATAGCTGGACAACATGGATTTTCAACAACCCTGAAACCCTCAGAGTTACATAGCTGGACAAGATGGACTTTCAACAACCCTGAAACCCTCAGAGTTACATAGCTGGACAACATCGATTTTCAACAACCCTGAAACCCTCAGAGTTACATAGCTGGACAACATCGATTTTCAACAACCCTGAAACCCTCAGAGTTACATAGCTGGACAACATGGATTTTCAACAACCCTGAAACCCTCAGAGTTATACAGCTGGACAAAATTAAATGTTCACATTGGTATCTAAGTGAGACCTTTCAATCATCTCCAAATAGGAAAGTTAAACCTTGACCCCAGAAATATTAAAAGAATCATATATATAAAAAAATATATCTTCATTAACCTTCCTTTAATTGCCTGAACTGCAGCCTGCAGGGTGTCTGTAAATTTCAACAGGTCTTTTCAGAAGGATCTGGAGTTTTCCTCAGCCTGTTTTGATAAACTGCAACTCTCATGCCAAAGATGCTCTGACCAAGCTGTGGCTCAGCACCTCCAGCCAGCTAAACCCTGCACAGAGACGTGTGAGTGGGGTGTTGTGACAGTGCTGGCACCACAAATCTCCCACATGCTGCACCCACAGCTCTGGGGAAGGCCTGACACTTTTCTGCTGTCAAAACAGAAGTGCCCTGATTCTACAGGTTGGGTAACATCTCACAGCAAAAGAACAGGAGAAATGGCACTTTTCAGCCACAGGTGAGCTCAGTGAAGGGCAGCCATACAAAGGGGACTGGTGGCTGCCACACCAGTGCTCAGTACCCAACCCTTGATCGGGGTCAATGATTCCAGCGTCCTTGGGCAGCACTCAACATCACATGCTAATGCTCACCCCAAGGGAAGGGGCTTTCTCCATATTCACAGCAGATACAAGCTGAAGGAAGGATATCCCAGGGCCCAAGGGCTTAAATTCAGGGCTTCCCAAGTTGGGGCAAATCTGGCAGGATTTGGCCACAAGACCCAAGCCTCTTAGAAGCATCACAAGAACAAGTGATCAGAAACTAAGTTCCCCAACTGCCTGCAAGCCTGTGGTATGAGCTCACACTGCTACTAAACGCCAGAAACAGCACAGGAAGGAAAACACAAATTCTTCAGCAATTAAAGACACTTGAAACAGAGTTCCCATACCCCAAGCTGCAAACCCAGGCAGCCACGAAAACACAAAGCTCTTTGCAAACAGAGGCCGTTTGTCCCAGAAGCTATGGACGCAGCAGCCGCACCACCACGTCCCATTAGTTACCGTCTTCAGCTGAGCGTCAAACTACCACAGCTTCAGCCACCCACTTAAACTGTGTTTGTCCCCAAAACAGCCACGTAACGCTACTGGCTCCAGAGGCACCATGAAGATTTACTTAAAGGAGGGAACTGGAGACCACCTAGGGCCGGACACGTAGTGGGCACTGTGGTGCTGTGTACAGAGAGCCCAGGTCAGTGCTGCCCGGGCAGGGGAAACGCTTCCCAAGTCAGCGTAGTTGCACCAGCTTGAAACCACTGCCCAGGCCCAATCGAGGACACCTCGGGGCTAAAGATCTCCGGAGAGCAGCCTTCTCTGCCTGGAAAGGCCATCGTACCAAATCAAGGGAAACAGCAGCGGGCAGAGAAAGGCTTTAATGGCAAGGAATGGAGCCGGCAGCTCGGCTGAAGGGGCTGTGTCAGCCAGCTGCCAGCGTGTTAGGAAACTCTCAGGTTTTACCCCATGCCCCTAAACAGCAGCTGCCGACAGGGACAGGACAGAGATAGAGTTTCACCAGCTCTGGCTGCACACCAGCCCAGGACATCCCACAAGCGCGGAAGCTCCCAGTAAACACACCACCACTACCTCCGAACTGCCCTCGGCAGAGCTCTCGTACCTGACCCTGCCCAGCGCAGGGCTCAAAGCAGCGGGGGGGAAATCAGTAAATCATCGCAAATCCTTGAGGACTGACAAACCCCTCCCGCTGCCAAAGTTCGCTGCCCAGTCTCAGCAGAGAGCCAGAACAGAGGATTAACTTCAAAACAAGCGTCCTGTGCTCAAATAACTGCTTTCCCTCCTCCGCAAACCGCTCCCCCCCCCACCCCCGCCCCGAAGCCAGGCTCTCCACCCCGCACCGGGACAGACTGGGAAGCTCACCCCACAGACCCCTCCGCCTGCAGCCCAAGGCTGCACTCCGCAAACAAACGCCCCGCAAACTCCGTCTCTTTCCTCACCAACCTGCAGCCCCCATGGCAGAAGGTGCCCCATGGCGCTGGCCGACCCAAACCAGGCGGGTTTTGCCCCGAGGAAGAGCTGACCCCGCAGCCGGAGCAACCGCAGCCAGGAGCCGCCCCGCAGCCCGGCCACGCCCGGCCACGGCCCCTCGGCTCCAGCATCCAACGCAGTTCCCTCCCCACGAGCAAAGCAAGCAACAAGCCAGCCCACCGCTTCCCCAGCCTATGAGCACTTGCTAATTAAGGGGAAACCACTCCCCACCAGTTAAGGAGAAGACTAGGAGGCTGGCAGGAAGGGTGGAGGGAACGGGCAGGGTGGTTTAACGGGTTGTGCACCTAATCTATGGGGGTACTTGTGATCAGAGAGGGAAAAAAACCAACGAAAATATCTGACAACCACGCAGTTGTTTCTATCGGAGAAGAACTTTAAGATCACAGTCTGTTAGAGGTGAGGACAAAGTCTGCTTTTGTAGTTATTTCAACTTAGCAGCCCTGCAAGTGCAGGCAGTGGAGTGATTTGCTCCGTGCTCGGGAGCGCAGCTTTTCCCCTTTCTGTATTCCTCATCCAGAAGCCAAATGCCCCCATCAGGGACAAATCAGCTGGCCACCACCACAGCCAAGAGACTGTGCTTGGTGAAGGGAACCAGATGAAAAAAGAAGTGAGTGTAAATGAACAAAGAATTAAGTGCACATGCAATAGTATTTTTAGCATGAGACAAGCTAATAATTATGGCCACGTATTGCTTGTGTCTGAGCAGTACTTGTCTGCCTTTTCCATGTTACTTCCCATATGCCCTTTTCAATATGCAAAGAAGGAGATTTTTTAGCAAGAGGGAGAGAACATTTTTGTGCTTATAGAAGCATTGAACTGGCAAGTGGAGAGGCAGGAATCTTCCGTACATTGAGCAGTTCCAGCACGGTCTTGCTTCCTGGCACGCTGGTAAAATGCCTGGAACCTGTCTGCAGAGCTACAGCTGCCACGGCGACAGCTATCAGTTATCCAGGGGACATCTTGGTGACTTTTCTCAGGGTATTTGGTGTTCCTGCTTCAGCAGGATTTCAATATGGGTGTTATGATCTTTTTCTTCCTTAAAGGAGTTGTTGGTTTTTTTTTTTTTTAAGAGTGAGCAACTGAACTGTGGTCCTTAAATCTACAAGAGGTAAATAACGCAACTTGGGGCAGTGCTAACACAGGCTCTGCCCTCTTCTGGCAGTGTAATATTGAAGCATCTCCACGCTCTCCACCAGAACAGAACCTGCTTTGGTTAAGGGTTCACCTGCAGCACATCACCCCGGCTTTTTAACACTAGGTTTACTATGACTTGGCTTACCTACAGCTTTCTAAAGACAGCATGAGTGATGTGCTTCATGTTGAAAATCAAAGTCTGAGGTGGGTTCCCAGGAGCATTGCACCACAGCTTGCTTCAACTCAGTGTTCAGCTCAAACACTGCTACACTCAGCATCTATGGCAAGCTGTGAGTCAGGGTGGCTCACCAGTGCCGTCTGCATTGAGCAAGGGAAAAGGCAGCACAGACATTTGTAACACTCAGTGTCAGGAGAGAACAAAGCAAGGAAAAGAAGCAGGGTGGAGCTCTGCAGCAAAAAACGGGTGATGGGAAACATAGAAAGCCACCCTGTAAGACTGGCATTACCTTCCCATCCCAAAGAGAGGGCAAGGCCCTGCTCGAGGGGAACACATTGCCCCACACTGCAGAGAGGTTTCATGTGGGTGCCAGCATACAGCACAGCGTGCACCACAAATACTGGATTTTGTTTTGGGCCTCTCACTACTGCAAGGGCATTGAGGTACTGGAGCATATCTAAAGAAGCACAACAAAGCTTGTGAAGGGTCTAGAGCATGAGTGTTATGAGGTGCAGCTGAGGGAATTGAGGTTGTGTAGCCTGGAGAAAAAGAAGCTCAGGGCAGACCTTTTCACTCTGCAACTGCCTGAAAGAAGGTCGGAGCAAAATGAGTCAATGTCTTATCCCAGGTAACAAGCAACAGGAAAAGAGGAAACAGGCTTCAGTTGTGCCAGGGGAAGTTTAGGTTGGATATTAGTAAAACTTCACTTAAAGTGTTGTTAAGCATTGAAACAGCTGCCCAGGGAAGTGTGGAGTCACTAGCCCTGGAGGCATTTAAAAGAAGAGAAGTGTAGATGTGGTGCTGGGGGACATGTCTTTGTGGTGGACTTGTCAGTCCTGTTTTAACAGTTGGACTTGATGATTTTAAAGATCTTTTCCAATGTCAGTGATACTATGGGACAGGAATAGGTGGACAGATGATATGTGAAACATCTTTTGGGGCACTCGCCTGCCCAGAGTGCCCTGTTTCTGCCATCCTCTCCAACCACACCTCTGCCAAACACACAGCTCACTCAAGCAGGAGAACAATGGGTGGCAAGGGACCTCTGCCATCTCCCATCTCAGCACACCTCTCCATGTGTGTTGGTGCAGAGGGAGGACATCTCAGACACAGAGAAGAATGACTCTCTAGAGACAAACCCCTATCCATCCACCCAGCACTCATCACCTCTGCAACCAGCTGGCTGAATTCTGACACCTCTTTACAAATCCATAACCCTGAGCTCAGTTAATGCAGATTTCACTTCTCTGATGCTAGGTTCAATGTGGCAGCCACTGTGCACAGAACTAGACCAGGGCCTGAGCATGCTGGCCTCTACATAGCACAAGTCCTCTCTCCCAAGCACTGCAACGGAGCAGATTATCAGCTCTCCCAGGAGAAATGCTGTTGTGCTCACGTCCATTAGTGATTTGCTACACTTCCCAGAAGCTCCCCTGTCCCAGAGGCAACTCATAAAGTAGATACTTGGCACGTACCGTTGGAAATAACTCAGTCTCTGGAGGAACACAGTGTTGTCTGCTGGGGTTCTCTTTGGTTCTGCTCCCTCTTGCTTTTCGATCTTCAGGAATGCATCTCTCAGAGGATGCTTCCTTCTTTAGCGGGACGTGCTGGTGCAAAGAGTGGGTTGTGTGGCAGTCACACAGGGACTGCTGCTGCTGCAGTCTGTAACACCAAGGTGCTAACATTAGGAATCCATTTTAGCACTATTATTTAGATCCACTTCATTCATAGTCTTTAGAATAGAATGGAATGATAGAATGCATTAGGTTGGAAGGGACAATCAAGGGTCATCTTGTCCAAACCCCTGTGGTAAGCAGACACATCTTTAACTAGATCAAGTTGCTCAGAGCCTCCTCAAGTTTGACCTTGAATGTCTCCAGGGATGGGGCCTCCACTATACCTCTGGGTAACCTGCTCTAGCATTTCACTACCCTCACTGTGAAGAACTTCCTCCCAATGTCCTATCTATGTCTACCCTGCTCTAGTTTAAAACTGCTGCCCTTTGTCCTGTCACTGTATGTCTTGTAAACAGTCCCTCCCCAGCCTTCCTCTAGGTCCCCTTCAGATATTGAAATGCCACTGTAAGGTCTCTGCAGAGCCTTCTCTTCTCGAGACTGAACAACCAAACTCTCAGCCTGTCTTCATAGAAGAGATGCTCCAGCCCTGTGATCATCTTTGTGGCCCTCTTCTGGACCTGCCATATCAGGTCCATGTCCTCCCCATGTTGAGAACTCCAGAGCTGGACACGGTATTACAAGTGAGATCTCAGCAGAGTAGAGGGGCAGACCACCTGCCAGCCACGCTTCTTTTGGTGCAGCCTAGGATGTGGTTTGCCTTCTGGGCTGCAAGTGCACATCCTTCTGGGCTGCAAGTGCACACCTCTTTTGGTTTTTTTCTTGCTTTAAAAAATGTTCATTGCCATGCCTAATGAGCTGGTTGAAAGTACAATACTCAAGCATATAGGGACATCTGCAGAAGGACTTTTTGAGAACCTGTGAGCTTATGCTGCTGCACACCATACCAGATCCTCCATCTCAAAGATAATACAGGAAAAGAAAAAGGAACTTTTTTTTTCTTTTCAATATGGACTTTATCCCCAATCTTGGTCACCAGCTGGTGTCACAAATAGAGGGAGAGGGGAGCAGAGGGGCAGTAGCTGCTAGAAACTATTAAAATGCCAAATTATGGGCTCAGAGCAGGCAGGAGAATGAGGCAGCACAAAGACACCATCAACTTCTCCAAGCCTCTCAAGCTGTGTTCTTGCCCCCCAGAAAAGCCCTCCCTGTTTGCTCTGGGGCAAAAAGCAGTTTAGCCCAGGAGGGCCCTCAGGTTTCAGCAGAGACATGGCAGGAATCCCTCTGTATTTACCGAGCCTAGAAGTCATCTAAATACAAGGGTTTAGCTAAAGAGCTTTTCACACCAGGTTGCTTTTCCCTTGTTAAATGAGCACAGCTACACTTGTACAAACTCCAGTGCTGTGCTGTTCCCAGTGTTACAAATCACAGGCTGTTCTCCAGCCTGGTGCTGCTGAACTGCTGTGCTTCAGCTCACACCACTCACAGCAACTGACATGTTCCTGGTGGAGCATCTGAGATGACAAAACCAGCCAAACATCAGTTGCTTGATTTGAGCTTCCTTTTGCCTACCCTTCATGTCTGCAAGACCTTTTCCCTCCTTGTATGTCCTCTTCAGTCAACCAAAGAGGCTTCCTGGCCCTGGTGTGGGTTATGCTGATGCCTCTGCAAAGCCATGGGCACAGGAAGGGTCCTAGGGAAAAGTTTACCCTGAGTTGGGTTCCATTTGGGAAGGAACCTGCAGAGCCCCAGGGGAGGGAGGTAGCAGCTGCACCACCTGGCAGTGAGGCAAGGGCTGGCTCTGGCATCACATAAGGCTTGCAAGCTCCAGCATGGGACATCACCACACCCCTTACTCCTGTCTCCAGCCTCTGCTGAAGTCAGACTGTCTTTGGGTCTCTGTGTAGTGGTGGATCTACCACTCCTCTGCCAAGTTTCTAAGTGGTCATTACCTTGCCCCATAACACGGTGGCTACCTCTTTTGGTCAGCAGGGCTGCTGTACCCTCTGTACCTGAGTGTCATCTGGGACTAGAATGTTTTGCTGTAACCATTTCACAGCAATGTAACAGGAAAGGGCCTCTCTCCTGAGGTGTACCAAGGGACAGGGCAGAACATTGCCCAGCTCCTACTGCCAAGACCACCACAACATTCACCATGGGTGAGTGAAGCCTCCTGGATGGGTGTAGCAGACATCACGTTAAAACCCCATAGGGTCCATGCTGGGGCAGCCACTGATGGTGCTGGCAAGGAAGGAGCAGCCCAGGCACCACCTAACACAGGCTAACTGGCACTAAGCCACATACATGCACAAAAAAAAGAGCCATTTTTAGTGTTAGCCCCTTAAGACCAGCACAGCAAAAGGAAACTGAGCAGGGTGTGGTGTAAATCACATTGTCAAGTTATGCCTTAGTTTTCCTCCCCCCTTCAAGGACTGCAATTGTCCTGACTTTGGAGGAAGAGGCAGAGAAAGGAGTTCTGATGAAAGACACTTAAACATGACAGGCTGACTTGGCCACGGTGCCTCCTGGGAGTTGTAGTCATATCTTCTCCCACCCAGATCACTCCTCCTGGCACAGCTCAGTCATGTTCCCCATGACACATCTGCAACCCCGTCCCAGACTCCCCCATCTGCACAGCCAGTGGACAGCAGGACCCTTGGACAGTAGGTGCTACAAGGCAGCCCCGAGGCTGCTCAGGATTCAAATCTTACGAGGTTTGGCCAGAATATTTCAGTTCTCTTTCACACCCTCCCCCTCTGGTAGAATTCCCATGGAAACAAAAACAAAGCTTTCGCTGTTTGGGTTTGGTTGGGTTTTTGATTCCTCTTCTTGAGGAGGGGGTGAATGAAGTGGGTAAACGAAAAGCTAAAATAAATATAATGCATGCATGGGAAAAACCCCACGAGATACCACTCCTAGCTTGATCTTCCCTGCAGTGGTTCATCTCTGATGTCACCCATTAAGATCCTCAGGGGACATAAAAATGAGCCTCAGGGGACAGAAATGGGCCTCAGAAATGAAAGAACAGATTATTTCTAGAACTGCCAACTTACTTTTGGGCAGGAGAAAAAACAACCCCAAAGCCTCCCACTCATTTCCTCCCTGGCACCTCATTCTGCAGACACCTGGATGCCACCGTGTGGCAGCTGCCCCTTGCTGTCACCTCATGCAGCGGAAGGGCAGGGGCAGGCCTGCAGGGCAACGCACAGCTTTAAGGGGGGGGGGGGAGGGGAAAGGAGGAACAAAATGAGGAGGGGGGGGTGCAGCAATTCACAAAAGTTAAAGGAATGCCAAGCACGTCAGTATATGAAGCACAGTATCTGGAGGAAGGAGAGAGTGCAAATCATCTCCTTATGCTGTTAAGCTTAGACACACACTTGTCTTGCTATTTAAAGCCTTAGATGAATGCCAGGTTTGAGTGAGCTCAACGAGTCCATCTGAAAACAATTTACATGGTCCTCTCTACCACAGGATCTGGCCACCTGGCAGCTTTTAATGCCTTCCCATTCCCAAACAGCGAGATACCTCCCACCTTCACCTGCTGGACAACTGCAGCCCAGCTCTGGAAAGACATTTAGCTAACCAGATACCAAGGTGGCCTCCCTGGGGTCCAAAGCAGCTATGAGGTGGGGACACAGGCTGGCAGGGTGTTCAGTATTGCTGCCCTCTTCCCCTTTCCATCCACACAGGAACTGGTGATGGGTGCAACCCTGGCTCTGCTGAAGATCACAGAACCATGCAGGCTGGCAAAGCTCCTCAGCATCACCAAATCCAACCTAGACCCCTACTCTACAAGATTCACCTTTAACAATAACCCTAAGCACCACATCCAAACCACTCCTAAACACATCCAGGGTTCGTGACTCCACCATCTCCCTGGGCAACTCATTCCAGTGCCTGACCACTCTCTCCATGAAAAACTTTTCTTAATGTCCAATCTAAACCTCCTCAGCTTGAGGCCATTCCCCTTGTTCTGTCTCCAGTTACCTGTGAGAAGAGACCAACAGCAGCCTCTCCACGATGTCCCTTCAGGTAGTTGTAGACAGCTGTGAAGTCTCCCTTCAGCCTCCTATTCCTCACACTAACCATCCTCAGCTCTCTCAGTCACTCCTCATACAAGCTGTTCTCCAGACCATTCCCCAGCTTTGTTGCCCTCCTCTGGACCTGCTCCAGCACCTCCACTTCTCTCTTGTATTGGGGTGCCCAAAACTCAACACAATACTCAAGGTGTGGCCTCACCAGAGCTGAGTACAAGGGAACAATCACCTTCCAATGATGATGGTTGTGCTACCAGCATTGGGTACCTGGGCATATGCTGTTGGCCAAGCCATCCTTCCTTCTGAAGGATGGTGTCCAGTTCTGGGCCCCTCAATTCAAGAGAGATGTTGAGATATGGGAATGTGTCAAGTAAAGGGTGATGAAGCTGGTGAGGGGCCTGGAGCACAGCCCTGTGAGGAGAGGCTGAAGGAGCTGGGACTGTGCAGCCTGCAGAAGAGGAGGCTCAGGGCAGACCTCATTGCTGTCTGCAACTACCTGAAGGGAAGCTGTAGCCAGGTGGGGTTGGTTTCTTCTCCCAGGCAAGCAGCAACAGAACAAGGGGACACAGTCTCAAATTGTGCCACAAGAGGTCTAGGCTGGATGTTAGGAGGAAGTTCTTCACAGAGAGAGTGATTGGCATTGGAATGGGCTGCCCAGGGAGGTGGTGGAGTCACCCACCCTGGATGTGTTTAAGGGTGGCTTGGATGTGGTGCTTAGGGATATGGTTAAGGCTCTCATCTGGAGGTGTTCAAGACAAGACTGGATGGTGCCACGGCGTAGTTAATCGGACAGGGCTGGGTGATAGGTTGGACTGGAGATCTTGAAGGTCTTTTCCAACCTGGTTGATTCTATGACTGAGAGCAGCCCTACAGAAAAGGACTCAGAGGTGTTGGTTGATGAGGAGCTCAATGTGACCTATAAATCTGTGCTCATAGCCCAGAAATGCAGCAGTATCCTGGGCTGCATCAAAAGAAGTATGACCAGGAGTTTGAGGGATGTGAACCTGCCCCTCTAATCTGCAGTGGTGAGACCTCACCTGCAGTCCTGTGTCCAGCTCTAGGGCCCACAACGTGAGAAGGGCATGGACCTGTTGGAACAAGTCCATAGAAGGGCACTGAAGATGATCAGAGAGATGCAGCCCCTCTGCTGTGAGGACAGGTTGGGGTTGTTCAGCCTGGAGAGAGAGGGCTCTTAGCAGACCTTATTGCAGCCTTTCAGTACTTAGATGGTGCCTACAGGAAAGCTGGGGACAGGCATTTTGCAAGGGTGTGCAGCAACAGGACAAGGAGTTATGGTTTTAAACTGAAAGAGGGTAGACATAGCTTAGATATAACAAAGAAATTCTTCACTGTGAGAGTGGCAAGACACACTGGAAGACATTTCCCAGTGGGATTGGGGATGCCCCATCCCTGTCAATGCCACTCAAGGTCACATGAGGCTTTGTGCAACCTCACTTAGTGAAAGGTGTCCTTGCCTATGGCAGGAAGGGTTGGAATTATATGCTCTTAAAGGCCCTGCCCAACTCAATCCAGGGTTCCTCCCCTACCAGCACCCCCAAACTGTCTCCTGCCAGCAAGCAGCAAGAAGAAAGCAAGCTGCAGCCCAGGGCTGGGATTTGGGATATGTCTCAGTTTTCCCTCACCTACCTCAACAGTGCTGTGTCTGCTGTATCCCAAGATGCAGCTCCTGGAGTGCTGAACTGCACGTTTTATCACTTGTCCATAACGGGCTGTCAAGCTGGCACGTTGTTATTATTAGCAACAGGAAAGGAACTAACTGAAATATTCGAGAAGTATGTAATGAGCACTTGAGTAAGAGTTAAGTAATGAGTGCTGCTTCAGCAAGCAACCCGAGCAAGACAGGCTCCACCCATTTTGTTAACAGACAAAGGCTTATATAAGCTGGGTGTTACATAAAACCCCAAAATAGGGAGCTGGAACTCCCCTACCTTGGGCTGCTAGCGTGACTGCAGCCCACCTGTACCCGAGCTGAGGCTGAACTAGCTCTCAGCTGATGCACAGCTGAGGGCCCAGCCTGAAGCTGGCAGAAGCAAGCAGCACAGGCATGTTCTGTGTGTGCTGAAGATCACAGAATCACAGAAACATGCAGGCTGGCAAAGCCCCTCAGCATCACCAAGTCCAACCTAGAACCCTACTCTACAAGATTCACCTTTAACCATAGCCTTAAGCACCACATCCAAACCACTCCTAAACACATCCAGAGTGGGTGACTCCACCACCTCCCTGGGCAGCTCATTCCAGTGCCTGACCACTCTCTTCATGAAAAACCTTTTCTTAACGTCTAGTCCAAACCTCCCCAGACTCAGCTTGAGGCCATTCCCCCTTGTTCTGTCTCCAGTTACCTGTGAGAAGAGACCAGCAGCAGCCTCTCCACAATGTCCCTTCAGGTAGCTGTAGACAGCTGTGAGATCTCCCCTCAGCCTCCTATTCCTCATACTAACCATCCCCAGCTCCCTCAGTCACTCCTCATCAGAGTTATTCTCCACACCCTTCCCCAGCTTCCTTGCCCTCCTCTGGACCTGCTCCAGCACCTCCACTTCTCTCCTGTATTGCAGTGCTCAAAACTGAACGCAGCACTCAAGATGTGTCCTCACCAAAGCTGAGCACAAGGGGACAATCACCTCCCTGCTCCTGCTGGACACAGCATTTTTAATCCAAGCCAGGATGCCATTGGCCTTCTTGCCCACCTGAGCACACTGCTGGCTCATATTCATCTCCTGTCTATTACAGCCTCCAGATCCCTTTCTGCCAGGCAGCTCTCCAGCCACACTGCCCCAAGCATTGCTTGGGGTTGTTGTGACACCAGCCCCAAGTGCGACTTGGGCTGAGTCTGGATGTGCTTTCACACTCCTCTGGAAACAGCCTGTACAGTAAGATGCTTTGTTGTCATGAGGACCAAAGAACATACATCTCTTCCTGTCTTGCCTGGTGTGCCAGGACAGCCTAAACACTCTCTGATCCCAGGGCACCATCCCAAGGGAATCAAATCCAGAGGAGGGCTGAAAAGATGCTCAGAGAGCTGCAGCAGCTCAGCTATGAGGACAGGCTACAAGACTTGGGGCTCTGCAGCTTGGAGAAGAGAAGGCTTGGAGGAGACCTTGGAGTAGCCTTCCAGTATCTGAAGGGGGCCTACAGGAGGGCTGGGGAGGGACTACTGGCAAGGTCTTGTAATGACAGGAGGAGGAGGAATGGGTTTAAACTGGCATAGAGGAGATTTAAACTAGATGTCAGGAAGAAGTTCTTTCCAGTGAGGGTGGTGAGGCACTGGCACAGGTGGCCAGGGAGGTTATGGATCACAGAATCACAGAATGTGGTTCACACTGCAGATCACATTCTGTGCATTGCAGATCACATTCTGTGATTCTGTGCTCCACAACCTCCCTGGAGGTGTTCAAGGCCGGGTTGGATGAGGCCTTGAGTGACCTGTTCTAGTGGGAGGTGTCTCTGCCTATGGCAGGGGGTTGGAACTGGATGATCTTTGAGATCCCTTCCAATCTAAACCATTGTATGATCCTATTCTATAAATGCTAAGAGAGGAGCACAGAAATGGGACATAGTTATGGGGAAGCTTCTCTGGGACTCTTCCTGTCTCCAGGGATGCGCAAGCAGGGGACTTTCCAAGGCAGAAGTGCTGTCTTTGCAATTTCACAGTGCCTAGCAGCTATTTGCTTCAACAAAATGTCCAGTCACCTTTTGAATTCATGTGCACTTGCAGCTTCTGTGATATTGTGCAACAAAGCCATCATCTGCCATAGCTTATCTGCAGAGAAAAGGGTATCGGTGCCTCTCTGAATCGGCTGCTGCAGCCAGGAAGGGCAGGCTGGCAGGAGGTGTAACCTCTTCATCAGGTCTCATGTGCCTGCAAGCTTGTCTGTCTCCAGACAGACACCTCAGTAAAGAAGCACTTAGTGTCCCTAGACACCTTGCATCCCACCTTAAAATGCACTGCTCCAACACTCACATAACAGAGTCAGCCCACAGCAATGGTTACACCCTAGACACACACCAGAAGAAAAGTCTCAGAGAAGAGAGCTGTAATTTTCTTCACATCCAGACACCAGATCCTCCTTCCAACGCAGAGAGCAGATGCAGTTCCACCAGAAGTCATGGATCCTTATCTGGCTGGGGGAAAAACAGGGAGAGGGAGACCTTCAGGCATGTGATGGTTGGCCAGGCAGAGCAAAGCGTATCAGGAGTGACTCTGAACTACAAGGGTCCTATTCACTACCAGAATCAGTCTGTCCTGTGGTACTTGCAGGACCGTGCCAAGGCTGCTGTGTGATGCTGCCTGACTTGGCACTTGAGATTTGCCTAACCTTTGCTCTACATAAAGGGGAGCTGCACCAAGGGAGTCTTGATGCAGCCTCCTCTGCTGCTAAAGCATCCCCCCTTGGCTGCATCCCACAGGCTTCCCTGGGCGTTGTTTTTAAGGGAGAGACAAGCACACACAGACACGTACCAAACAAACAACCCCTCCACCCCACCCCAAAAAAAAAAGGGGGGGAGGGCAAAGCATAACAAAACCAGAAAGGGGGGAAAAAAAGAAAACGCAAGGAAAATGAAATCAGCATAGCCTGGCTTTGGTTTCTGCCGTGGCATTTATCTTCAGAATGAAATCCAGATGCCGTAGATAAGACAGTGGTGACCCCTAGTGCCCTCTCCAGCTGCAGCTGCCACTGTTCTTCCCTGAATTGATATTTGGGCATAAAGAGAGAGAAGAAGCAGTGCTTTTTAGATTTGTGCTCCATTCCAAGCCTCAGTCTCACCTCCCTTTCAAAACCAGGACCTAATTTCCTCTCTCTGCTCAAACTTTCTCACTGCAAGGCACTGGCTGCAGCATCTGTTTGTTGCTGTTGTCTAGGAACAAAACTAAACAGATTCCTGGTGTAAGAACTTATAATATTCTATTGACTGTTTGGCATAGTACAGTTCTATTTTTTATGCTTAGAGAAAAGAAAGAAGAGCCTTTTTTTGCTACCTCCATGCTTGTCAATAGCTGAGGAGAGCCATTCAAACGCCTTGAGAGGAGACCTTTGTCTTGGATAGAGTGCATTTTGCAGCAAGCAGCTCCAGCAGCACCAGGCTGCTGAAAGGAGCAAGTCTTTCCTGTGACAGCCATAGCTGTGTACCATTATGGTGGTTTTTTTCCCCCTAGCAATGTCAAACCTCTCTGTTTCTGTCACTCAGCTCCCACCAGACCTATGTTGCTTGCTAAGCTGTGGAATGCTCACTGGGGACATCTCACAGGATCACAGGGTGTTAGGGGTTGGAAAGGACCTCCAGAGATCATCGAGTCCAACCCCCCTGCCAAAGCAGGACCATAGAGTCTAGTGCAGGTCACACAGGAACACATCCAGACAGGGCTTGAAAATCTCCAGAGAAGGAGACTCCACAACCTCTCTGGGCAGCCTGTTTCAGTACTCCATAGAATCATAGAATCAATCAGGTTGGAAGAGATCTCCAAGATCATCCAGTCCAACCTATCATCCAGTCAACTAGACCATGACACTAATTGCCCCATCCAGGCTTTTCTTGAACACCTCCAGGGACAACAACTCCACCACCTCCCTGGGCAGCCCATTCCAATGCCAATCACTCTCTCTGGCAGGAACTTCCTCCTAACATCCAGCTTAGACCTCCTCTGACACAACTTGAGACTCTGTCCCCTTGTTCTGTTGCTGCTTGCCTGGGAGAAGAGACCAACCCCACCTGGCTACAACCTCCCTTCAGGTCACCCCTGAGCCTTCCCTTCTCCAGCCTAAACACCACCAATCCTGGCGTTATCATGCAGGGACAACAGCCCTTTCAGAAAGAACTTACAACAACTCCTTGCAGATTACTCGAGGAAATAAAGGATCTCAACATAAGCCTGAGACATCTTTAGCTTCCTGATAACAGAGGGCTTTGGCCACTGCCTGTCTTGCACTGGCCTCCTGCCCTGCTGCGGTGAGCCTCTATGCCCCACTGCCCTCCAGATGCATGCTCCCACCCTGCTGCACCACTTTGGGGTACAGGGCTGTGCTTTTCACCATTTGGCATCTCAGAATTCCCCATATTTAATAGGAGGTTGTCACCATCTCCTCAGCCAAGAAGTGACCTGCTTATGGCCCCCTCCAGCCTCAAGAGAGCAGCAAACATCCCTGTGCAGCCTTATGGCCTGCCACAACTTTGACACCACTTCTGCTCTGTGTTTCTCCCCTGCCCTTGCAGGCAGGCATCAGCACCAGCAGCCATCACCCCAGCATGCCCTGATCATGCTGGCTGAAACAGGGCTCCTTCAAGAGCCCAGGTCCCCAGAGCTGCCACCAATTTGCGCCTCGCCACTCAGGCCTGGTTTAGCACTCCCCAAATCAAAAGTACACCCCCACCCAGCTCAGCTCTGGAGGACCCTTTCTGGGGCTGCATTGAAAGCCCTGAGCTCTGCATGGTTGTCCCACCCCACACAGCCCAAGCTTGCTCCATCAGCCTCGCTCTTCTGGCAGATACTCACGGTGCCACCCCAGCTCACGGCGCCACCACCACACAGCCAACACCTCCTGCCCCTTTTGCCACCAGCCTGCTTCCTCATGAGAAACAACTTCCAGGCCTCAGACAGCCCTTCCTCCCCAGCATCTTGCTTGCACCTCCGTCACTTGTCCCCAGACTTCCTTTTCCCTAAAGGCTATGAGCTTCCTGCAACTCTCTCCACCCCCTCAACTAGGAGGGCACCACCTCTCTCCTCCCCAAATAAGCCCTTTGCTGGCATTTACTCCTGAGGATGGATCAGCCAGCATGAGGCTGGTTGGCACCTTTGCAACAAGTGTTTTACTCCCTGCAGCACTAGGTTGACTTTCTGGAACTGACACAACTCCATTTTTTCCAGTTTTAGTGCAAGCTCTTTATCTGTCCTGGCCATAATAATGCTCTGCTGATGTGCCTGTTCACTGAATCATATGTCCCTGCTTTTCTGTCTCTGGGTGCACACACTCACTTGTTTAAAGACAAAACCCAGCAGTTTCTGAGTTAAAGCTTTCTGTCTCTGGGATTTCTGTCTCTGGGTGCACACACTCACTTGTTTAAAGACAAAACCCAGCAGTTTCTGAGTTAAAGCTTTCTGTCTCTGGGATTTCTGTCTCTGGGTGCACACACTCACTTGTTTAAAGACAAAACCCAGCAGTTTCTGAGTTAAAGCTTTCTGTCTCTGGGATTTCTGTCTCTGGGTGCACACACTCACTTGTTTAAAGACAAAACCCAACAGTTTCTGAGTTTAAGTTTTCTGTCTTTGGGATTTCTGTCTCTGGGTGCACACACTCACTTGTTTAAAGACAAACCCAACAGTTTCTGAGTTGAAGTTTTCTGTCTCTGGGATTTCTGTCTCTGGGTGCACACACTCATTTAAAGACAAACCCCACAGTTTCTGAGTTGAATTTCCTCCTAATGTTTCATTTTAGAAGCAGGTTGCAAGGGGCAGGGGCAATAGGAAGCCATAGTCATTGCATAATTTTAAGATGGTTTTGTCTAGTGTAAATCTCACTTTCTTTTCCTGCACAGTGCTGAGATACCTTGTGCCCCCCAGCACACTGCCAGTTTGGCATCACTGTTGTGTCTCTGGATCCAGCACTGTGCCAACCTTCCCACTTTATTTGCCTTCCCCCTCTTTAATTAAGTACGTGCAAAAATCTCATCCTCTGAGCCAGTTTGCTTCTTTCACAACATTTTATGCTGTGGCTCATGAATTTCTTCCCCTTGTCCTTGCTGGCTTTACTCCATTTCCTCTATATCGCTCTTCTGGCTGCATGTGATTCCACAGGGAGAGGGTGCTGCAAAGTCTCTCTAGAGTGCATGCTTTAAACCAGTATATTTTTCTCTCTGTTGCCATTTTTGCTTGTGTGTTCCTGTTACCCTCTGCACCTAAAGTAGCTTTACCAGGCTTTCATGTGTCTGTTATCTCTAAATATTTTCATTTAAACTCTGGCCTCCTTACTCACACCATTAAAATGCTCCAAAGTAGCTCATCACTTGTTTGTTTGTTTGTTTGTTTAATCAGGTGAAGCAGCTTTTTTGCATGCTTTTGCAGTGTGCTTCTGTCCTGGTTCCTCAGGTCCTCGTTTATGCTGTCAGAAAGTTACTCTGCCTTCTTGGATGTCACCTGAATGTTGGAGTTGGAGCCAGGTGAAGCTGGATTTGACACAGATGCAGCTCATTGTCAGGTAAAGTAGAGTTTTTCCTTCCAAAGCCTACACTTGTTCAAGGAAACAAGGTAGGGCTACAAAAAAGCTGGGGAGGGACTTTTTATCCTCTCAGGGAGTGACAGGATTAGGGGCAATGGAGCAAAGCTGGAGGTGGGGAGATTCAGACTGGATGTGAGGAGGAAATTGTTCATCCTGAGAGTGGTGAGAACCTGTCATGGATTGCCCAGGGAGGTGGTTGAGGCCCCATCCCTGGAGGCATTTAAGGCCAGGCTGGATGAGGCTGTGGCCAGCTTGCTCTAGGGTAAGGTGTCCCTGCCCATGGCAAGGGGTTTGGAACTAGATGATCTTTGTGGTGCCTTCCCACCCTGACTGATTCTGTGAAACCATAAATCCTGTGGCTCCCCTGCTACTGCAGTCCAGAGCAGATAATCAGAGCTGTTTAATCTGTCATTTGTACTTAAAAACTTACCAATATCTGGGCCAACTGGTAGAGAGATGGTCAGACAAAATCAGGGAACTGCTGCTTCTGGTCTTAAGTGCTCTGAGTTTGTGTGCTAAGCTGCCGAGACACCCACTTCTCCCACAGCAACAAGTAATGCAGCTGCTTTTACTTGGTTTCTTTTTATCTGAGGTCTCTTATCACTTTGAAAGATTTCCTGTTCAACACTCTGTTCGAGAACTGGCCTAGCACATCTTACACTGCTTCACCTCCATCTCCTGCCAGTGGTGAGCCAGTGCTTGCCCATGATCTTAAAGGGCTTTTCCAGCCCAAAGGGTTCTGTGGCTCTTGTTGCATTAGTGCCTCCCTGCTTTCAGACTCACGTAAATCAGGAGATGACTCACTCAGAAGAGTTCATCCGGTGCAGAGCAGAGGACACGGTGCCAAGCCAGAGGCAGCTTGCAGACTTTGCTCCTTAACATGCCCACAGTGGCTGCTTCCTCTCAAGTCCCCATGACCACAGTGCAGCTTAAAAGCCACTCTGGCTCTGCCCCTTCCTGCCCCCCCTGCGGCTCCTGTGCAGTGCTGCACACAGTCTCACTGGGAGCCCATGCACAGGGCGGCCAGAGCAAAAGAGCTTTCTATGGATCACAACTGGAACCGAATCCTGAACGTTCCAAGACTTTGGTCTCCAGGGAGGTGGTTGAGGCCCCGTCCCTGGAGATGTTTAAGGCCAGGTTGGGTGGGCTGTGGGCAGCCTGCTCTAGGGTAGGGTGTCCCTGGCCATGGCAGGGGGGTTGGAACTAGATTACCCTTGTAGTCCCTTCCAACCGTGACTGATTCTATGATTCTAAGACACTGTGAGCTGAAAATTCTCCAGGCTGTGCAGGGGAGGCTGAAGGAGCAGCAGCTAACACAGCCAAATGCACTGGTCTGAGATGACCTGCAAGGTCCCATGAGGAGGATCAGATGCCCTCCATGGCACCAGACAGCAAAAAACATTCAGACATGCAGGAGGAAAAAGCAGTCTGGAGCAGATGGCATCCCTCAACAGAAGGTACACAAAAAAGGGTTTATTTTTCCTTCAGAAAATCCATCAGGAAGCATAGAGCTAGCCTGAAAAGTTATTTTGCTCTTTGACAAGCACACATGCAAAAAGGCACTGAGAAATGCTGTGAGCTGTGTTTCCAGAGTTTAGACTGAACTAAAAGATGTCATCAGTCCCACTTCCCCAGTACTCCATTCCCAGTTTGCTTAAGCCCTCCACTAAAAATGTTAGCATAATTCTCTGTTCCTCTTTATTTTCTTGTTACTATCACCCTCCCTGACTCCAAGTCACTCTGCACAGCCTGTAAAGCTGGGCTTGGTCACAGCATGAAAACTGAAAAATGGAGTCACAGAACAGCTTAGGAAGGGACCTTAGAGATCAGCTCCTCCAACCGCCCCACCACTGGCAGGGATGCTTCTCAACTAGACACAGCTGCTCAAGGCCTCATCCAGCCTGACTCTGAACACCCCTAGGGAGGAGGCATCCACAACATCCCTGGGCAACCCCTTCCAGAGTCTCATCACTCTCGTGCTGAAGAAATTCTTCCTAAGATCCAGTCTAACCCTCCTCTCCCTCAGCTTAAAACCATTCCCCCTTGTCCTGTTGCTAAACACTCCCATGAAAAGTCCCTCTCCAGCCTTCCTGTAGGATCCTTTCAGGTATTAGAAGGCATCCCTCAGGTCCCCACAAAGTATTCTCCAGGCAAATAAATATAGAATCATAGAATCAAGCAGGTTGGAAGAGACCTCCAAGATCATCCAGTCCAACCTAGCACCCAGCCCTAGACAATAAACCAGACCATGGCACTAAGTGCCTCCTCCAGGCTTTTCTTGAACACCTCCAGGGATGGTAACTCCACCACCTCCCTGGGCAGCCCATTCCAATGCCAATCACTCTCTCTGTGAAGAACTTCCTCCTAACATCCAGCCTATACTTCCCTGGCACAACTTGAGACTGTGTCCCCTTGTTTCTATCTCTGGACGCCTGGGAGAAGAGACCAACCCCCACCTGGCTACAGCCTCCCTTTGGGTAGTTGTCGACAGCAATGAGGTCCCCCCTGAGCCTCCTCTTCTCCAGGTATCCAGTTAAAGAAATACAAGCTCTCACACACCCAAGCCCAGCAAAGCCCATGTGATTTCTGTTGATACTCACCAACACATGAGCTGCACAGAGGTCAGAAGAGCAGGGCTGCAGGGCAATGTTCTCACCTTCCCTCGATGCCACCCATAGATCTGGAGAGAGCAGAGTATCACAAATCAGAGCAGACAAAGACACCCAAGTGCACGCCACGGGATGAGCCTCACATGGCAGTCTTTCTGGACACAAGTGTTTATCTGAGGTTCAGGATCAGTGTGCTTAGCAGTCTGGTATTTACCTACGTGTCTCACAACGCCCATTTGCCTGGCAAGCCCATCAGGTTCTCTTTCAGCAGAGGAAAATGTTAAAGGAAAAGTGCTGAAAAGGTTTGAAGGTTTGCATTTCATCCAGTTTTATCAGAGAATCACAGAATCAGTCAGGGTTGGATGGGAACACAAGGATCATCCAGTTCCAACCCCCCTGTCATGGGCAAGGACACCTCACACTAGATCAGGCTGTCTAGAGCCTCATCCAGCCTGGCCTTAAACACCTCCAGGAATGAGGCTTCCACCACCTCCCTGGGCAACCTGTTCCAGGGTCTCACCACCCTCATACTGAAGAACTTCCTAACATCCAGTCTGAATCTACCCATTCCCAGCTTTGTTCCATCCCCCCAGTCCTATCACTACCTGATAGCATAAAAAGTCCCTCCCCAGCTTTCTTGTAGGCCCCCTTCAGATACAGAAAGGCCACAATAAGGTCACCTCAGAGCCTTTTCCTCTCCAGACTGGACAGCCCCAACTGCCTCAGCCTGTCCTCTTAGGAGAGGTGCTCCAGCCCTCTGATGGTCCTCATGGCCCTTCTCTGCACTTCCTCAGCTGGCAATCAGAATCCCATTACAGAGTGCTGAAAATTATTAGTAAACATATAAAGAAGGCTCAGGAAGGGGCATGCAGCCTTCCAGGTGTCAGTCATTATTAAACCTCCAAATGAAGGTGGCTGTGAAGTGCCCAGTGACCCTGTTTTACTCTCTGTCACACTTACTGAGGGAATGCAAACCTAAACCAGAACCGGTTCTTCAGCAATTTAGTTACGAGCATCTCATACAGCAGCCTGCAATGCACGCCCAGGAACTGGTCTCTGTGGCTTTAACTTAACTCTCTTCCAGTTCCTAATGGATACCTGGATACTCAGCTAGCTCAGACAAGCCAGAGAAAGGTCATTGCTAGGGGTTTTCTATCTCTTCTGCACGTGAATAACACTAATGCAAAGTGTTTGGTTAGCAGCTGCTCCACAGTTTCCAGCTGAGGACACTGTGCTCCTACAAAAAGATATGGCATTGATTTGGAGTCATGGCATCACTTCTGGCATCTCTCCAGGTAGCTCCCTATGTAGATGAGCAGCATTTACTTGGAACTTTTGTTACTGTGGAGATGCAAAGCTGCTTTAGAAGACACTTGCTTCCAAAACTTCAGGTTCTTGCCCTAGCCAGACCTCTCCAGGCTGGTTTACACCAGTGAAAGCTGCAGCTGTGTGTGATTCAGAGCTGCCTATCTGTGCTCACTATTGACTTACGTAACTCAAGGGCTGCCACGAACAAACTGCCCATCCCTGATCCAAACACTCTTATCTTCTGGCAGCACCACTCCTTCTGCCTTTAAAGCAAACCCACACTTTGGAGTCAGCAATGGAGTTAAGCTGACAAGGGAGAGAACAATTTCACACCAATTTCTCCCACTGTTGGTGGAATTCTCAAAATTAAACCTTGTGCCAATGAGTCCACTACTGAGCCAGCCCCAGCAAACTCCTCTTCCAGACAGGATCTGAACTAAATTCACTGCAAACCGGATTCACTTACCTGGCTCTGAACTAAATTCACTGCCTAGTGCCCAGGTATGATGTGGCATGCCGTGCTTGGGCATTTATCTGTGGGACACAGACAGTGGTGTAAAAACCCAGCACTGCACCACAGACTCAGCTATTCCTGGAGCCTGCTGAGAGGCAGCTGTCCCACAACACAGGTGGAGTGGGTCAAGATAAGCCAGCAGCAGCATGAGACCTCCTGTCACTGCTCCAGCTCTGAGACACTTCCTTTTTCCAAACTTTGCTTTAATGTTACTCTGAAGGACCAGAAAGTAAGCAGCTCACGGATTCCCCTCCTCTCCCCCCCACCCTTTTTCTTTTCTTTTAATAATTAGTTCAGGTGTTATTGATTTAAAATTAGGAAGAAGTTACTCTTTATATCAGAGCACCAGGGGAGAAAGTTGTGTAATGTTCCTGCATCTAACCATGTTAAGTGGAAAGGAAAAAATGCCCTGCAATTTCCAGAAAGGCAGGCAAAAGCAGTACTCTGGCTAGCCACTCAGTTTATCATTGTTAACAGCTCTGTGCTGTGAGGGTGTCCACACTTCTTTAAAAATGGGTGAGCAGAGGTAAGGAAGTGAGGTGATGCACGTTGATGATGGAGGAAGTGTGGTTCAGGTTTGCAAGGTCTGGCTCCAAACACTCAGTGCCCAATCCAGCATGCTCACCCAGTATGGAACCACTTGGCTATTCTGGATTTGCTATCATATCTTGACAGAGTAGCTCTGTTTCAGTTCTGCTGCTTCTGGTGTCCCCTGGGAAGGATGTGCATGCAGCATCTGGGTTCCACAGAGACACAGCCAGCCCCAGGAGGCTTCCTAGGAATGACTGGTAAGAGGGCACACTTCTTCCCCGTGACTGCCCAGCAGGGTGGACAATTTCAGATGTCCAGTTAGTGATTTTCTGGCAAACAGCTGGCAATGGCATGGCCTCTCTGGATGGGAGTCCCACTGCTCACCTCCATTTCCTCAGGTGCATATCTCCCAGCCCTCACATGCCAGGTGCACAGGGATTTCCATCCAGCTGGCTAATTATTTCTTATATATAGCATCATGAACAACGTTCACTGAAATTACAGCCTGCCAGGGAAGAGGGGTCACAGAATCACAGAACTGCAGAGATTGGAAGAGACCTCCAGGGATCATCGAGTCCAACCCACCCTGCCAAAGCAGGATCGCCTAGGGTAGTTAGCACAGGAAGGCATCCAGGAGGGTTTTGAGAGTTTCTAGAGAAGGAGACTCCACAATCTCTCTGGGCAGCCTGTTCCAGTGCTCTGTCACCCTCACTGTAAAGAAGTTTCTCCTCCTGTTGAGGTGAAACCTCCTTTGTTCCAGTTTGTAGCCATTGCTCCTTCTCTTGTTGCTGCTGAGCACTGAAAAGAGATTGTCCCCAGCCACTTGACACCCACCTCTCAGAGATTTCACAGAATCAGAATCACAGAAACATCCAGGTTGGCAAAGCCCCTCAGAATCACCTATAGCCCTACTCTACAAGATTCACCTTAAACCATATCCCTAAGCACCTCATATGGACATCGATCAGATCTTGTCTCAGGCTTCTCTTCTCCAGACTAACCAGCCTCAGGGTGCTCAGTCTCTCTCCATAGGGGAGATGCTCAGTCCTCTATTCACAGTATCACAGTATCACAGTATCATCAGGGTTGGAAGAGACCTCACAGATCATCAAGTCCAACCCCTTACCACAGAGCTCAAGGCCAGACCATGGCACCAAGTGCCACATCCAATCCTGCCTTGAACAGCCCCAGGGACGGCGACTCCACCACCTCCCCGGGCAGCCCATTCATCCTCATGCCTTTCCACTGGACTCTTTCCAGCAGGTCCCCGTCTCTTTTGAACTGGGGAGCCCAAAACTGGACAGAGTATTTCAGGTGTGGTCTCACCAGGGCAGAGTAGAGGGGGAGAAGAACCTCCCCAGACCTGCTGGACACATTTTGATGGTAGTGAAAGCCTGTGTGGTGGAAGAGACTCAACTTCACAACTGCAACTTGCTGCACTGAAATTGGAGCACCACAAGGCTTCCCTGCCAGCAGCAATTAGGAACAGGCATTATCTGGTGTTTCTGCAGCAATAGCACTTTGCTGGTTTGCTTCTGTGAGGGACAGGGAAGCATCATATGTGACGGGGGGTGGGGGGGGGGTGCAATACCTCTCACAGATTTACCCTTGGCAAGTGGGGACATTTCTTATAAATTCTTCAGAAGTGCTTGATTCAAGGGCTATGAAAGGCTGCCTCACCTTTACTCTGAAGCATCCTTCCACCTTCTGCTTCCTGACACATCAGCTTATGTCAGGCTGGTGGGTCAGGCTGAACCCGAAGAATGAAGCTCTCCTGAAGCTTCATTTAGAGATGAAAAGGGATGTGAGGTTCCCCAGGAGAGATCTAAGTAAAAATGCTCTGGAAATAGAGTGAATTTTAGTGAGGAGGAAAAAGAAAGGAGAGGAGAGGAGAGGAGAGGAGAGGAGAGGAGAGGAGAGGAGAGGAGAGGAGAGGAGAGGAGAGGAGAGGAGAGGAGAGGAGAGGAGAGGAGAGGAGAGGAGAGGAGAGGAGAGGAGAGGAGAGGAGAGGAGAGGAGAGGAGAGGAGAGGAGAGGAGAGGAGAGGAGAGGAGAGGAGAGGAGAGGAGAGGAGAGGAGAGGAGAGGAGAGGAGAGGAGAGGACGCCAGGAAAAGGTCATGTTTGCTGTATTTCTGCTAGTGTTTGTGTTTTAGAAGTCAGTGTTTATCTCAGCAAACTGTTGGGAATAGTTAGCCCCCAAGTCCTCCTGCCCTGCTTAGATGAGGAAAAGCATGTGGTCCTTTAAGCACCAGCCTGACTTGGCACATTTGCATCCCAACTGGATTTTTAAAGCATCAAAGACATGATGCTGCTCACGACCCACCTCCTTTGGCTGGCTGGAAACCCAAGCCTAACCTTTTCAGTAACTGCCAGTCCCTCACCTTTCAGGCTGCCAGCAATTGCTCCCCTATCTGATCTTTAGGAGGCTCCTCATGACTCCAATTGCAGTTGTGAGCATTCAGCATTTTGAAAAGCAGACTTTAGAAGGATGTCATAAAAGAAACACCTTTGACTTGTGATTTCAGAAAGCAGAGCTCACTTCAGGAAATTGCAGCCTTGTTTAGGGTGGTACCACTATGAATGACTTTACTGACTGAGCCAGCACTTGTGCAGAGATCGTTTGGGCAAGGACTGGTTTTAATCAGCAGGACTAAGCCTTGCTAAGTGACCAAGTATGGTACTGAGTCACATCACATGAAACTGTGGAGAGTGCTTAGGGCCATGGAGTTAAGTCCTTCTCTTTAAAATCTTTCCTAAGACTGCTCCCAATGGAGGAGGAAGCCAGAGGGGTGTTTGGTATCACAGCACTGTGCAAGTGGGTACCACAAACAAATCTGAGCAGAGGCTGGAGGAAAGGATTTCAAAGACTCCTAAAAGCAGAGATGCTGAAATGTTGTTCAATGGAGGCACATGGCTGGGGAGAGCATCGCTTCCATTCTCATGGAGTCCCTGAAACACTTAACACCAACCAGCCCTTTAGACGTTGTGCTTTCACTTGGGTTTTGTGGTTCTGGGGAAGTGGAAGCAGTGACTTGGTGATGCTCTACCCATGACATTGCACAGAGCTTTGACCAAGCAGAGGCTGTGCTGACAAGGATGTGGAATGGCAGTGGCAGGACCTGCCATGTCCTGTGCACTCTCTTCTGCTGCCCAGCTTGCACTTGCTCCAGAAGGCCTCTTCCTCCATCATCCTCCATCATCCTTTCTTAGAGAAGAGGAAGCCTTCCAAAAGATGTGACAGAACCAATGAGGCTCAGTTCCCGGCCTGGGGAAGGTGTCTTCTGGGAATTGTAGTTCCCAGCAAACAAGAATCTGTAGCCTTCCTCAAAAGGCAAGCCAGGAAAGCCAGCAGCCTGAACCATTTCTATAGCTCTGGTGCATGTCTTGAAATTAAGAGAGGGAAATTTTTATAGGCAGCTCTGCCTGGAAATCAGCAGACTGCAATAGGAAAACCTGAACATGCTGAGGAGAATTAGACATCAGGGAAGAAATTTTTGGTGCCTTGATGAGAATTGGAAGGGGGTGATGTTTCTTGGACCTGGCAGTCACAGGGAAACTAGCCTGAGGCTCCCTAGGAGGCCTGACAGCTGCTTTGATGGGAGAGTGTTGGCTGTCCAGAGACCCAGGCAGAACTAAAACCTCATGGCTGAAGGTGGATGAAAATATTGTCACAGAATCACAACTTGCAGGTGAAGAAAGCAGCTTTGCAAAAAGGAGATGGAGAATTTGCACCCCAATGTCTGCCTCTCTGGTGGCAGTGAAGAGCTCCTCTGCCTGCTGCTTTTGCCTGGGGATGAGGCTTCAGAGCTGTAGAACTGAAACTGCAAATGCAACTAAAAGAAGAACCTGTTGGTACAAACTGACTGACAAAAAGCCTACAGCAGTTGTTTGTGGTTTATGTAAGTCACCACAGTGTTTGTGTGCTGAGAGAGGCAGGGAAAGTGTTTCTAAGGACGGCCGAGGAGAGCCAAGCACAGCAAGGCTGCTAAATCAAAGAGTGGGCACTACATTTGCCCAAAGCTTCCAGTCCTGATCTGGGGAAAGTGGTTTATGTCCTTCTTCTGGAAAAGACTACTATGTTCTGCTTTGCAAGAAGAAATGCTGTCCTTTGGCAACGCAAAACTTCAGCACAAGGTGTTCTGTGGAAAGTTTGGATGTGTTCTCTAGAAGCCTCAGAGTCCATGGGGAGAATAATCACCTGCCATCACCCTGCTCAAACTCACCTGCACAGCCACCAGCTCTTCAAACCCAGACTCTTTGGTTCATGTCTGGTCTTAGCCCTGTGCTACACATGTCTCAGCAGATCAGCACAGAATCATAGAATGGTTTAGGTTAGAAGGGACTTCAAAGATCATCCAGTTCCAACCCCCCACAATAGGCAGGGACACCTCGCACTAGAAGAGGTCTCTCAAGGCCTCATCCAACCTGGCCTTAAACACCTCCAGGGATGAGGCTTCCACCACCTCGCTGGGTAACCCATTCCAGGTTCTCACCACCCTCATTGTGAAGAACTTCTTCCTAACATCCAGTTTAAATCTCCCCTCTGCAAGTTTAAATCCATTCCTCCTCATCCTGTCATTACAAGACCTTGTCAATAGTCCCTCCCCAACCTTCCTGTAGGACCCCTTCAGATACTGGAAGGCCACTCTAAGGTCTCCTTGAATCCTTCTCTTCTCAAGGCTGCAGAGCCCTAACTCTCTTGTCCTGTCCTCATAGCAGAGCTGCTGCAGCCCTCTGAACATCTTCATGGTCTCTTCTGCACTCACTCCAACAGTTCGATGTCCTTCTTGTGTTGGGAGCTGCAGAACTGTACACAGTAGAGTTGGGTCTGTGGGTCACACAGTACAGGTGGGGTCTCAGGAGAGCAAAGGGAGAGAATCACCTCCATCTTGCTGCAAAGGCAGGTTTACGTGCAAGCAACTCAGCTGCGTGGAGGTCTTGGTTTCATCGCTGGTTCACCTGTGACTGCTGCAGTGCAGCCTCTGCATCCTCTCTGGGCTTGGTCAGAGGGCTCTGTACACACAGAGCTGTTTGAGGCACTGCCATTTCTTACCCTGCTCTCTTGGTTTGGGCTGCAGCATTAATGGGAGTATTGCACTTGCAGCTGGACATTAAGTAACTGGAAATAATCACTGCTGGAGACATTTACGAGCTGAGAGGGGCCCTAGGACAATGAAGGATGGTTGGTGGTAGCTTCACTTGTTACCATCTGCACATATTGGCAGTAAAGCTGACACCAGCAGTCAGAATCAGAGCCCTGCAAAGACCTCTTAGACATTGTTTTCCACTTCTACAAATTCAATCAGCCCTTTTCCCCCTCAAGCAGCACAACACAAAAAGGTTTTTTCCAGGTAACACAGCCAATTTCTAGTTACAGAAGTGGAGACAACATCCAGACAAAAAAAGCATGCTGAAATTAAAGCTTTTGTTTTCTACATGGGCATTTTGGCAATTGCTTCTTCTCTGAAAGGAACAAACTTCCTGTTCAGTGCTGTAATTCATGGGGTTCTAAACCAGAATGATGATGCCTGGATCCTCAGAAGATTGGGGTTTCATCTCCACACCTTTCTCTGGATCTACCAGGTTAGCATAACTTTAGACCATAATAGTTTCTGTGTCAAGAATAAGCAGTTGTGACCTCTTGTTCTCCTTCCCCAGAGCTGGGAGATTTGGAGGGCTCTTGCATTTTTGGGAGGGGACATTTTGCTTTCTAGGAGAGCACTGAACAAAACTGTAAGGAAAGGACAAGATGAAGGAAGAGCAATACAATGGGGGTGTTTATCCTGGAGAAGAGGAGGCACTGGGCAGACCTCATTGCTGGCTACAACTACTTGAAGGGAGGTATTAGCCAGGTGGGGGTTGGTATCTTCTCCCCAGCAACCATCAACAGAATGAGGGGACACAGTCTCAAGTTGTGCCAGGGAAAGTATAGGCTGGATATTAGGAGGAAGTTGTTGCCAGAGAGAGTGATTGGCACTGGAATGGGCTGCCCAGGGAGGTGGTGGAGTCACCATCCCTGGAAGTGCTCAAGAAAAGCCTGGATGAGGCACTTAGTGCCATGGTCTGGTTGACTGGATAGGGCTGTATGGTAGGTTAGACTGGCTGATCTTGGAGGTCTCTTCCAACCTGGTTGATTCTATGATTCCACGATGATAACATGTAGCCTAGTAGTGCTTTCTGATCCAACCATGCTTTTTCTTCCACTGGAAATCAGAGCTGGCCATGGAGGGTTTGTGCTGAAGCAGCAACTGAGAGGAGCAAGGTGAGGCAGAGGCAGCAGATCTGGGGACCCTGGTCGAGCTGATGTTGAAATCACAGCTTTGGGACAGCTGTAGCTGAGTCTAGAGTGTTCCCAGATAATCAGCACATGCTGGGGCACAGATAGCAGCCCACAGCAGCCTGTTCAAGGTCTGTGTTGGAGCCCAAAAGACGTGTGTTCACGCTGGTAGGCAGTGCCGTCTGCGTGAAGGCACTCTCTGTGCCATCAGTGCAGCCCAGCCAGAACCACCCGGTAATGGAGTTATCATTTTTGTCAGTTGTACTACCCAAACACAAACATTTGGGCTCCATTTTCTGATGTTAGGAAGCAGAAAATTGGTCATAGCAGCATACAAATAATGAGATTGAGTAAAGGCCAGCAGGTCAGCCTGTCTTTCTCAGAGACAAAACGTTTCATGTTGCCATCCCACCACACTACTTTTCCTGGGACTTGAATTTCCCAGCACTGTGATGTCTGCCTCCCATCCATGGTGAATAGAATCATAGAATGCCAGGGGCTGGAAGGGACCACCAAAGATCATCTGGTCAAGTCCCCCTGCCAGAGCAGGATCACGTAGAGCAAATCACACTGGAACACATCCAGATGGTTCTTCTCCAGAGAGCGAAACTCCACAACCTCCCTGAGCAGCCTGTTCCAGTGCTCTGTCACTCTCACAGGGAAAAAAATCTCTTCCTTAGGTTCACATGGAACCTCCTATGCCTCAAACAAGTGATGCTGTGTGGCCAGTTATTCATCACCTCAGTGGCAGCATTAACACTTTGCCTGTTCAGTGGTGCAATATTTGATGTGCAAAATGCATCTGGGGCTCAGTAAGGCTCAGTAGCCTTATTTCTGGGCTTTACTAAATCCTCTCCAGGACTGGGAAAACCAGCCTTGGTAGAGATGGCACCTCCTGCACTGAGCTGCTGGTGGAAAGAGGCAGATGAAGAATCCTTGAATCCATCAGCCTGAACCAACCTCTCTCCTAAGCAGCCCTCCTCTGCCATGTCTAGAAGATGATGAGCAAGAATGGAGATGCACAACAGAGATGCTCCTCAAATGATTTGGTTGCTTTGTGCACACGTGCTGCAAGAGGTCTCAGCTCTAAGAAGACAGATGTGGCTGCTAAGGCTGACCTCCTGAGCACACAGCTTACCTCTTCCAACTACGAGTTGGACTGAAGCTTGTGTTTCACAGCAACACCCTGCCTGGGTTTCATGACTACAGGTGATTATGGTTCCGTGGTCCTTGGTCAGAAACCACTCTCCCTAATTACCCTTTCACCTAGGATAATTAAGCTTTCAAAGGTAAATGTTTCTATTTCAGCCTTTCCTTTAGGCTCTTGTTACAACTCTCCCAGCAATACAGCAATTCTGTTCTGCCATCAGATACCATTTTGATATGTAGGGGCTGGAAAATTCTGCTCAAACATGCTGTCCCCTCACTGGGCTGCATTTGTGAACAAATGATTCCTCTTTTGTGTTCAGTTACATTTGTGTTCAGCATGGGGCCCCTTGCTGCAAGAAGGACATGGAATTGCTGGAGCATGTCCAGACAAGGGCAGTGAAGCTGGTGAAGGGCCTGAAGAACAAGTCTTAACAGGGAGTGGCTGAAGGAACTGGGGTTGTTTAGCCTGGGGAAAAGGATGCTGAGGGGAGACCTCCTTGCCCTCTGCAACTACCCGAAAGGAAGTTGTTGTGAGGTGAGGTTTAAATCTCTGCTCCCTAGTAACAAGCAGCAGGACATGAAGAAATGGCCTCAAGTTGCAGCAGAGGAGGCTTAAGTTGGATATCAGGAAAAAACTCTTCACCAAAAGGTTATCAGGCCCTGGAAGAGGCTGCCTAGCGAAGTGACCTAGCCACCATCCCTGGAGGGATTTGAGAGATGTGCAGACACAGAGCTGAGAGATGTGGTTTAGTGGTGACCTTGCAGTTCTAGGTTAACAGTTGGACTTAATGCTTTTAAAGTCCTTTTCCAACCTAAATGACTCCATGATTCTATCACATGCACAGTTCATTGCATGTAATTCAAGGGGGGCTGTTGTTTAAACTGAAAACATTGAAGTGCTCTCTTGGACTGGTGGACGCTGCACAAGCAGGACCAGGCTGTCACCATCAGCAAACCCCCCTGGGTGCTGCATCATCTCCATCCTAAGTACAGCCCAGGGTTGCTGTGCGGTGGCATAGGCGTGCAGAGCACATGGGCACAGTCAGAGTCACAGAATCATAGAATCAACCAGGTTGGAAGAGACCTCCAAGATCAATCCAGTCCAACCTAGCACTCAGCCCTATCCAGTCAACCAGACCATGGCACTAAGTGCCTCATCCAGTCTTTTCTTGAACACCTCCAGGGACGGTGCCTCCACCACCTCCCTGGGCAGCCCATTCCAATGCCAATCACTCTCTCTGTGAAGAACTTCCTCCTAACATCCAGCCTATACCTCCCCTGGCACTACTTGAGACTGTGTCCCCTTGTTTTATTGCTGCTTGCCTGGGAGAAGAGGCCACCCCCCACCTGGCTACAATGTCCCTTCAGGCAGTTGCAGACAGCAATGAGGTCACTCCTGAGCCTCCTCTTCTCCAGGCTAAACACCCCCAGCTCCCTCAGCCTCTCCTCATAGGGTTTGTGTTCCCTGGCCAAGAGGCTCCAGCTCTGCCTGCCTGCAGGAGAACTGCCCTCTCCCAGGAGCCCCAGCACCCAGCCCATGAGCTAATGTAGGTCGGCCTTGCCTTTGCAGCTGTATTGTTCTAGCGCTCGGAAAAGAGCAGCAGGCTGAGCAGTGAGTCAGCTGTCACTAGATGGGGTTAAAGTCATTTCCGTTTTCTGTTGCCATGGGGAAATCAACGTCCCAAGATTTGTCCTTGCTCCCACTCAAACACGTGGGAGTAGAAAGCCTGAAACCCAGCAGGGCTAAACAGGGGTGGGTTGATGTTGTTTTGTTTTGTTCTTTCCTTTCCTTTCATTTTTTAATATATCCCCCCCCCACCCCTTACAAACAAACTTCCCTCCCTGGCCTTGCAGCTGTTAGTCTGTTCCCGGAATCGTCCGGTTAACAATGTCATTCCCCTTGGATTGCAAAAAATTCCAGAAGCAGAGTTTAAGTAAATATTTGACATTCATATAGGAGTTGCTTCACGTTGTCACTTGTAAGAGTCTGCGTTGCTTTTTGAGGGTTTGTGTGTCCATTCGGGGGGTTACAAACTTGGTGTTACACCGATCAAAGGGAAACTCCCCCGAGCAGTGACTAAAAGGCAGCCAACACTGCGTTCACAAAGTGGCTAACAGCAAGGGGAAAGAGGAAGCCGCAGCTGCAGAGCTAATGTATAGCTCGTATGAGCAGCAGCACAGCAACATCTAGTGTCGGTCGGGGTTATAGCTGAGAGCTACCAGCAGACCTCATTGACTCAGGTGGAATCTGCAGCCCAGCCTCGTAGAATCATAGAATCAACCAGGTTGGAAGAGACCTCCAAGAACATCCAGCCCAACCTAGCACCCAGCCTGAGCCAACCGACCAAACCATGGCACTAAGTGTTCCATCCAGCCTTTTTCTTGAGCATCTCCAGGGACAGCAACTCCGCTGCCTCATCTGGAGTATTGTGTCCAGTTCTGGGCCTCCCAGTTCAAGAAGGACAGAGAGCTGCTTGAGAGAGCACAGCACAGAGCCACAAAGATGATTTTAGGTAGTTGAACGTCTTCCTTATGAGGAGAGGCTGCGGGACTGGGGCTTGGAGCTTGGAGAGGAGGAGACTGAGGGGTGACCTGATTAATGTTTATAAATACATGAGGGGTGAGTGGCAGGAGGATGGAGCAAGCCTCTTCTCAGTGATGCCCAGTGACAGGACAAGGGGCAATAGGTGGAAACTGAGGCATAGGAGGTTCCATGTGAACCCGAGGAAGAGTTTTTTTCACTGTGAGGAAAAAATTGAGAGCACTGGAACAGGCTGTCCGGGGAGGTTGTGGAGTCTCCCTCTCTGGAGATATTCAAGAACCACCTGGATGCGTTCCAGTGTGATCTGCTTAGGTGATCCTGCTCTGGCAGGGGGAGTGGACCAGATGATCTTTTGAAGTCCCTTCCAGTCCCTGACATTCCAATGGTTCCATGATTTTCCCAGACCACCCAGCACTCCCCAGCCACCATCTCAGCTGCTTCTGCTGCGTTTCATAACGTGTTGTCTGCTCACGCTCTGTGTCACTGCCTTTGTTAGCTCTGCAGAAGTGTGGCCAGCTGCTAACACTCCCAGTCTGGCTAGGTGGCGATGAAAAGGATCGTGGTTGTAGCTAAGAGCTGACTGGGTGGATCCACAGGTTTAAAAGCGATTCAGTACAGTGCTGGCCAACACTTTTAGCATCTGAACTTGAGAGGAAGAAATCAATTCCTACCTGACAGCTGACTGTGTTACCAGCTGCACTGTAAAACTCAGGGCAAATTAAATCTTGCTGTCCTGCTGGTAGAGTGTTCAAAACAGAATCACACAGAATCACAGAAACAAGCAGGTTAGAAAAGCCCCTTGGGATCATCAAGTCCGACCTAGAACCCTACTTTGCAAGATTCACCTTAAATCATATCCTTAAGTGCCACATCCAAATGACTCTTAAACACATCCAGGGTTGGTGACTCCACCACTTCCCTGGGCAGCTCTTTCCAGTGCCTGACCACTTCTCCTTAAAATGAGTGTAAAGTTGCAATTCTAAGGGGTGTGGCAGGGAGGAGGATGTTTCTCCTCTTCTTTATTACCCCACAACTGCAGGGATTGTTGTCTCATGCACAGTGTAAAGCCCTCTATCAAAAGAATTAATTGAGGTGCATTTTGAATCTATCACCACATACCATGCAGACCTTTCTTGTCACTTAGAAGACCCCTTTAAGCATTAAGGTAAGTTCCTTGCAATTTATCTCCTTTGTAGCTATATGTTACAGATTAGTCACAGAAAAGACATCTAAGGTCATCAAGTCCAACTGCTAACCCAACACCACTATGCCCACTAAACCACATCCTGAACAGCCATGTCTACACAGGTTTTTAACAGTTCCAAGGATCATGACTTCACTGCTTCCCTGGCCAGCCTTTTCCAATGCCTGACCACTCTTCCTATAAAGAAAATGTTCCTAATGTTCAATCTAAACCTCAGCTTACACAACTTCAAGCCATTTATTCCTATCTTATAACTTGTCACTTAGGAGAAGAGACAACACTCACCTCGCTACAACCTCCTTTCAGATGGTTATAGATAGCAATAAGGTCTCCTCTCAGCATCCTTCAGAGTAGGTAACATCAGTTCCCTCAGCTGCTCCTCATGAGATTTCTTATCCAGACCCAACTTATCTCATACTTATCTCCCTTGTAGGATACATTATGGATTTGTTTAGTTCTGAGTTGAGGCAATCCCAAGCACAAATCCAGGCTGGGCAGTGAGTGGCTGGAGAGCAACCCTGAGGAGAGGGACTTGGGGGTGCTACTGGATGAGAAGCTCAACACGAGCCAGCAGTGTGCCCTTGCAGCCCAAAAAGCCAACCAGAGCCTGGGCTGTATCAGGAGAAGTGTGGCCAGCAGGTCGAGGGAGGTGATTTTCCCCCTCTACTCCATGCTGGTGAGACCTCATCTGGAGTACTGCATCCAGTTCTGGAGCCCGTATTACAAGAGGGATGTGGAGATGCTGAAGTGTGTCCAGAGAAGGGCCACGAAGATGCTCAGAGGGCTGCAGCAGCTCTGCTATGAGGACAGATTGAAAGATTTGGGGCTGTTCAGTCTGGAGAAGAGGAGGCTCTGAGGTGACCTTCTCGTGGCCTTCCAGCATCTGAAGGGGGCCTCCAAAAAAGCTGGAGAGGGACTTTTTAGGCTATCAGGGAGTGACAGGACTAGGCAGAATGAAGCAAAGATGGAGGCAGGGAGGTTCAGGACGGACATGAGGAGGAAGTTCTTTACCTTGAGAGCAGTGAGAGCCTAGAATGGGTTGCCCAGGGAGGTGGCCTTAAACACTTCCCTGGGGGTGTTTAAGGCCAAGCTGGATGAGGCTGTGGGCAGCCTGATTTAGGGTAGGGTGTTCCTGGCCATGGCAGAGGGGTTGGAACTAGATGATCCTTGTGGTCCCTTCCAACTCTGACTGATTCTATGATTCTAGTTTAGCTAAGTTTAATTAAATTGATCAAGGTTAACTAAACATTAGTTTAGGTTTTTAGTTCAGACTGAGTTCTTTTTAGTGGCTTTGTCACACTGTCCTGGCTTTTCTCACCCGAATCAACCCTTCTGACTGAGAGTTATTTCAATAAAATAATTCATCTCCTTAAACTACAGCTCCTATTACACAGAGTTTGCTTCATCTTCAGTAAAACAACATCCTCTGGGTTTTCTCAAACAAAACAAAATTCATGAATGGCTGCTTTCCAAATCCAGCTCTGTCTTGCAACTCCCTGTGAACAGATTTCTTTCTCTCTCTCTTTTTTTTTTTTTTTTTTTTTTTTTGCCACGTTTAAGTTTATTACATGATCCAATTAGCATGACTGTGTAGGTGCATGGAATGCACTGAGGGAGAGGAAAAGTACAAGTGTACCAAACACTGTTATATAATTTGCTATGGGGACACCACTTCTTAAAGACAGAGACCTGGATCACTCTCTGGACAGTTTTCAGCAGGATTTTTTATAACAGGGGGGTAGGGAGGGAGCAGCTGGGCAAGGAAAAATAGAAGGTATTCAAGTCTATAGCAGTGGAAAGAGTCAAGAGCAGGAAAAGCTGATGCCACCTGATTTTTTGTGACTTAAAAATACATCTTCAGTTTAAGAAGTGTATTCATTCTATGCCCACATTTGTTGCTTTTGTCTCCAGACAAAACAATTTCAATGCCTGATGAGAAAGCGAGGACTGCAAACTTGTCAGCTACACTGCAAGGCTCACTCTTCATCAGCAAATGAAATACATGTCCTAATTAATAGCAAGAAAATGCAGATTGTTAATCACTCCAGGCATGAGAAAGGCATTAGGAGTGTCTATTGGAAACATGAAGCCAGAAGAGAGATCAGAGCTCTGCTTCATGTTATGAAGACATTCACACCGCCCTAACCAAATGAAATGGGAAGCTAAGTACCATAAAGCTATCAGGCTCTGCTTCCTCCTTCTGCATGCACGAAATGACATTTGAAAGTTACGTGTGATCTTTCAGAGCCTTTCAAGGGGTCAGGCACGAGGCACATCTGGCATGCTGATCTTCTCATTCAGGAGCATGAAGTCATCCTCTGAGTCGCATTCCTGAGTCGAGAACGTGTAAGTTTCCGCATGTCACTTTGCTGACTTGCACCCCGAATGGAGATTAATAGTAATTGCGTTGGAAATTGGGCATATTTAAGAAATTTGCAGGGCCTGCTAATTGTGTTTTAATAAAGCTAGAAGTGGTTTGGTGTTATCTTTATAAACATGCTCCACAGAGCCTGCTGTGCGTTGCCATAAATCAGTTCAGTGCTGAATCCCACCCGGCAGGGTGGATTGGGTGTTACAGGATCTTCAGAGGTCTAAGTTCAGCATTAAAATCACCACTTGTTAAATCTGGCATTCTGCTTTCCTGCTCTGTGCAGGGCAGACACTGCCATCATAGCATCCTGAGGAGCCACCACTGTGAAAATCCAGTTTACCCCAAAGCATGACTTGCCCCCTTCCACTCTCCTTGAGTAATATCAGAATATTCACTGGGGCTCATGGTGACACCCAGTGCCACTCTGGCTGGTGGCATCATTCCAGTGAGGAGGTCACAGGTCTGAAAAGAGTTTGAGGCAGCAGTGTGCCTCAAGGACTGCACCTGATAGAGTCCACAACAGAATTGCTTTGGCTCTCACAATCAAAATATTTTCTGTGGCAGATAGGGAGAAACAGAGATCCAGCCTAACGAACAGTGAGAGGCACTCATCCCTTTGAAATCAAAGACAAAGACTTTTCCACCACCATGTCCAGGAACAGATCCTAGGAGCAACCTCCAGCCTCCAGAGCTCCTCCCAGAGCTCTCAGTGCCCTTGTCTGTCATACTTTGGGCAAAGACATCAACAGCATTAGCTGTGTGATTCACTGGGTTTCAATTTACAGGCTAGAGCCTATTCCCTCTTAAACTTCTTGTTGTAAGCATCTTACATCAATAGTATCTCTCCCTGGAGAGAAGGTGGTCCTGCTCTAGAGGACACCTTCCTGTCCTGCCAAGGCTGCTGGCACCAAGGAGGCCAGATTCATGCTGGTTGTGATGGGCAGGTCAATGCTGGAAACAACCCCAGCTGCTGTCAGCAAGTTTCTGGCTCTCTGTGCAGTGGAAAGTGGTCTGTCCTCTTGGGAAGGTGGATGAAGGAGCAATTCAGAAATCACAGGATGGGCTTTCTGCAGCTGAAAGTAAAAGGCAACAAGTCTGGAAAAAAACAGTATTCCTGGGGGTGAAGGGGCCTTATTTACCACACTGGAATACCTTCTGTTTCTGTAGGAACATCTGAAGATAAACAGAATAGTGCTTGATGGTGCCAGGTAAACAGCTCTTCCATGCCATGGCTACGGTCTCTAAGGAGCTTCTGTTTATTAGGAACGGTCTCTGCCTCGGCTTTAGCTACAAACCCTCACTGTGAATCCAGCAGGGAGAGGCTCACAATGAAAGTGAAGAGCTTGTATGAAGTTGCAGAGGGATCCTTATTACCTTTGGGACTAAATGATGGTGGGTTTTTTATTTTCCCTATGGAATTTTTGCCTTTTCCCCCTGTTTTGTTTGTTTGTTTGCTTTAAATAAGCCCTGGTTCTTTGGATGGAGTATTTGCCTCACCAGTTCTGTTTGGAATGGAGCCTTGGCAGGCAGAACAAAAGTGTTATCAAAGGAAAGATGTTAGTGATGCTACAGAGATTTTAGAAAGTCAAGTGTACCTGAATTATTTATTTCCAAGCTCCTGTAAATGATCTTTAAGCAGAGGAATGCTTGGAATTACACAAAACCAAAGCAAGAGGCTCCCTGGGGGTTCTCGGTAAGACTTAAATTGGCAGTACATATTGGTGTATTGATTATGCCCATGACCTGCTGATTTTTCATTTCCCTTTGCAGAGAAAACCCAAACTTTCTCTTTCTGAGCCTAATTTGGCTTGTTAAAAGGGTACAGATGTAAAGTAACGTCCCCAGGGTTGTGCTGGTGTAATTGAGATAATTGTTTAGCAATTCTGGGGGGGTTAATTTCCAAAGCTTTCACATTTCCAAAGGGATGTTCTAAGTGATGCAATGAGATGAGCACAAGAAGCTTTTCAGAGTAAAAGCTCAGGTAGGCACATGGCTGTGAAATCCTCGTCCTCACTGAGAGCATGGTGCCTCCTGATGGAAACTAGCTGGTTGTGCAATGGAAAAGTTGATGAGGTATTTTTTCAACAAGGTCCTATATCTGTGAGGGTTGAGGTGCTGGTGGCCCTGTAGCAGTGGGTAAAGCACTAGCAAAATGGAGTTGAGATGGGTGCTGAAGAAAGGGTGAGTCTTCTCTCCCTCACCTGAATGGCTGGAGGGGAAGAACACTGAGGGACTCTCACCCTTGGTTTTACAGTGGACTTGGTGGTATTCTTGCAGTTTGGATGGCAATGACTTAGTTCCATACTCAGCCCATGGTTGGTAACCCATGAGTCACTTGTCTTCTTTTCAATCCAAAAAGAGAGAGAGGAAAATTTACCCATGGCACTGTCATTTCTGATCATAGAATCATAGAATCAACCAGGTTGGAAGAGACCTCCGAGATCATCCAGTCCAGCCTATCATCCAGCCCTATCCAATCAACTAGACCATGGCACTAAGTGCCTCATCCAGTCGTTGCTTGAACACCTCCAGGGACGGTGACTCCACCACTTCCCTGGGCAGCCCATTCCAATGGCAAATCACTCTCTCTGTGAATCTGTCCTCCTACCAAGGATTTGACAGCACTTTATGGCCTTCCTTCCCTTCCATCAACCTTGGGATGTTTATTTTTCTTCAAACATGGCTGTTTGCAGAAAGCTAACAAGAACTGAAGATCACTGCTGTTTGTTTACTGAAGACATCAAAGTCTTTTTTTTCCCCACAAGCCTTCTCTGAGTGGGTACAGACTGCAAACAGCCATGCAAAACCAAGGTGTGCTTTGCGTAGAGCGAAGTAAAACCACAGAGCACTGAAGATGCAGCTATTTGCTTATCTGAGATTCTAAATTTAGCTCTTCTTCATCTCTCATTCCTCAGCTTCTCAAACTATCTGCTCCTAACCGAGAGCCCTGCAGTTTCAGCAGACCTTCCTGTCGCCTTGAAGTTGGGTGGAGGAATACAGCTGCAAATGTGGAGATGGGGCAGTGACAGCAGCTAATCTAAACCAAATACTTTGTAACATCCCTGAGCAGATGCATTTCCTCATTTGACTTTGATAGTCAAGATGCTATGCTAATGGCAAGCAGCACTGACTATTTAGCATGAGGCCCTGTCAGTTTTCAGTTCAGACTGTGGGTGCTGGGCAATGAGCAGTGGAGGAAATGACAGCTGCTGGCAGTAAGTTAAAAAAATGAGATCTGCTGAAAATAATGTCCTGAGGAATACTGGGGCATCCTTTTTATGGATTTCCTAGATGTGCTGAGGCTATTTTAAGGCCAGTCAAGCTCCCACTCGTTACAGGATTGTTCCTTGTATGAAACATAAGGCAGCATAAATGTCACTGCAGAATACTGGTGTTTCTAGCCATACTTCAAGTATTACCATGGCCTAAACGTGGATCCCATCAATTAGAGTCTAATGGCAGTCTCCAGAGAGCATTAAGCATTGACAATACAGCAGAGGAAGTGTCTCCATGGAGGACAACCAAAAGCCTCTCCATGGAGGAGGACCTATTAGAGCAGTACCAGCAGCAGATCAGATCCCTCAGGAGCTATTACTGGAATGTGTCCAGAGAAGGGCAATGAAGCTGGTGAGAGGCCTGGAGCACAGCCCTATGAGGAGAGGCTGAGGGAGCTGGGGGCGTGCAGCCTGGAGAAGAGAAGGTTCAGGGGGGGCCTCATGGCTGTCTACAACTACCTGAAGGGAGGCTGTAGTCAGGTGGGGTTGGTCTCTTCTGCCAGGCAAGCAGCAACAGAACAAGGGGACACAGTCTCAAGTTGTGCCAGGGGAGGTATAGGCTGGGTGTTAAGAGGAAGTTCTCCCCAGAGACAGTGATTGGCATTGGAATGGGCTGCCCAGGGAGGTGGTGGAGTCACCATCCCTAGAGGTGTTCAAGAAAAGCCTGGATGAGGCACTTAGTGCCATGGTCTGGTTGACTGGACAGGGTTGGATGCTAGGCTGGACTGGATGATCTTGGAGGTCTCTTCCAACCTGGTCAATTCTATGCTTCTATTCAACCAGTCTACAGTATGGACAACAAGGAAAAGCACAACAAAACAGGAGGATGGGACAAGGACTAACTGATAGGTGGTTTTATTCCACAAGGAATTCACCCCAGACTGCGTTGGCTGAAGGTCACAGAGCAGGCAAATGTCCCAGGCTTTCCGGGCATTGGGAGGGCAATGTGCAAGGTCAGTGAGGGTCAGCAAAGTCTGCATGGCCAAAGTACAGCTCATGAGAAATGCTGAGACTGCATTGTTTGGAGACAGATGATGTGTTAAGGGCAATTTCAGTGGCATACAACTTACTTTTTAATCACCTGGCCCTGGATGTCATTCACCCTGCCACAGCAGCAGAAGACATGCTGCACGATGTGGTACTTGCAGCAGCTCTTGATACCTGCCACAAGGCTTATGGAGGAGACCCACACAGGAAGGGCTGGATGTGGAGAGGATGTGTTGTTTGGCATCTCTTAACCTTGGAAACATCAAGAGGAGATGTAAAGGGCAAACAAAACAAACCTTTCCTATTTCACCAGCTTTAAACCAAACAAGCAGTGCTGGTAGCCAAAAAGGCTGTAAATGTGCATGGGACACGGTAGCTTTGGCCACTCTCCTTGATTTTGGGTGTTGCTGAGCTTGAATATGGTATCTGGCTCAGCATAGCAGGGCTCAGCCTCTTAGAGGTGAGGGAGAAAAGGAGCAACTGTTCCCCAGTCCCAAGGTCCCCAAGGGTTGGGAACAGGGATATGACCCTCTTAGTGAAACAGACAGGCCACTCTTCCAAGTCCCAGAACTCAGGTGTCTCCTGCAGAGTCTTGCATTAAGAAATAAAACAAAATGGCAGAGCCATAAAAAAAAAAATCAAGAAGAAGAACATTTCAAGCACATTCAACTTTGGGATAGAATGTAAAATTTCTTGCCAGAGAATTTAAAACAAACTGGAAACTGATCATCTACTCATTTAAACGATGTGCCTGGAGCTAAACCAGCAAGGCTGAATAATCTCTGCACTGCTTTCATCTTTTTTTTTTCCCTTTGTTCCATCAGCCACATGTGTGTTAAGTGTAAATTGAAGGGCTCTTAGCTGCAAAGCAGATTGTGAAAAGGGCTTGGCCCTCATCTTATAATTCAGCTTCAGTATTACAATTACTCTTAATAGCACTCTTATTTTGTTGCATTATTTATTCTGGCTAGAACTCTTTGGGATCCCTTGAAGGCTTTTTTAAAAAATTATTATTATTATTATTTTTTCTGTTCTGGTGGATTTAGCCAACATCCACTCATGAATCCAGATGTTTCTGCTTTTATCCATGGGAATTCTATGTTATGGATATGCCAAGATTCTAACTCCAGGCTCAGCCTCAAGACAACTACTTTGCAAATTCCCTAAATCAAAAAAGAAAAGAAAAAAAAAAAAAAAAAGGAAATTGCCATGTAAAACCTGAGCCTTCTTGCATTTAGCATGCCAGAATGGAAATCAAACCACAGGACAACATTGCTTAAGGTACCACATACGTGGTGAGGTAGTCCCCTATAGAATCATAGAATCAACCAGGTTGGAAGAGGCCTCCAAGATCATCCAGTCCAACCTAGCACCCAGCCCTAGCCAGTCAACTAGACCATGACACTAAGTGCCACATCCAGTCATTGCTTGAATACCTCCAGGTATGGTGACTCCACCACCTCCCTGGGCAGCCCATTCTAATGCCAATCACTCTCTCTGGGGAGGACTTCCTCCTAACATCCAGCCTAGATCTCCCCCAGCACAACTTGAGACTGTGTCCCCTTGTTCTGATGCTGCTTGCCTGGCAAAAGAGACCAACCCCACCTGACTACAGCCTCCCTTCAGGTAGTTGTAGACAGCAATGAGGTCTGCCCTGAGCCTCCTCTTCTCCAGGCTGCACACCCCCAGCTCCCTCAGCCTCTCCTCACAGGGCTGTGCTCCAGGCCCCTCACCAGCTTCGTCGCCCTTCTCTGGACACATTCCAGTATCTCAACATCTCTCTTGAATTGAGGAGCCCAGAACTGGACACAGTACTCAAGGTGTGGCCTGACCAGTGCTGAGTGCAAGGGAAGATTAACTTCCCTTGGCTTACTGGCCAAGGGATGGAAGGAATCTTTAAAGATCATCTGGTCCAACTCACTGCAGCAGGGACACAGAATCATAGAATGAGTCAGGGTTGGAAGGGACCACAAGGATCATTCAGTTCCAACCACTCTGCCATGGGCAGGGACACCCTACCCTAGGTCAGGCTGGCCATAGCCTCATCCTGCCTGGCCTTAAACACCTCCAGGGATGTGGTCTCAACCACCTCCCTGGGCAGCCCACTCCAGGCTCTCATCACTCTCATGGTGAAGAACTTCCTCCTCATGTCCAGTCTGAATCTCTCCACCTCCAGCTTTGCTCCATTCCCCCTAGTCCTGTCCCCACCTGACATCTTCAACCAGGTTGCTCAGAGCCCCAGCCAACCTAATCTGGAGTGATTCCAGGAATGGGAGCCTCTGCTGCATCTCTGAGCAAGCTGTGCCAGTATTTCACTATTCTCAGCATAAAAAAATATCTTCCTTCTGTCTAGTCTCAGTCTGCCTCTTTTTGCTCACAGCCATCACCTCTTATCCTGTCACAGCAAGCCCTTCTGAAATGATTATTCCCATCTTTCTTACAGGACCCTTTAACACAGAAAGACCTCAATAAGGTCTCACCAGAGCCTTCTCTTTCTCCAGGCCGAACAACCCACATCACACCAGAAATTGCAGCCCAGGTCATGCTGTTCTCTATGTTCTGGGACACAGACTCATGCCTTGAATACATCTTCAGCTCTTCTTTCCATTCACCAGCCTGAAGTTAGGAGCACAGATACATGTGAATCCAAGATGCTGACTCGGAAGACAAAGAGTTCTTGCTGCAAGCAGGAGTCACTGCTAGTGCATTTAGAGGAATGAAAATGCTTCTGTGTATGTGGGCTTCCCATCATCAACAACACAGATACTCTCCTCAGTCAAAACTGGTTCTGAATTAAGGGTGAAATGTACCCTGCCCTGATGAGGACCTGGTGAATAACACAAGTGTCTGCTGTGCCTTTGACAGTACTTTGGAATAAAAAGCAAACCCAAACTCCTTCATTGTCCTGAATGACAAAAGCAGCATGAAGCAGACATTAAAATAACCTTAATAACCTTTTTTCCCTGCCTGGAATTTCTTTTGGGCACTCCCATTTGTGGCATTTTGCATTTCTTCTTTGCTCCTCCCTTTTCAGCCTGAGAATCCTGATTAAAGCTGCTGTGCAGTGGTGGTCACTGCCAGTGTGGTGGCTTGGATGGTGTTCCCAGCTGGGGATGGCCACATCCTTCCAAGTGCCCTGAGGTAGCTCTGGACCATGAGAACAGCAAATATAGAAGAGGCACAAAACTATTTGTTGCCAAAAGGCCAAAGAAAACAGTAAACATCATCTGTGGCCATGCTGTGCACAAAAAGAGTTCAATGTTCTGCCTGCATCCGCAAAAGGTACATTTATTGTTTCCTCCAAGACCCTTCTAGCTGACCTTGAGTGTCTACCAGCCAGGCTCTGGTCCTGCTTCTGCTGTGCACAATCCAATCCCTTCTAAATCCATTCTCTGTGCACTGGACCAAGGAGGCAGATAAAGCAGTTATTCCAGACTGGTGGAGGAGAAGAGCTCATTCTGCTCCCCAGGAGGCTCAAGCGCAGCAGCTTGCTCTAACAATGTTAGTTCTTTACATGCAGAGTTCTTGGATCAAAGGAAATTTAAATCATTCCTAAAAGCTCATCTAAGGCTTCCCTCAGCATGGAAAAGCCTGTCAGCTGATACAAAGGATGGATCTGGCTCCATAGCAAACCCCTCTGGGCAAGGATGTGCTGAGACAAGAAGGAGGTGCAAGAGCTGAGAAGGGCATGCCAAAGGTTGAGCACGCAGCACCCAGAAAGCCTACACCAGCTCAAGCAAATCTTTTCACCCACCCACCCCAGAGCTGAGCTCAGCCATATCAAAATCCTGCTGTGTGGAGCTCTGAGGGCAGGGGCAGGTGGAAACTCAGTGCAACATAGCATCATAGAATCATAGAATCGAGCAGGTTGGAAGAGACCTCCAAGATCATCCAGTCCAACCTATCCCCCAGCCCTATCCAGTCAACTAGACCATGCCACCAGTCAAGGTCACAACTAATTTATTTGGTGTCACATGCAGCAGAGAGCAAGGGAGCAGCAGAGTTAATCTGGATGGTGCAATTTTCTTGCTAATACCATGGGTCAAATGTGCTGTGCAACACTTACAAAGGTGCACATTAAATGTCCCAGCAGCACAGTAGTTCTGCCAGTCGCTACCACACTTTCTGATTTGGAATGAGGAACTTTGCTGTTATTCAAGCCTACAGTTTAAATGTTAAGGACCACCCACTGTGCCTACATGCTATATGACAAACTGTGTAGGGTATACATGTTCCAATTGATTCTTCTAGTAGTTTTGGTAAAATATGGTTTCAATGAGTTTGCCTTCCCTGTTTAATAAAAAATAATTCCACATTTTTCTTTAATAAGTTCATGACATCCAAGCTACTAATTTTCCCTACCATCACATCCCTTTTTGGACACAGAATAAAGGAGACAGAATATAAAAAAAAAAACAAACAAAAAACAAGGGGTCTTTTTTTCCAAGTTGGAAATGAAGAAATACAAAAGTACTGAGCTCTTCAATTTTGGAGTTGTTTTGTTGGTTTGGTTGGGGTTTTTGTTTTGTTGTGGTGTTTTGTTTTTGTTTTGTTTTACAATAAAATTCTCTCAGCAGGTCAGAAAAGTGATAAAATGCTTTTGTCTCCACTTCAGTGGGAAGCTGGTTTTGCCTTTGGCATGCTGAGCATCACAGACGCCTCAGTGCAATTTGCTGCTGCCATTGCATGTCTTCTTGGCCCATACTGCTGCTGCTCACTTACTGGGGTCACTGGGACCAGTTACCTGGATTTTCCTACACTGAATTCCCAAACTTCTGCAAAGGCCCATCATGTTATGAGTAGTACCATCTTGCCCTGCAAATCATAGAATCAACCAGGTTGAAAGAGACCTCCAAGATCATCAAGTCCAACCTAGCACCCAGCCCTGTCCAGTCAACCAGATCATGGCACTAAGTGCCTCATCCAGTCTTTGCTTGAACACCCCCAGGGACAGTGACTCCACCACCTCCCTGGGCAGCCCATTCCAATGCCAATCACTCTCTCTGGCAACAACTTCCTCCTAACACCCAGTCCATACTTCCCCTGGCACAACTTGAGACTGTGTCCCCTTGTTCTATTGCTGGTTGCCTGGGAGATATACTGGACATGTGCTCAATTAGGCATCTCTGTGCATCTCTGTTTGGTGTGATGACTTCTGTGAGACTGCTTCAGTTTGGACATTTAAACATGAGCATGGCCGGAAAGGTGGATTGTCACCTGTGATGCCATTAACAGCAGCCAGGATGGCAGCAGGAAGATTATGAAAGCATTACTTTATGAACCAGTAATCTGACCTGTCATAGAATTGTTTTGCTTGGAAAAGACCTTTAAGATGATCAAGTCCAACCATTAATCCAGAACTGCCAAGTCAGCCACTACACCACGTCCCTTTGCAACACATCTTTTAAACCCCTTTACTGTCTTCAAATCACTTCCCTGGGCTGCCTGTTCCAGGGTTTGGCAGCCCGTGCAGGAAAGAAATTTTTCCTAATGTCCATCCTAAAGAACAGACTGAGCCCCAGCTTGCTGCAACATATCTGTTACATCCCAGTCCTGCTCCAACTGAAGGGATAGAACATTAGCATACATAGCCTGGGGCCACTGAATGTAAAAGCTAGACAAAAAATCATGGAAATGATACAATTTGCTTTTACCAGAACCTAAAGGTTTGCCTTTCTGTTCTTCCTTATGACTGTCAACACTCCACTGCCCTTAATGCATGGAACGCAAAACTTGCAGGCACAGGCCCATTATTTGAACTGAGGTGTGAAAAGTAGCCATCATCCTGCACTTATCATCTCTACTCCAGCTTTAGACAGCATCATCTCAACAGTATGAGCAGGTGAGAGGTGAGGGCAGGAGGAGGCACAGCCTTTGCATGGCCTGAAACAAAGCCAGAGCCCAGGCACCAAGCACCATGCCCTTGATCAGCTCCTACATGATGTACAACATCTATTTCCAGCCCTAACAAACCTCCAGCCTGCGTGGCTTGGAAGACAAGGTTCAGACATTAGCAAATTTAGCTGTGCTGAGGAAAATCTCACTTTCTGTGCATCTAATCCCTTGAAGCATTTTTCTTCCCTTTAGCATTTGTTTGGAGCCAGTTTTGGATTCCCCAAAATAACAGCGTTTCCATGACCACAACCCTGAAGTGGTTTCCTCTGGGGCATCTGAAGATTCAAAACATGGTCAGTCCTTCCTCCTGCTCCTGCATCACATCCCATGGCACCACAGCCTCATCCTATCCTCTCTTCCTTCACTTATGCTGAAGTAAACTGCAAAGTACTTCGGGCAGAGCTCTGTCTGCCTTGGCATTACTGGCATTTACCAATGTACATCAGATGATGTACTGATTGTACAGCATCATCACTCTGCACAAGTGATGTACAAGCAGGTATCAGACCATGGTATTTATGGAGGTGGAGAAAGGCCAAAAGGGTCTGCAGACTAAAGGACTGGAGAGCTGCTGGATTTTGCAGTGCCCTAAGCATAATTTTCATGTCCTCCTTGGTATCTTACAGAGGATATGAAATGATTCTTTGCTACTCACAGTCATTGCTTTAATTCCAATGCTCACTGATTCTTCTTGCCCTTTCAGCAAAGCCCTGCAACTGCTGGCCCAGCAAAGCAAAGGGCCCTACTGTGACCAAAAGCATGCCCAGACACATCTCTGAGCAGGGCAGGACACGGACACAAGCCCTTTGCAAAACCAGGCTTTGCTTGCCCAAGCATTTTCTCCCGCAGGTGGCACAGTACCTTGCCCAGAAACTAGCTCCACCCCAGTGCCCAACTGATCCACTGCTCTTGAGGCTCTTTCAAAACCCCACACCTTCCCTGCTGCACTGGTGTCTGCCCTCAGAACCAAGATTTATGAGGGTTATCCATGGATCCAGTTGCAAGAAAATACCAAAATCTTCTATTGCAATTCCAGAAGCAGCACAAAACCAGCAAACTGTTCTTTGCACACCTGATCCTCACCAAAGGAATACAAGCAGGACACCCAAGCACAGGCAGCAAGCTCTGAAGTGGGACTTGGGAAGGCAGTGTTGGTGAGTGCCAACCTGATAATGGGGCTTCATTTGAACAGCACACAAATTTAAGTGTGGAAATCAAATCTAAAACAGTCATAGCCAGCATTGTCTGCATTCTTGGAGTGACACTGAATTAGCAGGAAAAGAAAAGAGCCGAGACACTGGCCCAGACATGCTCCAGCTGTCTGCAACTACCTCTTCCCTCCTCCACTGTGTGTAACTATTCAGCTTGTTTTCATTTCATTATTGGATGTTGTTTTTGCAACCTGGGAAGAGAATAGAAAAAGAGGGGGGCAAAGGTCCTTCCAATGCTTTGGGGTTTATTTTTAAGAAGTAGACCACTGATTTCCTTTCTGTCAGAGATAACATGCAGACTTTACCAAGTGCACGAGGTCTGTGGTATTAGTAGTTAAGGCATTTGTTTCCCAAGGAAGGTCCTTTATCTCAGAGGCACCAGCATTTGTGTTGCTGTGGCTGTTCACAGAGGTTGTGCTCATTCAGTACTGAGCAATGTGCAATTGAGTGAACACACAACACACCCACGAGCTGAACAGCAGCTGCCTACAGGTAACCTTAAATTTCACAGGCTCACATGCCAAGCTCAAGCTGTACAAATCCTCATCTGCACGTGGAAGCAGGGCAAGTCCTCTCCTTCATCTCCACGGATAGGCAGGAGGCACTCCTTCACTAGGCACATCAAAATCTGGCTTTTAATGAGTTGGTTAAAAGGCTGATGCTTCTGATGGCTTCTGGACCCACTGGAGGGTCAGCCCTTCCCCACCTTCCCTTCCATCCTCTGCCTTCCTTGTAATAGCATAGCTGATCCATTTTTTTGTATTAAAAAGAATTCACATCCAAAATTTGATCATAATTTATTTTCCTTCTCCTTACACTAGTTTTGCTTGACAGGGCAATGCCAGCATGCACCACCCACTCTCCTGAGCTGGGGACACTCCACCCTATGAAAGTCAAGCACTTGCCAGATGAAGGGCCAGGATTATCTAGTTTCCCACTGAGTGCAGTGGGAATTCTGTTTGTGCTGGAGTTCTCTGGAAAAATCTTCCCACCAGTTTGCTGCTGGAACACTTCAGCACAGCACCAAGTTTTCAACGGTGCTTCAAGGGAAGAGCAGGATTCAGAGTGTTTGCTACCATTTTATCTTCCTATTTGGGACAGAGGCATGTACACTAACCCAGCAGCTCTCCTCATATCAGCTATTGCACACTCCTGCAGTATTCCTGGCAGGAGAGAAGGTCAGATATGCTTTGATCTCAGTTGTTGTCTCTCCAAACACAGTTTTGTAACATCCAAAGCAGGTCTGTAATTCTAAATTTGGCTATTTTAAACTCCAGCTAAGATTTTTGAAGTGCACATGCAGCAAATGCTCACTTCATGCAGACTGTTGCTTCCTAACAAATGGCATTGCTCTAAGGATTTGGGTAGAGAATTTTTCATCTTAGTTTTACCTATTTTTTTTGTCAGTTCAGCAAGGAAAGGACCCTTCTTACCTCCTACTCCAGCATGGTCCTGGCTGATCAAACCTGAACGTAGCACCCTCCAGCAATATTGAAGACATAGAATCATGGAATTGTCAGGGCTGGAAGGGACCTCAAGGATCATCCATTTCAAACCGCCCTGCTGTGGGCAGAGACACCTCACACTAGATCAGGTTGCTCAAACCTCAACCAGCCTGGCCATATAAATGTCCAGGGATGAGGCTTCCACCACCTCCCTGGGCAACCTGTTTCAGTGTCTCACCACCCTCACAATGAAGAACTTCTTCCTAACATGCAATCTGAATCTACCCACTTCTAGTTTTGCTCCATTCCTCCCAGGTCTATCAATACTCAATATCACAAACAGTCCCTCAGCAGCTTTCTTGTGGCCCCCTTCAGATACTGGAAGGCCACAATAGAGTCTCTTCAGAGCCTTATCTTTTCCAGACTGAACAGCCCCAACTCTCTCAGTTTGTCTCCATAGGAGAGGGCATCCAACATGAGAATCCATTTCCCAAGGCAGCAAGCCAACCCTGCCAGGCAGTCTGGGAATCTGAGCAAGTTTTAAAGCAGAATGGAAGATGGGAAAAGACATTTTGGAATGCTACTTAAAATGATGTCATTCCCATTTTATGATATTCAAATTAGTTAGTTTGCTTTTTCCTCCTGACTTGCTTTGCTTTTTTGTTGTTTCTAATGTTATTTTTGTGGGCTTGTTTTGGTGCTTTGTGGGTGTTGGTGGGGGGGTTTTGTCGGTTGGTTGGGTTGGGGTTTTTTATGTTGCTGGATGGGGATTTTTTGAGTTCTTGTTGTTTTAAATGAAAAGTAACTCTCATACTAGAATCTAATTTCCATTTGCTAAGGACAAAACATGATGATTTCAAGCAATGAGTTCCTCCAGATCCAGAAACCCTAAACATATGCTCAACACCAAGCCCCTAAGAGCAACTCCATTTACCTTAGTATGTGTGCTTATCTCTAAGCGTGTGCTTAAGTGCTTTGTTGGCAAAAAGTAGAGTGCTTATCCCCTTCCAGATGACCCCACTTAATATTTACCAGTATTAATCTACTAAATAACTATAAACACCAGGAAAAAAGCTCCACTGAATTAGCTCTACACAGAGCTTTTCCAAATACGATTACCACATCACTCAGGAGGGTCAAACTATTCCCTGCTCAAAAGCTGAGCCCAAAGCTGTGAAACAGTGGAAGGGTGTTGACCAACACAGGGATGGGATCCCCTGTGAGCAGAAACACCTTACTGGTTTTGGCACTGTTACTAATAGGGAAAACAAATGTTTTATGCTGACATGAGGAAAATTTGTTTTAGGTATTGACATCCTGTTAACCTCCAGCACACTTGAAGGAAGCTGTTAATTTAAGAGCTGCGTCAGAGAGATGTGGCAGAACCATGGCTGAGCCATCAAGGAAATGGCCTGATGTTGGCATTCACACCTGCACAGGACAGCACTGGCTGCAGGGACCTCTGCACGCAGCATGAATGTAAAGAATCTACTCCTGACAACATCCAAATCATAGACTCATAGAATAGCTTGAGTTGGAGCAGACCTTAAAGATAATCTAATTCCAACCCCCCTGTCATATGAAGGGACTCCTTCCACTGGAGCAGGTTACTCAAAGCCTCATTCAAACTGGTCTTAAACAGTTAAGGGACACTTCCACAACTTCACTGGGCAACCTGTGCTGTGTCTCTCCACGCTCACAGTAAAGGACTTCTTCCTAATGTCTAATCTAAATCCACCCTGCTCTAGTTCAAAACCATTGCCCCTTGTCCTGTCACCACATGCCTGTATAAAATGTCCCTCTCCAGCTTTCCTGTAGGCCCCCCCTCCAAGTACTGGAAGGTCATTATAATTCTCACTGGAGCATTCTTTTCTCCAGGCTGAATAGACCCAGTTCACTCAGCCTTGCACAGACTGATACAGCAGCTGATACAAGCTCTAGATACAAGTTTTAGTTTCTTCCTTCACCAGATTCCCTCTAGATCTTCCTCATCCTTTCAATTGAATTTGATGCCAAATGGATAGATTAATCCTCTCCTGTCTTGGAGGTAAGAGGTTGCACACAGAACCTTATCTCACTCTTTTCTAAAGGGTTTTCAGCAGCCCTCAAGAGGCAGAAAATTTTGTTTTGCTATTAAGCCTGAGCAATGCCTTGATTTCACCCCAGCTGGATTTGACTGTAAATGGTATCCACTTTGCTGAGTATCAGAATTACACTGTGCAAGTATGCAAAGGTAAAAGTGGAAGGTAAAACTAAGACATTTACCTAAAATGAGATATTTGACTTAAAAATATAAAAAATATAAAGGCCCCAACTCAACAAAATACTTTGTTCAGCACATCCCTAGCAGACACACAAGGGATGATGCTGAATTCAGTCTGAAAGGTGCTCTAAGGAGCATCATGATAATCAGGATCCATTGCAAGTTGGATGGGATCTGAAATACAACTCTGATGCAAAAGCATGTTTTTAACCCACAAATCACAGCAGCTTAGTTGAAGCATTGAAGCTGAAGTCTTTCCATTGCCTGCTCAGACACTGGCTCTTAATTATAGTCCAGAAAACAACACAATTTACACAAGCAAAGTAGAAAGGTTGCTTGGGCTGTTGCATTACTTTGAAGAATAAAACTTTTGGGTTTGTGTCTGTCTGGCACTCACACTCAAGTTGAGTCCTAGCTCACTGGGCCACATTTGATGCTTCTACAGATTTGAGCACTGACCTTCCAAGCATGAGATCATGCACTTGTATCCTCCACTCCTACAACTGGCAGCATTGCTCCAAATGTCATTCCTGGTTGTAGGTCACTCTTGAGTTGGTCTCATTTTCTGTCAAACAGCTCATCACCTCTGTTCATCCAGCCTCCCCATTTGTCTCATCCACAACCACTGCTGTCCTTTGCTCAGCTCTGACCCCTGTTCTTCAACCTGTGGCTCAGGGTCAGCATCATCCTTCACCCCTTTATCCTGCTGCCTACATCTTGCATCCACTAGCTGCTAATGAGCAATGGAAAGGAAAGTTCTTTGCAGCTTCAGCCATCCTAAGGTTCTAAGGTCTTTTTGCCCAGAGAGACAATAACTATGGCTCAAGCCAAGATACTATCTCTTCCAGACGAGGGAAGTCTGGCAGCCCTGATAGCTAATGATCTACACAAGCCTGTGTTACAATTTTGCTTTCCATAACTCAGCTGCAGTTTCTAGACTGTGAGGAAATGCTAGATGGTATTTATGGAAACATTAATGTTACTTAGACTTTGGAAACACTAATGTTGTTTTCAGTGGTCTTGGTTAACCACAGTCCAGAGCTACCATGTTCACTTGATGAAGATTAGAGATGCTTGGAAATAGTTCTACTGAAACAGAAAGGAAGAATATATGAGGTCTTTCAGAGAAGAAAATCCCTTCTGGCTGCAGTTGGTGCAGGTGTCCATCTGCACACAGAGCAGACAGAATTACAGCTGAAACCTATAATCATTAGTCAGGCAAAATTGCAGTGGGTGATGGTCTGCTCTGCTGAACAGAGTGCTTTATGGCAGGTAATCAGCACACTCCTGCCTGATAACCTTTTTAATCTCTTGGGTTTCAGTCAGCAGTTCTGCCCATGTGGATAGCAGGCACACAAAAGCTATTTTCTCTGCAAGTGCTATCATTTCCATTTCATTTCAGCAGGCTTCCTTATTGAACTATCGTTGTCCACAAACAAGTCTTCTGAGTAATTAATACTGCAGGGACTCCAATGAAGATGCCATGTAAGACTGCTACAGCAGCTCCAGGTGACATTACCAGTTTGCCACACTCAGCTCTTCATAAAGGTGATGCCTCCTTAGCAGGACAACTCAGGATCTAAATAGTGCTACATCACTGAGACACAGGTCATTTTGCTTGCTTAGAAAAATTAATTTAGCACTGGGTGCATCATTCTAGACAATAAAACCCTCAGTTTATCAGTTCAGGAGGAAATGGTTAGCAGCAGTGCTCCATCTTTCCATAGGCTGCCTTAACGTGTATGAGTGGGGTTCAACCCAGAAGTTTTTAACTTATGGACATGTTACGACCACTGTCACCTCTGCATCTCTACTGCTGGTAGCAACCAAGAAAGCAAGAATGAAGTGCTGTCAGGTCATGGAGAAGAGGAGGCTCCAAGATGACATTATTATGGCTTTCCAGTATCTGAAGGGGGCCTACAAAACAGTTGGAGAGGGACTTTTTAGGATATCAGGTAGTGACAGGACTAGGGGGAATGTAGCAAAGCTGGAGGTGGGGAGATTCAGGCTGGATGTGAGGAGGAAGTTGTTCAGCATGAGAGTGGTGAGAGCCTGGAATGGGCTACCCATGGAGGTGGTTGAGGCCCCATCCCTGGAGGTGTTTAAGGCCAGGCTGGCTGAGGCTGTGTCCAGCCTGATCCAGGGTAGGGTGCCCATGGCAGGGGGGTTGAAACTAGATGATCCTTGTGGTCCCTTTCAACCCTGACTGATTCTATGTTCTGACCAGAAGAAAGGAAATGAAGCAGTAGCAGGGTACTTAAATATCTGGTCTACAGTATAGCTGTGAACATTGGAGCAGGGAGAGTGATAGCACTGAAAAGGTTTGTGAAGGGAAGGAATGGATCCAACTGCCCTGACACATGGTGAAAGCAGAAGTCTGACCTGAGGCCACTTGCTCCTCATGCAGATCAACTGGTTCAATTCTGTAGCCAGATGGGGGGTGGCCTCTTCTGCCAGGCAGCCAGCAATAGAACAAGGGGTCACAGTCTCAAGTTGTGCCAGGGAAAGTATAGGCTGGATGTTAGGAGGAAGTTCTTCACAGGGAGAGTGATTGGCATTGGCATGGGCTGCCCAGGGAGGTGGTGGAGTCTCCATCCCTGGAGGTGTTCAAGAAAAGCCTGGATGAGGCACTTAGTGCCATGGTCTGGTTGACTGGACAGGGCTGGGTGCTAGGTTGGACTGGATTGATCTTGGAGGTCTCTTCCAACCTGGTTGATTCTATGATTCTATAACACATCACACCAACAAACAAAGCCAAATAATCCTCATACAGGAAAAACACTAAGGAAGCTGTGGTCACCAAATCTGCAGCACTTACAGATTTTACTGTGGGCCTGGAAACGTGGGCTCAACAAACTAGCAGTTAAGGGACATTTTCAAGCATGTGAAGTGCAATTGTGTTTCTTTGTGCACGGGGAGGTTACATGAGTTCACATTCCCCAGCTTCGGCTAAGAGCACGTCTGGTGCTGCTGGAGGGACTTGGGGGTGGTTCACCGCCGCACCGCGCTGCAGAGCTGCCTTCTGCGCACATCCCAGCATCTCCCATCCAGCTTCAAGCCTCAGAAAACATCAGACACTAATCCTACCGTGCAGGTAACTAATAACAGAGGAGAAAACACCATTGAAGCTCCTGTCAACCTTTTCCTCCTCAGGACACCTGATTTATTATCGACAAAGTGCTTCCTGCTTTGTGTTAACATCCGACTGCAAATGCCCATCAGGGGTAAGGAGCAGTTCATCTCATCTTTTACCTTCGGGGCAATTTAGGTTAAAGTCAAACCACATGAAAGGAGACTGGTTGCCTGGTTTTACAGCTCTAGCAAAGTTGCCCTTTTTTATCATATTGGCTGGAAATTTCTGTTAACTGGTTCCAATAATGAATTGGAAGCTAACCCAAGAACAAATAAGTGAGCATGCCACAAAGTGGAGATGGAAGAAGGTATACAGAAGAAAGTCAAGAAAGAAATTTCTCTGGCAAAGATGAAAGGACAGTAAAAGCATTAGTTAATAGCTGTATTTTCTTAAACCAGGAAGACCTTCCTTTGATGGCAACAGCTGATGAATAAGAATCTGATGAAGCTGATGCTTGCAAAGTTCCTTTGAAACAACACACATGTACACCTCTGGAAAGAAAACAGCTCCAAAGCACTGGCATAATTATGCACAATTCTGCAAACTCTTTTAATTACAGCAATTTCTTTGTTGTGTGAATAGTCTTCAAGGAGACAAGCAGGTATGACTTTATTTCCCTTCCCCCCCCCCCCCCCCCCCCCCCCCAAGTTACCAACTATAAGATTTACTTCAACCCTACTGAAACCTTTCACTTCAGTGGAGCTATTGATCAGCCCACTGATGGAATCTCAGAGCCAGCAAAACACTAAGATGCCCAACTAAGATCATAGAATCATTTAGCTTGAAAAAGAACTTTAGGATCATTAAGTTTGACCCAGCACTGCCAGGTCACCAGTAAACCATGTCCCTCAGCAACATATCTACATATCCTTTAAATCCCTCTAGGGGTGGTGATTCCATTATGTCCCTGGGCAGCCTGTTCCAGGGCTTGACAATACTTTTGGGGAAGAAATTTTCTTAATGCCCAACCTAAACCTCCCCTGGTGCAACTTGAGGCTGCTCCCTCTTGTCCTGTGTGATGGTTTGGGTGCTCCCCACCCCCTTACTCTTATGAAATCACCCAGACTAGACTCAGCCAAGCTGGAAATTAAGGAATGAAGGTTTATATTTACAGCTTAGCACAATATACAAGCAGATATTTACAATATATCACAAATATATACAGCTACCTATAGAAATATACAACTTAGAGGTAATGCAGAAACACAACAGCCCTCTCAGAAACCAGAGTCCCCAGGAGGGGCTCCCAACCACTCTTCCGCCTTCTTTCCACCCCTCTACCTTATCTCAGAGTTTGCCTTATGTGCAAGGTGAGCTGCAAGGATTGGCAAGGGGGGTTAGAAAGCAGAAGGATTAGTTACATGCAGCCTAGGGGGACAGAGACACATATCCAACAGAAAGAGAAACTTATCTATGTTTAGGTTCTTATTCTTATACATCTCAGCAAGCCTATGAGTGAAGTAGACATCGCCATTGTTTCCTTTTCACAGCCTATAATCTATTTTCTCTCATTCAAATATTCCAATTAGCTTCAAACTAGCACATCCTATCACTTGTTATTTAGCAGAAGAAACCAACCACCAACCCCTGGTACAATCTCCTTTCAGGTAGTTGCAGAAAACAATAAGGTCTCCCCTCAGCCTCCTTTTCTCCAGGCTGACCAACCCGAGTAAACAGCTGATGCCAGATTACCTGGCTGTTAGCTGTCTGCCTCCCAGAGTCAATTCCCAACCAGTCCAGTAACACTGAGTTACTGCAGTCTCCACATATGGCAGAAGACATGTACTTGACAAGAGATCCAAAGCCCCAGATGCTAAGCTAAGCAATAGGCAGAAGTAAGAACAAAGAAAAAAAAACTTGAAATCCTGAATCTTCTCAGGGCTTTAAGAGCTAGATTGAGGCTTTAAGGCAGCACTGGCTAAGAAGAGAGCCCAGCACCCACCCTAAGTAGGTACTAGCCCTGCCCTTGGGGGTGGCTAAGAAGATCTTGCTCCTCTTTTCACTCTTAAGTGCCAGGTGAGGGACAGATGATGCCAAGATTTGCCACAGACTGGAGGGTAAAGCCAAGAAATGGAGAAAAATGAGTACTGCATCTTCAGTTTCTTGGGGGTTCTGTTTAAAGAGCAGGGGGAAAGGCTATTCTGGGACACTGGCACTGCTGTCCTGTTTGGAAACTTCCTCTGAGCCTCAGTAGAGACTGTCTCAGCACAAGAATGAGGCACGGTGAGAAGGTTCCCCTTGAACTGTGGCACTGCTGTTGTCACAAGATGGCTGGTGGATAGTGGGAAAAGAACTGTAAGGAAGCTCAGCTCTTTCATGGGTGGACTACCACAAGGCCATCTCAAGGGGCTTAAATAGGTCCTTATAGGATTACTTCAAAAGGGAAGGAGACACAGAAGCTTTTCCACAATACCAGCATCAACTATGGTCTTGTTGGTCTCCGTCTGGGCTGGGGTTTAGCCTGGTGGAACTAACCCCACATATCCATTTTCCTACATGGGGCACAGTCACTAGCTAAGATGAATAAACTCTCAGTAATCCCATTCCTACCCACAATTTGGATGTGCTGACCCCTGAAGGGATGCACCTCCCAGCTGACTGGGGCATGGGAGAACTGAGATCATGAAGGTTTAGGAAAATTCCTCAGGCTGGAATGTCTGCCTTGGTCGAACTTACAGTTAACGTCAGCAGATGTGTCCCAGCTACGTTTTATAACCAGAATATAATTACACAGAGTGGTTTCCTCAGTGCAAAGCCAGTTTAACGGTTTCTGCCACAGCCCACAGCTGTCTGAGCTGCTGATATGGAGAAAATCCTAAGGAAAAAGCTTCAAAACAAGGGTGGAAGGTAGCACAGTTTAACTGGGATTACCTCACTGGCTGGTAAACTTCCCAAAATGGTTACACGATGGAATGGGAAAATATCAAACACAGCTGAAGCGTGTGTAGAGATGAGCAGCTCTTCAGGGACTGGATAAACAGGTGCCATGCAGTAACCTCCCAGCAGGTCTGCTGGTTTTGAAGCTAAATACTGTTTCTTGATCTAAATCAGAAACTACACCTCCAGTGTCTTAACCTATTCCCTCAGCTCTCACCCCAGCACTGGTGTCATGAGGTATCTGAGTCACATTAACAGCTCAGTGTCACCAAAAGAGGCAGTGCTGGTCCCAGCCAAACATTCCTACAAATTTCCTTTCACCTTGCCTGTCTAACCCCTCGGTGAGATGATTCAGCTCACTAAACTCTTCAGCCCTGTGCTTTAGGAAGGCTCAAACCCTGCCCACGCTCCGAGCTGCAGGGCAAAGGTATGTGACACGCGTACAGCCTGTGGACCAGCTCCAAAACAAACGCAGCTTGGCTAGCACAAGAGATATAAAAAGCCAGACAACCAACACATACCCCAAGCACATTTTCCTACCTTTGTGGGACTGAAATCCCCCCTTGCACATCGAGTTCTCTGCTCTGAAGCTTCTTCCTCCTTGTGTAGGTGGGACATCCCTGTAAAAAGGGAATAGTTTATGATGAAAGCATTCCCATCTCTTCCTCCCTCACTTACCTACTTCATTGGAAAAGACCTCATTCTCTAAATTTCCCTCCCTCTTTTCTGAAAAAATAGTTTCACCTAACTTGCCAAACCATTTGACAGGATCACAAGATGTCAGGGGTTGGAAGGGACCCAAAGATATTATCAAGTCCAACCCCCTTGCCAGAGCAGGACCATACAATCTGGGTGCAGAGGAATGCATCCAGATGGGCCTTGAAAGTCTCCAGAGAAGGAGACTTCACAGTCTCCCTGGGGAGCTTGTTCCAGGGCTCTGTGACCCTTCCAGTAAAGAAGCTCCCTCTTGTGTTGAGGTGGAACCTCCTGTGCTGCAGCTTACATCTGTTGCTCCTTGTCTTATCACATTTGTTGGTAAGGGTCAATGAGGAGCACCAGGTGCTGACTAGCACCCTTATATAGACCTCAGGCAGCCTCCAACATTTTGCCCCTGGGTGCCCCATCCAGGCAAATGACCAAAGTTTAGTGATGCTTTTGGTTACCTCTGTGCTAGTTGCAGATGTTTCTCTTCTCTTTGCATTTCTAGGGAGCCTGAAAACAGCAGTGTTAAATAATAAGCCCCAGATCTCAAATGAAGTTTGAGCTTGACATGGCTGCAGACATCCATTACTGAGCTCTGCCAAGTGAGACTTCCCAACCACAGGAGGCTTCTACCAAAAAGCCTGCTCCAAATCTGGCTTTGTTTTATGGAGTGTGCCATTGCCATCCTTTTTCCCAAGTGCAGTTTATTTTTCATGGGAATGTGCTAAGTCTCACATGTATTGATGCTGTGTGGCTTTCCCTTCCTCTCACAGCCACTAAGCTCAGGAAGCCTTATGTCCAGGTAGTAAGTGTTGTGGACTGATATAGCAAAGAGTATTAGAAAAGCCTCAAGAAAACCTTCTCTCAGACATCTGGATCCACAGAGGATCATTGAGAAAGACAAGCTTGGAAAATGCAAGTAGAAAATATTAGTATGCACTTAGTGCCTTGGTCTGGTTGAATGGATAGGGCTGGGGGATAGGTTGGACTGGATGATCTTGGAGGTCTCTTCCAACCTGGTTGATTCTATGATTCTGTGATTCTATGATTCTGATTCTATGATTTTCTTAGCCTACACATACCAAGAAGACACCAAAATACTGATTTCATGAGGCTATCTAAAAGCAGACATGCAGAAATAGCTCTGTGTTGAAGGGCTCCCACAGATAGTTACAGAAATACCTTACAGAAATAGCAGCAATAAAATACAAGTGAAATGGCTGTGCTGATCTGCTGAGCTCACATCATTAATGAACAGTGCTGGGAGGTTAGGGGTAAAGCAATTCTCTTGTTTAAATCTGAACTGGAAGAGGTCTTTCCAATTTCAAGAAGCCTGGAGGACTCTTAGGGAGACCCAGTTGCTAACAGCTCAGTTGAAATGTCATCACTAATTCCTTGCTGTGCTCCAGGCTTTGAGTGACAGCACTGATAGAAGATCAAAGACAACATTTATCTAAGTCACTTTTGCTGTCTGGTCATGGTTTTAGAGGACAGCATTCGGATTTCAAGTGATGCCTGCTAAATCCAGAGGTTTTGGCAGCTGGATTTGGGGGTAATATTTACAATTCAGAGGGGAACGACTAAAGCCTGAATTTTCACTTCAAAGTCCACTTCCATTTTTCCTTTCCATGTCAGCACTATTGAGATTACAGCTAGACTGTAAATGTATAGAGAACTCAGGAGAGAAAGTGCTTTCCTCCTTTCCCCTCTAGGAACATCAAAGGTGACTTTGCACTCTACAGCGTCCAGCCACCAAGCCTTCCCCAGGCAGCTCAGTGTGGTGATGAATGGGTGACAGGGCAACTGGCACAGCACAGGGCATACCAAGAGCATTGTTCCAGCAGCTGAGCCGACAGCACAGCTCCCTGAACCAGAGGGGAAGCTCCCACCTGCTGTGCACTGCTCACAGCTCTGCAAACTCACACCAGGCTGTGTGAGGTGGCTACTTTGCACTGCCTTCTCCCAGTTCAGTTCCTAGACGTTCATAGGATTAAGTTGGAAGGGACCTCAAAGATCATCCAGTTCCAACCCCCTGCCATAGGCAGGGACATCTCCTGCTGGAACAGGTCGCTCAAGGCCTCATCCAGCCTGGCCTTGAACACCTCCAGGGAGGGAGCAGCCAAACCTGCCTGGGCAACCTGTGCCAGTGTCTCACCACCCTCACTGGAAAGAACTTCTTAGAATCATAGAATCATAGAATCAACCAGGTTGGAAGAGACCTCCAAGATCATCAAGTCCAACTTATCACCCAGCCCTACCCAATCAACTAGTCCTAATGTCCAGTTTAAATCTCCCCTCTGCCACTTCAAATCCACTCCTCCTCACCCTGTCATTACCAGACCTTGTCAATAGTCCCTCCCCAGCCTTCCCACAGGCCCCCTTCACATACTGGAAGGCCACTCCAAGGTCTCCTCGAAGCCTTCTCCTCTCCAGGCTGCAGAGCCCCAAACTCTCTCAGCCTGTCCTCACAGCAGAGCTGCTGCAGCCCTCTCAGCATCTTCATGGCCTCCTCTGGACTGTCTCCAACAGTCCCACGTCCTTGTGCTGGGGGCTGCAGAACTGCACACAGCTCAGCACTTTGTCCAAGTATGCTGAAATTTCAGAAACGAATGGAATTAACAGTGCTGAAAACCATTAGGAATATGGATGAATAATCTGAGATGCATCAAGTCCTGTGGCAGTTGAAACCAGGACCTCAGAACCCGGAGAGGGCTCCTAGCTGGCAGGGGATCCTGAGGCGCGTCGCGAGGCCTGCGGTGGGGAGGGCAGCTGAGGCCCACTCCCAGGCCTGCTGAGCTTGGGTGGGGTGGAGGAGTCCAGAGGCTTTCAGCCCGATAGGCTTGGCCTAGCTTCTGAATGCGTTTGCTCTACCTGCTTGCTCTTCTGGCAAGTAGAATCTCCCCTTGAACTTCCATGCACAGCATGTTTGGCTTTATTGCTGTGGCCACTCGAGCTGCATTTCTAGCTCAGACGTGAAAATTCACAGCACAGAAACTCAGAGGTGGAAGCTCTGAGTGGAGAGGAGAACGCTCTCGGGATAGGCCATGGAATGGCAGCAATGGGGAAGTTCATATCATCTCACAGGATCAGCCAGCTTGGAAGAGACCTCCAAGATCATCCAGTCCAACCTAGCACCCAGCCCTGGCCAATCAACCAGACCATGGCACTGAGTGCCTCATCCAGGCTTTGCTTGAACACCTTCAGAGGCGGCAACTCTAACACCTCCCTGGGCAGCCCATTCCAATGCCAATCACTCTCTCTGCCAACAACTTCCTCCTAACATCCAGCCTAGACCTCCCCTGGCACAACTTGAGACTGTGTCCCCTTGTTCTGTTGCTGGTTGCCTGGCAGAAGAGCCCAACCCCCACCTGGCTACAGCCTCCCTTCAGGGAGTTGTAGCCAGCAATGAGCTCTGCCCTGAGCCTCCTCTGCTGCAGGCTGCACACCCCCAGCTCCCTCAGCCTCTCCTCACAGGGCTCTGCTCCAGGCCCCTCACAGCTTTGTCGCCCTCCGGTGGACACCTTCCAGTACTGCAACATCTCTCTTGAGTTGAGGGGCCCAGAACTGGACACAGCACTCAAGGTGTGGCCTGGGCAGTGCTGAGTACAGGGCAAGAATAACCTCCCTTGTCCTACTGGCCACACTGTTCCTGATACAGGCCAGGATGCCATTGGCTCTCTTGGCCACCTGGGCACACTGCTGGCTCATGTTCAGCTACTATCTGCCAGTACCCCCAGGTCCCTGTCCTCCTGGCTGCTCTCCAGCCACTCAGGCCCCAGCCTGTAGTGCTCCTTGGGGTTGTTGTGGCCGAAGTGTAGAACCCTGCACTTGGCCTTGTTAAATCTCATCCCTTTGGCCTCTGCCCACCCATTCAGCCTGCCCAGGTCCCTCTGCAGGGCTCTCCTACCCTCCAACAGATCCACACTTGTGCCTAACTCAGTGTCATCTGCAAACTTATTGATGCTGGGCTCAATCTCCTTGTCCAGATCATCAATAAAGATAGTGACCAGAACCGGGCCCAGCACTGATCCCTGGGGAACACCACTAATGACAGGCTTTATGTCTGGAAGCACAGCTTTATGTCTGGAAGCACATCTTGTACCTTCCCCTTGCTGCTTCTGCTGCTTCCTCTGTGCCTGCTGCTGTCTTCCCCCACTGCTGTTTCGGCTGCTGCTTCTTTTGCTGCTTCACCACCACTTCACCCCTTCCCCATCTTCCTTAAGCCTATTCTATTTCTGTAGTAGTTTTTTCTCCTTATACTGTTATATTTAAGCTATAAGAAATGCAATTTCATTTCTCCTGAGTTCCCAAAACTCTGTGTTGTAATGAGTTTGCTCTACCAGGGGAGGGATCCACCCTAACCTGGGACAATTCCCCAAAAGGACTAAATAACATTTCTGCCCTCTGGTCCTGGGTAGCTTGTGGCCCAAAACTGGGACAGAACTGGCCCTAAACTGGGATCTTTCAGTGATGTGTTTAGTTCCTCTCTCTGTTTGCAGAGACAAGGGAGCTGAATGACTGAGGGCCATTACATGCCACAGAGTCTTGGAGATTGTAGTGGTGTTCACAAGACCAGAGACGTGCCACAGAATCACAGCATCACAGAATTGTTGAGGCTGGAAAAGACCTCTGAGATCATCAAGCCCAGCCTGTAACCTAACAGCACGACACCATCCCATTGCTTAGCAATCAATGCTGTAACTGTGGAACATATGCAGAGCTGCAGACAGCCACAGTTATGCAGCCTCTTCTGCTCTGCAGGGCTGTATCCCACCAAGGTGGGTCTGTTAAAGCTCTGCCACCGTTCTACTCTCTCTGGAGCTCCTAAGGTGAAAACTCCTGTTTGGCTGTTCTATGAACACCAGCTGCAAACACATGGAAGCCCAGCATACTGCCACAAGTCCTTCACCACACACACCTCTGATTGAATGGGAACCCTGTTCCTAGATGGAGCAGAAAGGCTCTGGCTCTCACTCCATGGAGCTGACAGGATCTGGCTGCCTGGCTGGTGAGAAACACAGGGCTCATCTGCGCTGTAATGAAGACCCACAGAGGCACTTGCTTGCACAGTAGTCTCTGGACACAGTTAAAATGTGAGCTATGTTTTGCTGGGGATTATCATGCTGTTACTGGTTCCCCTGACAGCATCAGCTCCAAAGTGTAGATATGGCCAAGGGGAATGCTTAAAGAATCCAGATGCACTCCTCAGCTTTAATGTGTTTTCCTTTCCCTAAAATAGTACTATACATTTTCTGCAGTGACAGCCATGACTCAGATACCTCAGCAGAGAAGGAGACCAGTTTATTTGGCGTGTGCCTGTTCTCAGCTAAATACCAAGACCCATGTATAGAGCACTTGGCCTCTAATATAACACTTTATGAAAGTGCACAGCACCCAGCAGCCTCTTGTCATCAGAAGCTTCTCTTAATTCTAACCATAAAGACTTCTCTTAATAGCTATGCTACTAAAGAATATCAAATGGAGCAATACACATCTTGGTGTTTAAAGGGTTTTCACTAAAGGTTATAACAGAGTTTTCTGTGAGACACAACTACTGGTCCACAAATCTCTTCCTCTCCACATCTCTTCTTTGAGTACCAGAAATGAGCTTCCACACGGTGTAGAAAAAATAAACAGGCTAGAAGGCATTTACATGAAAAGCACTTAAATAATCTAATCTCTGTAGCTAATTTAAGAACTCCTAGGGAAGGAGAAGGTAGAGATAAGGAATCTTAATGAGGTCAGGCCAAAAATCAACACATGATCAGCAGTCAAATGGTTGCTGACTGCTGCCTGTTCATAGTATGTGATGAGTTTGACATTTTCTCAAGAGGACAGACCATTACAAAACTAGTAAAAACATTCCACTAAAAAACCCACTGAGCCAATATTAAAGCCTTAGTAAACAGTAAAAGCCTGGTAGAGCATTGTTAGTCACTGCTAAAGTATTGCTAAGCAACCTTTTATCCTCCTTAGGACTGGATTAGCTTCATCATGGCAATATCTAGCAGCCCTTCATCCCTGCTCCCAGCACTCAGTTTGAAGTGCTGGGTCATTTTCTTTGAAACTCAAGTGAGAGTTGCCACTCCAGGTCCCAGCCCCTGCCGAGGTGTGGGGCACGTCTGCTGGGAAACCTGTGCTCTCCAGAAGCCAGGCTGGAGGACATGGTGACTAATTCATCTTAAAAGACAAGTCTGGTATTTATTCACCATCACACTTTAACTCTTTGCTGGTTGTAATCAGCAGCTGATATTCCTTTCTAGTACTGATTTGAAGGAGCCCAGCCTTGCCCTTGCCCAAAGCTAAACTAGCTGCTGTCAGGTTATCTGTTAAAGCTCTATTTAACTGCATGTGAAAACTGAAATCAGGAAGCTTCTGGGCGTAGACCTCACTGAACTATTGCTGAGGTAACAGCTTACTGCTCAGCATTGCTACTGTCTTTGTTTTGTGTGCCGTTTACATTTGTGTCATCTCAGCAGGACCTCCACAGTGCTCCTTCCTTGGATATTAGTAATAAATCACCTAGCAGACCAAAGTCAGTCAGGGTATTTTAACTCGTCTAGTGATAAGGGATTTGATCTGCCTCAACATGATCTGAAGCCTAATGTGATGAGGGGTCCATTAGAGACCAGCACCCACAAACTGATACATCAGAAAAGCCAAGGAGCCAAAGAAAAAGAACTTGTGGGGGGATCTCTCTGGGGATTCCCCAGAGAGGCAGTGGAGTTGCCATCCCTGGAGGTATTCAAAAGAAGACTGGATGAGGCACTTAGTGCCATGGTCTAGTTGATTGGACAGGGCTGTGTGCTAGGTAGGGCTGGATGATCGTGGAGTTCTCTTCCAACCTGGTTGATTCTATGATCTTGCAGGTTCCCCAAGTGCTTCCATCCCTATAGTCACAGGTGTTGAGGAAACAGCATCCAGCAGCCCATCCACTCTCCAGGACTACAGAAAGGGTGGGGAGTTCCCAGACACCTTCCCAGCCATCCTTTGTGTCCCTCTCAATTTCATTCTCAGATTAGCATAGCTGCACTAACAATATCACTCCTCAGCCTACACAGTGCTTTATCAAAGGTACAGACATCTTCTTATTCTTTTTTTCCCCCTAATTTTCCCTTTTTTATAGGCTGGCAGATGTAGTTTGTCACCTGCTAGACCCAGAGTGCAGTTTTAAGGAGTGACTGGGATTTAGTCACAGGTGTCTGCTTCAGTTGGCAACTTCCAGTGAACTGCAATCACCAGTTCACTCCAAAAGTTCAAGTGCATGCCTACAAGAGAGGTATTTGCTAACAATATATTTTAATGGCAAGGAAAAAAATCAGTTTGATAGTGAGAACCATTGTTTTTTAGTGAAAGCAAGGTGACAGTTACAGATATATTCATTCAGAGATTGTGCCTGTATCAAAAGGACCATATCAGAGCAGAAAAGGGCTGCCATGCAAGTCAGAACTCATTATCTGTTAATTTTAATTTAGGAAGAGCTCAAAAAGTTAATGCCCTTTCTCAGAGCTTGGGTTGGAGGCTGCATCAGCTCATGTGCTCTTACTTGGGTGAAAAGATGATCTTGCAGTAGTTGTAGAGCTACCACCAACATGACAGACTCTGGGAGGACTCCTCATTGGTTTAAGCAGTTCATGAAGAAAATGATGACTTGGTGTTCTTTCCCCTTTGTTTCCTGAAAAGACACTGAATATAAACACCACAAAAAGTGATTTAGTTTGGTTACAGCAAGGGCTCCAGCTGCTGCCTGAGGGAAAGGAACCAAGGGCTAAGCTTCTGGCTCTGGGGCTATTGGTGATTCTGGCTGCTACACACACACTCTATGGGAGTGCTCCAGTAAGGGCACTGCCTTACTCCCCAGAGCCCCAGAGCCAGCAGGTTAGCCCTCACCCTGGTTGATGAAAATAGGCTGGTAATAGGTAACTGCATTAGTAACAGGCAAAGGCAATGTGGTCAAATTCGAATGACTTTTTGTTTCCAAGTACCCAAATTTCCCAGGTTAATGCCAGCCCAGCAAAAAAGACATCCCTCAGTTTAAAAGCTCAGCCTCCTCCAGCTGGTTGGACTTTCTCGCACACCAGCTGCCCTGGGGCAGAGCTCAGAGGAACAGCAATGCCTGGCTTTAGGCAGGCAGATTTGAGTAAGTGCACGATAGATTTGTTCTTCCTAAACCCCAGCATGTACAGACAGTGTAGCCCACCCTTCCTTCCACATCTTCCCTGTTTGGGGCTGAGTCCTCTTCCTTATCTTCAGTGAGCAGCTCTGACATTCTCCAGATATGCACATGAGGTCATGTAGAGACTTTTTGGCTAAGTACCCTATTTATCCACGACACTTGCACGTAAAGGAGGCTGGGGACATCTTCCCACATTTGAGCCAAAGGCAGAGTTTTATCTCCTCCGGAGCCCCAGAGACACAATACCAATGTTTGCCTCATGCTGCTTTGCTCCTTACCAAGGCTCTCATGACTTTCAAGAGAAGAGGTTGCAAGGCTGTGCCAAAACTGGCAGCTTCCTGGAGAATTTGCCTTAGATAGCTTTAAAAGGGTTGAAGGTAAAGAAGACACCCAGTAAACCACAAGTTGCAGTGAAGTGCAATAATAAAGCAGAAGACTGGGAAAAACCGTGCTAAAGAAAGGGGGTTTGGGGTGAAGCCAGAGCGAGGCTTGTTGCAAATACCGCTGATTGCTAATTAAAGTGCTCCCACTCTTTGTATTCCCTTCTTACAAACTTGCTTCTCTCGGGTCTGGAGACAATGAGGAACTTGCGTTTTCAAGCAAACCTGACGTGCCAAATTGTGATCTCAGTGAAAGTGGTGGAAAGGCACATAAAACGTTCCCTTAGGGGAATGGGAACGGTGGGGTTCGGAAAGGAGCCCCCGGCCAGTCACACGAAGGGAGTTTCATTATTTGGGATGTGAGTTCATTATAAGTGGCTTCAATTATATTTCATCAGTGAGGAGAAAATAGCCTTTTCATCCCATGGATCTAGTTGAGTTGAATGCTAAGCGCATCTGACGCAGCTTTTGGAGGAAAAAAACACCCAACCCCAACAAACCAAACCAAAACAAAGCAAAGCAAAACAAGAACAGTAGCCATGTGAAAGAAACAAACACAACGAGCGCGGCACCTCGGCGCCTCAGCCAGCTCCCTTTTCTCACGGAGCCATCGGATAAAGAGATGAATGAAGTACAGTAGCTTAACATGCACTGCGTGAGGGGGTGCGCTGCCACGTTTGCTGATTTACTAACTCGTTTTGTCGGAGGGGCACTTGAAAGGCTTTGACATTTACAGCTCTGCAGGCAAATGTGGAAGGGAAAGAATAGGCGCTGTATCTCCAAGCTCCCAGCTGCTGGAAAACGTCTCCTGAGAGCGCCAGCGATCCACGTGAGATCAGGAGGCGCTCTTAGCCACAGAGCTGCCCAGGTTTGTCTGTGAACGCTGTTAGAGCAAATACGTCAACAGTCAGTAGGGCTAAAAATGTAAATCAACCTCTCGTCGAGATGTGAAGTCTCTCAGTGGAAAGCTGTGATGCCTTTACTGAGTCTTCTACTCAAGCACTGGGCAGGCTGGATTCAGAACACAGCCCAAAGCCTGCACTTAGCAGTGCTGTATCAGTCACTGAGCATACATGAGGTATCCTAAGATACTCCATAGAATCATAGAATCAACCAGGTTGGAAGAGACCTCCAAGCTCATCCACTCCAACCTGTCACCCAGCCCTGGCCAATCAACTAGACCATGGCACTAAGTGCCTCATCCAGGCTTTGCTTGAACACCTCTGGGGACGGCGACTCCACCAGCTCCCTGGGCAGCCCATTCCAATTCAAAGGGAGTTTAGAATGCTTTCCTGGACTTGAATTGCAAGGCCAGTTTTGTTTATATGTGAAATGTTTTTTCCTGCTGCATGTCTCCTGCCTCTCAAGGGTCTCACAGTTTTCAAGGACATAGCACACACAGACACACCAATAGCAGAACAAGCACAGAATCACAGAACGTAAGAGGTTGGAAGGGATCTCCAGAGATCACTGAGTCCACCTCTCCTGCCAAAGCAGAATCCCCTAGGGCAGGCCACATGGGAATGCATCCAGGTGGGTTTGGAAAGTCTCCAGAGAAGGAGACTCCACGGCCTCTCTGGGTAGCCTGTTCCAGTGCTCTGTCACCCTCATTTGTAAGGAAGTTTCTCCTCCTGTTAAGGTGAAACCTTCTCTGTTCCAGCTTGTAGCTATTGCTCCTTATCTTATTGCTGTGGACCACAGCAAAGAGATTAGCTCCAGGCTCTTGACACCCACTCCTCAGAGATTTATAGACACTGGTCAGATCTCTCAGTCTTCTCTTCTGCAGACTAAACAGCCCCAGAACTCTCAGTCTCTCTTTGTAGGGCAGATGCTCAAGTCCCCCACAGTCAACCTTGTGGCTCTCTGCTGGACTCTTTCCAGCAGGTCTCTGCCTCTCTTGAACTGGGGAGCCCCAAATTTGCCACAGTATTCCAGGTGTGATCATACTAGTAGAGGGGGAGAAGAACCTCTCTAGACCTGCTGGCCACACTGTTCTTGATGCATCCCAGCACATCCTGTGGAGTTTCAAACACTGCACTCACCCATGTTATTACTCACAAAGGTAGCTGCTATCATTTTGATTTGTGACACATTGAAGCTTTTTGCCTTCCTAAATCAATCAGTGGCACCCATTTTTGACAGCATGAGCATTTCAAAGCTCTTCGTCTCAGCCTTACCAGTCTTGGTGCTGGTTCTTGAGAGCAGCAGCATTTTCCTACTCTGCCACACCACCCAGCCACTGTTTCTCTGCTGTTTGCTAACAGGTAGCACTGTGAGAGTCTGCAGCTATCTGTACATCCAGACAGTCTCTGTCAGTCCTTCCCACCTATTTGGCATGACCTGACTATTCACTTAGAATTTTTCACCCATATGAGGAGTATCATGATAAAGACTGAGGAGAGCAAAGGAAGAAGGAGGGTGGAGCAGGAGGTGAAATGAGATGGAGGAGAGGAAAAAGCAAAGATAATACAGCAGTAGGAAAGCAGCACAAAGATACAAGTGGAATGCAATGATTAAGACCAGGGGTAATGACAGAGAGATGATGACAACTGTTTTCACAAGAGGGATGGAGCAATGCTGATTCTGTAAGGTGTAAGCTGTAGGTGAAATATTCTTTATGGGTTATTCTGTGCTCAACTGGAAACCTGTATGGAGAGTAATAACCTGCATTTCCTTCCCGTGAAGGCCAGAACATACAGGAAGAGAGCAGAAAGCTGCCTGCTTGGCTGGCATCCACTATTACAAAGCACTGCTGGTCCTGTAGTTTAGATGTGGTCTGTCTTAACTACACTGAGATGGACAAGAAATAGAAGGCAGCCCTGCTGTGTGCAGAGCTGATTTGGAGAATTCAGCTGAAAGGAGTTTTAAAGGTAGTTCCAGAGGTCACTGATGATATCCATTCTTATGGCTACACTTCTCAAAGACTCGTGTGGAAGACCAACTTCTAATCAAAAAACATATATGAATTTGCTGTCCTCTTCCTCCAGGATGGCTCAGCTAAAACCACTCATCTACAAAACTCATTCGGCCTTCCCTGCACGAGGCATTATTAGGACCCATTACTTTCTCTCACATTCATGTTCACAATGCCTACAAAGTCAGTGTTGGAGGGATGCCATGAGGCATATAGGCATGTGCCCACTGTCCTTTCCCTTCTCAGTGCATGCTGACATAGCTGAACCTCGCTTTTTCTTCTTCAACCACAGAGCCTGGGCCCTGCCCTTCCTGTGTGCAGCAGCTCTAGAGAGAAAGTCCATTTAACTGCTAACTTTTGGGGAGGAGGCATCAAGGGAAATCAATTCCCTTCCTTAAGACTGCTGAAACAAACCCTTCTGTTTCCCAACCCACTGCAAGAGAAGACAAGAAAGGTCCATGGGAATGCACACGGGTCCTGCAGTGCCAGGTGCAGCACCAGTGAGCGGTTATAAAGCGTCAGAGAGAAGTGGGATGTTTTGCTTCTATCCACACAGCACTGTTTAGCAGGTAAGTGCAACATTCCCTCAAACTGCTTGCTGCAGCACAAATCACACCTAGTTCAGATTATTCCTAGGGTATTTGCTTTATTTCCCTTCTTAGAAGTTGATATTGATCACATCTCAGGCTCTGGATATTTTTAATTAAGAAACTCTGCTCTTTTGCAAAGCGAAACAAAGCAGTGGAAGGAAGGCTGCTGCCACCCTCATTTTCTGTTGCATATAAATGACTGATGCCATTCTGTGAGAATGCCTTTTGAAGTGCACAGTTGACCACTGCCACCCACCACGCACAGATCAGCTCTGATTCCCTCCAAGCACAGATCAATTCCTTAAGCTTTATGTTTCTCAAGAGTGTATATGACATCTTTAGGCTGGAGATAAGGTCAACACCAGATTACTTGCCTCAGATGATGAGTTTCTAGGCTTGATTCATCTTGACTTCTATAAAAAGTGAATATAAAATAGAATTGTAACTGGCTTGGAAAGAAAATGAATTAAGTAAAACAAATCATTCTTTTCTTCTGCTCTGATGCTGGCAATAAACATCAGCGTAGCTGTGAAATGCAAACGAGGAAGGGCTTTCACTCACTGACAGCAGACATCACATTGCCAGAGAGATGGCCTTGAGATCCCTGCCAGTCGCAGTCACAAGCCATCCCTATGGCAACTAAAGCAGGAGCTTGCATGGAAGAGTAATACTGGGGAAAAGGCTTAGTTAATATGCTCTAGCAGCTGAAAATAAGACAAAAGTCAGCTCCACAGAAGCAGCCTGGTTTCTGCAGATCACATCAAGGGCTTCATCCCCAGCAAGCAATAAGAACTGCTACCAGGTAACAATTCAGCTGTGCCGTGGGGACATACCACTGGACATCCTGAGTCTTGGTCTTTGATTATCCTGTTTCAGAATCTGATTATACCACACAGTGACCTTAATCTGGCCCACACATACAATTTTCCTTCCTATAAAAAGAAAATGCAAGGAAAAGCCTGGAACCTGGGCACTGAGCAGACAACACACCCTGGCTGAGGAGCTGTCTGAATGCTATGAAGCTCATGTTCCTCCTTCCAGATGTAGCCAGGGAACTAAAGCTGCTTCCAACACATCCTTTTACAGTCCACTTTCCACCCCATAGATACATGCCAAAATGCAGGAATGTTCCAGAATCTCAGAACCTCTGGGAAAAAAAAAACCAAAACCAACCCAAAACCCAGATATGGGGCAAGTAGAAAACTGAAATCTGTTCTGAACTTCATGCTGATGCTAGAGATCGCTTTCAAGAGAACTACAAGAGTGGTCACACCACTCCTCAGGGAACACAGCTTTGCCTTCCTTCTTTATGCTTTCAGTATCTTACAGCCAGTAATTCTTCAGCAGATTGCTTTTTTGGTGCCTCCATTTGAATACTGAACAACAGGCATCTGTTAAGGGCCCACTGGTTTTTCAACATCTGCCTCTCATTTCTCTCTTTTCCTTTGGCAATGATTACAAGAAAGGTGAAAATCACTAAATGCAGGAGGAAGATAGCAAAATTTCTTTGTTGGAAGCAACAAGGATGAACAAGAATGAATTAGACACCAATAAGATAGCCCAGCTTTCTGCAAGCAGCAAGAAATCCTGGAGAAATGGTGAGTGGCCAGTAAGGAGAACGACTGAGAAGAAAGGACTGGGTTAGGTAAGAAGCCCAGACACGTTCCAAAAGGAAGCAGAGAGCTAGTGCAAGTAATTGTCAGTGAATCACCAACCAGAGCAACTATGGAAAAAGAGTTTATTATCTGATAGTTACAAGAGTTGGGGAGGGACAGGATCACCAGAGACATCTGCACAGTGTTTGCATCAGCCTAATTGTGCCAACATTAACATTAGCCAACAGGAACTGAGCTCAGTGCATTAAATAAACTTGCCAGTGTTAACCTGTTAAAACTCTCTGAGTGCTCAACAGAGCCAAGCCCTTCTTGAGCCCACCTGGAGCAGCATATGGCACCACCAACCAGAGTAATCCTTTTAATCCATATATTGTGGCAACTTGTAATGAGCTACAGTGTTTTCCACTGTTTCTAATTCAACCCTCCTCAGAAATGGCTTTCAGCTTCTGCTGCCTCATGGAAGGCTTTTCTGAGGTTATTCCAGTTACTGTTGTGACTTCATTTCCTTGTAGACTTGTGATTACCAGCACTGGCTGGACAAACAGGCTCAAAGAGTGGTGGTCAGTGTAGCTAAATCCAGCTGATGGCTGGTCACAAGTGGTGTCTCCCAGGGCTCAGTGTTGGGACCACTTCTGTTTAACATCTTTATGATGACCTGGATGGAGACATAGAGTGTGTCATCAGTAAGCTTGCAGATGACACCAAGTTGGGTGGCAGTGGTAGGGAGGCTCTACAGAGGGATTTGGATAGATTAGATCAATGGGCCAACATCAGTGGGATGAGCTTCAACAAGGCCAAATACCAGGTCCTGCACCTGGGTGACAACAACCTCAAGCAATGCTATAAGCTTGGGGAAGTGTGGCTGGAGAGCTGTCAGGCAGAAAGGGATCTGGGGGTTGTGATCAACAAGCAACTCAGTATCAGCAGGCAGTGTTCCCAGGTGGCAAAGAAAGCCAATGGCATCCTGGCTTGGATTAGAAATGCTGTGTCCAGCAGGGATAAGGAGGTGATGGTCCGCTTGTACTTGGCTCTGGTGAGGCCACACCTGGAGTACTGTGTGCAGTTTTGGGCACCTCAATAGAAGAGGGACGTTGTGGTGCTGGAGTGAGAGCAGTGGAGGGCAAGGAAGCTGGGGGAGGGCCTGGAGAATTAACCTTATAAAGAAAGACTGAAGGAGCTGGGTATAGTTAGTTGGAAAAAAGAGGAGGCTGAGGGGAGACTTCATCATACTCTATAACTACCTGAAAGGACACTGTGGAGAGGTTGGTGATGGTCTCTTCTCAGAGGTATAGAACAAGAGGGAATGGCCTCAAGCTGTGACTGGACAGATTTAGACTGGATATTAGGAAAGATTTTTTCCCAGCAAGAGTGGTCAGGCATTGGAATGAGCTGCCCAGGGAGGTGGTTGAGTCAACAACCCTTGATGTGTTTAGAAGTCTTTTGGATGTGGTGCTTGGGGATATGGTTTAGGGTGAACCTTGTAGAGTAGGAACATGGGTTGTTTGGTGATCCTGAGGGGCTTTTCCAAGCAGAATGTTTCTGTGATTCTGTGGTTCTGTGACTGGCAAGTGGGCCAGTAGTGTCAGCAGACTGTCTGAGGTTGAAGCAGGTCCCAGAAGTGAAGCACAAAGGCTTCAGGTCAGGACACCAGCAGATGAAACTCCAGAGGCTTTTTCCAGTGGTGGGACCATGTAGGCTCCCATTTCTCAGAGAAGACTCTTGCATCTCCATGTCTTGTGTTGTGTGTACTTAAAGGTGCACGCTTTGGCTTGGTCTGCCAGGCCTCCCCTTCTCATTTTGGTGAACAGTGAAAGTGTGGTCGCAGGGAGCAAAGAATGGAATTAGGTCTTTCTGGATCTATGACGTTTTCCTCTCTAATTGTTGCTCCAAAGGTAAGATAAGAGAAGTCTTCTGATGGCAGACCACAGAGTTCTGCTGCATGGTGAGGTCAAAGAAGGAGAAGGGACTTCTCTGTAGCAGGGAATTTATTCTCCCATGCCTCACATTGCTGTTAAAATGTAGTTTGGTAGTTTCGCACAGAGGCGCAGCCTGTGCGTGGCCAGATACCACTCACAGGGGAATCATCAGGTCTAAACACCAGCTTGGTCACACTTAGTTGTCTGAGACTTTGAGTAGAGCAGAAAGTCAACAAGGGGGAGAAGCAAATATTGAGTCCAACTTCACTGTCTTTCCCAGAGAAACAGCCTTCTCCTCTGTGGCCAGGACTGGCACAGGCAATTTCCTCCCTGAGTCCTGGTTTTCTTGGCAAAAGCTGTTTATTTTATTGTGTAATTTTTCTCCCAACGGGTCCAACCCCTGACTTGTTTCAAAAGTATTTGGCAGTCTCTTTCTCATCACCCTTTTGGTTGCCTCTGCGTTTTGGGACTGCTCGTGGGGTGGTGCACTGCTGCTGGGTGACATTTGCAGACACACTGGTGACAGAAGCAGAGAGCCACAACAACTTCCTGAGGTGAGACTTCCCGCTGATCTGTGTGTGTGACTCCCTTTGTAGATGTGTTGCTTCTTATTTTCCTTTGGCTATCATGTGATGTCCCAGCTGTAAAAATTACATCACCATTGCCCTGATACAAATTCCAGTTATTCACACTCTGCACAGCCCTGCTGCTCCCATCTCAGAGCTGGGGCTGAGAAGCTTCTAATGGTCTCAATGCTGGTCCATCATCTCCTGAAGTTAAGGGTTATCTCTGTAAATAATTCTGTAAAACAGCAAGAGCACATCGAGCAGAAGCAGCTGGGCTGTGTTTGCAGGTGACAAGCTTCAGAGTTAATTTAATCTCTTTCAGCAAGCCTATAAAATACCATTTTCACTTTTCCTTGCTAAATCGTCCTGCGAAGGCTGTGTTTTATTCTCCACTTGACCTGAGCACTGGCAAAACGAGGGCTGAGATGTAAGGAAGGGTGAAGGCAAAGACATTTTGCATTGTCTGGTGTTCAACAGAATGCAGTGAACAAAAAGAGTATGAATGTGGGATGGTGTGTGTGAGCAGTGCTCCTGGAAATCGCCTTCCATAGTAGCTAACCGATAAAAGGAATTCAAACTGTATGAAGGACTCAGTTCTCAGCAGGAAGATGTCGCTTCCAGGACTTGATTCACTGGGTACATATTTCAACAGTAAATCAAGAGTATTTGATATTTAAATATACCTTCTATTACGTGTCTTCAATTTATACAAAATCGAAAATATAAGGATTAAAAACTTTTTTAAATGAGTTTTAAGAAACCCAAAACATTTGCAACACAATCAAACACAATTAACCCTCAATCTTCTGCAATTGTCTGCCCATTTGCCTCAAATCCTTTCCCATCAAAATCCATTAATCCTCACTAAACTACTCATCTCAACCACAAACATAAGGGGACCCTCCCTGTGTCACAGCCATGAACTGCAGAATTGTCAGGGTTGGAAGAGATCTCAAGGACCATGTAGTTCCAGCCCCCCTGCCATGGGCAGGGACACCTCACACTCGATCAGGTTGCCCAGAGCCCCATCCAGCCTGGCTGTAGAAATCTCCAGGGATGGGGCTTTCACCACCTCTCTGGGCAACCTGTTCCAATGTCTCATCACTCTCATGGTGAAGAACTTAACATCCAACCTGCACCTACCCACTTCTAGTTTTGCTCCATCACCCCCAGTCCTATCACCTGACATCTTAAAAAGTCCCTCAGCAGCTTTCTTGTAGCCACCTTCAGACACTGGAAAGCCACAATAAGATCCCCTCAAAGTCTGATCTTCTCCAGACTGAACAATCCCAACTCTCTCAGTCTGTCTCCATAGCAGAGGTGCTCCGGCCCCCTGATCATCCTCATGGCCCTTGTCTGGACACACTGCAGCATGTCCACATCTTTCCTGTAATAAGGGCCAAATCACACAGAAATCAAAATTCACCTCCTTGATGGTCTCTCTAGCTGAGAGATTCATGCAATTAAGGCAAGGTGTATTGGAAAAACCAGAAAAGGGTCAGTTTGGGAAAGCCAGACCTCTGTCACTGCAGGTTTATGATGCTTGAGCATAGCATGGCAGCAGTATTTTCAATATCTATCAAACTGTTGAGTCTTAAAGAAAACACTGAGCTGGTGGTTGGAAGTGATGAAGATAAAAAAGGCAGAGAAGGAGAGCTACATTACCACTGTGTGTGAAAGTACTGCAAGAAGAAGTATTGACTGAGCCAGTCCCAAAGAGCATTGAACTACTGAGTGACAGAAAGAGTAACCTTGAACACAATGTAAGATACAATATGAGACGCTATGAGAGTTGAGGCTCTTCAAACTGCAGAAGAGAAGGCTTCAAGGAGACCTTGTGGTAGCTTTCCAGTATCTGAAGGGGTCCTACAGGAGGGCTGGGGAGGGACTATTGACAAGGCCTTGTAATGACAGGATGAGGAGGAATGGGTTTAAACTGGCAGAGGGGAGATTTAAATGAGATGTTAGGAAGAAGTTCTTTCCAGTGAGGGTGCTGAGACAGTGGCACAGGTTACCAATGGAGGCTGTGGATGCTCCCTTCCTGGAAGTGTTCAAGGCCAGGTTGGATGAGGCCTTGAGTGACCTGTTCTAGTGGGAGCTGTCCCTGCCTAAAGTGGAGGGCTGGAACTGGATGATCTTTGAGGTCCCTTCCAACCTAAACCATTCTATGATTCTATGACTCTGTGCTATATCTGGAGAGTTATCTTCATAATTTAAGCATCACTGACATCACAGACAACACATTACAGCATCCACACCCACCAACCCACCACATCTTCACTTGTGCTGTCCCGTGCAGAGCTGCCTGGATGCAGTGTGGTTTAGTAAGAAAAATTACTAGAAAAGAAAAAGTCAATAGAAAATGACAGATTAAAAGACTTTTTTTTTTTTTTAAATAGGTATCCAGCTTAGCACAGCATTAGGAATGTAAGGTGAAATGCTCAAGCTTGCCAAAGTGAGGTGGTGGCAATAAGCTGAGGGCTAAAAACTGCCATGGACATAAATCTTAACTGAATTTCAGCGTGTTGGCCAAGGAGCCAATGCAGGCTGGGGAGGAGGCTGCAAGGGTCAAGAATGGCAGTCGGCAGCTGACAAGAAGCTGTTGAACAAGAGCTGTTCCATGGCCAGGCTCATTTATAACTATAGGTTAGTGGGGGTTGCTGTCTGAAGAGGTACAATGATTTTTCTGTAGGAATTGAACATCAGCCTGGAACCAAAAGCCCCAAGAACAGCAAACATGCTGCAGTAAGGGCACTGACTGTTCAGAAAACAAACTGTGTTTTTGCTTTGGCTACAGATCAAATTGTGGGTAGAAGTTCAGGTCATTTCTCTTTCTGTCCAGACGAGTCTTACCATTTCTAGCTTGCTGTTGGCCTTGCCACTTCTGTCTGAGAGCTGCTAGTACAGCAATGTCTTCTGTAACATATTTTAGACTCCCTGTCATTACTGCCTCTGCAGTTTGTCATTTGCAGTCCATCGCTCCCACTTTTCCCCTTTCCCATTCTGAGGGACTTTTCAGACCGGAGATGAAGTGCTGGATTGGATGGGCCAAATCCATTTTCCTACAGACAGTTTGTCACGGTAGGATTCACAGAGTCATGATTGTCATCCATTTCTGCTGAGCCTTACAGAAACCCTGGGCACCACTTCTTTGAGTGCTCAGTCTTCAGACCCTTCTATGCACTTTGTTTATCCGACTTCATAATACAACAGAAGTTTTGACACCCTGGATTGCCCTTATGGCAACAGCACTTTTAATTGAAACCAGAGTTCACTACTGCATCAGCAGGAAAAAAAAGGACTTGTTTTCCTAATGTGATATGTGATGTGGGATATTGGCCCATGAATTTAGGCCAAAAAACATTCTTTCATTTTTCAAGTTAAATCCTTATTGCTTCACTTACCCTTTATCGTTCTAGAAATGGAAATCTCATAAAGGTAGGACTCAAAACAAAGTTGTTACCAAAAAAGCAAGAAGCAAATATAGATTTTAATTTATTTCTTTAATGTTCTTAATTAGAGTCATACAATTTCAGAGTAGAAAACTTCCATTAGAATGACATCATTAAGTACAGGACTATGTGTTCCCATGGCTCAGCAACCTTAGTAAATATATCATTAGCGGGACACAGAGAGAATTTTTGGTGTTGGTCTTCTTGTTTTCAGCAGCTTAACACATGAAGGATCCAACTGCCATTATTTTTCCATCAGTGTTGCTGTTGTCCCTGTGAAGGTATGTTGTGTGGCTTGAGATGTAAGGGGAAGGGATTCACATGACTGCCCATGACTCACACTAAGACTGCCTTTCCATAGCCTGGTAAAATCTAGGACACATCGTGGAAGGCTGAAAACCATTAATGTAACACATTCTGAAACTGCAACAGGCAACTCAGACTCCTTCCAATGAATCTGTGTTTAAATCATGTCATGTTTTCCTGCCTTTTTCAAGGAAACACAGGGAGGTGGTGGGAGCTCCATCCCTGGATGATTATAAGGCCAGGCTGGATGAGGATCTGGGTTTGGGTCTAGTGGAGGGTGTCCCTGCCCATGGCAGGGGGATTGGAACTAGGTGATCCTTGGGTCCCTTTCAACCCTGACAATTCTGTGATTCTCTGATATCAGTGGGAGACAATGTAGAAGATACTGAGTATTTTGGAAATTTTCTGTACAGGAAGAGGTTTACCACAGCTAAACCCAAGGTATTAATCTCTTACTGGATCTCCAAAGCATGAGTATGGGGACCTGTGCAAAGTGCTAATTACTGCCTATGCCTGTCTATAGGTGCTAAAGTTGCACTCTGCTCACCTGCTGATCTAAGTACTCTTCAAGGCTTGGTCCTCATCTACTTCAGCATTAATGGACTCATCCTATTACTGTTTCTCCAACTGAAATAGTTTCTTCTCTCCAGTCAGCAGGGCTGCTCTGCTGTGAGATGCATTGTCCCTTTTTACTGGTACCATGCGACCAAAAATAAATTAGAGATGAAATAGCACAAAGTTTTAAAACATTAATAATTGATCTGTTAAATGTAGAATCATTATTTCTGCTAGTAAATGGTTTCTGATCTCTATAAAGTCCTTTAAGTGAAGAACATGCTGGGTGTACAATTAAAAGTAAGGGTGTAGACTGTATCTGACGAATGGAGCTCAAGCATGACCACATTGTACTCCCATATGGACGTCAAGGTCAGGTTCTGGGGAACACAGCCCAGCCCATACTGTCAAGATGGATATTGAATTGGTTGGAAATGTTATTTGAAGCTGCTATATGTTCAACTCTTTTGGAGCTTATCCTTAAGGGATTAAGAATGGCAGTGTAATCTGTGCAGCCCAAACTGTTCCACCTGAACCTACACATTGGGGAGGAGGTGGTGGGAGAGGGTTAGTGATCATCTGTGTCTTGCTGGTGGGGACAAACCATAACTTTTCCCTCTGGCATGGAAAAATGAGAGGCAGTGCAGAGCTCTGTCAGCCTGTGTGTTGTACTAAATATCCACTAACATTCCAATTCCAATGGAAAAAAAAATAAATAGAGGAAAGAACTTATTGACAGCTGTAGATGTGGGCTCAGGATTGAGCAGTGTCAGAGCAGCTCAGCAGATCTCACACCCTGAGGCTGCTAAAAGACCCTTTTTTCCCCCAGTTACCTTAACTGTGTGAGTTAAAACAACTGCTTCTTCTCCCTGCCAGTCATGACCCATTACTCCTAAAAGGAGTGGAGAGTGGAACTTCTCACCCTGATCCACTATTGACTCTGTCTGATGTTGCCAAGCTTAGTCTGGTTTACCTCCTCTAATGAGACCCTTCAGAGAGAGGAGAAGACACAGCAATTGGCCAGCACAAAGCAGCTTTGCAATGTGAAAACAACTGCTTCCTAGCCCTGGTGAGCATAGAATTGTGTGACTTGGGTTCGAGATAACCTGCAGAAGGTCTTGTTGCTTTGGAAGAGCTATTGCTTGCTCCTGCATCATCTGACCGACATCCATCTGACGGCCAGACTAGACCTTTGTAAGTGCTGTGCTCCACCACTACCCTGGTAGCAGACTGGAGGTCAGAGCCGTGTTAGGGTGCTCAAAGCGAGCTCCTGTTTCCTGTTAGTTAATAGCAGAGAATAATGAAGGTCGACAATGCTGTAAACAAAACTGCCTCCATGGAAACACAGCCGCTTTACTCTTGAACTCTTCAAAACAGGAATGATTAATTTCGCCTTTTTTTCTTCAGTTTTTGTGTTTTAAACGCTTACACAGGCAAACGTGGGCATGTTCTGGCAATTAATAACCAGCTGAGTCAGAGATCTTCAAGGGAGCTTGTAATGAAGTGCCAGGAAGCATCTTCCTCTGTTACATTGAAGTTCTTGTACCCGGAATGCAATCTCTATCGCTCAGCGCTTTGGCTTCGCCTTTTTGGGCTATACCAAGCAGATCCATGCAATTGCCTCAGGGGAGATACTTTTCTTATTGCCTTTGACAGTTAAAAATGTGGTACCTGAAATTTCACTTGCTTGAGCACCTGAGTGTAAGTCATGTGAGCCTGATCTGGTGACACTTCCCCCCAAGGAGGGTGTCACCAGGCTGGTTATATGGTTCTTGCAACCACACCAGCTGGATAGATTTGTCCACAACCGAGCACAAAGATCAGCCAGTTCATGCTGGGAATAGGAAGTGAATACAAACTCGTGGGTCACAGCCTGCATCCTCCTCCTCAGTTCGTAGGTGTGCTCCTTGGCTGCAAATCAGGTGGAGACATGTCAGGGGAGATTTCACTGCAAAGGCTCCACTTCTGTGGTATTGCATCAGGAAAATCAGGTTAATGATCCTTCCAAATAAAGGGCTTGTTCCAAGAGACCTATATTTAGGGTCCATGATTCAGAGTTCCAAATGGACTTATATGACAATGCCTGAAAGTGCTAGCAAAACTAACAGCAACTCTGCAGGCATCTACAGACCAATTTGAAGCACACAGTTTCTTGTTTTTAGGGTAGCAGATTTCTATCCCTGGGCAACTGAGGATTCTGAAAAGACACAGATTAAATCTGGGCTCAGGACTTGAATTTGGCTCTGCACTACACTGACCTGAATAAGGTAAAAGACAGTATGAGCAAGGTCATCACTTGGCTCAATAAGCTTACACAGCTCCTTACAGCCTTTATCATTCAGGCCTCCTTATCTTGCTCCATCTGCTCCATTCCACTGATATTTTTAGCATGCATTCACTGTACAGTTTTTCCAGTCTGGCTGCCTGACCCTTTGGTCTCCTAACAATGCAGCTGCAATGCAAGTGGTGCACCAGCAAAGGCTGCCAGTGAAGTGGGATTTTTTTCCAGCTCCCAGAATAACCCCCAAATTTGACCAATTCCTGTCCCCTTGGAGCTGTTTTTTTAACGACTCAAGCTGGGAGGTTTTTTTTCTGTAAGGTTCTGTTAACTTATAAATGGCTGCAGCCAGGCTTTGAAGTTAACACTTCATTAAGATTAATTGGGGAAGTTCACACCTCTGCTGGGAGTTAGTCTAGCAGACTGGGAGACAGAAGTGGGCTGATTTACACACTGGTGCCTGGCTTTGTAGCTGTAAAAGCAAGGGCAGGGACCGACTCAAAGAGCAGTGGAGAGCTGAAAACTGACCCTGCTCCACAGACTGAGCTTAATAAAGTGAATGGATGATGATGGCAACTGTCTTGAACTTGCACTACAATTTCAGGTGCCAGGCTCAGGGCATGAAAGGCTGGGGATACATGATTAAACCTTATGTTACTGGTGGTGGATAAACAAAGGTACATTTTTCCATTTGGCTACTGCTGCCTGGTGTGAGCTGGAGATTATTCACTGCAAGGGGAAGGGAAACAGGGCTGGGCTCCTGCTGACACATAGGCTGTGTCCGGTGCACTGTGTCTATAGGAGAGGTCTCCAGGAGGATGCGGGGGGAGGAGGAGAGATGTGTAATTGTCTCTTCCCCTTGTGTTAGGCCACATGTTGGGAAGGAAGAACCCTGCAACATGTCAAGTCCATCAGGACCAGGAAAGCTGATGCCCTTTCAGCCTCCAGACTTGGCAGTGTTAAGACTCAATTTAAAGGACTTGGATTGTTGGACTCAATGATCTTAAAGGTCTTTTCCAACCAAAATGATTCTATGTTTATTCCTGGTACCATTGGCTCTCTGCTGCAAGCAGCAATCAAAACTGGGCACAAATGGAGAATGGTTTTAAAACCTTGCTGTGGGGGAAGTTTTTTGCAAGTCTTACCTGTCAGTGTGGTTTTTATGGTGGCAAAAGGGGGGGGAGATTCTTATGTCAGCATCCTTCTAGAAAAGGAGTACAAGTCCTATCAATGGTCCCTACATCATACTTGTGAAGGAAAAGGGGCTGAAATCTCTACCTGCTCTTCTGTCCTCCCCAGCCCTGCCGTTGCCAGCTGCCCCTTGCCAGAATCCTGCTGTGCAGTTTGGTGTAATGTCTCAGTGCAGATTCCTGAAGGGCTCGGTTAATGTGCCAGACCTTCGGCTGCGTAGTGCAGATGGAGGAGCTGCCAGCTCTGCAGGAAAGGTACTAGCCTACAGCTGCAAGGTAACACAAGTCCTTGTGGTGCCCTCAGCTCTGTCATCTTTCTTCTTGTGATGATTCTCTTGGAATAGTAAATCATCAATAGTTATTTGAGGTCAAATGGTCATTTCTTGAGGATTTCTTAGGTGGCAGATAATTGCAGGTGAGATGATCCCAGGTAAAAGAAGTCTCAAACAAATGGACACTTCACCTTTCCCCATCTTTAGAAACATTCAAGATCAGATTGGATAGTCCCCTAAGCAACCTGACCATGCTGAAGATGTCCCTGCTCACTGCAAGGGAGGTGACCTTTAAAGATCCCTTTCAGCTCAAACTATTCTATGATTATCTAATAAGCAGTGAGTTGTATTTCTCCAGGACACCTGATAAGTGACAGTGTTTGTCCTAAGCGAGACAGATCTCTGAGCAGTGATGTCTGAAAAGCACCTATTTTTCTGTCAGAGCCCCTCAGTAGAACAGTAGAGTGTTAGTGAAGCTTACACCAGAAAAGCTCCATGATGAACTTGCATGGAGAAACTGTTCCAAAGCTATGACAGTGCCACATGCGGCATAGCAAATAAGTCAAATCTTTGGAGCATGTCAAAGTTCCTATTCAGAACAGTTCTTGCCCACAATTTTCATCCCGAAGAGCAGATGAGCTGCAGAGAGCTGTACCACGATGCACGCAAACCACAGCTGAAGTGGTTCGAGTGAGCTCTCCAGTCTCACAGTGACTACCTTCCACGGTAATGACGCTGAGGTGCTTCCCGTAACAGCTGCTCAGCATTTCGGAAGGGTTATGACTAGCTGCGAGGTGACAGAGCAAACAATGGTGTGCAGTGCTTGCACAATGCCTTTCATACTTACTGCCTCTGTGCGAGATAATCTTGTGGCCTGAAGCTAGGAGAAACATCCCCTGTAGCACAGGCAGCTGCTTTGATACATCTTTATCTTACTTTTTACTGTGTTTATTGCTGGCAGAAAACAAGAGTAAATGTATAGATAAACTCCAGGGTCTTATCATCCTGGCTAGAGGGGGAATCCTGCCTCCCTTCATGTAAACAGCTAAATTCCTCCTGGTTCCTTTTGCACCAGGGTTTCATCTCTTTGAGTGTACTTCTTTTTTCACCTCTATTTGCAGTCCTTGCAGTAGTGACAGACTGACTGCCGTCTACCACCTGCATTCCACCAGGCGCAAGGACTGCAGCTGAAGGCTGAGCAGCAAGCACAAGGAGAAATATCCTCCTTCTAAACTTTCAGATCTTTAAGTGTGTCTGCAGCAGAGAATGTGGGGGGGGGATCCATGACCTCGAGGGTGAAGACCCATCAAGCATCAAAGGAAGCAGCTGGGGAAAAAGGGTAAGTCTGGCTGCAAACTTGTCCTCTGATTTGGCTACTAAAGGAGGCGCAGTCCCCCGCGTGAAAGCTAATAGCCAACGTTAGAGGCAGTGATTTGCATTGCAGCTCCGAGTTTGAGTACCCTAATGCTGTTCCAGACTGAAAGAGTTGGGGCTGTTCCGTCTGGAGAAGGGGAGGCTCCCAGGTGACCTTCTTGTGGCCTTCCAGTATCTGAAAGGGGCCTACAAAAAAGCAGGGGAGGGACTTTTTAGGCTCTCAGGTAGTGACAGGACTGGGGGGAGTGGAGCAAAGCTGGAGGTGGGGAGGTTCAGGCTGGACGTGAGGAGGAAGTTGTTCAGCATGAGAGTGGTGAGAGCCTGGAAGGGCTTGCCCAGGGAGGTGGTTGAGGCCCCATCCTTGGAGGTGTTTAAGGCCAGGCTGGCTGAGGTTGTGGGCAGCCTGCTCTAGGGTAGGGTGTCCCTTCCCATGGCAGGGGGGTTGGAACTGGCTGCTCCTTGTGGTCTCTTCCAACCCTGACTGACTCTATGATTCTATGATTCTATGATACCAGTACCTGCAATCCTCAGAAATAGAAAATAAAATGACATCCAGGGAGGCATTGCTCAGCTTACATAAATAGAAGTCTTCTATTTTTATGACTTCCTATCAAGTAAGGCTGTTTCCAGTTCTGTGAGATGATCTCTGCCTGTGGCTCAGGTGGGAGTGCAACCTGTACATTTCTAATGTATTTTGGTGTTTGTTTGTTGTTTTTTTTTTGTTTCAGAATACCCATTCATTTTTTCCCCAGAATACTTATTTTCAGGACAAAGACTTGTAGAGATGAAGGTTAAGACACTGGCTGTCCTAGAGGTTTCAATCTGTTACTTCCAGGTTAGGTATAGTTCAGACATCTGCAGCATAAACCAGACTGGCATGGACCTTTGCTTGCCAGTGCTGCCAGCCATGATCCACTTCAGTGGTGTCTGAGCCAATATCAGTCTGTATAAATTGTCCACAATGGTGTGGACTCTCCTGGCTTAGCAGGAGCTTCTGCTCAACTCAGAGCTCCATGGGAGCTTTAATTCTACATCTTTCTTTACTAGCATCTCCTACTCAAACTTATGCTGTAAGTGGCTTTCAGCAGTGAAACCACTCAGCTAGAAGGATATATCAAGAGATCCTGGTGTAGAAGTAATGTTCTACTACATAAGAACAAGAGGGACATAGAACTGCTTGAGAGAGTCCAGCACAGCTCCACAAAGATGATGAAGGGAATGGAACATCTCTCTTATGAGGAGATCCTGAGTGAGCTGGGGCTGTGCTGCTTGGTGTGATGGTTTGGGGGTTACCCCGCCCCCCCACACTTTTGAATTTGCCCCAGCTAACTCAGACGGACCCTGGGAATATAGATGAAGCAATTTATTTACAGCTAGCAGAATTTACAAGCAGCTATTTACAATATATATACAGTTATATACAATTATATACAGAAATATACAAAGGATAAACAATATAAAAGCACAACTCCCCTCCCAGAAACCTGAGTCCCCAGGAGGGGCTCTCAAACCACCCCAACACCTCCCCCGGCCCCTCTCAACCTTACCCCAGTTCTCAGGAAGAAAAAAGGTGCAGCCAAGAGGTTAAGGAGCAGGGTTAGTAGGAGCAGGGTTAATGAGATGTGACCAGGTCTAAGGCAAAAGCAAGAGTGAGAGACAAAAATGGAGAATGTTTTTTTCTTCTTCCCAGAGTTCTCAGCGTGACTGTGAGAGAAGTAGACACAATTGTTTTTCATTTCACTGCCCGTTATCTAGTTCTTCTACCAAAACATTCCAGCTTGCTTCAAACTAGCACAATCCACCCCTTGTCTACTTCGCTCAGAGTATCGCTGAGAATTATCCAATCTAACCTAAACCAATATTTACACTAAAATAATATATACAAGTTCAGTTCACACTTCAATCAGATGTAGGTGATTCAAAAGCTCAGAACAGGGACTCCCAGGTGATGTTGGGTTTCGTGCTCACGTACTGTAGATTCTATCGTAGATTCTCTCAGTGTTGGGCGCCGATGTTACCTAGAACAGAAAACTCCTAACAACTTGAATTTAAACTCTCTCAGCTAAAGTTAAATTTCTCTGTGGAATACACTGGATTTCACCATTCTCCTGCATTACCCAGTATGTATGACCAGGACCTTCAGCAGAAACCACCCCTCGGACAGGTTTCCCTTCGCCCGAAGGAGAAAATACCCAAACAGTTTTCCCTAACAGATTCTTCTCACGTACAACAGGAACTTTATCACCGTCTACTGTTTGGACCAAATCTGATTGTGCAGGTCCTGCTCTGTTTACTGAACCTCTACTATTTACCAACCAGGTAGCTTGTGCTAAATGTTTGTCCCAGTTTTTCAGAGTTCCACCCCCCATGGCTTTTAGGGTGGTTTTCAGCAAACCGTTGTAGCGTTCAATCTTCCCTGAAGCTGGTGCATAGTAGGGTATGTGATAGATCCATTCAATACCATGCTCTTTGGCCCAGTTTTTCACAAGATTGTTCTTGAAATGAGTACCATTGTCTGACTCAATTCTCTCTGGAGTTCCATGTCTCCACAAGATTTGTCTCTCCAAACCAACAATAGTGTTACGTGCAGTAGCATGTGGAACTGGATAGGTTTCCAACCATCCAGTGCTGGCTTCTACCATCGTTAGCACATACTGCTTGCCAGAACGAGATCTAGGTAAAGTGATGTAGTCAATCTGCCAGGCTTCACCATACTTGTACTTTGACCATCTCTCACCAGAATGCAAGGCGCATCAGGACCAGTTACAATAGTATGTGTCTTCCACTCTTTACCAGTTAAACTGATCTCAGCCTGTACCTTAGTTAACTCTTGAGATCCACCAGTGATTCCAAAGATAGATATGGACTCTGTCCCTTTACAATTAGATGGCAATAAAGTACACTGAGCACCTGTGTCAACTAAAGCCCTGTATTTCCGAACTCTTGAACTGCCAGGCCACCTAATGAATACATTCCAATAGATTCGGTTCTCTCCACTATCCCTTTCCTCCTCCTGGCTGGAGGCAGGGCACCCCTAATGCTGAACATGGCATGTAGGGTGTACACAATGATTGGTGTTGTTGCGAGAGAAATTGCAACTGTTGGAACAATTGCAGTTGCTCTCGGGAGCTGAAGAAGTGACAGCTACTTTTCGGGCATTACTGCCTCTGTTTCTGCCACTCTGCAGTTCCCTGACTCTCTTTGAAAGAGCTGAAGTGGGTTTACCATCCCATTTGTTCATGTTCTCACCGTATGTGTCACGCAGAAGTATCCACAGTGACGCACGTGATTGCTGCTGTCTGGGTGGAATTTGTCTCCTCCTGGGCTGGAATTGCCTTGCAGGAGGTGGGCGTCTGTTCCTGACTGCAGAAACATGCACCCATTATCACTCCTTGCTAGGAACTTGCTGGCCAAGATGTTAGCATAGGATGAAGGAGCAAGCTTAATCAGCTTCTTCATGAGACCTGTTCCCAAAGGAATATCGTCAGGCTCATGAGTACCATGATCTCCATAAAGCACTTCCTTCACAGCAAACTCCTTCAGAAGCTTAATTCCCTGCTCAACGGTGTTCCACTTCTTGGCAGCCCATGGCAAATCATCTCGGGAAGGATATCTCATAGCCACAGCCAACAGAAGGCGTGTCCACAAGCTAACCCTACCAAGAGGACTTGCTAGGTGTTTGTCCACTCCACTCTCCTTAGTGAGTGGTCCCAGCTGCTTGGCAGACTTGTCTCCTACCTGCAGAGCATTAGCACCAATGCCACGGCATCTCACTAGCCAGCTAAGGATTGGCTCGCCTGATTCCCTTGTGTATTCCTTCCTAACTTCCCTGACCTCTCTGAGGTTGCTTCAAACTAGCACACTTGGAGAAGAGGAGACTGAGAGGTGACCTCATCAATGTTTATCAATATGTACAGGGTGAGTGCCAGGAGGATGGAGCCAGGCTCTGCTCAGTGACAGCACAAGGGGCAGTGGGTCGAAGGTGAAGCATAGGAGGTTTCATTTAAACACGAGGAAGGATTTTTTTCCCTGTGAGGGTGACAGAACACTGGAACAGGTTGCCCAGGGGACGTTTGGAGTCTCCTTCTCTGGAGATATTCAAAACCTGCCTGGATGCATTCCTGTGTGATCTGGTCTAGGTGATGCTGCTCTGGCAGGGGGGGTGGACTAGGTGATCTTTGGAGGTCCCTTGCAGCCCCTCACATTCTGTGAACAGTAAGATGGGCTTGGTAGTAGGAATGACTTTTACAAGTACTCCCCCTTTTTAATGTCTGTGTATGCTAGCAGCACAAATAATGATTGCCACTGCCTTTCAGATTCTATTTGTGTTTAATTTAGAAGAACTGGAGACCATGTAGTTCTGATCTATCTCCATCACTTGCAAATTGAAATACAGCTGACTTTAGAAACAAGTTAGCCAGCTGCTTGCTGCAGAACATCAGTTAAGGATAAACAAAGTCATGTCCTACATAAAATTTCATTGGAAATATTGGTTTAGCTACCTGAGTTTGAATTCAGGAGAGGCATGTGGCTCTTGAATAAGTTCAGTTATAACTACTTGCAGGTGAGCCTGTGGGATTCATTAGTCCAGGCTGGGCTAGAAAAATGAAAGGATGTCTTTTGGCCTGGACCACAAAACTTCATGATTGTGGAAGAAGTGTCTAGTGTGATAAAACCCATCGCTTGCCCAAACCTAATACCCTTGGTAGCATAACAGGAGAAGATCTTGCTTTTGGATTCCCTGATGAAAATGGTCTGTAGGGTTGCCTACAGGTATTCATAAGGGCAACAATAGATGCAGTTTTGCTTTACTTAGTTTTAAAAAGTCTCTCTCTGTGCCTCATGTCCAGTAGGCAGCAACACATAGAATCATACAATCAGTCAGGATTGGAAGGGAACACAAGGATCATCTTGTTCCAACCCCCCAGCCATGGGCAGGGACACCTCACACTAGATCAGGCTGCCTAGAGCCTCATCCAGCCTGGCCTTAAACACCTTCAGAGATGGGGCTTTGGCCACCTCCCTGGGCAAAAAAAAACCTCACATCTCAGTCCAAAAATTTCCTTCATTTCATTGAGCTTAGAAGTATTGCAGAAAACTCAGTTACCCTCTTTCAAACATCAGACAACAGGGAAGAGTCCTGCCTGACATGATGAGTTATCCCAACAGAGTCTTTATGCTGAGATGAGTTTTGTATTTCCAAGTGTAAAAAGAGCAGTGAAGTAACCTAGGATTTCTTTCTTGGCTCAGCCAGGTAACCTGAAATGATTTGTCGGTGAAGTCAGTTGGGAAAGTAGTGCAATTCCTGGTTGTAGCTCTTGGAAGCCAGGGCAGAAGCAAAGCCAGGTGATTTTGATAGCAGTTGTGGTGTTATCAGGAAGAGTCTGGAAAGAACACATTAAGATCTGGGTTCAATTTATTCTAGGAGCTAAGGTTCAAGTTCAAATCCAAGCCAGGATTAAAAAGGACTAGAGTATTCAGCAGGAGATTTTGGCTTCACATGATAGCAACAGTGAGAGATCTAGCTGGCTTTGGTGACAGGTCAGCTTTTTAAATCACCTTTAGTTTCTACATCTCCCCTTACAGATAATTGAAACCATCTTGTCTTACATATATGTAGCACAAATTTCTGTGGGGAACGTCTTTATCCTGAGAAATTACTTTCTCCCCCCTGCAATTGAGACAAAGAAGCTCCTTTTTCAATCCCTGACATCTTCCTTCCAGCTCCTGTCCAACAATCTGGGCCTAATTTGAATGCCAGCGACGAGGAAAAACCTGCTCTTTTGCTTACCTCAGTGCATGAAAGGCTAACTCTGTACACCTACGTTTCACACTGCCTGCTGGTGTGTCAAAGGCATTTTACCACACAGCTGGTGAAGGGATTTTCACAAACACAAGAGAAGCCTGTGTGGTAGTTGTTTTAACTTTTCCTTTCAACTCTTTTTTCCTCCCATTAAGCTCCCAGATGACTGCACATTCTTGAAGGCAGCAATCTGTTTAATCTAGTTTTAGCCTTCCTTTTCCTGTTTTGCTGTTTACTTTTCATTCCATGCCAGTAGCTATTGAGGCAACACTGTGGGGCCATTATTTGTTTCAGGCATCTTGGAATATGTGTGTTGGCCTCGCTCTGTGTATGCATGCACGAGAGAGGGGGAATAAACATACATGTGGCCAATTAGTTACACTTAAATTAATGAAGAGCAATCTATGAACCTCCTCTTTCTGAGAATTTGGAAATACTGAGAATGTTTGCCATGTAGTCTTCAAGAACTTCAAAAGCAGCTAGAAGGTCACAGTCTAATACTCCCTTCTGTCCACTCATGTCTTCTCTAAAAATGTTTCCCAACTTAATCTTCAGGGTATGGAACAGGAGGGCAGAGGGGGAGCAGCAGTGTTTACGACCAAAGTGCAAAGATGAGGAAGAAAATTAAATCCACACACACAAAAAAAAAAGAGAATCTTTTGATCTCTGCTTCGTTTTCCTCATTAGGAACTTAACAGTACCAGCAGTTATGTTTTAACTAAACACTGAGTTTATGGACCCATGTCTCTGTCTACAGATAAGGGAAGGTCAAGAGGAACTGGGCTAATGCTGGCTTTGCTTTTGCAGATTTTTCTTGAATTGGGACACCCAAACAAGTCAGTGGGAGCCTAAACATCACCAGAGATTTGCCTGTCTTGGTCCTTGGAGTAGGTAGGATATGATCAAAGGTTTCTGCTCTGGATATACACAATCCTGGTAGGAAAGAGCCTCAATAACACCACAGGTAAAGGTGCCTCTGGTATCACAGAATGTCAGGGGCTGGAAAAGACCTTGAAAGCTCATCCAGTCCAACCCCCTTGCCAAAGCAGGATCACCTAGACCAGATCACACAGGAATATGTCCAGGCAGGTTTTGAATACCTCCAGAGGAGACTCCACAACCCCCCTGGGCAGCCTGTTCCAGGGCTCTGTCACTCTCACAGGGAAAAAAAAATCCTCCTTAGCTTTAAAGGAAACTTCCTATGCCTCAACTTCCACCCATTGCCCCTTGCCCTGTCACTGGGCATTCACAGAACAGAGCCTGGCTCCAGCCTCCTGGCACTCATCCTTTACATGTTTATAAACATCGATGAGGTCGCCTCTCAGTCTCCTCTTCTCCAAGCTCAAGAGCCCCAGCTCTCTGTCTCTCCTCATAAGAGAGGTTCCAGTCCTTTAATCATCCATAGAACATGAAAGAAAATACCACAGTGAAAACAAGAACAGCAAAACTAACCCAGCCAGCTAAATGTGGATGGAAAAGTGAGGGAAAAGGCAGGTTTTATGTGTCCCCTTCTTTTTGGCTCTCGAATCACACGAAAACCTCAAGAGTCAGAAAATGAAAGGAGGAGGGAGGCCTACGATGTCTCTGCTCTGTAGGAAAGATTCTGTCAAACCACTCTTCAGAGCAGGCACAAGAAACACTTTCCTCTAGCAGTTTCTGCCTCTGGTTCCACAAAAAGAAAACAAAAGAGAGACTCATTTTTGTCCCATCTCTTTTACCTGCATAACTAAGGCAACTGACTTATCCATGAAAGTAGTGCCTTGTCCACTTGATTATCACCATCCTTGTCTGATAACTCTACAAAGCCAACATATTCTCTTTGCCTTTCCACTGTCCTGGCTTCACAGATGTGCTTTGTCTTCTGCAAATCCTAGCAGAGATAGCAAGCTGAACTTGCATGGTGTGTTCTGCCATGCCACCAGTCCCCAGGGGATGCCTTGAAGGGCCATTCCAAAATACTGACCTGTCATACTTCATCCTCCAAGTGGGATGCCTCAAAGCTGTGTGCACCAGAAAGCAGTTCAGATATTCAATGAGGAAGTCAAAGACACATCAGAAGTCCCCAAGAAGAAATAAAATATGACCTAGTCTGAAATTAGCTCTGATACTATCCAAGGAAAGCAAAAAAAAATTGTCTTTCTGCGATTTCTTACAAATGGAAGGAAAATAAATGCAGGAAAATAACCCAGCCAGATTCTACCCTCCTGAAGCTACTCTGAGGCATATAAACAAGTCTCTGAAGCTACTCTGAGGAATATAAACAAGTATCTTAATGCTGGACATTAAGGAAAACTCACATTAGGGCAATACCCAGAGGGAAATGGCTTGCACAGATGAGTGTATTGGAGAAGTAGGGCATGTCCCTTATCACTGTTGGTCATTTATAATTTATGGTCTAAGCACACAACCAATGCTGAAATAGTTCCAAAAATAAAAAGGAAAGAAAAGAAATAATAGTTCCTGAGAAGTCAGTGTGCTGGCTCTGACTGACACTGGCTACAAACATGGCTGAGTGAACAGCACTGAGCTGAATCTGGAGTTTAAGCACAGGCAGGTCATTTCAAGCAGTCCTGCAGTTAAGCAACACTCATTCCCCTAGGGAAGTCTACTTTCCAACACTTCCATCATTCCACGTGAAACCTTCTGTCAGAGTTGCTGGCTGTTCTTATTAGGGTTTTCTTCTTTCTTCAGCTTTACTCTTTCTACAGAATTTGGAATGTTTAGGGAAGCTGCTGTAGTCGTTTTTCTCAGATGTCTTGTTCTGAAAAGCTTTCACCTGCAAAAGATTCATCCTGATGAGGAGTTCCAGCTTTATTTGCAGGAGAAAGCACTGTCTAAGCGAAGGATGCTCAGATTCTGAGACGCTAACATGAGCAATCCTGAGTGGAGATCTGTCAGGGTGTTCTGGAATTTTGTATGTCAGCATGCAGAAAAAGCAAGCAAATGCAAAGGAATGTTCCTGAAAACAGCAGTGGAAAGCAACTTTTTTTTGGTACATACCCTAAAAAGACATTATTATAAGGATTATGACAGCAAGAGCCCCAAACCAGGAGGCAGAAGTACTGAACTTCAGAAGCGCAGGAGATAGCGCGAACTAGCTGGCTCACAGCTGTGGAATGAGGACCCTTTCCCTTCCAGATCACAGGAGTACCCCAGGGCAGTTGGTCTGTGGCACCAATCTGTCACCAGTTGGTGACACCATCAACTTACCAGGTGCAGTGTGGTTCACAAATACATAAGATAGTTAACATGAACTAGCTGCACCACTGGTGCTGTCAGAAGAGAGATTTATCATTAGACTGATCCTTCATCTACAGGAAAGAGTTTGAAGGCACAGTGAATCATGGACAAATAAGGAATTTGACATGTAGCAGGATAAAGCTGAGCAGAGGGCTAACAGGCAGGAGCGGAGCCAGCAGTGTTCTCCTCAATAAAGGACAAATAACGCACAGAGGCAGCAAAGATGATGCGGGTAGTGAGATACTGTCACAGGTTGCCCAGAGAGGTGGTAGAAGATCCATCCTTGGACACGTTTGAGGTCAGGTTGGACAGAGGTCTCAAAAACCTCATATAGTAGAAGATAGAATTGTAAAGTCATTTGGGCTGGAAAAGATCTCAAAGGTCTTGGATGAGGCCTTGAGCGACCTGTCCTAGTGGGAGGTGTCCCTGCCTATGGCAGGGGTTTGGAACTGGATGAGCTTTGAAGTCCCTTCCAACCTAAACCATTCTACGATTCTATTCTATCATCAAGTGTAAGATATCCCTGCTTACTGGGGTTGGACTGTCTGACCTTTCAAGACCTCTGCCAGAACAAACCATTCTATAAGGAATATGCAGCTTTTGCTGTCTAAAGGGAGAAACTAGTTATACTTTCTCCTACACATAACAAGGTAGACCACCAGGTTCTTCTTGCGTGGCCTCTACTGAGATCCCTAGCTCAGTGTTTTATTCTGGATCTCAGCATCCAGAAGCATTTAAGCCTTAGAAAATCATAGAATGGCTTGAGTTGAAAGAGACCTTAAAAATCATCTAGTTCTAACTCCACTGCCATTAGGCAGGGACAGCTCTCACCAGACCAGACTGCTCTAAGCCTCATCCAGCTTCCAAACGCTTTTAGGTGGAATCTGGGCTTCCCAAATGCTAATGCAGGAATTCTTCCTGAGCCCCACAGCATGTGGTTTGTGCAAATATGCATGTGAGTGCATGCATGTGCTCATCAGGGAAGCAAAAAGAAGGAAGTGAGGCAGCAGACACATGACTCAGGGTGTGTGTGAGATTGGTAACATAACCCCAGTATTGCTGGGTTATCAGCAAGTTTGGATCTTCATTCTGCAGCAGCTGGGCTAGCTCCCAACAGAAAATGCTGCAGGCAACGTTTATGCTTCATAGTCAGCTATCCATGGGACCAGGTGAGAGATTAGTGACCAGGTAGGGTTTCACACCTGTCAACAGAGTGAACGCTGTGGCAGCTTGGGAATAGTTAGCAAGAGAGGAAATAAGACAGGTTTGTTTGTTTTTCTGTTCTAAACCACAAGTCTGGAATAGAAGGAGAATTGTCTTCCTTTGCATTTGAGCTGAAGGAGAACTGTCTCTCTCTGGAATTCAGTACGTGACATGTGCCTGGGTGAGACGTGGTCCAAAGTCATGTTGCTGCGTGTGCTTGGCAGCGACGCTGGCTGAATATCTATAGATGTCCTCCCACCCATATCTGCCTGAGTACTGCAGCCCACCACCCCTCCCTTTGGGCCACTTTTGCTTCCATCTGAAACCACTGCATGGAGATATCTGTCTGGAAGACAAAGAAATAAACTCAAACATTTTTAGGAATGCTGTTTTCCAGCCAGATCAATTTCCTGACCTGATCCATGGCATTGATGCAAAAGCTAGAAGGACCAGTCCAGCCAAGAAGGCTGAGCACAGAGATACCAACTAGCAGTGAGAGGCTGCAAAGAGCTGAAGTCTGAATTGCTGCCAAAGACTTTGTGTGGTGAACCCACAGCTGAAGATGCAGTTTGGGGAAGAACAAAGCTTGGCCTATCCCAATGTGTGTTCTGAACAATGCAGGAACACCATAGGTTTAGCTGCTTTTTACCTCTCTCTGAATTAAAGGGCATGAATCTAGGTTTGCATTTTTCACCCCAAAACACCTTATTAAGCAGCTGGTTTCTGCTAATGTAATTAATCGGGAGACTTTAACAAGGCAATAATAATTAATCAGGAAAATGATCACTATTTCATTCCAGATTTCAAACCTCATTTATCTTCCCTGACCTGTTGAGGCTGTCCCACATGCTGTGTGTTCTGGGCAGTGCATGGTCTCTTATTTTTAGCTCTAGATGAGAGCAACACAGCTGCTTTAAAGAAACATCAATCATCACAGAATAGCACCGAATGTTAGGTGTTGAAAAGGACCTCGAAAGATCATCCAGTCCAACCACCCTGCCAGAGCAGGATCACCTAGAGTAGATCCCACAGGAACACATCTGGGTGGGTTTTGAATGTCTCCAGAGAAGGAGACTTCACAACCTCTCTGAGCAGCCTGCTCCAGTGCTCTGTCATTCTCACAGTCGAGAAGCTTTTCATTACATTCAGCATTCAGATGGAACATCCTCCGTTCCATCTTGCACCCACTTCCCCTTGTGCATAACGTTGGACATCACTGAGAGGAGCCTGGCTCTGTCCTCCTGACATCACTGAGAGGAGCCTGGCTTTGTTGTCCTGACATCACTGAGGGGAACCTGGCTTTGTCATCATAGAATCATAGAATCAACCAGGTTGGAAGAGACCTCCAAGATCAATCCAGTCCAACCTAGCACCCAGCCCTATCCAGTCAACCAGACCATGGCACTAAGTGCCTCATCCAGGCTTTTCTTGAACACCTCCAGGGACGGTGACTCCACCACCTCCCTGGGCAGCCCATTCCAATGCCAATCACTCTCTCTGTGAAGAACTTCCTCCTAACATCCAGCCTATACCTACCCTAGCACAACTTGAGACTGTGTCCCCTTGTTCTATTGCTGGTTACCTGGGAGAAGAGGCCAACCCCCACCTGGCCACAATGTCCCTTCAGGTAGTTGTAGACAGTAATAAGATCACCCCTGAGCCTCCTCTTCTCCAGGCTAAACAACCCCAGCTCCTGACATCACTGAGAGGAGCCTGGCCTTATCCTCCTGACATCACTGAGAGGAGTCTGGCTCTGTCCTCCTGACACTTGCCCTTCACATAAATACAATTGAGGTCACCGCTCAGTCTCCTCCAGGCTAAAGAGCCCCAGCTCCCTCACTTTTCCACTCCCTTCATCATCTTTGTGGCTCTGTGCTGGATGCTTTCAAGCACTTCCCTGAAGCCATTCTTGTGCTGAGCGGCCCAGAACTGGACACAACTTTCCAAATACAGCCTCACCAGGGCAGAGTAGAGGGAGAGGAGAACCTTATGATGCCTATTAGTCTTGGAAAGCAATGAGGTGTTTACAAGATTATCTTAAAATTTACCTGCCTAAGCTTTCTTCTGCTCTCTCTTTCTCAGCTTTTCTTTTTTTAACCTGTGACCTAAATGAAAAACCAGCTGATCATTTTATTGATTGATCACACACAAATAAAAATGTAATTGGTTTTTTCCCTTCTTGAGCAGTATCTTTTGGCTCTTTAAAATGTAACATTTCCAATAGCTCAATGAAATCTGTTTCTTCCACCCCCTGATTGGCACACCTAAGCAGTTTGGGAGTTCTGGATGCACAATCTATCATCATAGAATCATCATAGCATCAACCAGGCTGGAAGAGACCTCCAAGATCATCCAGTCCAACCCAGCCCTATCCAGTCAACCAGACCTTGGCACTAAGTGCCTAGATCTAAATCTAGATTGCAAGACCTTTCTAAAATCAATGAACTCTGTTTAAAATACTTGGGTACTTTTATTACTGAAATGGAGTCACCAAGTCAATTGATGAATGAAACTGAGCAGGTTTCAGGATCAAGCTCAAGCTGATACAAAGTCCTGAGTTACTAACACTTAAAAAAAAAAAATTCTCTGAAGCTCACATCTTTCCCCAACTGTAGCTCTGTTTCCTTCTTTCCATGTGTACCATTACACAAGAAATGTAAATTAAGATGCAGTCATATCTTGAGTAGTTGTTGAAATTAGCATTCTGCTCATCACTGGATTTTCTCTGTGCCAGACAGAGCTCTGCTTTTTTCCACATTACACCATCTTGGACCCTGATCCTGCATGTGCTTACTTGATTATTCTGAGTACTTCGGAGTACTCTTATAACTCTCTCATGCAATGAACATCCAAGACTGTTTTGAATATGTTAATCTCAGGGTAAAATTAAACATAAATCCACGCTGTCAGCACTCTGAAGGATTGATGCATTTGCAAGTTAATCTCTGAGGATCTGAGTGCCAGTCAGAAGCAATGATCAATATCAGTTCAGTATTGCTTCCCAAGTAGGTGCATGCTTTCATGAGGGTTTGTATGACTCCCATTGTGCCCCTCTACTTGGCCATGATGAGGCCACGTCTGAAATACTGTGTTCAGCTCTGGGTGCCAGAGTACAGGAAAGACATTGAGGTCCTGGAACAGGTCCAGAGAAAAGCAAGGAGGCTGCTGAGGGTTTTGGAGGGTGTGGCATACGAGGAGTGGCTGAGGGAGCCAGGGTTGTTTAGTCTGGAGAAGAGGAGGCTAAGGTGAGAACTTACTGCTCTCTTGAAAGGAGGTTGTAGTGAGGCTGGTGTTGGTTTCTTCTCCCAAGTAACTAGCAATAGGACGAGAAGAAATGGGTTTAAGTTGTGCTAAGGGACATTTAGACTGGACTTGAGGAAAAATTTCTTTACTGAGAGAGTGGTGAGGCATTGGAGCAGGCTGCCCGGTGAGATGGTGGAGTTGCCATCCCTGGAGGTGTTCAAGAAGCTGTAGATGTGGTGCTTTGGGATACAGTTTAGTGGCCACAGTAACTGGATTACAGTTGGACTAGAGGATCTTAAAGGTCTTTCCCAACCTTAATGATTATATGATTACAGAAGTGCTGAGATTCCTATTTTGTAGTCACAGAAGGACCAAAGACGGGACAGGATAGAATCAAAAAGTGCTGCCATAGGAGACTGAGTATTTATGTGGCCTGAACTCTCTTTGCCAGCTCCAGTTTATTTTAAAGATTCTGATGGATTAACTTTGAACAGCCAGGCCTTATGCCAGATCAGGCACTGTCCATCACTTCCATCCCAGCTATACATTAAAGCTCACAGCAGATGCAGAGTTAGCAGAAAGGTGTCACATTGACAGGGACTGTGTTGGGCACTCTGACAAATTCAGCAGACATGCCTGCTCCAGGATAAACACTCTGGAAGTACACAGATCCAGGATTACTGCTCATGTAACCATGACTTTACAACCTTGTCTGAGGAGAGATGGTGTCTGTGGTAAGGGAAACTGTGGATCCTGGGGCATTTTTGCCCCTTCCCATCTTCACTCAGCAGCCAGCAGAGCTTGGAGAAACCAGGTAAGTTAGAAACATGATGGACCACAAGACTGTGAAACCCCGAGGACCTTTGGGAATTTGGGGTAGTTAAAAAGATACAGCAGTAAAAATGGAGCAAGGGAACCAAAGTGGATTGCTGAAAGCATGGGGAGAGAGAGATCAAGGCAGCTTGAAGAAACATGTTAGGTGGCATGGAAGGCAGAATCTGGGTGGCAGCGGACTGGAGAGCAAGCTGGACTCCTGGGGAAATCTTGAGATGGCTTAAGAACATTTCCAAGTGTCTAAAAGTATAGCCTGGTACTGCTGCCTGGCTGCAGAGAGGCTGGGATCTCTGCTAGGGGCTGACAGTCATGAGAGCTACAAAACTGTGCCACGAGATGTGTGGCTGTCACAATGACAGCCACATACACACAGACATCTCCTTATCTGCTGCCTGCTTGCATTCACAATTTACCTATTTTCAACAAGACATTTAACAACCCTGCGTGGGGCAGGGCAGAAACTCCACCTGACACTTTATTCTGCTTCGATGGGTGGGATGGCACAGAGTTGAGTCAAGGGACAGGAGAAGGCCAGAGCTGAGCCTCCCACACTGCTGAGCTTCCAACACTGTCCTGCCTCCGTCTGGGAGCTGTAGCTTGGCTCAGGGATGAGAAGAGGAACTGCTTCAAGTGCAGTGGGCACTGGGAATCAGCTCTGCAAATCTCAGATAGCTGAATTTGGGGAAACCAAAACAAACTCTCCGTGGTGAGGAACTGGTGAAGAGTGCAGCCCAAAGCAGATTACTCTTTATTTATTTCACAACTCCATTTCTAGAGCTGAAGTAATGTGGGCAGAGGAGAACAAGAAACATCTGAAATGCATATATGGGAGCTTTGTTGATCCATCTAAAAATGTCTCTCATGTTTGTTTAATCTTTATTTTGCATGCCATGAGATTTGTATTGCAACTGGGATAACTGACATCTTTTCTATGGCACCTTTCTCCTGTAACAACTTTTGGAGCTCATAAAGCATCTTTCTAAATATCCATCAATTAAGCCTCATATAATCGTTGTGTGGGTAAGAAAAGCCACTCTGTTTGTTCTCTTGTCACATCGAGATGTGTTTAAATCACATGAACCTTCAAGGCTTCAAAGGAAAACAGCAGAAAGCCGTGAAGAGTCCATCTGCCTTCTTATGTTAACATGCCACCATTGTTCCTCCGGTTCCTTATCAGCACTGTGGTCAGCCTTCAAGTGAGATAGAAGTTCATCTTTGACCTGTCAGCCACTGAAGGACTGGAGACCTGTGCAGACAGCATTTCACACCACTGCGTATCAGAGCTGTGGTCTGCCAGGGCGCACACCACCACACGCTGCCTGCCTTGCCTCGCTTGTAGCGGTTGCTCCTCCCTTAGTCACAAATGATTCCAGGGTTTGTTGATCTTTAGGGCAGGCTGCTGGATCTCTGTTATAAAAACGTTAAAGGTGGGTAGAGCTGGGGTGTGAGGGTGTATGTGACGGAGCATGACGGAGAGGTTAAGCCTATTTATTCTAGATAAAAGCAGTAATAGACTTGTAAAATAAGCATTATTTTTCAAGGCGTTCTAGCCTGAGGCACAGTTAGCTGGAGAGATTTTTTTTCCCCCCCCAAGGCCATAACAAAACATTTATATTCCAGACTCAATTATTTATCAACCTGAAATAGACACTTTATCTCAGGCACCACTTTTAAAGTCTGGAGAAGTTAGTGACTTGGTAAATTCTTTTGAAATGTGTCTGCTTTTCAAAGCAATGCTTCGTGCATTCCCCTGCAGTTTTGGGGACGCTCAAAGTCACTGATGGAGAAAAATTCAACGTGAAATTTGCTTAACACTTGGAGCACAGCCCTGTGAGGAGAGGCTGAGGGAGCTGGGGGTGTGCAGCATGGCAAAGAGGCTCAGAGGTGATCTCATTGCTGTCTACAACTACTTAAAGGGAGGCTGGAGCCAGGTGGGGTTGGCCTCTTCTGCCAGGCAGCCAGCAATAGAACAAGGGGTCACAGTCTCAAGTTGTGCCAGGGAAAGTATAGGCTGGATGTTAGGAGGAAGTTCTTCTCAGAGAGAGTGATTGGCATTGGAATGGGCTGCCCAGGGAGGTGGTGGAGTCACTGTCCCTGGAGGTGTTGAAGAAAAGACTGGCTGAGGCACTTAGTGCCATGGTCTGGTTGATTGGATAAGGCTGGGTGCTAGGTTGGCCTGGATGATCTTGGAGGTCTCTTTCAACATGGTTGATTCTATGATTCTATGAATCTATAAATTGGTTCAATGTTTGGGTTTGAGATAATACATTGAAACTCCACCTGTGTGAAAGAAAAATATCAGCTCCCACCTGGCACAAAGCAGCTTGTTTTACCGCAGATGCATAGAGAACTTGAGGAGATCTGTCACACTTCTCTGAAAGCCACCTTACTTTTCCATGATGCTTTCAAAGAGAACTTTTGTACATAGGCACCACTGGCATCTCCATTCAAAAGCAGTGAGCCTACTGCTTCCATGCTGTCAGCCAGGGAGCCAGAGGCGTTCACTGATGGCTATTAACAAACCAAAAGACATTGTCCAGGTGTATTTCTGCTGGATTTGCAGCTAAAAATACCCTTAGCAAAAGTCTGAAAGAGGAAGGAAACCACAAGCGCACATCAATGAATCTGAGGCTCACCTGGATGAGAGGCTTTGGGAGGACGGCTGGGTTGAGGGATGACTTTTCCTTACCCTCTCACCGGGATTTTTGGTCATCTTGTGATCTAGAGGATGGAACTATCATTCCAGCACCCGAGGGGTTTAGCACTTTGTTGTTATTTTAAAGCTATTTGTGCATTCACTGTATGCATTATGGAATTGCTGTGTGCTGTTTGTCTCTTAAAAGCCAGATCTCAGAGCCACTGTTGGAGCTTCCTAATCGCAGGCATGGACACTCCTGAACTCTAACTAGCAATGTTCTCTACATAGTCTTCTTGGTTTTCCCAGGTGCTCCCCTCCCCCCCCTTCCCTTCCCTTCCCTTCCCTTCCCTTCCCTTCCCTTCCCTTCCCTTCCCTTCCCTTCCCTTCCCTTCCCTTCCCTTCCCTTCCCTTCCCTTCCCTTCCCTTCCCTTCCCTTCCCTTCCCTTCCCTTCCCTTCCCTTCCCTTCCCTTCCCTTCCCTTCCCTTCCCTTCCCTTCCCTTCCCTTCCCTTCCCTTCCCTTCCCTTCCCTTCCCTTCCCCTCCCTTTCTTTCTTTCTTTCTTTCTTTCTTTCTTTCTTTCTTTCTTTCTTTCTTTCTTTCTTTCTTTCTTTCTTTCTTTCTTTCTTTCTTTCTTTCTTTCTTTCTTTCTTTCTTTCTTTCTTTCTTTCTTTCTTTCTTTCTTTCTTTCTTTCTTTCTTTCTTTCTTTCTTTCTTTCTTTCTTTCTTTCTCTCTTTCTCTCTTTCTCTCTTTCTCTCTTTCTCTCTTTCTCTCTCTCTCTCTCTCTTTCTCTCTCTCTTTCTTTCCTCTCTTTCTTTCCTTCTTTTGTTCTCTCTCTCTTTCTCTACTGTCTTTCTTTCTCTCTTCCTCTTTTCTCTCTTTCTTCCTTTCTTCTTTCTTTGGGGAAAAAGTCAGTAATAATGATTTTTAATTTCCATGGCATATGCTTCTCTATAAATACAGCTTCTATTGAATGCTTTGCTATCAGGGAGCAAACCTGCTGACTCACTGGTAACAGCTTACTTCCAAAGCTGGCAACATTTCTCATTGATTGCCCTGTACACAAAATCTCCCCATTGCACGTGTGTGTAATTAACAGTAAATAAGGCCTCTTCTATTTAAAGGCTATGAAAAGAAGAGAATCAAAACCCTTCATGTTATAACCTGCCTGATTTAAAATGAATGAGAATTTTTGTCCAAACACCATTTGTAGTGTGCAGGATGAAGATTCCCAGCATGCAGGGAAAAGCTTTCCTGATACCACTAGCAGAAGACAAAATAAAGAGCAGAAACTACTTAGGAATTCACTGGCAACCTTGGAGGGAGTGAGAAATAAATACCACCATCACTACTCCCCCACCTTCCCCTCCACTATGTACAGTGCTTCCATTTGGCAAGAAAAAGAAATGTTTACTCACTAAAGCATTTATTTCTAAACAGTCAGGTGTGGCTGCCCTTTACAGGAAAGCTGCTGCACGACTGGCAAGGAAAGAGAAAAAAAAATTAACCAGCAAAATAAATACTGTGAAGAGGAAGGAGATAGAGCCCAGAGGAAAAGTACTACGATAGGAAAGGGCAGTGGATCAGCACAAGTTTGCTGGTATGTGCAAAAAGTGCCAACATCTGATTTGGGGTTTTTTTTCCCACCGTAAGAAGAAACTACTGAGCATATTTTAAGTCATTCCTGCTTGTATTTTCTAACACCCCCCCCAACTCCTTCCCCCTTCCTGTGTAGGGTTTTTTGTTTTGTTTATTTCTTTTTCTTTTTAAACAACAAGAAAGAAGATAAATTGCTGGTTGTAAAGAGTGCTGCAGGGGAAACACTGGGGATATAACCACCTAATTATGAATTTCCTGAATGTGCAACATGACCAGGAGCAACTGGACAGGATTAGTGCTCTACATTTCATCTCCAGCTGGTTCATGAATAATCTGCAACATCTTCCAAGAAGAGCTTTTTTTTTTTACCTCCGTGGCTCTCCTCTTTGCCTTTAACAATGCAAGCAATACTGCTTTGTTTTCCTGTTGAGCCTGCCCTGAAATGAGAGCTTTCAACAAAACAAAACCGAACCAAACCCAATGAGCCAAGGAACTGCACAGTGCTAAGGAGACTGAAACAGTTATAAGATGCCAAAAGGAAGATCCTTCTCGCTGGCAAGAGTGGAACTAACGCTGCGGAGCGGTGTGGTTATCAGACAATAAATGAGAGTGTTTTCTTCGGGTGCAGTGGTCAGAAGTTATTGTTTTGGGTAAACACAACTGCTGTGTAATCTTCTTCAACTGGGGAAGTGCCAAGGCTCTTTGGAAGCTCTTGGCAGACAGGAACTTACTTAAACTTCTAAAACCAATGTAGACGAAAAAATGTTAAAAATGCCCTGTGTAAGTCCTGGGCTTGCAAGCAGATCACTTATGAAGACAATGGTGCTTCTCATGGAAGAGAGAGCAGCAGGAACATTTTCTTTCCGTCATGCCTTTGTGAAGCTTAAGAAATAACTAACAGAATAATATCCTTGAAAAACAACAACTGCTGGTGTGCCAGAAATCACATCTTTAGAATAATGGCACTGGTCTTTAGAGGCCTCTCCTAGCTGCTGGTGAAGCCCCTGAGTCTTTCATGATTTCTAATATGTTCTGACTGGACATATTTTTTGCTTAGTAGTGGTCTGAGAGATTGAAAGACCAAGTTCATAGTATCAGAGAATCAGTCAGGGTTGGAAGGGATCACAAAGATCATCTAGTTCCAAACCCCCTGCCATGCCCAGGGACACCCTACCCTAGAGCAGGCTGGCCAGAGCCTCATCCAGCCTGGCCTTAAACACCTCCAGGGATGGGGCCTCAACCACGTCCCTGGGCAACCCATTCCAGGCTCTCACCACTCTCATGCTGAACAACCTCCCCACGTCCAGTCTGAACCTACTCGCTTCCAGCTTTGCTCCACTCGCCCTAGTCCTGTCACTACCTGATAGCAGTACTCCAGGTGGGGTCTCACCAGAGCACAGTAGAGAGAGATAATCACCTCCCTTGCCCTGCTGGCCACACTTCTCCTGATGTAGATCAGGCTCTGGTTGGCCCTCCAGGCTGCAAGTGCACACTGCTGGCTCCTGTTGAGCTTCTCACCCCCAGGTCCCTCTCATCAGGGCTGCTCTCCAGCCACTCACTGCCCAGCCTGGATTTGTGCTTGGGATTGCCTCGACCCTGATGCAGGGCCTTGCACTTGGTCTTGTTGAACCTCATGAGGTTGGCTTGTGCCCACCTCTCCAGCCTGTCCAGGTCTTTCTGGATGGCATCCCTGCCCTTCAGTTTGGTGTCATCAGCAAACTTGCTGAGAGTGCACTCAGCACCACTGTCCATGGCACTGAAAAAGATGTTAAGGATTTGCCCATTAAATGTAATAACAGAATGTGCAACAGGCAATGAGATTTATCACAGATGGATGTGTAACACAAAGTTGCTGTGAACCCCACTAATAAGAGAGGTGGATAACTTTTCCTTCATAATCTTACCCTGATTAATCCATTGATCTTCTAACAGGAATAAGAGTTTATGAGTTTAATTTCTGCATGTGCTGTCGAGCACAAGAAATACTGACCAGTGTCCTAAAAAGCAGGAACTCTACTAATTAGTACCAGGAATATGAGCTCCTCACCAACCTCACTCAGTTCATGAATGCAAACCCATGAATATACACTGAGTGAATAACGCATTCATTTCCTCTAAATAGAGAGGTACAGATAGAAATCCTGGTTCATGCAAATGTTTACATGCCCTAGTTACTTGAAAAGAGCGTCCTGCAGAGCTTTGGATTCCCTCAGTAAAAGTGACTATTATGAACTACAACCTACAAATGCCTACCCAGACCTTCTTGCTTGTGCCACTCTCCGTGGGCACTCGCTTGAAACATTGTAAAGACTGAAAGAATTCAATATGTTTTAATGTCTACAATCTAATTTGCCTTTAGCTTTTATGTTCGCAGATAAGAGAGAAGACTACTGTGACCAGATAGCATGGTGTGATTTTGAGTACCCAATTGCTTAAATTACACCAACTTTAATGGGTTGTGATACTTTAAGATGAGGGCCCCCAAACGGTTTATTAACATAAAACACAGGATTATATGGTCCCATCTTTATTCTGTGGAAGGAGTAAGTTATGTCATCGCAAGGAGGAGGGAGAAGAGGTGCTGCAGTATTTTGTTCTGGATGGGTTTGGTAATGAGATCATTCAGCTGTTTGAGCACCCTGCCCTTCTGCCCTTACAGAGCCCTTTCCCTGGCAGAGCGAAGTCCAACTGAGGGATGCTGTAGCACCTGCTCTCAGACTGCTTAGGGGTCACCTGAGGTGTTTCTTGCTGAGTACTGATCTTTTTTTCTCCATCCAAGTTGCTGCTGGCACTGAGAGTAAGAGTCTGAACCTGGAGTTCTTGCTATGGGTAAATGTAATCCATTAGACAATGAGTACCAAGCCAGCACAGCTTATGGCTGCTCAGAAATGTGATAATGCACATAGGAAGAAAATTCTTGTGGGCACAGTCCATCCAGTGCTCGAAACAATTCTTGTGGCTGCAGTCCCTCCAGTGCTTGCACCACCTTATATAGCTGGTGCTACGTGATATTAAAAATGACAGAGCAGCACACCCCAGGTAAAACACCCATGATATTCAGCAAATCAACCCAAACATTCTCTGTACACTGTCAAACAGCACTGATGCCAAGAGCTCAGCCTCCCTGCTCTCCAGAATACAGAACGTGCAGCTTGGGAGAATCGTTAAAGTTTAACTCATCTCCCATAGGAAACCTGAGAGAACACATCCCGTGAGAATAAAGATCATCTTCACAGCTTTTACAAGTGTCTGATCTCTAAGGCCATATGCCCATTGTACAGAGAGAGTTTTCACAAAGCACTTCTCTGGGATTTGTCAACAAATAGGAGGGGATGGTTGACAAGGATGATGGCAGAATGCAGGGTTCTGGTTTGCTTTGGATCCAGCCCCAGTTAATAGTGTTCAAATTGTTGCTGTCTGATGGCTAAACAATTCCTGCTTGAATGAGAGGTTTCTGTCTAGTTCTGGTGCATCTGCAGCTTAGGAATGACTGTCCTGGAGACACAGATCCAAGAAAAAGTCCAAGAGACACAGCATCATCCCTTTCTCCTGGTCCCCTGCAACAGGCACACGTGGGAAGGAAGATGGAAGAGACACACTATTGCGGTTCTGACGCCACTTGCTTCCTGAGTAAACAGCAAGATCTCACTGTGATAAAAGAAAAATATGCATGTTGTTGAATAAAACCCCAGACTCATCAAAACAGAAAAGTTAAGTTCATGGCTTTGCTCTCTATTTATTCGGATGATAGTTTAGGGCAGTCATTTTCTTCAGCATAATTTGTCTGTCCCTACTGTGTCACCACTCAGCCTAATCCTTTTGCTTTTTCAGGGGCAAAAGGCACTTCCTCCTGGTCTGATTAATGCTCCTCCTAGATGAGCTGGCTTGAGGAGTAAACCATTAAAGAAATCATTTTATCTGTTATTTATGTAGGAACTTTCTGAAGAAAAGCAGTCCTTGCTTCCCTCTCTCCTGCCATCTTTCTGGGTTTACAAACCACACCCAATGCTACAGAACCAATTTACAGAGGCTGTTAACCATTATCTGCTCCTCTAGTTGATAAGGGCAGAGTGGCTGAATAGAAGGTGCTCCAAGAAGGTCTGTATTTGCCTTAGGTCTAGGCTGGTTTTGCTCTATTTTTGGTGACTTTGACCATGTCTGTGGTTTCAGGTGAGAATGGAAATGTCCCCGTGCCCGAAGGTCTCTGCTTTGACTCTCCAAATGAGGATCAAGCCTTCCTCTAGCCCATCGGATAGGAAAGCTACAAATCAGTCCTGCGGTTTAACTTCCTTCCTCTCCTTTATTGTTCTTTCTTCAACTTTGATTTTATTTACTCTTTGGTTTAAATTTTTGGTTATTTTCCAACTCAGGTCAGGGATTGTTTCCCCTTTTTTAAACCAGTGCCTTCAGTCCCTCTTCTTTATCTTTCCTTGCACAAAACACTCTATGAGACCAAGTAAAGGCTTTACCACCCTGGTGAATAATTAATCTCATCTGACTCTGTAACCCAACCCAGGATCATCAAAGTGTTTTGGGTCACCAATAAAACATTTTTTTTCCCTTTCAGATTTTACTTGTTACAAAACTTTCTGCCTTTAACAATGAACAATACTTAGTGCTGGCTACCATTTTACATGGAAAAAAAACCCCAACCTTTCCCCTGGGAAAATGCTGATTGGTTATTTTTGTAGAAATTATCTATTTCAGAAAACTTTCATTTTCCCTGAGTTTTGGTCATCAATAAACCTCAGCTGAATTGTACACGGTGGCTTTGGTTTACCTAACTTTGATGCCAAACTTGCTCTCTAAGTGTGAGGTTTACAAGAAGTAGAACATCAGGGAGTCCTGTGGGGGAAAAAAAGGCTTTCTGCTGAGGTCTTAATGGAAGCTGATGAGAATACACCTGGGCTGCCTAAGGCTCCACAGGGTGTTCTGGTTTTTGAAAGGAAACCTCGCTCTGGCAGATAAAATACATCAGCTGCTGAGGAAAGCTGTAAGGAAAAAGAAGATTCAAGAATGCAGTGGCAGAGAGAAGGCAGAGCACAAGGGCTGTGGGCAATGAGCTTTTGCAGAGGAAGGTTAGCTACCCAAAGGACTAAGGCCAGATCAAGGTTAGCTACCCAAAGGACTAAGGCCAAATCAAGACTCTTCAAAGTGTGGCTGTGATCTGTGATGTGGGTGAGGCCGAGTCCTATTTTAAGCTTTTCCTGTAACCAGATTAAAGTTCTCGTCATGATTCCCACATAGCTTGGATGCAGTGCTGAGGAGGTAACTGGTCACCAGGGCTCCTCAGGGCTGTCATGGTACACTTCGGCTGCAGAAATTTAACTAAATCCGAGCGTTTCTTAATCTCTGACAGACTTTGCCTAAAACTTCTTGCTCCCGGCCGATGGAGCTGTAGGAATGAGCGCACTGATGGCACCCGGGGTTTCTCTAAGTCTTTGCAGGAATCCGCAGCAGATGCTTAGGGAGACGCTGGACAGCTTAGGAGGCATGTGGAGAGGCACGGAGATCCCGGCCTTAAACCGTGTGGACGAGGGACTTCCCCGCTCAGAAACGGCACTTTTCGGGACAAACGGCACCGACCTCTGCCGCGGTGCTGGAGGCCGCTAACCGGGCGGGAGAACTTGGGATGATTTACGCTCCAGAGTGATTTCTGGGAATAAGGAACGATGAAGAAATGGGGAAGAAGTGGGGGGCGGATGAGGCGAAACAGGAGCTCGGAGGGGAGCGCAGCCGCCCTCCTGCCAGCCGGCGGAGCCCGCCTGGACCACAGCCGGGCACCGCCTCAGCCCCTCTGCTCCCCGCGCGCGCGCCCTCGCGGCCGCCCCTCGCGACCGCCCCTCACGGCTCCCCCCGCGGCTCCCGGGGGCGGTGAAGGGGGCGGAGGCAGCGGGCCCGGGGCGGAGCGGAGCGAGCGGCTGCACACCGGGGCGGGGGCAAGAGGACCGGCGCGCCCGGCCGCCGTCGCCGCCCGCTTCAGCCGGGTTTTCGGCGGGAGCCTCTACTCCAGAGTGCGCGGTAGCGTGGGCCGTCTGCGGGCCCCATGTGGTGCCGACATCACTGACATGGCGGAATCCCCGCCGAGCCCTCCTGGCACTCGCTCCAGCTAGCCGGGACTCACCGCCGCGCCTGGCTCGGCCCGCCGCTCCGCACCAGCTCTCCGCCAGGTAAGGGCGGGGCGGGGGAAAGGGGTTCTGGGCGGGTCGTCTCGCAGCTCGGTTCAGGGGGCGACCCCGGGAAGCCGCGTCCGCCGCCCCAAGGCGACGCTCCCGGACCCGGCTCTTTTGTTCGGCAGCGGGACGGGGCTGCGGTGGGACGCGGCCGCACTCGGTGGAAAGTTTCTCTTGCTGCCTCTCCTCTGTGTCCGCTCCCCGCCCGATCCTTGTCGCGGCGCCCCGGGGCCCCACCGGTTCTGTCCCCTCGGCGGAGAGTTCGGCGGCGGGCGGCGCCGTGCATGCAGGCGGGAGCGGCCCTGCAAGGGGCTGGCGGCGGGACGGGCCCTCCAGCAGCGCCCGGTAATCCCCCAGGGGCTGCCGGCTCGGCTGCTGTCATCGCCTCCGCCCTGCCTCGCGTCGCGCCGCTGTACAACCGGTGCCGTTCCAGGGGCAAAAAAATCTGGGGAGAGATGGGTGCTTGCGCCCGTGTCCGTGTGTGAGGGGCCGGCGGCTACCCCCCGCCCTACCCCTGGCTCTCCTCGGGAGGAGCCGTGCCCGTGGGGCAGGAGGAGGCGGCAGGTCCGCGCCCTTCGGTTGCTCCCAGGACCCGGCGGGGAGAGCGGCCCTGCTGCTGGGCCGGGGGCTGCCAAGGCAGATGAGGAACGCGGGACGACTCCTCGTCCGCAGCTCCTTCCGAAAACGTCTGGATCCAGGGGGCATGTTGGAGAAAAAGCTGGAGAAAAGCGCGAGCGATTTCTTCTGGCTCCGTGCTCCCCGCCCGGCTCTTGGCTGAGGCGGCTTTGGGAAGGAAAACCCTGGAAACTTTTGATTGTGCTTGCCAGACACCTTTTTTTACATGGCATGCTACCAGGAGACGGACTGAAAAAAGAAAAGGTCTTTTAAAAGCTGAGCCTCTCTTAAGTTACAACCACATCTGCATCCCTCCCCTCTGCTTTCCCCCCTGCCTGCTTCTTAGAAACGTTCTATTTAAATAACGTTTTGGCTGAGGTGGTGCGGCTTGGAGTTAAATGTAATGAGCCATTTAGCCTATCTATATTCGTTGAATAAAAGGCGAGGGGCGAGCCCGCCTCTCTCCGTATTAGTGATTTTTTAATTTCATTTGCATTTCTTTATGTGAGTACCTAAAAAGTACTGGCCTGGCTTCTTAAAGTGACCCCATCACAAATGGGGAAAACTGACATAGGGAAAACCCAGAAGTTTCTTGCATGGTGTTGTGGGGTTTCTGTTTGTTTGTTGTGCTTTATTTCATTGGAACTCAGTGCTAGGTGTGTAAGAACAGAACCTGCGTATCCCAGTTCCCTGTGCCCTGACCGCATTTGCTGCATCCCCTAACCGCTTGCCCTGCAGAACCCAGAGCTCAGCTAGTGCGTTCCTGAAAGGTGCCAAACCAGTCTAACTCGAGCTTAACAATGTGCTAGGTAATGGGATTTCAACCTCGCATGCATTTTTGAAGTCTAGAATGCTATTTCTCAACCTTTTTTGCAGCCGAACTTGGTTATGAAAGGCGAGCCTGCCAGACCTGGCAGTGCCTCTGTGCCCTTACTGGTCTGGGGCTCTGCCCTGCTCTGATGGGGTGCTGCTGGTCAGGATATGGATGACACAGTGTGTGCTGGCTTGAAATCCAGTTAAAGGCATTGCTGCTGTAAGCCTCAGGAGCCGGTGACGGGCTGCCTCCTAAGCAGAGGCATCTTGCTTCTCTCGCCCAGTCCCCCAGCAGTCTCGCCCACCTTCCACCCATGTGTCTTTCCCAGCAGTAAAAGCATGCTGCCGGTGCTACCAGTAAGAAAATAATTCTTGGCGGTGTTCCCGGGGTCATTCCGGGTCTCCTACAGAAGCGGTCTGTTAATGCCTTTCTCCTAATCTTCAGCACTTTGTGGTTCCCTCTCGTTAGTTTTTAAAGCAGTTGTGCTTTGTGGTGGTGTCGAGACCCTGCTGTGACAGAAACGTCTGCTGCCCCACGGGTATCGCACGTTGTTCTTCTCAGTTCACTATCATCCAGCTAGTGCGTGCTCGTGGTGTAGCCCACAGATGAGTCTGTGTGGGATATGATAACGTTTTACAATTCTATTTATTTATTTTTGTTAGTATGTGTTTTTTGAATCTCTGGGACTCACCTGGTTTGGGTTTGAGGTCACTGCTGGGATAGCCTTGAGAGGAGTTTTTCATGCTGTTAGCCTGTAGTTGGCCAAAAGATAAGAAATGAGGGAAGTTAGCATCCAAAATAAGCTGATATTCTACTACAGCCAAGAAGCTTGGAGCTGTAACTCTATGCTACAACCATATTACCTTTACTCTCAGAAAAGTTTGACACTTCCAAATTGAAATGTGTTTATTCTAGCACTTCCCCCCCACCCCCCAACATATGGTGTTTAGTGAACGGAGAGATTTCTGCCTCATCCCTATTTCTTAGAGAATTCTTTTCACTTTATAGATTCCTTTAAGTCTAATGATGAGAGAAACAGTTAAAGGCAGTCCAACTTCTACAATTCATAAATCTGTGCAAGAAGATGCATACAGGTCATGCAGCAAAGTTCTGCATGTGTGTGGCTGTATTCACGGGCTTCCTAATTAGTGTAATTGGCTTTTTCCTCAAAAACATAGGTTGTCAGTCTGGTGAGCGCCAGTGCAGAAGCAAAGTTGACAGCATGAATAAATGTTTGTAGTGTGAAGATCTTAATTCCTACAAAATAGGTTTAACTACATAAAAATCCCAGAGCCTCTATACAGCTGAATAAAGCAAATGACTCTCCACAGTGCTTTTATTTTCATTATAATTTGCCTCTCCTCTCAATGGGAAAGATGTGAGGGAAGGTGAAGTGACTGGCAGTTTGGGATGTCCTGGGAAGGAGATGCCTCTTTGTCCACCAAGCATGTCACTGCAGTGGGTATTAAATCTGGGATTGGAGTGTCTCGATTTGTTTGCAGTAGCCTTTAGTGCACAACAAATAAAATAAATAGCAGAGGAAGGCAGCAGACCTCTGTGTAAATCTCAGCTGTGCGGGACACCAGCCAGGCAAAGCTTTTCTCAAACATGTTGCACAGAGGACTTGTGCCAGGGCGATCAGCTCCGCACTGCTGAATGGTAGGAATTGAGCGGTGGAGGATCCTTTGGAAACAGGAATATCAAAAGCCGTGTTGTTTACGGTGAAGGTTTAGTGTCCCTGTGTGATCTGTCCCTGGAGATGGAAGGTATGTGGGAAGAGGGAAGTTCTTCAAACAAGGCGGTGGAAATAGGAGCCGCTAGATACACAACGGTAACAGGCCATCTACAGGCAGGAATGTTGGCGAGTCAGCGAGCGGCTATCTGCAGTTTCCAGTGGGAATGTGGTTGGTTGCATTTTTATCAATCTATTCTAAGCACCTCTTTGCAAAATTAAAGTTGGGAGCTCCCTCTCTCTGTTGGATTACAGACAACCAGGAGGAGGGAAAAAAATCATTAAGTGTGATTTGTTGTGAAGTTTGTAACAGCATTGAAGAGATTAGTTGCCTTTCAGAAGTGCTGCTGTGGATGTTAAGTCTGTGCTCTGTTCTGAATGAGAAGTGGCAGTGCTGTTAAGCGAGTACACAAGAAAAGCTAAGTCTGTGTTAGAGTCTGTTCCTGGGCAGGAATATTCCCTAGAGGTCTCAGGCGGTGTGGGTTGGAGCACATCTCCACAGTGCTTTCAGTCGGGTTGCCTTCAGGTTGGAAGTTAAAGCATACAGCTTCTCCAGTGACATGCTGCCAGTGTTTGATCTGAGGAGTTCTTTGTTTACGAGTAAATCGTGTTGTTTGTTAACATGTAACAGACACAAAGCCAACTACAACACCACCTCTATAACAAGTGTTGGTCGTTTGTATTTCTAGTGGTAACAGCTTATAATGGTGGTATATACTGAAAGCTACCATTTGGTTACTCTGCTTATTAAACTGTGGCTGTGTGTGATGTTTACTTCTGTAATAAGAAGGTGCAAAACAATTCCGAAGTAATTAAGTAGGTATTTTATATGATTTTTTTCTTTGAGGAGTAGAAAGGTTGCAGCTAAAGCTCGTTTGTGCCATTTGCATGTTCTGGCATCAACTTCTAGTTCTTCTAGAAGCTACTCAGTGGAGCTGCAAGATAGATTGAGGAGTAGAGCTTCTGCTGTTGTGTTTTGGGTTAGGGTTGTTTTTGGGCTAGATTTGGGGTAATTGAAGTCAAACACTTAAATCTGTGGAGATTAAAGTGCTGTGCTTGTCTGATTTCTCTCCAAGTTAGTGTATAGTTATTCTGTGGCAGCCATGCAGATACCTTAAAGCATGCTTTATATGCAAGACTCTTATTGCCTCATACATAATTATGGTCATTTCTATTATTAGATCCTTGCAAAGAGCTCTAATAATAGATCATGTGTATGTCTGTGTATATGCATTTAAATATCTACTACATGCTTTCAGGAATGTTTCATATGGAATGTTTTGAGAAGAGGGGGAAAAAAAGAAACAACTCTCAAGAGGCTGTTAATAAAAACTTCAATAAGCAACAATTTTAGCTGACCCTTGTCACCCTCACAGATCCTTGGGATGCTGTGGACAGATTTCCCAGTGCTTTAAATGTAAACTGGCAAAATATTAAGTGTGTTCTGCTTAGTTTGTAGCCAGTTCTCTGGGCCTCTACACAGCTGTGTCAATTTTACATGGTTGATGCCTGTTCTTCACCCACCCACTAATAAAATGCTAACATTTACAATCTAAATCCCCAAGTTATCTTTTGCCCCAAGTGTTTCTGCAGGATCTTTTAGTCAAGCCCAACATGATAGTGAAGCTAAGACGGTTTGGTTATTTTGGACCTTGGTAGCAGATAGATGTGCATGGGAGCAGAGAGTTGTCCTGATTTGTTTCAGGATCACCTCAGTGTTTTCCTTCAGGGCAAGATCAGTTTGCTGCTAGAATTTATTCCACTGTATAAGTCATCTTTATTTTGGCAGTGTATGCCTGTTGAGTGGCAATTCATGTAACATAAGTGACCTTATGCTTGCTGACACGTGAGCTGATGTAGGTGCGTTGTTAAGTGTTATGCGGTGCTCTTTGTTCGCTGTTTTATTTATTGATGTGGAATAATGCAGCAGAGAGAGCAGGATGATGGCATTTGTGGATAATGAGAGCATTGAGTAGGTTTCCTTCTGGTCAGCCTGTAGTTCTTGCCGACTCACGTAGCATCAGCTCGCAGAAGAAAAGGAATTGCTTTCAGTGTCTTGCTGCTAGCAAATGTGTGGCAAACAGAAGCATCACTTTATGATGGTAAATTAACAGAGCACACGCGACGCAGTTGGAACTGCAGAGGTTGGGGATGATTAGGGGTGTGTAATGGCTGAATAGTGTTTTTTGTCTGTAGGTACTGATAGAGGTGGTGAGATTGAAAAGCAAAAGCACAGCTTGGGCTTGACTTCATGAAGCGTGTTGCTGTTGCAGTGTGACAGAGTTGTACCTTTCATTTGATGTTTTAGTATTGGGAATAATGGCTTAGATTGAAGTGGAAAGTGGAAAAAAAATCCTGCTTCTGTGACAAGGCAAATTGGGCTATAACATGCACCTGATGCTTCTAGGCCAGTTTCAACTGGATGCAGGTGTCAGACCCATCTGAATACCTTCACGTGTGTGGTCTTCTGTTCTTGTAGCAGAAGAGTGGTTACATGGTTGGTGTTTCTTTCAGTGATATGTTTGGTTGGTTGGTTTGAGCAGTTAAAATGTTGGTCTTGTTTGCTCCAGTTCTTAACTCACTTAACAGGCATTAACATCGTAGAATGCTTTAGGTTGGAAAGGACCTCCAAAGGTTGTTGAGATAGGTTGGACTCGGTGATCTCAGAGGTCTTTTCCAACCTGGTTAATTCTGTGACTCTGTGTGATTGAGTCGAACCCTCTCTGCAGTCAGCAGGGCATATTCAACTAGACCAATCCATCCACACAGTATCTTGTTCTTTCATGAGATACTCTAAAGCTCTGAAGGAATGATTTTATAGACTGATTCTACCAAATAGCTTTTTTATTAATTATATTAAAAATGAAAAAAAAAAAGGGGAGGGTTAGAAAATCTGTTGTTTTCCATTGAAACACCTTGGTTCTGTTCCTCTAGTATACAATACTGTCCTTTAGCTGTGGCTACCTTGGAAGCTGTATCTTCTAGGGTGAGAAGTTTGTTCCTATTTAGTTGCACTGACTGAAGGATGACAACACTTTTTCTGAGAGCTAGTTTCCACTCGGTCATCTCCTGAGCTGTGCAGAGGGATGCTCAGCCACTGTCACATCTTCTGCTTTGGCAGGTTAACTAGGAAATTTGTTTTCAAAGCCTGCCTTGGGAAGGCAAGAGCTGCAAGTCATTATTTTCTAATGCTGGAGAGCGTGAGATGTGACATCTCAAAGACAAGCAAGTGATAGAAGCAACTGTTTCTTACACTGTATTCCTGCAGAATTGGCTTCTGCTTTTATGGGTTTTCCTGTTGCTATGACTTCTGCTTTCCTTGGTGTCCCACTTGTCCATCCTTTCTTCAGCATCCTTATTCATTAGCTGGCCGTTGATTCTCATACTAAGCATTTTCCCTTTTTGAAAATCTCTGTGTGGTTTGTGTTCTTCTGTTGGTTGTGTGGTTGTTGAAGGTGACCCTCAGCCATGCAACAAAGTGAACTTCTACTCTTTGCACCCCAGACCAGAGGCTGAGGATGCAGCATTTGGTGTTGCAAGAGAAGTGTTCCTCCTCCCCAGGAGCCAACACCATCTGACAATCTGTGTGTCTGGGGAGCTGAGCAACAAGATACACAGTACTTAATTTGGCACAATGTTTGCTCTGCTGGCTTTTCTTGAATGCTTCAGATGTGGATGAGGGAGGGGCTGCAAAGCTGTGTTTGTGGCACACTGCATTCCTTTCTGTCCTCTGTTCTTTGGCTTCATGCTCTTGTTCACGCAGTGGGTGTGATATGTGGCCATTACATGACTAAAAATGCAGGCATGTGGATGTGAAGCTGGTGTATGGGAGGAACATGCCCATCCACAAGTGTGGTGGGGGTGTGCCAAGCACTGCAGCCAAAGTGACTTGTCTTGCCTCTAAGGTGGGTACAAATGACACAGGAAGGCTGTGGTATATAGTCACTGAGTACTTAAGTCCAAGTGGTCTGATCTGGAAGGATCACAGGGCAGTGCTTTTGGATCATAGGTTGAGTTATTGTTGATGGTACCTCCCAGACTTTTAGGGAAAGAAGGTGCACAGGTGTCTTTAAAAGCTGGTTTTGAGAGATGGTCTATCCAGTGTGAGGTGTCCCTGCCCATGGCAGGAGGGGTGGGACTAAATGAACCTTGTGGTCTCTTCCAGCCCTGACTGATTCTATGATTGTAACCTGTTTGGTAAGGGTTTTCATGGATGAAGGGAGATAAGGGAGGAATGAGGAATCAGAGACTTAAGTGAGGTGGCCTCATGTTTGGCCATCCTGTATAAGAAGGACAGAGATGGCAGTGTTGGAAAGAGGCTGCAAGGAGCTTGCAGCACTGGGAACGATCTAAGGAGAACTTAGAGGCTAAACCAGAAGCACGCTGAGTGGCAGGAATATTGGTAGTGTTTATGGGCAAGCGAAAGGGATGGAAAGCAATTAAATCATGAAATTCCAAATGAAACAAAGCTTTTAGACTTAGCTGTCAATGTGTTAGAGGATGGTGCTTTCAGGATCTTTGCGTAGATATCTAAGCATGCATGTGCATTGTCTCCTCTTAAATGCAGTGTAGAGGAGGAGAGAAAATGACATTGATGTCACAAATGATCCCCTCTATAAACTGGAGTCTATCAACAAGCCCTACGAGGAGGAGCTGGGGTTGTTCAGCCTGGAGAAGAGGAGGCTCATGGCAGACCTCATTGCTATCTAAAACTATCTGAAGGGAGGCTGTAGCCAGGCAGTGGTTGGCCTCTTCTCCCAGGCACACAGTGACAGAACAAGAGGACACAGTCTCAAGCTGTGCCAGGGCAGGTTTAGTCTGGATGTTAGGAGGAGGTTCTTACCAGAGAGAGTGATTGGCATTGGAATGGGCTGCCCAGGGAGGTGGTGGAGTTGCCATCCCTGGAGGTGTTTAAAAGGAGGCTAGATGATACAATGCCATGGTTTAGTTAATTCAAAGGGTCAAGAGAGAGGTTGGACTCGATGATCCTAGAGGTCTTTTCCAACCTGGTTAATTCTGTGATTCTGTGAACATTTAGGATTCTGGACCAGTGCAAACTGACTTGGTAGCTGAAAGAGTGATCTGCTGCTTGCTTTGTGCACCATGACCCTGCAGGTGTTCAGCTCTGCTCTGAAAAGTTCAAGCCCGTTACGTTAGATGTTTGAAGGTAAAGGGTTAATTTTACAGCAATTCAATGAATATGGTGATACTTTCGTAAGTCTAGCTTGTTTGACACAACAGCTGGGGCTGTTTTCCTTGGGCTTTCCTCCAACCTGGCATTCAGGGAAGGGTTAGGTTGGATGTTAGGAAGAAGTTCTTCACAGGAGTGATTTGCCATTGGAATGGGCTGCCCGGGGAGGTGGTGGAGTCACCATCCCTGGAGATGTTTAAAAAGAGACTGAATGTAGCACTTGGTGCTGTGGTTTATTTGATTAAATGATGTTGGGTGATAGGTTGAACTTGATCTCGAAGGTGTTTTTCAACCTGATTATTTCTGTGATCCTGTTTAATTTGAAAAAGAGGAGGCTGAGGGGAGACCTCATCACTGTTTAAATGTACCTGAAAGGACACTGTGGGGAAGTTGGTGCTGGTCTTTTCTCACAGGTAATTAGTGATAGAATGAGAGGGGATGGCCTCAAGCTGTGGCTGGGTAGGTTTGGACTGGACATTAAGAAAAAAAATTACAGCAAGAGTGGTGAGGCATTGGAATGGGCTGCCTAGGGAGGTGATTGAGTCACCGACCCTGGATGTGGTTAAAAGTTGTTGGGATGCGGTGCCTGGGGATGTGGATGAGCCTTGAGAAGCAGGGATATGGGTTGGACTTGGTGATCCTGAGGGTCTTTTTCAACTTGGGTGTTTGTGTGATTTCTCAGTGTTCCCTAATCAGAAGCTGGTGATTTGGGTTGTTGTAGATCCTCTCCTGGTCACTGATGAAAGTGACTTTGAGAATAAACAAAAACAAAACATAATTTTCTGCTACTTGTGTGTTTCACTTAAACTCAAGCAGATATATGGCTCACACTGGTAGTTCCTCATTACATAACTTTGTATTTGTGTGTTATCCTCTGGGTTGATTTGTTAGAAGAATAAATTCATTACAATTCAGCAGAACCTCTAAACAAGAGAAACCAGCTAAACAAAAAGAAGCCTTATGGGACCAAACCAAAACGACTTCATATTACACATCCTGGTTAACTTCAGATATTATGGAGGTAATAGTATCTTATGTTCAGAACTCAGAAATACACTGTGGATTTCACAAGAGGCATAGGCAATGTCGTCTTGTATGATTTCAGCTGGGTTGGGAAGGGGAAGTGTCGTTACAGGTTAGCAGCTTATGGCTCATTGAGGTTTTTGCTACTGTATGGGCCAGCTTTGTTTCATGAAGGTCTAGGACTGCACACTTACAGGACTTGGTATGGCACACATGGGCTACATTACTGATAGCTCACTGATAGACAAGAAAGCTTGTGTCTAGAGAGGAAAAAAAAGTCACGTCCTGAGATTGTCAACAAAGTTCTGCAGAGCTTGAGGCAAAGTTGGACCAAGTGATCTGAGTTGCTAACATTGCTCACACTTACGTCCTGTACAGTCAGCCTTCATCTTTGTCTTGTGTGTCTACTGGTAGCAAAAATTTACTTGTTTGTCTCTGCTCTGGACATATTTATCTTTGCAACTTCGTATGCTGCTCTAAGAGACCTTTATTATTGCTTGTTAAGTTCACTGGTGATTTAGCGAGAGCACAAAAGATAAACATCCTCTGTGACTGCATTAGAGATACAGGGCAAGCTTCTTGTAGCTCATTTGAAGCCCTTTTGTGAGGACAGCCTGCACTGCTGTCCACCCACAACTGCTGGCATATCTGAGTCCGAGAATGGTCTTGTTACCTAATTTAAACGTCTTCTCCCCACAAACTCTTGTGTGTGTGGTGTTTTATCTCTTATCCTTTCCCCCTATGGTTAAGAGGGCTGGACGTGCTTGTCCAGATGTTCCAGCTGCCTTGTTCAGTGGGCAGGAAATGGTGATGGGGTGGAAATTAGGCAATCCTACTGAGTGCAACGAAAAGGGTCTCTGATCTCTTCCACAGCAGCCGCTTCTGGATGAAACCTAAGAGTCAAGTCATTCAGATACTTGTGCAACCACAATCTGTTTAACGAATGAGATGGCTGAGCTTGGATTTGTGTGCATCTGAATAGATCACTTCAGTGGCTGTGTGAGAGCTGCTGTGTTACTGCAAAGGCAATATTTGTGGATATAAAATGCTCTCACTTCCTTTTGGCATCTCTTGATCTTGCAGTTAAACAGGATGATATTATGCTCTGAAAAGCTGCTATAAAAAGGTTTTCAGTTTCTCACACCTTCTAGGCTATTGCAGTATTGTCTGTGTTAGCAAATCTGGGCCTTTCCTTGTCTGCCACAATAAATCCTTATTTATTTTTTCCCTAGCCCCTTATTTTTGAGATATTTTGAGACTTTTGTAGAGTAAGAAAATGTTTAGGTTATGAAAGACCTTTGAGATCACGGAGTCAAACTAATTTCAAGGGATCTTGGATTGTTGAGTTAGTGTAAAGAGACACAGGTGAGTGGATAAATAGTTGTAATATCTCATGAAATATGAGAATTGGGAGGAAGAGAATAGGGATATGAGGACAAAGAAAATGACAATGAAGGGAATAATTTGCAAGTAGATCAAGCATATGATTTGTGACCTTACCGTCTTTTAATGTGGTGTTCTCCAAGTGAAATATAAGCAAATACAATACTACGCTCTCTTACATGATTGAGTTTACTTGAACAGTGATAATCCTACCTGGGAGCAAATTTGATACATCCTTGTTAGAGGCAGTGACGTGGTTTTACTGCAGCTGCAAAACTGCGGGCTGGGTAGGGCTGTGAGGTGTTCCTTTCTGGCTGTGAACTGGCAACGTGGCAGTGGGAGAGCTGCCCTTTCACTTCGAGAGGGAAATGCAAAGCTTTGGCCCGGTGCCTGGCCCAGGCTCAGATGGTGAGAGGAAAGTATATGGGGATGGCCAATAGGATCTGTCAGCTTTCCTCCTCTTCTGCCCTCAGGATAGTTATTTTCCATTAATTATATTAAAAGTATCTTAATGAGGTATCAGTATCCTGACTGTCTAGACCAGGTGAGAAGCCCTTCCAGGACTTCTGGCAAATGTATGCCTTCTGATCACCTGTGTCAGTGGAAGATGGATAAATTTGAAGTGGTGGGGCTGTGGGAGTAGGTCACAAGCAGGATTGGGAGTGTACAAAATCTTTCTCATTAGATGAGAACGAGAAACATTTAACAGGGAAAAAAAAGCTGCAATGAACTTTACTATCTCTAAATCCATCAGAGATGTAAACACTGTGGAGGCGTTGAGGAGTGTTGAAGCCAAAAGGCAGTGTCAGCAGATGAACGCATGGATGCAAGCTGTCAATAAATAAAAGCTTGAGCAGAATGTGATCAAGCAGCTTCATCCCAAACCAGCCCAGCTATCCAAACAGGAGGCATCTTGTGGCAGACGAAGACCCACATCATTTTAACATACAGAGCTTTAATGCAAGTTTGTGCCAGACTATGTGGCTGTAGTGATTTCATGTATTTCGGTGGCACACTGATTGCAAGGAGGCAGCAGAACAGAAAAGCACTTTCTGTCCTGGAATATTGTGTGATGAAAATACTTGAGGTGACTCCTCTGGACTGTGTCAATGGAGGCATCATATTCCCAATGAGAAAACAGAGACAAGACACTGACTATGCTGCATTTAGTTAGTGTTTTGGTTTTTGGGTGGGTTGTTTTGTTTTCCAGGTGTCACTTCTCTAGGGCACGAGGAATGATATAAAATGTCATCCCAAAGCCTAAGGAACTAACCAAACCGGTTTCCAGAAAGGTCAAAAAAATCCTGGATGAGGCACTTAATGCCATAGTCTAGTTGATTGGACAGGGCTGGGTGTTAGGTTGGACTGGATGATCTTGGAGGTCTCTTCCAACCTGGATGATTCTGTGGCTGTGATTCTGCAGCAGTGCATCACACCAAAAAGATCTGAGAGGTGATTTTTTTTTTTCCTTGATGAAACCCTGAGATTTTACCTACAAAAGCAGCCCCCTCTGGATGTATTTCTGTGGCACCTAAGCTAGATTCTGTGGCCCTGCTCTGGCAGGGGGATTGGGCTGGATGATCTGTGGAGGTCCCTTCTTTTGATGCTGTGATTTGTTGCAACAGCAGAAGTTATAAACCTAATCCTTCATGAAAATGGTCGTCTTTTTTTTCCCTCCCCCAGTTCTGCTTGCACACAAAGTTCTGTTTGTACAGAGCTGTGCGGTGTTAGTGCTGAACTCGGTCAAGTTGCAATCACGGTGGAATTTCACTCCTATTTCCTGGTAATGATGCTGACATTTATTTGTAGATGAAAATATGACATAGCTTCAGGAAAGGAGATAGGCAACTTTTAGAGATCTTTGAACATTAGGTCAAGCAGTAAAGGTGCTTTCCAAAACCGCTTCATGAAAGCGATGGAGCACACTTATCAGAGTAAAGCCTAGAGGTTTGTATCCAAAATTTACTAATGCTGATCTCTAGGAAGAAGTGTGTTAACTTCAGGGTAATCACAAGCTTCAAAGCAAAGTCAGGATGCAAGATAAACTTTGTTTATGCTTTGGCTGAGGAGGGGAAAGAAAGTAACAAGATCCTGATTTCAGAAATGTGAGTTTAAATGTTTTAAGTTCAAAACCTCTGAATTGACACATGCCAATGCAAGATGGAAGTTATCCTGAAATGCAGTGCAAAGGCTTGAACAAAAACAAAAAGGTGAAATAAATCAGTAAACAGATGTGCATTGTCCAAGTGAAAATATTTTCAGTGATATAAGGAGGATCTGAACTGGGCCACTTGCACCTTCAGATGTGGCTGTACAAACAGCAAATTGCCGGGTCCACTTGCACCAGTGCTGTGGAAAAGGGAAAATCAGCATGTACTAAAGGTGTTATCTAGCTAATTGCTTGATGGCTACATTGAAGTTGCCTTAATAGTGGCCTCTGGTGTTCCCTTTCACAGCAGAAAGATTTTTGTCAGGCAGTAGTTAATGTTTCTTGGAGAGAGGAGGATGCGGTGAGTCCTTCTGCAGTCTTTCATCTGAGTGTTTTCTTCTTACAAGGAGTCATCACAGGAACTTGTTGACAAAGCTGGTTTCTGTGATTGAACTGAGGTTTTGTTCTGTTGCAGACTCAGGTTTTACTTAACTGAGACACTGTCGATAACTATATTTAAGCTCGTGTGGTGTCCTTTCGTTTCTGAGTTACTAGAGGGGGAAAATTGTCTTAATTGTTTTTTATGCTAATACAGAAGAAGTGGGAGCTTGTTCCCATCCATCAGTGCTGGAGACTTGAAACAAAAGCCAAGTAAACTCCCAGATGGTTGCAGCTTCTGGATCCCAGCCACTGCCCATTTCAGTGTGCCTGCTTCTATCATTTAACGGCTTACAAAACAGCTGTCTGCCCGCCTCGGAGGGATGGACTTTGCCTTCATTTAGCAGCCGGTTGAAGGAGGAAGGTGAAGCAGAGTGGTGGGATAGAAACGGTCCCAGTGGTGTCCTCGGGCTTTGGCCAAGGCTCCTTGCAGCAGCGTAAAGACTGTTGTGAATTCTTCAGGGTTATAAAACACTCAGCTGTTGAATTTACAGTTGTGTGACTGGGCAGCTGAGGATTTGGATGGGTGGGAGGATGAGCTGTATTGACAGGGAGGAACAATAGTATCACAAGCACACACACGTACTCCCCGCGCCCTTCTTTTGGGGCTGTGGGTGTGCACTATCTGCAATCCTGTCACTCATTAAAAATCACAATAAGCCAGTGCATTTAGAAGTTGGGGGGAGGGGGTTAAATTTAAAAAGTCTCTGGCTGGGGAGCTAATGAAGTGCCTGGGAATGACATCCAGCATTGCAGTCACTTGCTCGGTTGCAGTCAAGGTGGTGCTAACTGCATCAGAGTTTAGTTTATTGTTCTGGTGGGGTTTCAGCCCAGAACGGCAAGAAAAAGGTTAATGTGGACAGTAGGAACTAGCTCCACTTCATCATGGAATCAACCAGGTTGGAAGATACCTCCAAGTTCATCTAGTCCAATCTATTGCAAATTTCATAGAATCAGCCAGGTTGGAAGAGAGCTCCAAGATCATCCAGTGCAACCTATCACCCAGCCCTGTCCAGTCAACCAGGCCATGGCACCAAGTGCATCATCCAGGCTTTTCTTGAACACCTCCAGGGATGGTGACTCCACCACCTCCCTGGGTAGCCCATTCCAATACCAATCACTCTCTCTGTGAAGAACTTCCTCCTAGCATCCAGCCTAGACCTTCCTTGGCACAATTTGAGGCTGTGTCCCCTTGTGCTGTTGCTGGTTGCCTGGCAGAAGAGATCAACCCCACCTGGCTACATCACATGGCCGGGACTGGGGAAGATGGTGCAAAGAGACCGTCCTGGGCTGGGCAAGCAGCCTGTGGGCAGGTTGGCAGGGCCAGGAGCACAGCCAACTGCATCATCTGTGGAGTTTCATTTAATGGTGACTGTATGTGAGTGTCTGGGGAGTGTGGTTTAGCTTCAGTCCCACAAACTGTTAAGCAGTTCCTAATTTAAGGAGATCCAGATGGAAAGGAAAAAAACCCATACAGTGTGAAGTTGTAGTTGATGTGGACAGATCCTGTGAACTGATAGTTTTCATTAAGGCTCTCAGTTTTAGTAGGAAATAAATAAATAATCGTTGATGAATAACCAGTGTGGTGATTCTTTGCTGTGAGAGATACCAGAGCTACTAACAGAGGTGAGGCATTTCATTATCCCTATTTTACAGCTGAGGAAACAAGACACAGAGGTGAAATAACTGGAGACACTTTGTTGGGGCTTGCTCCAGTTCAGGCTGGCTAGAAATCCTGTTAGTGGTCTGCATGTGTCTGGGGGTTTCCCTCCCCAGCACGAGACTTGACAAGCCTCCTGGCAGTGCCTGTGTGTGGTTTGAGTACCTCTGACAGTCTCTCCCAGAGGAGGAATTCTGGCAGCTTAATGTGGCAAGAGGGCAATAATTATTCCCTTTCTCTTTTGTATATTATATTGTATCTGTAGGAAGCATTTGGGAAAGGCTGACTTGTTGTGGGTGAGTGGAACAGAAATGGTTTTCTTAGAAATGCCAGCTTGGCTCTGCAAGCTAATAAAATTGTTGGTAAGCAGTACAACATTAATTTAGTAGGGGTAGACTTCCTTTATAGAATCAACCAGGTTGAAAAAGACCTCAAAGAACATCAGTCCAAGCTATCACCCAGCCCTATCCAGTCAACTAGACCATGGCACTAAGTGCCCCATCAAGGCCTTGCTTGAATGCCTCCAGGGATGGCGACTCCACCACCTCCCTGGGCAGCCCATTCCAATGTCAGTCAATCTCTCTGGGAACAACTTCCTCCTGACATCCAGCCTGTACCTCCCCCACACAACTTGAGATGAATAGTTAAAGTTATCCTGGCCTTCTTGTAACTTCTCTTTCTGCTGAGCACATAAAGTCATCTTTCCATAAGAGGAGGAAATAGTGTTCACTTCCTCTGACTGATCCCATCTCCTCCAGTAGCTAATCTTTGGATTTTTGTTTTTTAATGTTGTGCCCAACTGTACTTTGCCTGGCTCCTGCTTCTGCTCCCTACTTCTTATTGTTCTTTAATGTCTGATCCTTGTTGGCCCTGTGGCCAGAGGAAATAAATCTTGCAGAGTACCAGTGAGTCCTGCTGGTGTGCTGTGCACCAGGCAGTTGGGTACGTCTGCACCCGTGACGGGGCAGGGTCACAACCAGCGTTATCAGCTCTCAGATTAAAGCGCGGTCAGTTAGCTGGCCAGCTCTTAATAGCTTCCAGAGACTTCATTTGGATTGTTCAGGGCTAACTCTTTTTATCAGTGTTGCATGGGACTAAGTCAAACACTGGCTAAACACACGCTAGCACAGCTATCTCTCCAACCAAAGGTGTAAACTCGTCAGAGAGTGCACTTGGATTTGTTTGACAGAACCTGTTTTATATAAAACAACAACACTGATTTCCCCCTCTCTCCCCCCTCCCCAATATCTTTTAATTCCTTATCACTGGAATCCTACATTCATTTTTGTTTTATCTGAAAGCTGTGTCTCACTAGTGGGCTGTAGTTGCACTGGTCATCTTGCTTCCCTCTCAGCTACTGGTGCTGAATTGGCAGGGTCTCCCCTCCATCCCTCCACAGTGGTGAGTTCTGTTCATGGCAGCAGGTCAGGTGTTTCCTTAAAGGCTTGAATCAAAACTTAATTGCAAGGTTTCGGGGTTGAATTTGCCATAGAGGTAATTAATCAGTCTGTATGGTGCATGCTTTGCCTCTGCAAAATGTGGAGAAATTTATTGAATGTTTATTTTCCTTGCATCATTAGCCTTGTTTTTCACTTCTGGTTTGCAGTGGGTTTATGCCACTGTTATACTGCACTCCTGCCAAATTTATTTTCAAAAGCATCTCATTTTCTCTTTTCCTGCAAGTCATGATCAGTTTACACAACTTGTTTTGACTTAAGTCTTGATTTTGCTTACTGTTTCCTGCAGTTCTATTTCACTTTCATCACTATCAGTTCTTCTTTCCCTCCTTTACCTGTTTTTATATTGCATTGCATTTACAGTGTTTTCATTTTACTGTGAAATCAGGATAGGTTTTTAGCCCAAGTTTCACCCTTTCAAGTGAGGGAATAATTTTTTTTTTTATAGTTGTGTATCTTGAAAAAACCCAAAACAAAAACCAAGCAAACAACCAGAAACTTAAATGAGCTTGCAGTTGTAATCCAGGTTAATGTTCTTTTAAGTTGTTTTTTCCTTAGAATTATAGAATCAACCAGGTTGGAAGAGATCTCCAAGATCAGCCAGTCCAACCTAGCACCCAGCCCTGTCCAATCAACTAGACCATGGCACCAAGTGCCTCATCCAGGCTTTTCTTGAATGCCTCCAGGGATGGAGACTCCACCACCTCCCTGGGCAGCCCATGCCAATGCCAATCACTCTCCCTGTGAAGAACTTCCTCCTAACATCCTGCGTAGAGCTCCCCTGGCACAATTTGAGACTGTGTCCCCTTGTTCTGTGGCTGGTTGCCTGGCAGAAGAGACCAACCCCCACCCAGCCAAAACCTCCCTTCAAGTAGTTGTAGATGCTGATCATTTTCAGGAAATCAGCATTTGTTGTTTAAAACCTCAACTACATGTACTAGCTCAAATTAATCTCCCACTAATAATTTTTGATCGTTGTGGTGATTCAAAAGCTCTCATGGGATGATCCTGACTGGTTCTGAGAAGATGTAACTTCCAGCTGTTGAGCATGCAGAAGCCAAGAGGATAGAAAAAACACTAAGGTTTTTTTTCACTTATCTTATACAGGTTGTGTGTATGTGGTGTAGGGAAGTTTTGTTTGCTCTTGAGCTGTGTTTGAATTCCCTTTGTGGTGTAAATCAAATAATTCTCTAAATACATTGTAGGCAGAGGGGAAGGAAATGGTTTCACAAGTGTTTGTCCTGCAGAACTTGGCGGATCACCTCAGTGAAGTAGTTAAACATCACGATATTAAAAAAGGAGGTGCTGCAGTCCAGCTCCCTGTGTGTATTGGTAGATAAAATACTACAGATGCACATCAAACTGCGAGTTCATGCTCCAAGTTAGTGCTGTTACTGAAAGGTCAGGCCTGCTCCCAGCTCCCTTTATTGCTATTGCTTGTTTTGGCTTGGTAAGTTAAACCTTAGGTTGATCTAGAAGTCAGCCTCACAATGCTGCTGGGGGAGCACTGTCCTGGCACAGGCAGAGGAGCAGTGGTAGGAGGTCTAGTGTGGCTCTGTGAGTGCTGGCCTGCTGTAGGGCTTGCTTCAATCTTTTCTGAACCTGTGTTCAAAACAGCCAAGCTGTGGCTTTCAAGCTGATGGTGTGTGGTGCCTCCTGTGCTGGCTGTGTATCTGAGCAGTGCGTGGTGTGCTGTGGGGCAGCCCCTTTGCCCAGTGGCTTCTTGCTCCCATGCCACCTCCCAGCACCTTCCTTCAGTGGGTGAGGACCTTTCTGCTGAGGTACATGGCAGGGGAAAACTGTTGGTGCTAGATGGACAAGTGATGTGTTTTACTTTGCTTCAGTCTTTCATTCAGCAGTGTGTCCAGGTGGCCGAGAGCCAATGGCATCCTGGCCTGCATCAGGAACAGTGTGGCCAGCAGGACAAGAGAGGTTATTTTTCCCCTGTACTCAGCACTGGTCAGATCACACCTTGAGTGCTGTGTCCAGTTCTGGGCTCCTCAGTTCAAGAGAGATGTTGAGATACTGGAATGTGTCCAGAGAAGGGCAACGAAGCTGGTGAGGGGCCTGGAGCACAGCCCTGTGAGGAGAGGCTGAGGGAGTTGGGGGTGTGCAGCCTGCAGAAGAGGAGGCTCAGGGCAGACCTCATTGGTGTCTACAACTACCTGAAGGGAGGCTGTAGCCAGGTGGGGGTTGGTCTCTTCTTCCAGGCAACCAGCAACAGAACAAGGGGACACAGTCTCAAATTGTGCCAGGGGAGCTCTACGCAGGATGTTAGGAGGAAGTTGTTGGCAGAATGATTGGCATTGGAATGGGCTGCCCAGGGAGGTGGTGGAGTTGTTGTCCCTGGAAGTGTTCCAAAAAATCCTGGATGAGGCACTTAATGCCATGGTCTGGCTGATTGGCCAGGGCTGGGTGCTAGGTTGGACTAGCTGATCTTGGAGGTCTTTTCCAACCTGATTGATTCTATGATTCCTCATGGTGTTTGAAATTGGAATGTTGGTGATCATTCTCCCTGTCCACAGTCTCATTCCCTAACCACCACCTCCCATCATTAAGGAAAAAGTTTTAGAAGAAAGTAAGTGCACAAGTGTTCTCTTGGTGTCCTCAATGCTCTGCTGTGCACACATGGTGGCATCTCTCTCAGAGCTCCTGTAGTACACCTTAGCAAGTGATGTGCCAATTAATAGAACAGCTCAACGGCCTGGTTTTGATTTAAATAACTTGTTCTCCTTCTCTGTTCCTTTTCACTACCTGTCCCAATACCTCAGCTTCTTCTCTCTTTGAAACACATCTCTGCTCTCTATTTCTCCTACTCAAAGAGATGAGCTGTCATGTTCTCTGTACTAAGAGGTGTCAGGAAAGATCTTCCTTTTTTCTTGTGAACACCTTGAGGCAGAGGTTGTGCCATTCTTTATATTTACTCATTGCAAAGCGTGTTGCACTGAATAGCAGCCACCAAGCCTCCCTGGCACAGTGTGTGCTGCAAGAGCACAAATATCCCGGATCTGTAGCAAGGCTTTCCCACAAGCAGAGGTGCATCTCGGCTTCTCCCTTGGACAGGGTGTCCCCAGCAGCACCTCCGACCTGCATCTCTCCTGTGTTGTTTGAATTAATTCTGCCCGGTAAGAACATCTCCTAATTGCTCCCTACTAAAATTGGGTATTTAATAGCTACTTAAAGGCAGAACTAGTATGGGAAGAAAGAGTTTATACATAAAGTTTGGTCATTTGCTTAATCAAAGTCTGTCTTTTGTCAGGGATAATTAGAGCAGCATTGCTAAGAGATAAACAAAGTTGAGACAGAATGCAGCTGAGCTGTAATCTGCTTATGTTAAAGCCTGAAATAGCCAAGGGTGTGTTTGACTTGAAGTGCTCATCCACCAGTCTTTGACTTCTGCCCTTATGGGGGAAGGGATAGGGAGCTTGGAAGCACCAGCACAACTCTAATGCTAAAACACCAAGGCATGAATGAATAACAGAAAGGTAAAGTATCAATACCAGAGGTAGGTCTGTGGTGTGTTGCATTCCAGGCAGTGTAAAGAACTATTAGATCAGCAACATATCCTTTAAGTCATACCCTGGTTTGAAATCTCAGTGAGGAGGATGCCTCCAAAAAGAAGCATGCTGAGATATGCAGCAATGTGTAACAAAATCTGTTTGTTTGGGTTTTTTGCACCCAAGAATGTAGCCTTTGGGTCATGTTTCCCTATACATGTGTGTGTGTGTGTGTGTGAATATATACACACACATGCAGAGAGAGAGACTGCACTTTAATCAGTAGGCTTAATTTGATTGACTTCAACTGAGTTTATGTAGATTTATCTATACTGTGGCTACACTATCACTCACTGCTCTTCCTCACTTGCATCACCAGAGACTTGGTTTCATCAGTAAGCTTTGTCTTGCTGAAGAGTGGGTGAATGATATTAATGTAGGCATGAGAGAGAGCCAGGATACCGGACGTGGCATGGGAAGGTCTGTGTAATGCAGAAAGAATTCCAAGCATCTTTTTGGTTAATTCTGTTTTTTAGAGAACTGCTAATGTGGCTTGCTGGGAACTTGCACGTTGAGTGCAGCTGAAAAGTTTCTTGATTATTTTTGAAACTGGCTTTCTAAAGTCTCCCAGAAAAATCTTGTTGAATTGTTAATAATTGTGCCTAAGTCAAAGCACTTAAAAGACCTTTTTTTGTTTTGCCTTTACTGTGGATAATTCTTTGGCAAATACTGCAGTGCTGAATCCCTTTTACTCCCAGTGAAAAAGAGCCATGATTCCATCCAATTCAGTTATATTTATGCTTTCCTACTCAAGGACTAAACTGTAGTGTGTGTTTTGGTACATTGTACTGAAAATACCTTGTTTATCCTAACGATTGGTTTGATTTTACAAGGGAAAACATATTTCCACAATATTTGCAAAGGCTGTAACAACACTGCTCTGCAAAATGTTCCTCTGCTATTTCCAGGGCACACAGAGGGACTTCGGATGCCAGGCTTCTGTTACTGAAGTAATGATCCTAGAGTTACAGAATGGTAGGGGTTGGAAGGGAACTCTGGAGATCATCTAGTCCAACCCCCCTCCTAAAACACACATATGGTGGGCTTATAATTAGAAAGCAAACAAAACCAGCTTGTCAGAAATGGACATTGGAAGTGGTCATTATATTTGGCACTTAGGTTCTATGACACTGAATTTGGAAAAATGAGGGGACTTTATAACTAACCTCTGAGATGCTTCATTACCTTGTTTCCTTTCATTCATCTTTCTACAGATGCTCATTTTTCTGTGGTGAGTAATTAGGTTAGAGTGAAAACAGGAATTTAACAGACATACAGGTAGCCTTTTTCAAGGGAAATGCTGAGATACTGGAATGTGTCCAGAGAAGGGCAACAAAGCTGATGAGGGGCCTGGAGCAGAGCCCTGTGAGGAGAAGCTGAGGGAGCTGGGGGTGTGCAGCCTGGAGAAGAGAAGGCTCAGGGCAGACCTCATTGCTGTCTACATCTACCTGAAGGGAGGCTGTAGCCAGGTGGGGTTGGTCTCTTCTGCCAGACAAGCAGCAACAGAATAAGAGGACACATAAGGGTATGCACATCAGCATAGCTTCATTGTTTTCAAGATGCTTGTCTCTAAAACTGGTGTCAGGCTGTTAAAGTGACAGTCAGTGGTCTGACAAGCTTCAATGGCTTTTGTTCAGATTCATGATTGATAATGTCAACTAATAGTGTTGGAGAAGCTTTTGAGGACAAAGAAATGCAGTCATGGGGGTTTGAAGAAGTTTTCCCTTGATGAATTAAATACCTGACTACACCAGGTTCTCAGTAAGTGTCATGATTTTGGAGACTGAGATGCTTCTTTGAGAACACAAGCTGAGGATGGAGGAAAGTATACATGTCATGGGAATAGTGCAGGAACACCCAACCCCCTTTTTATTCCATTTGATTTTTTTAATGTTATGTCTTTAATTTTATTGCAAAAAAAATTACCTTGTAAGAAACCTTGAGTCTTGGGAAAGTTTGACAGATAATTTCAGTGAACTGAAAAGATCTCACTGAACCTCACCAGAATGATTTTAACCGGTGTTAGTTTCTTAACTTTTTTTCCTCTCTTCAGTATTACTCATCAGTGGTATGTAGTTGGATTATTTAGACTGAATTAGGAAGTGGCACGTTTTTTAATAGGTCTGTATTGTGTTGCATGCTTGAACTGATGGTATATAATTATACTCTTCATTTTACTTCTGTTTGAGATCTTTTAACTAATTAGCTACTTGGGTTGCTCTATTTTGCTTTGTATTTGGTTGATTAGACTTCTCTAAGGGTACAAAATTAAGAACATACTAATTGCACAAGAGTTCTGGCACATGTAGATTGCCTTGGTGTCACCTAAGGACAAAGACTTCTCTGCTTACATTGCTGGCTCTCTTCCCTCTGTGCCTTCTGGGCAGATGTGTCAGAGCAGACGCTGTGCTCTCCAAATTCTCTTCTTCGCTCCTGCAGTCTAGTCAAAGCTTGTTGGCAGTGTCTAATGGAGGTACACACTCCCAGAAATAACTTGGTTTGAGATTTTAAGTGTCCAGACTTACTAGTTCAGTGAGTTTGGAGGATTGGTGGAGGGACAGCAGGGTGATCTCAAAGTTGTGGAGACCCCAGAGGTATCATGGTTCCAGTAGTCTGAGACCTGGAAACCAATAGGCTTCATCTGGGAGCTGTCATGAGGTGTGTGGGAGTTGTGGTGCTCTCTCTTGCTGATTTAAGTAAATTTTGATTGTGGGTAGTTTGAGCATCAAAGAAATATTGCTGTGGCTATAAAATACTGGAGTGTAGTATTTCCAAACCCAAGTTTCCCTCAGGCATTGAGTGCTTGCTGTGATTTGCGAGCATTGTTTGGATTTTGATTTCTATGTCAGTTACTGATATGAGGCACCCAGTAGGATCTAACCTGTGCCAGCCAACAAGGTGAAGCCAACAGAAAGGAGAAAAAGCACTGCAATTTTACTTCAGTTGCAGTGCTGGCTGAGGCCTCAGCATGTCCAAGCATCTGGTGTTTGGACAAGATGCATATTTCTGTAGAGCTCTTTCTCAAAGGGAATGCTTATAAACACTGGGTCTGTGGCCACAGTCAAGTAAATATCTTCAGGGATGCTCTACCACAAGAGGAGGTGCAGATTTCTCTTCTGAAAGTGGTGATTTCTTTCTTTGATCCCATGTAGCTGTTTATATCTGTGTGTTTGTGCTTGAGCTGTAAGCATAAATTCCCTCCCCCCCTCCCTTAATATACTTACCTGTGTGTTTGTGTGGTGTCAGGGTACCTAGCAGGCAACAGCCCTGGGGGTTGTGGTGGTCACTGGATGTTGAGTTCATAGCACTGAATCAGCTGAGAGGGTGCATTAATATATGTATATGTGCTATTTGAAACACAAGGGTCAGTTCATGGGTACCTTACCTTGTAGTTGTTCTGTAGCCATAAGCTTGTCAAGTAGTGTGAATGGAATTGACTGAAGTGAGGATATCCTTTGGCCAGACTGTATTAAAACACACTGAAAAGCATGATCATGGATGGGATACTGCAAGTGGTAACTGGTGTTATTTTTCATTCAACAAATGGGATGTTAGCCCTCCATTGCTTCCAGTGAAACCACAGTGATTTAGTGTTCTCATAAAGAAAAGAGATACTTAAATGGAGAGTAGCAAGGATATAAAGTGGAAGTACATTTGTTACTGAGGCCAGATTTCGATGTGTATCAGAAGAACAATAAATGACACTTAAAAACCTTTAGAGGAGTGTATTTGAAAAAGATCCAAGTATCATGGCTGCACTTCTCTCCTGTCAGAATTTTTGGTGTTCTTTGTTTAAATGCTTGCTTTCTTCACTGAACAGCTGCCCTCCTTCTAGAGGTGGCAGCCTTGGCTTCACCTCAGTTGCTTCTCTCCATTCACTGTGGATCTTAACTGTCCTCCTCATAGGAGGAGACAGCAAGCTCCTGAAGTGTCACAATGCCTTAAAGGGATTGAATCTTAATTTTAGTATGAGTGTTTTTTTTATTTTCTCCCAAGATTTGTCTGCTTTGAGTTAAATTCAAGCTACTGACTGCTGAGAAAATGTTGGACGTGACTTGTCACCTTGAATGTTGTTTGAAGCTTGAAGATGGTCAGCCAAGGAAGAGTTGTGTAGTAGGTTATGATGTGACTATCTTCCAGTATCTACTTGGTGTAAATTAGGTGAGTTTGTTATGATCTTCAGATTCCTGAAACTGAAAGAAGGTAGATTTAGATTAGATAGAAGGAAGAAGTTCTTCACTGAGAGGGTGCTGAGGCACCGGAGGTTGCTGGGAGAGGTTGTAGATGGCCTGACTCTGGAAGTGTTCAGGGCCAGGTTGGCTGGGACTTGGAGCAACCTTGTCTATTGCAAAGTGTCCCTGCCAGTGTCAGGAATGAGCTGATCTTGCCGATTGCTTCCAAACTCAAACCATTCCATGATTAACAATTTCTGTGCAGTCACTGTTATCCTCTAAAGCCACATTAAGCAAGTTTGTTCGTCTCCTAGTTGGTTGCACAGGGAATCCAGGATAGGGTGAGATGGGCAGTAGGGGCTGAAGCACTGCCACCCTGTCAGATGGTTGGAGACCTGTCAACCTTTCCTTTACAACCACAGGTCTGTTACCATAACTCTTGGTCCATTCCAGTGAAGGAACTGGGATTCCCACAAGACTGGGTCGTGGAGATCCCTGGTGTGTGGGCTGGAGCTGTGTTCCTTGTCTCAGCTCCCCTCCTGCCCATGCAGCTGGCAGCTGCCTGCTGCAACTGGGATCTGGCTCTGGAAGTGGAACAGGATGTTTGCTTTAGTGGAGTGCAGTTGTTGAGGAAATTAAACGAAGGGATCGCTTGAAAGGCCAAGCCACCTACATCAGAATAGGCCATTAAGATGAGGGCTGTGGGTGCAATTTAGAGCACCTTATCAGGAGAGGCTGGGGAGGACGTGCTATTGATAGGCAGCGTTGCTTGGAGAGCTGTGTGGCGTCTCCTCTCTATGGACTGCAGGCCAACAGCTGGGCTTGAGTGTAGAGGAAGGGGGAATACTCATGAAATCTGGAGGAGCTGGGTTGTCTGAAGGTATGAGCTGCAGTCACCACGCGGGGTGTGCAGGGCCCTTTCTGGCTGCCTAAAAGCGTCACATGCTCACCCCCCATGCTCAGAACTTCCCTGCACAGAGAGGGATAAGGAGGAATGCACAATAATTTAAGTATCATAAAACTGGATATCCTTTGTGCAGGGTATTTCCTGTCCACAAAAATTTATTTTTCAGCAATATTATTGGCAGAATATGCACAAAATGGAAGTGGAGGAGGGAAACTTGAGCATTGCAAAGGAGGAGAAGTTTCTAGTTTTCTCATCTTGCGTGAAGAAGTAGGAAGGATTTGGAGAAGAGAAAGATACACACCCACCCCCCCCCCCCCCTTGTGTAGTGGTAAGCCACCAGCATGCCTGGTTGCACTTTGACTCTTCAGTGATTTGTGTTTATCGCTATCAACAATCTCCAGCAATTAACCATTAGATTCTTTTAAAAGGAGACTTTTGAACATCGAGACTAAAAAGGCATTTAGTGCCAGGAAGGGCTGAGCCTCGGGACAGGGACAGCTGGAGCAAAGCACTCCGGACTTGCTTCCCTCAGGCTCCACTGCATGTTTTGCCTTTGGATTCACAATGACTTGAAGCCTAAGTCATAAAGCAGGGTTTAGCTGGTGATTTGTGATCTGGTTAATCCTGCAGTGAACTTAGAGTGTGTGCTTAGCATGGCTGCTGCTCCTGTGCTGCGGTTGGGTCAGAGCCACCCGAGCAGTGGAGGAGTGCTTGTAGCTTCCCGCTAGGAAAATACCTCTGTAAGACTATTTGTGTATGCTTCCTTCTGTAAACTTCAGATAGAATTCACTCGGGCTCATGAATGTGGCTGCATATTCTGGGGTAGCTGCTTCTAACAAAGACCTACAGCTATTAAATACAATGAGAATTTATTGCTTTACCTTTTGTTTTCCTTTGGTGTTTCTAGCAGCAAGTGTTTTTATAAGGGACTCTCTTGCCTGTGGATGTGTCTCAAAGTCAGCTATGTAGGATGATAGAATGTTGGGATTGGAAGGAACCTTTTGAGGTCACCTGGTCCAACCCTTTGGCAGTGAGCAGGGATGTCTTCAACTTGGCTTTGCTCAGAGCCTTGTCCAGCCTAACTTTGAATACTTACATCTGCCACCTGTCTGGGCAACCTGTGGCAGTGTTGCACCATCCTCAGTGTAAAAAAATGTCTCCCCTGTATCTAGTTTAAATCTACTTTTCAGGTAAAAAGTGTGACACCTTGTGCAATTGCTGAAAGGATCCTCCCCATCATAACACAGTAAACTTTATAGAAGGGAGACAGTGTAAAGAGGAGGTGAGGCACTAATCAAGTACCCCTGTTCCTGTCATCCCTGTGCAGACAGAAAGAAGGATTTGCTAGGTGTGTGGTGGTATTAGGGTGTGTAACTGGATGTTGGGGTAATACTGCAAAGGTTATTGTGGTGTATTAGACTTCTTAGCTTATTTTCTCTGCATCCTCAGCACCCAAGAAGAGCCTTCCTAAAACAACACTGAACTTACCATGCTGAGACTGCACTTTTTGAGGCTGGCGTAACATGTTATAACAGAAATCCAAGTGGATGAGAACATTTTAGTCGTGGTGCAAAAATGATCTGGAATCTCTGGTATGTGGCAGTGGCAGGAGCTGTGCTCCCCAGTATGCAGCTCTCTTGGAGCGAGTGTTTGTAGGGCTCTGGGATACAGGCACACTGAGCTTCAGCATTGAAGGGGACACTGGCAGCCTGCAGGCTTCTGAGGCAAGGGAAGTGCAGGAGAACAAGAGGGAGAAATCAAAGTACTTCTCTTCATCCCTTTCTTTTATAGTCTTTAATTCTTTGAACTTGCTTCTGAATGGTTTAAGCGGTGTGAGGATGTTCAGGTACATGAAGGTGATTACACTTATTATGTTGATGAACACTTATATGTATATGTTCAGGTACATACCTCATGATTTACATGATGGTCTCAAACCTCTGTGGTTGGATATAGGAAGGATATGGCCTGAATGTAGACTGCAGGAGATAAATCTGCCAAGGGGTGCTGTGAAAGTAATTATCAGATTTATTGTACTGGACAGAACCCACCTCTTTTGGTTTGGTTTTGAGGCCAGGCCTTCATAAATGCACACGTGGGATCCAGCAGTAAGTTCTGTGTACCTGTTCTACATCTTTATATCCCCTCACCACTGATTAGGATTCTTGGATCTGGTTTAAAGAAAAATCTTACTGTGACCTCTACCTTGTGTTTGAGCGTGTTTAATATAAACCCTAAAGTAAAGCCTTTATCCTTTTGTCTGCCATACCCTTTTATGTTTGGGGTATGGAGCTCACTTGCTTTAGTTCTACATTACTGATTTCCCAGCAGCTAAGTAACTTGGTGACAAATGTAGATCCCTGTTATAGTATCAGCTATAGATCTGACATCTACTATATCATGTTAATCCTCACTAAATCATGTTTTTTCCTATAGAGATCACAGAATCACAGGGTAGTAAGGGTTGGAAGGGACCTCTGGAGATCATCTAGTTCAACTCCTCTGCTAAAGCAGATTCACCTACGGCAGGCCACACAGGAACGTGATCCTTCCTAGAGAGAGAAAGGTAACTTTGGAGAATGAGTTTCCAGCCTGTTAAGCTGACCTAAAAACTCTGTTGGTTTACCAGCTAAGTAGCTCTGCTGTTAGATACCAGCCACATTTATGCATTTTTGATCAGTTTTCTGTTCATCTTGAAGAATTCTTAATCCTCTTACAACCTGACGATGCTTCAGCATTTGCATATAAGCAGAATGCAGTTGGTGATTGTTCTACTGTTTTTTTTCTATGTGTTTATTATTAGCATAAGTACCTTATCCAGGTTTAACAGATAGAAGCTTCACCCACTTGTGTTTGCTGCAAGAATGAAATGACTGGTAGCAAAGTGGCTTTCCTTAATTTAATCAAGTCTAGAATTGTTCCAAAAACTCCTTCAGGACCAATGTGTCTCAGTGCCTTCCTAATAATAAACATTATCTTCTGCTTAATTTAGGTGGCAGTGAGTATCTCATTTCTTAGTTCTGACCAAGTACTCTGAGATTGGTGCACCACTAATGTGTAAGGATGAGGTGGAGGAAAGACAGAACATCCACCACCCCATCAGCTACAAATTGAGACAAAAGCTGCAGCAGTTTGAGGTTCTGATGGGATTTGTCATAAATCTTGTTCAGCTCTTCCTTGAACAGGAAAGGCATTGAAGGTGAAGTGATTTGTAATGGTGCTGAATTTTGTAGTGCTAATTTCTCAGTAATTCAAAAATGTAATGGGGAATGTTTCCTTCTTGGTGTAGAGCTGTAGCGCTCACATCATAGACTCAACCAGATTGGAAGAGATCTCCAAAGTCATCCAGTCCAACCTAGCACCCAGCCCTAGCCAGTCAACTAGACCATGGCACTAAGTGCCCCATCCAGACTTTGCTTGAACACCTCCAGGGATGGCGACTCCACCACCTCCCTGGGCAGCCCATTCTAATGCCAATCACTCTCTCTGGCAACCACTTCCTCCTAACGTCCAGCCTAGACCTCCCCCACCACAACTTGAGACTGTGTCCCCTTGTTCTGGTTGTGCTGGTTGCCTGGCAGAAGGGACCAACCCAACCTGGCTGCAGCCTCCCTTCAGGTAGCTGTAGCTAGCAATGAGGTCTGCCCTGAGCCGCCTCTTCTCCAGGCAAAATGCCCCCAGCTCTCTCAATCTCTCCTCATAGGGTTTGTGTTCCAGGCAGCCACTTCATGAAGTGTAAGGTGTATCTGGCATCTCAGAGATGGTGAGGAGGTATGCTTAGTAATCTGTGATTTAGCTTATTCATGGCAGAGTTTGAAGCAGCAACGCCGAGGAACACAGAACAAGATTAGAGGAGAGGAACCTTGTGGTTGAGGTTTCTTTTGGCGCCATGGGAAAAGTTAGTCTGAAGTCATTAAGAATGAGAGAGTTTCTTTAATGAGCATCAGGAGAAAGATGAGATGCTCAGCTGCTCTTTGGTATTGTGTATTGTGGTGGTCCCCTGCAGCATGCTTTATCAGCAGGCTAAAATAGCTCTGAACACCCAGACTGTCTTTCTGTACCATCCTGGAGTTATGACTGGGGACTAGAGAGAGGAGTGGGAGGAGGAATATGTTCATACAAGAATGCAGGAGTGCTTTTTTCCCTACTTGGGTCCATTACTATTGGGAACTTTTCTTAAGAACTTTTGCATGGATTTTCCTTCCTTGCTCCAAGAGGAACATTTTATGGTGTAGGTAGAGAATAATATCAGTTTTACCTTTCAAAACCAGACATTAGCATGTGAAACGATGGGAAAATATGTGCCCTCCCCCTAGAAATTAGGGAGCAAATTCAACTTGCTTGAATCTCCTAGCCCTGTGAAGCTTTTTGCTGGAAGAACAGCTGGGGTTAATGGGTAGGCTTTTGTCACTGATTAACTGTGGAGGTATTGTTAAGATGGGTATATGTATGGGCTCTGCTTTGCCAAAATGTGACTGAGCTGGGTCAGAATGTAAATATTAAAGCATTGAGATTGTGCCGTACTTTCGGTGATAGCACCTGGGTGTTCCAGCTTATTCACACAAACTAAGTGTGCCTTGATAGTGCTCCCATGGCTGTTAAAGCAGTCAAATAAATAAAATCTTGTTGGGTCATGTGTCACTTGGCTCGTTCAGGTAAAACTGAGTGCAGCTACGTTTCATTGGGAATGCTGGTTCCTTGCTTGAGTCCTGTACTACTGCTGTCTGTAGAACACTGCAAACCAGCTCCTGCTTGTGCTGATATCCTGAAGTTTCTGCCTCCACTGTCAAAGATAAGCTGCTGTTAGCCCCTATTTTAATTTAAAAACTCAATTTATATGCCTACCTGCTACATTTCTGTATTTGATGTAGAACTTAGTCTAAAAGAATGTAAACTTAGTGTATGACATTCTTTGCTCCATCAGGATTTCTGTGGGTTTCTCTTGCAATAAGCAAATGAGGAGCACATCCAGGAAAAGATGAAGGTTGTCAGGACATGTGGTGGTGAAGAAGTGCTTTTTGTTTACACAGACTGATAAGAGTTGGTGAGGACCTTCTGGAGATCATCTGGTCTAAACTCCCTGCCAGAGCAAGTTCACCTAGAGCAGGTTACACAGGATTTATGCAAGACAGTAGAAAACACTCATCAAAAATTAGGCTTTCCTGTAGGTTCAGTCTTGCTTAAATTACTCCAACTTGAGTTTTGAGGAGAGTTTTCTTACATTTGAAGGACTTGTTCTCATCTGTTAGTTTGAAGTTTTTGGTTGAAGAGTTTATTAATTTCTACTTTATAAGGTCATTTTCTCCACCTCCAGATGCTTACCAAGTCCAAGTTCACTTCTTGAAACTCAGATTTGTTTATTTCAGGATGTAAAGTTAGGATTTTTCTCTGTCTTTCCAAAATACTTCAATTTTTAGATTCTAAATGAAGAATTATTTTGGGACAAAGTGGTTGGGTTTTTTAAATCCTTCCTTCCAGAAAGCTGAAATCTTGTGAATAGTTGTTGCTACAGTTCTTTTGCTATCAAAATTGTTTTGCTTAGAAGGACTCAAAGATAAAAATCTGCTTCATGACTGATGATTTTATTTTTACATACTTGTTGGTAGGTTACTCCTAGGCTTGTGCATATTCCTAAGTAGCAAACTCATTGGATATCCCAACTTGAGAAACAAGGGAAGTTCACCTTCTGGAAGTCAGTGAGGCAGAGAAAGAGAAGAGGTGTTTTGAACGGGGTCTTTGTACAGGCTTCCAGTGGCACAGCTCTGGGGCTGGATGGGGAAGAGGAACCATCCTATTGCATGGCTCCTGTGGCTGCCACATGCCTTTGCTCAGCCCGTACCAGATCCATCCCTGGTTGTCACACACAAAACCACACAGAATTGATGAGGTTGGAAAAGAACTCTAGGATCAAGTCTGTCACCTAACCCTTCTAATTAACTAAACCGTAGCACTAAGAGCCTTGTCCAGCTGCTTTTTGAACACCTCCAGGGACGGTGACTCCCACCTCCCTGCGCAGCCCCTTCCAATGCCAAACACTCTTGCTGTGAAGGAAGAACTTCTTCCTGACATCCAGCCTAAACCTGCCCTGGTACAGCTTGAAGCCGCATCATCGTGTTCTGTCCCTGGGAGAAGAGACCAACTCCACCTGGCTATAACCTCCTTTTGGGTAGTTGTAGAAAGCAAAATGGTCTCCCCTGAGCCTCCTCCAGGCTGCACATCCCCAGCTTCTTCAGCCTCTCCTCACACGGCTGTGCTCCAGCCCCCTCACCAGCCTTGATGCCCTTCTCTGGACACATTCAAGCACATCAACATCTTTCTTAAATTCAGTGGCCCAGAACTGGGTGTACTGAAGCTGTGGCCTAACCAGTGCTGAATACAGAGGAGAAGTACTTCCCTGGTCCTGCTGGTCACACTGTTCTTGATCCAGGCCAGGATACCATTGGCCTTCTTGGCCACCTGGGCACACTGCTGGCTCATGTCCAGCTGTTGACCTGTACCCCCAGGTCCCTCTCTGCATGACTGCTCTCCAGCCACTCTGTCCTCAGCCTGTAGCATGGCATGAGGCTGTTGTGGCCAAAGTGTCATGGCCATGTGTGTTGGTAGAGATGTGAAACACTCCCAGAGCAAACACTCAGTGAATAACTTTTGGTAGGGTTTTGGTCTGGAAGAGCTCTCAGCGTGGGGTTTGACAGCAGCATGCTTTCAGCAACATCCAGGCCAGGAAGTTTATGGTTCCCTGCTGTTGTGCTGGAATAGTGTGTTGCATCCATGGGGCTGGGGATGCTGCTACAGAGGCAGGGAAAGGGAAGGACCTACTTGGGTATTTTACTTAGGGAGCAGAAAGAAAAGTGTGTTTATCTCATTAAATTGGGAATTTTTCTTCCCTTGATCAAGAAGCCACTAATGTTCAGCAAGGCCAACCTTCTCGTGGTTCCTTTCTAGGGAAGATAACTTCCTGCTGTGGATTCCTTAAATGTATTTGAATATTGGCTCTAGACTCTTGTACCTCTGAAGCTCAGTATGTGGCCACAGACTTGAATTTCAGCAACTGTAGTGGGGGAGAGACTAAGGTCAAATAATAGTGAATTGCTGTAATGTTTTGGAGCCCAAAGCAATAGGGTAGGATATTTTGGCTGGTATTTTGAAATGAAAAAGCCCCCAGAAACAAGAGGTTGGCCTTAGATTCACCCCTTTGGGGGTTATTCTCAAAGGAGCCTGGCAAGCAGTGTGCTGTCAATGGGAAGGTGTGTGCTGCTTGTTCCAGGACTTAGGAGAATTCTCGTTCATCTTAAGTTTTTCATTAGGTGAAAAATAATTAGTTTAAAGTGTGATAATAACCTTTCTAGTACTGCTATTGCCTCTTCATATTCTGTGAACCCTGGAGGTTCACTGTCAATAGGTGAAATATTAGGAAACTTTAATTAACAAGGCTTATAACTTAGTAATGAGTAACTCTATAACTAGGAGTTGGAGGACTGGGGCTGTTGCCTTTTGAAAGCACCCAGGGTGGGCGGAAGGACAGCATCTGTCTCCCTGGCACAATGCCATGTAGCTGCCATTCCACCAGAACTGCTGAGTTTGGTATAATTTGGGGGTTTTCAGTGATGTTGCTTCTTCCCAATTTGTAGTGCAAGTTGTCCAGTACTTAATTATGTTACTCATTATCAAAGAACAATACCAACTTATTTTTGTTGGGAATACCTTTCAGCCTTCCACTGACTTAAAAAATTGTCACAGAATAGGAATTAACTTGGAAGGGTGAGGATTCAGAATTAGATTTCATACAGACAACCTCTGAAGTGCTGTATCAACAGAACTTCATCTCTCCTCTAGTCTGTTGCTGTCTCTGTCTCATTTCAGGTGGGGAACAAACCTCAGAGGTCTTCCTCTTTAAACAGTTAATCTATTAAATTTGATCTTTATATCTCCATCAGTTTGCATATTCAGCAAGAGAAAGACTGAACATTTTCTGCTTGGGTAAATGGAGATCTTCTGTCTTGCCACCTTAAAGAAAGCAAACCCCTCTAGTACACTACATTTGAAAGATGTGTTGGCTTTGATTAATTGATGCTTTATTATCATTGGAGATGAAAATCTGGAGTGGGAGAGGTTTCTATCTTGTAAGGTGCTGGATTCCAAAATTTCTCAACTGAAAATGGGAGCAATGATTCAATGGCTTGATTTGAGCATTTCATGTGTGGCTTCTTTTTTTTTTTGTTTGTTTGTTTCTGGGCTTTGTGTTGGCATTTTGGGTTCTAATACAGAGTGTTTAACTCAAGAGAAATCTTCTTGGTATCCTAGTGTCTTCATTTTCTTGAATCAGTTTAGAAAAGTAAAAAGAAAACCAGCCTTGGAATTTTGCTCTGTTCTGTGGAAGTGAAGGATGGTGAAATGAATGATCTTTTTCTCCTGATGCTAAAATGTCTACAGTGATAATGTTTGGGTGGTGCACTTCAGGTTGTTTTTTGTTAATCATGCCTTGGCACTTAAATCTGTGTAACTGTGATGATAATGATCACAGAGGACCACAGGATGTTAGGGATTGGAAGGGACCCAAAGAGGTCATTGAGTCCAATCCTCCTGCCAGGGCAGGATCATACAATCTATCTTAGGAATGCATCCAGACAGGCCTTGAAAGTCTCCAGAGAAGGAGACTCCACAACTTGTCTAGGGAGCCTGTGCCAGTGCTCTGGGACCCTTACAGTAAAGAAGCTTCCCCTTGTGTTGAGGTGGAACCTCCTGTGCTGCAGCTTACATCCATTGCTCCTTGTCCCATCCCAGGGAGCAAATGAGCAGAGCCTGTCCCCCCTCCTGATCTTCAGCCCTCAAATATTTATAAACACTTACTAAATCCCCTCTCAGTCTTCTCTTGTCCAGACTAAGCAGCCTCAGGTCCCTCAGCCTCTCCTCATAAGGCAGTGCTCCAATCCCCTAGTCATCCTCGTATCCCTCCATTGGACTCTCTCTCACAGATCCCTGTCTCTCTTAAACTGGGGAGCCCAAAACTGAACACAGGGTTCGCCTTTCCTTCTACATGAGAAACTTCTCCAGCAGCCATCCAGAGGTGCTTCCTTGGGGTGGCCGCTGCGTGTGAATGCCTGTTCCTGAATCCCAGGGCTGAATGGGAGATCTCTCTGAAGCCGTTTCCCACAATAACACAATGAGCCACTTTGTCAAGCGCGGCGTTAGCCCGGAGTCAGGTTAGCTCTGAATGGCGACAACAAAAAGAGTTTGCCTTGCACAAAGGTGTGCTGAAAACTCCTTGTAAATGGAATTTGGTATGCGTGCTTTTCAGCTGCAGCAGATTGAGATGATAGATACCTTTTTCTTTCTCCCCTCCCCCCCCCAGTTTATTTAGTGGTTAAAAAACCCCACCCCATTGATTTCAGCAGGTTGTCCACGGCACAGGAACTCTGAGAGAGATAACCAAGGTCTTTGTGATATTATTGCAGGGAGACTCTTATTTGAGAGAGCAGAGCTGAAGGGGAGGGGTTTTATCGCCAAATGCTGTGCTTATCAACCTCAAACTGTGATTAATACTTTGGCTATTGAATGGAGGAAGAAAGCAAACAGATGAAGCATGCACCTTTTATCTGACTTGCACCTCTGTGCGAGAACTTCCTTTGCATAGAGATTTTGCTTGTGTCCCTGGGCATTTGCGTGAGGTCACAGCCCTGAGCTGGAGGAGTTCAGTACTTAATCAGAGTGCTAATAAAACTATTAAGAGTGCATAAATCACAGAGTGGTTTGGGTTGGAAGGGACTTCGAAGGTCATCTAGTCCAACCCCCCTGCAGTAAGCAGAAACATCTTCATCTGGATCAGGTTGCTTCAATCCTGCCCTTGAGTGTTTCCAGGAGTGGGTCATCTGCCTTTGGGTAACCTGTGCTAGAGTTTGACTACCCTGAGTGTGGAAAAATATCCTCTTCCTTCAAATATCTGCAGGACTGGGGCCCATATTGGAGACAGGCATAAGTCTGGACTGGAGGGGTTTGTTCCTCCTCAGTGCCGTAGTTGGAAATAACAACGTTCCCTTGAAACAGTGTTCAAGCTTACTGAATGTCTTTCTGTGACATTGATTTAATTTGCAATTTGTTGTTGTCAGAGGCAAAATAGAGTGTAGAGAAGATGAAAAGGCTTATTTCATTAGGAAACATGCAATGTTGTCTCTGTTGCACAAAATGGATCTTTGCCATTAGGGGACCAGTTTGTGCTTGGGGATGGAGAGCTGCTGGGGCACTGTCGTCCTTCACTCCTCACCTTGACACAGACACATGGAGGACCGCAGCTGGAAGAGCTCTGTCTTCTCCTGCTGACCAAGAGGAGGTCCTGGAAAGGAGGTCCAGGAAGCAAAGTCTTGTCCTGTTTGATGGGGCTTGTGGTCTTCCAGAAAAGCACAGTGATGCTGAGTGCAGTCAATACTGTGTTGTACAGCTGCTGATTGCTTAGCACCCAGAACTTTCCTTCTCAAATCTTTCTGTGAGGGTGGACAAGCAGGAGGAAATTAGTTGAAAGTGTTGATTACTGTTTGTGTTTTGAGAATTGGAGAAAATAATTTCTCTTAAAACCCTTTAATTTTTGAAGTAGTTGCTATTTAAAGTGACTTGTGCCAGAGAAAATGTTGTAGTTAGACTTCTTTTTAAATGTAAAAGAATGGCAAATTGAAAACATAAGGAAGCAACAATACAAGATAGGAAGGGGGAAAAATACTGGCCACTGCTGTGTAGGGGAATAGCTAACCTCATCTCGTTGCTGCTTAGGAGAAGTGCTATGAAATAGTATGGGAATTTATAGGCTGATGTTAGGAAGAAGTTGTTGCCCGAGAGAGTGATTTGCATTGGAATGGGCTACCCAGGGACGTGATGGAGTCACCGTCCCTGGAGGCGTTCAAGCAAAGCCTGGATGAGGCACTTAGTGCCATGGTCTAGTTGACTGGATAGGGCTGGGTGCTAGGTTGGACTGGATGATCTTGGAGGTCACTTCCAACCTGCTTGATTCTGTGATTCTATGGATTACGAGCCTGAAAAGCTCCTCTATTTTTGCCACTGTATCTATCTTCTGTGAGTCCTCTTTATCCGATGTGAGGATGGCGGAGGGTGGGGAAGGAAAGGTGCAAAGGCAGGGAAGAAGGAAAGGCATGTAAATAGTAAAACCAGCTAACTTAATTTTGATGTCGAAGGTGAAGCAGAGAAAAGCTCAGATGGTGAGGGTGAGTTGTATGTAAGTTTTCTCTTTGCAGCTTGCTCTTACTCAGCAGGCTGTAACTGTGCTGTGTTTGTGTGGTTTAGGATTGATTGTGAGCCGCGGAGGAGTCCGCTGCTGTAATGCTATTTGCAAGAGTGAGAAGTCTGGAGTCCTCGGATTAGCTCATCTGCCTGTGGCTTTCTGCTCAGCCGTAGCTAATATAAGCCCAATAAAAAATGTTGGAGCTCAGTTTCACTTCTGGTGTATTTTATGCCCTTAAATCTTGCCTTTTGCCCCGAACACAGCTGCCTCTGGGGCATGCGTGTGGTGGTGGGAGGAGGACAGCCTGGCTTTCCCTGGGCAGGTTTCCACGAGGTTCCCCTCTGGAAAACCGGGGCGGGGGGGGAAACAAACAACTGAGTCGCATTTCCTTTGGTAAAATGACTCCTTTGTGCACCAGCTTGCTTTATTCTGGTGTTTCATCAGAGCTATTATAAGCTGATTAGTTGTACTTGCCTTGTGAAATGAAAGATACTCCTGCACGGTGCCGTTTGACCTGATCTCTCTGTACGTGATGCTTGGATCGGGTACATGCTTAGAATTAGTTATTTAGTTGTTCTATTTTATGCCAAGGTTGAGCTCGGGACAGGTTTTTTCCCCCTTCTCATCATTTGTCTGTTCTTAAACTACAAAGATTTCATATGAGAAGTATGCAGATGGTTGCACTTATTGTGCAAGAAACAATTGTTCTTTAAAATAAGAGCTTCCAGTCTTGAGAACTTGAGGTCAAAATTTTGGTGCAGATTAAATACAAACTGCTGAAAATCATCATATTGTAACCTTTTGGATAGCTGCCTTAATAATCTCACACCAGTTTGGGGAAAAAAACATCATTAACTTTCCTTATCCCCTGTAGAACTAAATACTGCTGCTAATCCCATCTTTAGAGGTGGAATGTAACACAGACATGGAAATGTGTTATTTAAAGTAAAAAAAAAATCAACTGGAGAGGAATAAACCCATTGATTAATTCCAGTGGTTAAATTTGGAGAGGATGTTTATGCTTCCTAGCTTGCTGGAGGTAGGAGCCAGCCACCGGTGGCTTTGTCGTCTGTGAAACGGTACAGAGAGCAAGCAGCAGGCATTTTGCCACCTCTCCATACAACACCAGCGAGCTTTGTAGGTGTGCATTCCTTCTAATCTGTTTTCTTCTTCACAATGGACTATGATTGCCTGCATCTCTGCAAAGTGTGATGAAGAAGCCTGTCTGTTTGGACACTTCCCGGTTTAATCTGCCGTCTTTGCAGTTTAGCAGAGAAGGAGGAATGCTTTCAGGTCTCAGTCGCTCTTCAGACGGATGTGATTTAACTCAACTAATGAACACACATCAGACAAGACAAATTCCAGACTGTTTGTGCCTTGACCAACCATCTGTGTGCATACCTCCAGGTACTGCTCATGTCTCGAGAGGCTTTTCTACATGAACAATTATTACCACTCCTTTTTGAATTCAAGTGGCATGCCATGGCAAGAGTCTCTTGAAAGCAGCTATATTTACTGCTCGGCTTTACAGCGAAAACATAATTGTGCTGTATGTGTTTCAATTAACCTTAAATTTCAACGTGTGCCGAATAAAATGCAGCAGGAGAACAGGGCTGTCTCTAAGCTCTTTCATCTCTTGTGTGCAAACAGCATCAAAAGTAACCTGCAGAAGGAGCACTTCTTGTTTGGAGTCTTCCTAGTGGTCATATACCCATTTAAAATTCTTTGTGTCCACCTGTGTGTGTACAAATAGGTTTATGAGGAGGGGGGAGGTGGTGTATGCATGTTCTGTTTGTAGATGCTACCATTTTTTTTTTCCCTAGTTACTGCTAGTTATTTTGGAGTTTGTTCAAAATATCTCTGGAGCAAGCACTCCTTTCTTCAGCTGTGTAGTGAGCAGCAGTGCTACGATTTGCCGTACCTGACTTTTTGGTGATGTTGTTCAATTTCACATACAAATTCCTGGAAACTAGCAAGTGGTCCCAAGAATATTTCTTTTTATGAGGAGAATATCATGTGCTGTAGGCAATGGCTGCTTCAAATGCAAAAAGGATTTTCTTACTGCATTTCACTGCTGTTTTTCTTTTCTTTCCCAAGTGAGATTTCTTCGAGAAATGTTTGAGATTTCCCTGTCTTTGGGGCCTATATTTCTAAAGCCAGGTTTGACTTCTCAGTGGTATGAAATGGGACTCCTTCTGACATGAGCCTGTGATTCCATATATTTTTTTAACCACGACAAAACAATTTAAAGCCACTCCTAGTTCCTCTTGACCCAGTTATAACAACACAAGTTTTTGAGGGTCAGTATATGGCAGTGAATGGGGGAGCCTGTCTGTGTTCAAATAACAGTGCAGGTGATGGTGGAGGGCTTGGGCTGGCTGTGCTCTTAAGATGTGGTTTGGAGACTGCAGATCAGATAGCACAGATGCTTCGCTTCTGTGGTCAGAGAATTGCCAATTTCCCTCTGCAGAACCAGAAGAAGACAGTGAAAGTGGCTGCTGGAGGGGGGGGGAACAGTCACCTCTGAAGTGACTGCTGGTCATCAGATCAGTTACATCATCCAAAGGCTCTGACTTCTGATGTCACACCTGAACTAGCTTTTTCTGTCCTTGTAAACTAAGGAAGTTCCTGAAGGGTTGGATTACCTCTCAGACCAGTGCATCACTCTAAAATGGACCTGTAGGTCTGCAACCTCCCTGGGCAACCTGTTGCAGAGTCTCCCCAGCATTACTGTACAGAAATTCTTCCTAGTCTCCAGTCTCACTCTGCTCTCCTCTAGCTTCATTCCATTCCCTCTTGTCCTTTCACAGCAAGCCCCAGGGATGGAAAGGGAGAGAAGGGATGGCATTACAAGGTCTCAGGAGTCTTTGTTTTCTTGTTTTTAACTGCTTGCATGCAGCGTTTGGGCTGGGGTGTGTGTACACTCACCATCTGTGTATGAAATTCATCGTCTTGAAATTGTAAGGGGCATTTTTTTAGGTTGGATGTAGATGATTCTTCCTTTTAAAGTTTTTTTTCTCTGGTGTGCCTGTTTCTAATTTGTGGTAACAATAGGACTGAAGGTGGTGGAGCTTACTTTTTCTGCAGTATGTTCTTTTTTAATCAGGCAGAATAACCCCAAGTAAGCACTGCATGAGTGCAAACCCGGATTTTTGTGGTGTCTTAAACTAGGATACGTGGCTCTATCAGAAAGCTGTCTGTCATCTGTGGAGTACAAATTTTGTAATTCCAGATGAGCCTGATAAAAAAGCAGAACACTTTGTTCAGTAGTTTGTAATGGTCTGTTGAAGGGAAATGAAAATTAAACCTTTGCAGAGAGCGCTCACAGGACTGAATATGCAGAACTCTCCTTGCTTCTGCCAGGTTCTCTGAATTTGTCTGCCATAGCTGGAAGAGATTTTTCAGCTTTGTAAATTACTGAAGGTGGAAAAGAACACAAGAAGAAAAATGTTCTTGGCTTACAGCTCTGTCCAACAGCATGGGTAAAACCTTCTAGGAAAAGCAGGACTTTGGGTATCTTGGTGTGGCTCATGCTGCTTTTGGAATTTCAGGAGAACTCTGACGTAACCTGTTGGGTCGTATTAGTTATCCATACATGGACATTGTTTTGTAGATAGTTACAGTTTGTTCTTCTGTGTCTCTTTCATTTTCTCTCTAGGGCCATATGCAACTAATTTATGTCTTACTAATTCACATACTGAATTAATTTGAGGTAAGAGAATCATCTCAGTCATCAGCAGAAGCCTGAAGTACCAAATTGAACATCAGGTTTGTGATGGTAACTCAGAACCATCAAAAGATTAAAAAGTTTGGTTTGGGAAGAGAAATGCTATCCTTGAATGGTTATTTCTTCTTCCTTGCTCCGTGGCAGGATGGGAAGCTGTAATTTGCCCTGTTCCCCTGGAGCTAGACAGGGAGATGCAGCCTCTGGCTCCACGTTGGTGTTGCCGCGGCTCATCTCAGCCAGACCTAGGGAATGTAGACGCACAGGAAATATCCTTTTTAAATTTAGATGCAGTCAGCTTTCTAGACAAAACTCCAAATTTGAGTTACTACCTGAAGGGCAAAAAAAAAAACCCTAAACTGTGGGTTAGTATTTGGCAGTTCATATTTTAGCTAAGGAAGAGTTCTCACATCCTGAAATGTGACTCTCTTGAGTCCTTGTCTGGTGTTTTCTTCCAGTGGTACTCTTGAATGCACAGGAAAAAGAAAAGAGTTGTGTGCAGGCCTCACCTTCTTCATATTAAGAGAGGTAGAGGGGAGCATGGAGTTTTAGGAATGGTGTGAGTGCATGGTGAATAAATCTGCTTTAAGGAGGATGGATGAGCAAAGAAGCTAAAAGAGTGCACAAAGCTTTTTCTGAAGGTTTTGGCTGTGGTGTGAAGTCTGCCAGTGTCATATTGCAGAACATCAGAGGTTGGAAGAGACTTCCAGAGATCGAGTCCAACCTCCCTGCCAAGGCAGGATCCTTTAGAGTAGTTCTCACAGCAATGCATTCAGATGGGTTTTGAAAGCCTCCAGAGAAAGAGACTCCGCAGCCTTTCTGGGTAGCCTGTTCCAGTGCTCTGTCACCCTCGCTGTAAAGAAGTTTCTCCTCCTGTTGAGGTGAAACCTCCTTTGTTCCAGTTTGTAGCTGTTGCTCCTTATATTGGTGTTTTAACCCCACCTTGTCTAATTCTGGATGAAGTGCAGCTGTGTGAAATCCTACCTGAGGCCAGCAGTGTTGTGTAGCCAGGGTAGTCACTGGTGTTACCTCTGGAGCGTTGTACTGGACCTGACAAATGAAGGAAACCCATTTCATTCTTTCCCTTTTTTTTCCTCCCCCTTCTAAAGTGAGGCAAGTGTAGACATGGCTGCAGTGACAAACCATTAATAAAGCAAAAGGAATGCAGCTGTAAAGCTTTAAATAATGACATGTAGCAAATAAATGTCGACGTATTGGTTGTTGTGCCTGGAATGGAAATATTACTAGGAAAATACGTGGCTTCAAGCTGCAGTCTGGCTTTTTCTTCCTTAAGGAAACAGCATCAGTGTGGTGCTCAAGCTCCATTAAAGCTGAGCCTTCCAGATTCACAGAATCACAGAATGTTAGGGTCTGGAAGGGTCCTCAAAAGATCATCTAGTCCAACCTGCCAGCCAAAGTAGGATCACCTAGAGCAGGTCACGCAGGAATGCATCCAGATGGGTTTTGGCTGTTTCCAGATAAAGAGACTCCACAACCTGTCTGGGCAGCCTGTTCCAGTGCTGTCACCCTCACTGTAAAGAAGTTTTTCCTGATGTCCACACAGCACTTCCTGTGCTCCAGCTTGCACTCATTGCCCCTTGTCCTCTCTTTGGACATCACTGAGCAGAGCCTGGCTCTGTCCTCTTAACACTGCCCTTCATATCTTTATAGATATGAATGAGGTCATCCCTTAGCTTTTAGCTCCCTTAGCCTTTTCATCGTAAGGGAGGTGTTCTACTCCCTTCATAATCTTTGTGGCTTTGTGCTGGAGTCTTTTAAGCAGTTCCCTGAGATCCCTTCTGAGCCGAGAGGTCCAGAACTGCAGCATCACCAGGGTGGAGTATAGAGGAGGAGAATCTCTCTTGACCACAACCCTTCTGATACTCCTCAGGATATCACTGGCTGCCTTGGCCACAAGGACACATTGCTTGGCTCATTGTCATCCTTTTCCAGACCCCCAGATCCTTTTCCCTAGAGCTGCTCTCCAACCTGTGCTGGTCCATGGGGTTGTTCTTTCCCAGATGCAAGACTGTACGCCTGTGTTTCATTTGACTTCTCCCTGCTCAGCTTTCCAGCCTGTCCAGGTCTGGCTGTGTGGCAGCCCAGCCTTATGGTGCATCAGTCACTCCTCCCAGTTTTGTGTCATGGCAAACTTGCTGACAGTGCCCTCTGTGCCCTAATCCAGGTCATCCAATATATTGAGTAGTACTAGTCCCATACCAACCCCTGAGGGACTCCACTAGATACAGACCCCCCACTAGACTCTTCCATTGACCACAAGTCTCTGGCTTCTTTTGGAGTGGATGAACATGTCATTTGTTTGGAGGAGGGGTGGTGCTGTTTTACATGGAGTTAAATAGTTCCTGTGAACATTGTCTTTAATCTTTATTTGTGTGCGCACACACACAAACTATAGATAAATAACTACATGTATGACCGAAGTAAATCAAGGTACAACTGACTACTGACAAAGTCAGCCTGTTTCCATTGGCAGCTGCTTACTCCACTCCACCAGTTCTCACTGGTGTTCAGTATTAGGCTCTTAAAGTCCTTTTCTTAATCTCAAGCATTTCAGAAATGGTTTAAAACCTCAATGTTCTCTTCTTCCTCTAATCACGCTGCTCCATTCCTTCCCCTCCATCCAGCACCTGTGAACATTGGTGGTAGACTTGGATCTTTCTCAAAGTTAAAACCTGAGACTATGAAGTAACCTGAAGCAAAAGGTTTTGGAAGAAATTCCAACTATTGCAAAACTTCATGGGGAAAAGGTGTTGAGCAAAGCTTCCGGACTGTTGGATAGATTTCTGTAGCCTGTGTAATGACTAGGTCGGAGCTTTGAGAGACTAAGCCAGGGAGGCTTTGGTCACTGATAGATCGGTGCCAGATCAGAGAGCTTGATCCTGTGGGCTACAGGCGTGTTTGGCAAGTGTCCTTATTCCTTAGCACGGCAGGGCAGATTATTCAGAGTCGTGGTGACAGCAGGACTAAAACATTGCCAGATTCTGGGACAAATCACTTGATGCAGGCAGGAGGTGGACTTGAAACCTCGCCGTGATTGTACCATTCTCCTGACAACCGTGTCTCAAGCTTTTTCACAACTTCTGTCCCATAAGTGAGTCTCAAATAGAAGGAAGGATTTCATTTAAAGGTGGATGAAAATAGATGGCTGCTGTTTATATCTCAGTGAAGTGATGATTAGAAAAGTGCTGGTTTCACACAGATAGGAACATTGGAAAGAACTGTGAGAGCTGTGCTAAATTTGGTATTGAGTTCAATTAAAACGTTGGTCTTGAGATGTGTGGCTGGAGGTGACAGAGCTAAGTTTGCGTATCATCTAAAGAACAAATGCACTTTTACTCCTTTGGTACTACCTAGATGTGAAGAGGGCCTGTATGCTAAGAATGAGAGGACTGAGGTGATTCAGTCTGTGTGGACACCACCATCACTTTTAAATTACACAAATGGTCCTCTTCAGGAGCTGGGGGACTACCTCCAGTTCAAACTGATGTTTCTGATTGCTGGGTTACTCTGCGGGTGATGGGCTTGCAGCAGGCTTTGTAAGAGGCTTATAAGGAGAGTGTGCTTCAACTAACCGCTTCAACTAACCTACCCTTTGAGTTGTTTAACCAATTTCATAAAAAAATATAAAGCCTAGCAGAACCTAGGGGCAGAGCAGCTACAAGGGTGTTGGGTTTGCAGCATGCAGCATTTCTACGACTGCGTGCTCTGGTCTTGGTGAGCTTGGCTCAGCCTTTTGTTTCTTCTGAGGCAGATGAACTAAACTGTTTATGGCTCTGTAGTCCAGTGCTCCAAGCAAACACCAGCTTCCCCACCCTTTTCCTTGCCACCTCTTGTTGCTCTTCGCTCAGTAATCCCCTCTGTGCCCTGCTCTTGTGCCAGTTGATTGCCTGGCTGTTGCCAGTCACCTAAGTCATAGCTTATTGTTTTGCTGACTTGCATTTCTTGCTATGAGGACAGGCTACAAGAGTTGGCGCTCTGCAGCCTGGAGAAGAGAAGGCTTTGAGGAGACCTTTCTAGTAGCCTTCCAATATCTGAAGGGGGCCTACAGGAGAGCTGGGGAGGGACTATTTACAAGGTCTTCTAATGACAGGATGAGGAGGAATGGGTTTAAACTGGCAAAGGAGAGATTTAAACTAGATATCAGGAAGAATGTCTTTACAGTGAGGGTGGTGAGACACTGCCACAGATTGCCAAGGGAGGTTGTGGTGCTTAACACCTTCTTTGCCTCAATCTTCACTAGTGGGACAGGTTGTCTCCAGGACAGCTGGACTCCTGAAGTGGTGGATGGAGTCAGGGACCAGTACAGTCCCCCTCTAATCCATGAGGAAGCAGTAAGGGATCTGCTAAGTCACTTGGATCCTCACAAGTCCATGGGACCGGATGGGATCCACCCTAGGGTGCTGAGAGAGCTGGCAGCTGAGCTGGCCAAGCCACTCTCCATCATTTATCAGCAGTCCTGGCTCACTGGAGAGGTCCCTGAAGACTGGAAGCTGGCCAATGTGATTCCCATACACAAGAAGGGTCGTAAGGAGGAGCCAGAAAACTACAGACCTGTGAGCCTGACCTCAGTGCCAGGCAAGGTCATGGAACAGGTCATCTTGGGTGCCATCACAAAGCACCTACAGGATAGCCAAGGGATCAGGCCCAGCCAGCATGGGTTTAGGAAGGGCAGGTCCTGCCTCACCAACCTGATCTCCTTTTATGATCAGGTTACCCGCCTGGTGAATGTGGGGAAGGCTGTGGATGTAGTCTACTTGGACTTCAGCAAAGCCTTTGACACTGTCTGCCACAAGAAGCTCCTAGCCAAGCTGGCAGCTCATGGTTTGGACAGATTCACTCTGTGCTGGATCAAGAACTGGCTGGATGGCAGAGCTCAGAGAGTGGTGGTGAATGGTGCCACGTCCAGTTGGCAGCCAGTCACAAGTGGTGTTCCCCAAGGATCAGTGCTGGGCCCAGTCCTGTTCAATATCTTTATTGATGATCTGGACGAGGGCATTGAGTCCAGCATCAGTAAGTTTGCAGATGACACCAAGCTAGGAGCAGGTGTTGATCTGTTGGAAGGTAGGAGAGCCCTGCAGAGGGACCTGGACAGGCTGGATGGGTGGGCAGAGGCCAATGAGATGAGATTTAACAAGGCCAAGTGCAGGGTTCTGCACTTTGGCCACAATAACCCCAAGCAGCGCTATAGGCTGGGGACTGAGTGGCTGGAGAGCAGCCAGGAGGAAAGGGACCTGGGGGTACTGATAGATAGTAAGCTGAAGATGAGCCAGCAGTGTGCCCAGGTGGCCAAGAGAGCCAATGGCATCCTGGCCTGCATCAGGAACAGTGTGGCCAGTAGGACAAGGGAGGTTATTCTTCCCCTGTACTCAGCACTGGTCAGGCCACACCTTGAGTACTGTGTCCAGTTCTGGGCCCCTCAATTCAAGAAAGATGTTGAGGTACTGGAACATGTCCAGAGAAGGGCAACGAAGCTGGTGAGGGGCCTGGAACACAAATCCTATGAGGAGAGGTTGAGAGAACTGGGCCTGTTTAGCCTGGAGAAGAGGAGGCTCAGGGGTGATCTTATTACTGTCTACAACTACCTGAAGGGACATTGTAGCCAGGTGGGGGTTGGCCTCTTCTCCCAGGTAACCAGCAATAGAACAAGGGGACACAGTCTCAAGTTGTGCCAGGGTAGGTATAGGCTGGATGTTAGGAAGAAGTTTTTCACAGAGAGAGTGATTTCCCATTGGAATGGGCTGCCCAGGGAGGTGGTGGAGGCACCGTCCCTGGGGGTCTTCAAGAAAAGACTGGATGAGGCACTCAGTGCCATGGTCTGGTTGACTGGCTAGGGCTGGGTGATAGGTTGGACTGGATGATCTTTGAGGTCTCTTCCAACCTGGTTGATTCTATGATTCTATGATTCTATGATTCTCTCTCCCTGGAGGTGTTCAATGCCAGGCTGGATGAGGCCCTGGGTGACCTGTCCGAGTGGGAGGTGTCCCTGCCTATGGTGGGGGGTTGGAACTGGATGATTTTTGAGGTCTCTTCCAACCTAAACCATTTTATGATTCTAAGTCTAGATAAGCTATGTGATTGGGTCTTCAATCTTACTCACCAAAGGACTGGGTTATTCCCCAATAAAACAGTGTGATGGAACACTAATGATGAATTAAGACTTGTTTTTACAAAGCAGTTTCCCCATGGTTTTAGTGGTGCTTACTTATCGCATCAGTTTGCTTCTCAGAAGGGTCCTAAAGTGCTATGTGATTCTTCACAAATCCTGCAGTCAGATCATCCTCTGTTGCCCTTGGTATAGCAGAAAGTGTTCAGAGTGTGGGGATGTGCTGTCCCTCCTGCTGTAGCAGAAAGTGTAATCGTTTGGATCATGATTAAGTGGAAGTTAGGTGCCTGTTCTTGGTGTTATAGGTGGCAGTTCACCTATAACAGTTTACAAGGCCCTAGAAGTGTTTGGCTTTGAACTGTGGCTACTGAGTGAAACTGAGGTAGCATTTTGACCATGTGAATGATGTATTCCCAACAGCTTTGTGTGGTAGCGAACAGGATGCTGATTTTTAGGAGCAGAGCAAATCTCCCTCAAAGCGTCTTGCAACTTGCCTATTTCAGTGATGTGTTCAGTGCTGGGGGAGTGTGATCCTGGGAAAGAGTGGAAATCTGTCTAGTCGGGTTTTGGAAGTCTTGTATGGAAGTGTGATTTTCCTTGCTCATCACAGAATGCTAGGGGTTGGAAAGGGTCCCCTAGTGGGGATCATGGAGTGCAACCCACCTGCCGAAGGGGGGGTCACCTAGAGAAGGTCACAAAGGAATGCCTCTAGGTGAGTTTTGTAAATCTTCAGAAAAGGAGACTCTACAGCTTCTCCTGGCAGCCTATTCCAGTGTCACCCTCAATGTAAAGAAGTGTCTCCTTGTGTTGAAGTGGAACCTCTTGTACCTATTGTTCCATGTCCTAGCACTGGGCACCACTGAAAAGAGATCTCATCTCTCAATCTAGTAGCTACAACCTCAGCTCAGTGCCTCAGGTTCCCACATGCATCCCGTTACAGAAGCAGGTCTCCTGTTCAGGTTATTACCTCAATGGCAGAATCCCTGTGGATACTGGTGACCTTCAGGTGTGTTTTCCAGGGTCTTTAACCGATGCTTGTTTTGCAGGAAGCCCGTTGAGGAAAATTCTCCATGAATGTACGTCACAATGATGATGACCGACCAAATCCCGCTGGAGCTGCCGCCGCTGCTCAACGGGGAGGTAGCCATGATGCCTCACATCGTCAATGGTGATGGATCACAGCAGGTCAGTCAGCCTGGCACACAGTGGCTGCTTTAAATCAAACACTTCTGGGCCAGTGGGGTAGCTTGGGAGATTTCCCACCTCCCCACCATGAATACACCAGACTAAGTCAGCTGGCTGAAAGCTAAGGAATGAAGCTGTATTTACACTGTGACACAGTTTACAAGCATATGTACACAATGTATATAGATATTTACAACTATATACAAGTTAAAAGTAATACAGAAATGCAGAACTGCCCTGGAAGGCTGTCAAACCAACTCCCCTCCTTTTCCACCCCCACCCTTATATCAGAAGTCTTATTGGAATGGGCTACCCAGGGAGGTGGTGGAGGCACCATCCCTGGAGGTGTTCAAGAAAAGCCTGGATGAGGCACTTAGTGCCATGGTCTAGTTGACTGGATAGGGCTGGGGGATAGGTTGGACTGGATGATCTTGGAGGTCTCTTACAACCTGGTTGATTCTATGATTATATCAGGGGGTGAAGTGCAGGAAGGCAGATAAGGAATTAGAAGCAGAATAGAGTTACACAGGCCCAGGCAAAGGAATTAGTGAAGCAGGCAGCAGCCAGACAGCGACTGACTGACTTGGTTTATGTTTCTTGTTTTTATGTCCTTCAGCAGAACCAATGGGTGATACAGACTTCACTTTTCACAGCTAATGATCTAATTTATCTCACTAAAATATTCCACTTAGCCTCAAACCAGGGGTTTTGAAGGAAGTTTTCACTAGCATTAGGGAGGACAGACATTTCCTGTAAGGCAGAAATCTTCCCTTGAACTGGAAAGGCATTAAAAGCAATGCTTTAAGTGTCCCACTAAATTTTTTGTGATTATTTACACATGTGTTCATTGAAGTTAAAGCAACAGGATTGCTCTGACAGCTAAAATGCTTCATGTGTGAGGGCTTAGCAGAAGGTTAGTGTCAAGATTTACTTGTGCCAGCTCTTACCCTGACATCTTGCTAGTATCTGTGATGAGGTTGTAAAGGAATGGGGAATTGAAGGGTCCTGTCTGCCATTCTTTGCTTACCTAAGTGCATTGCTTCCTGAAGTCCTGTGTTTCCCTGTTCTGCATGGGAAGAAGCAGAAGTGCCTTTTGTGGGGGCTTTTAAAGGAAGGCAAGTTTACAGTTGCCTTCATACTTTCCTAGGACATATTCCCTAACAGAATAGGTGTAATGATTGTAAGACTCTAGTGATGCCTTCATGTCAGGATACAGCCAGGAGGTTCAAGCTGATGGGCGAGAGGTTCCCAAACCTGTCATCTTAGATTAATGTTTGTCTTTGCAGGACATCTGCCATAGAAATTGTTCTGTGCTACTCAGTTTGATTCCCACCTGATTTGAGCCATTTCACCCAAGTATTTTAGCTAAGGTAGAAGAAACCAGCTTCATGAATCAATATAAGATGTCATTCTGTTAGTTCTCATTCCCGTGATCATATGTTCCTCCCTCCAAGCTGTGTTTTGAGCTACACTGACCTTGAGAGGAGGAATAATTTCTACTTCCCTTGTAAGTTTCTAAGTCTTTCTGCTTACTTGGGTCTTTAGTACAACACAGATTTTTTATTACTGTGATTATGTACCTATTTTTGCTAAGTAATTTCTGCACAGTGTACTTCAGCTTGAAAAAATAATAGCCAGGAGAGCTTTTAATTGCCCTATTTACCAAATCCAATATTCATATACTTAAGTGAAGGTACAATCTTACTGATAGTGGATAAGGTAATTTTTTCTTAAGCATGATTTCCTCCTTTCTGGAAACCATTTCTTGGGTTAGACTGCCCATTGGGTCCTTTGGTATTACAGAAAGAATAAATGAAGTGTTCTGAGCCTTCCTTTGAGACAGGGCTCTAAGTTAATCTCAGAATTTCCCCATCAGTGATGAATCAGCAACCTTACCTGGCACATGCTTCCACTGCCTTAAATGAGCTTCTCATCTAATGTTCTGGAGTAAAAAGAATGACTGGAAGTGCCTTCTTGCCTTTGCTGTGCAAATATGACTCAGTTGAATGATTCTAGGCCAGGTTGCTTTAGTGAGTGATGTTTGTGGACCTCATCACCTTATCTCTTAAAGCACTTTTCTTTGGCCTCTAGTCTGTGTGTGCCCTCATGTCACAAAGCTTAGCTGCCTTTGTGCATCATGTACCACACCTAGTTCTACTGTCCCCATCATAGGGAGGGCACAGAGCTGTTGGAGTCCAAAGGAGGGCCACAAAGGTGATCCAAGGGCTGTAACGCCTCCGCTCTGAGGATAGGCTGAGCTAGCTGGGGCTGTTCAGTCTAGGGAAGAGAAGTCTCTAGGGGAAGCTTATATCTGCCTTCCAATACCTGAAGGCATCCTACAGGAAGGATGGAGAGAGCCTATTCATAAGGGTGTCTAGCAGTAGTACAAGGGGGCATGGTCTGAAACTGAGAGTAGGTTTAGACTGGATCTTAAGAAGAAATTCTTCAACATGAGGCTGGTGAGACTCTGGAATAGGCTGCCTAAGGAGGCTGTGGATGCCTTCTTCCTGGGGATGTTTGAGGTTGTGTTGAACGCAGCCTTGAACAACTAAGTCTAGTTGAGACGCATCCCTGCCCATGGCAGGTACCTTCTGGGGTACCTTCCAGCCTAAGCCATTCTGTGATTTATCATTTTCATCCTATTCCTGAAGCTTTAGTTGATGCCATTGTGTTTTAAAAGTACAGTTCTAAGATGGAATGACACTGGGATAGTTGTTAGATCTCTATATACAGGAGCAGCACATGGACCACCCTAATTGTTCTTAATGTGATTTGTGTCCGGTGTAAAAGTAAAAGTTAAGAGTTGTTGAAAGAGATTGGTCTGAGTTACTTGTGAGGCTGGAACAGCCTTCAGATGAGATTCAGGTAAGAATGACTGCCTCAAAGATGGTTTATATTGGTCCATAAATAGGTGCTAGTTTTATAAGGACATGTGCTTTCACAGGCTGTAATTCCAGCCTTGAGGAGAAGCTCGCAGGAGGAAAACACTACAACTGAGCTGGTGGGAGACAAGGCATGTGGAGGTGTCCAGACTGCAGCAAGGCCTGCACACAGATCAGTGCTCTTCTAATGAGCTGCTCTGGCTACACTTGCACTTCCTCATCCTCGCATGTGGCGCCTGAGCCGTAGCCTGTACTTGGCAATGCTGTGCTTCAGAGAGGAGGCTGATCTTGCAAGATCCTTTCTTGTGCGTGTAGGAGAGAGCAGTCTGGAGCTGGTAAAATACCTTAACTCTCCTAGCAGCCAGATGGGGAGCCGTGCAAAAATCAGTTCTGCCAGCAAACAGACAAACAATTGCAAACAGACAATTGTGCTGTAAGACAATTCCAGAGGAATGTTCAATTGTTTTATCTTCCTGGGGAGAAGTGCTGTAGCTGTACAGGGCAGAGCTAGAAATGTCTCTGCCTGCTTGATAATAATCTCTCCTCTAGGCTACCCAAAATGGCATTTCTAGCACTGGCTTTTGGGTTGTTGTTTTTTTTCTTCTTTAAAGTTTCCCACACTTAATTTCCAGTGCTGCTGACTGTATTTAATGCTTTCATGCCCTTTCCAGAGCTGCTGCTTACCCTGTTTCTGCTTCTAATCCACTTGTAACTCCTGTGGGGATTCAAGGAGCAATAATTAACCTTTTGGTCCAAGAATTTCAATGGTTTCCTGTAGGTACTCCACTGCAAGCTCTCAAAAGCTTGCAGCATGAAGTGGAGGAGCAGCCAGCTGTGCCACAGCATGGCTGTTTAGAGTGCTGAATGATTTTAGTTTGGGAGGTTTTATTTTGGCTGGGTTCACTCTCTGCACCTGCAGTGATGTAGCAGGTTTTCTGCTTGCCTGCTTTTTGTAAAGGTGTGTTTACTGAACCCTGGTGGGTTTTTTTGCACAATTTGGCTTGAGCCCAGGCACTGCAGGTAGTGCTGTGTGTGCCTGTTCTTGTCTTTTCGGGTCACACACTTTGAATAGGGGAGAGGAGAGTACATCTGAATGAGGAACAAGCTGTGGTGCTTTTGGGTAGCACAAGAAGTCTGTCCACCTTGGAAGAGCTTGGAAGCGTTTAGCTGAGTTTTGTTCTGTACCTGAGAAGCTGTGCCAAAATGTACAGTTAGTTCTTCCATACTAAAAGTGACAAAGAAATGAGCAAGTCTTGGGCATGCTTGAGGAAGCTTAAAGTGCTTTTTGAAGTGCTGGTTATGACTGTGGACTTCACTGTCCCAGGGCATGGGTGATTGAGAGCACTCCTGGTACTGCTTGGCTCTGGGTGTGGGCACTTCATATGCTAAGGAAGGACTGTTTGTTTTGCTACCCACTGGAAATGAAGTCTTCTGCTGGTTGAACATCTCTTCATGTTAGGCAAATAGGACACATGGACGATCCTGCTCTGGCAGGGGGTTTGCACTGGATGATCTTTCAAGGTCCCTTCCAGTCTCTAACATTTTGTGATTCATACTCCCTGGGATTTTTTTTTGTGTGTGCGTGTACATACTTCCAGAAATGTCATTCCAGGGAAGAAGGAGGGTACTTGGACATGGGAGGCTTGTTTCAAGAAGAAAAAAGGTTTATAACTGCTACCTGAAGAAGCATCAGTGCATGAAAATTTGCCATTGGGTGAAGGATGATGACATTTGCTTCTTTTTAAATGTCTTCACTTTCAAAGCAGGTTCGGTAGTCATTTAGACTAGAAGAGATGGCAGATGAGTAGCATGAGCAAAGTTAACCCATGGGTGGTGTTTGCTGTCTAGGAAGTCCCTGGAATGCACTTTTCAGAAGACATTTTAACCACGGGATGTTGGTGGCCAAGCTCCTGAGGCTGTTCTCACAAAGTTGTTTCTTTGTGAATCCAGTGAAACACAGAATTTGCCAGAACTTCATGAATCGTGACATTTCTTGCCTGTCAGAGCAATTTGTTCCCCAGCTATAGTGTCTCTCTTTGGTGTTTGTTTGGGTTTTTTTACTGCTTGTGTGGAGTTTGTGTGATAAATGAGTGGGTTTAGGATCTGTCACTTGCGGGCTTCGCTATCCATAGCACTCACTGGAGAGTGACAGAATATCTTTGTGCCTCCATTGGTCTGTCCTATGGAAAGAGGGTATTTAAACCCAGAATGCTATTGGCAAATTAGTAACTGTTAAAAGCCAGTGTTTATTGGGTGATGTGTAGCTTGTTCCTTGGTTTCTCATGCTGAAGAGAGGCTGATAGTAGATAAACACTACCTGCTCCCATGTGGCTGAGGAGGGATGCATGTCTGGAAAGAATATTGCCCAAAGAATGGTGTGGTCTCTGGCTCTTTTTGCTGGAGGGAGATGCATCAGGAATAGTGTGGCTGGTAGGACAAGGGAGGTTATTCTGCCCCTGTGCTCAAGACTGGTCAGGCCACATCTTTAGTACTGTGTCCAGTTCTGAGCCCCTCAGTTCAAGAGAGATGTTGAGATACTGGGATATATCCAGAGAAGGGTGACAAAGCTGGTGAGAGGCCTGGAACACAAAGCCTATGAGGAGAGGCTGAGGGAGCTGGAGTTGTTTGGCCTGGAGAAGAGGAGGCTCAGGGCAGACCTCATTGCTGGCTACAGCTACCTGAAGGGAGGCTGTAGCCAGGTGGGGTTGGTCTCTTCTACTAGGCAAGCAGCAACAGAAGAAGAGGACACAGTCTCAAGCTGTGCCAGGGGAGGTCTAGGCTGGATGTTAGGAGGAAGTTGTTGGCAAAGAGAGTGATTGGCATTGGAATGGGCTGCCCAGGGAGGTGGTGAAGTCTCCGTCCCTGGAGGTGTTCAAGGAAAGCCTGACTGAGGCACTTAGTGCCATGGTCTGGTTGATTGGCCAGGGCTGGGTGCTAGGTTGGACTGGGTGATCTTGGAGATCTCTTCCAACCTGCTTAATTCTGTGATTCTATGAAATTGGGCAGAGTCTAGAAACTTATCAGGATCTAGAAATTTATTAGAATCTGGAGCACAGTCTTTTAAAGTAGAATAGAGAATGGACCCAGGTGAATATTCTGGGGGTTGGAATTTTCATTATATTTTTTGGTCTGGTTTGTAGGTGCCTTTTTCTCAAAAGGTGACGTATATTACAAACATTATGCACTGCAGAAATAGTAAATATGGCAGATTTAAGTAATTTAAAGCATTTATGAGAAACCTTTTGAGTAGTTGAAGTGTGTATAAACAGGGAAGGGAAATTTTGCCACATTGGAAAACACCTAAGGGGGGATTTTAGTAAGCCAAAGCAGTGCAAGAGGCTGTTTGACCTTAGCAAGGAAAAGGTTCTCATAAAGTGGGAATGGTTAAAAGCAAGGATTGAGTTGTGTTGTGTCACATGGATGCAGGTAATATCTTCCTGCTTGCTGCTGCAGCTGTGCTCCCAGGGTATCTGCAGCAAAGCAGTCAGGAGACAATGGCCTGTTCTGGATGTGGATTTTCTTGAGTCTAGGCACTTTTGTAAGTAAATAGATATTGTCCAAACCAGGTAACAGCACGTGGCCTTGGTCCTAATCAGAGCAGGTTTTCTGTCTTTGTATGAGATTAGCTCCAAACATAATGTATCTTTGTATTCCTGAACTGAGCTTTAGGCCTGTGCTAGACTAGCCTTTGCTGGGAGATGTGTTGGTCTCTTCCCCCTTCTCCCAGGAGTCATGAGAGCTGAATAGTTAGGACTGAGGAGGACGCAAGTGACACGTGTTTGGCTCATCATGAAAACTCTGTCTGGACAGAGAGCAATTACTGCCAAATTGGGGGGGTGTGTGTGTGATTATAAATATTTGCAGTAGCTATGCAACAGTAACATTCATCAGCCTTAGCAAACGCCACTTCAGAACATAATAACATTGTTAAATGCAAGAAGAAACAGTGTGTTATGGAGATGGCAAGCTTCAGCTGAGGATGCAGCAGGTAAGGCTGGGCTTTAGCTCTGAGTGGATTAAACTGCTCCAGCAACCGTATGGAGACTTCAGAGGGAAAAGAAAAAGCCTTTGAAATTGTGCTCCTGACACCTTCCTCCCAAAAAGCTGGAGCTTGTGACCCTTGAATGTGAAGGGGTCAAGGAACTGAAACTGAGCTGAAGTGTCCTTGGACATTGGACCGCACCCTCATGCTGCTGCTGCACAGCAGTGTGGGCTCGCAGTGGCCTTTCAAGCTCCTTCCTGTTGTTGATATCTCAGATGTGTGTACTTGGGATAACTAATACTGAGAGAGACACAGGGCAGTTACAGATTGTCTCTGTTTGTTTTCATTAAAATAAAGAAGTTATCTTTAGAGGTTTTTTTATTGCTTTCCTCAGATTTTTAATTAAAAAGCTTCAGAAACAAAACGTTCTCGTGAACATCCTTTGTGTGGAAAGGAAGGAGCAAAGCTGCATTCCAGGCTGTAGAGTATGGTTTTGTTGTTTTGGAGGGCATGGGGAGAACCAAATTTTTCAAGTAGTTTGACATACTTAGTGTGTGTAAACAAAAGAGGTCACAGTGTGCCTCAATATTATTTGTCCCAGGCAACCAGGACATAGAATCAGTCAGGTTTGGAAGGGACCACAAGGGTCATCCATTTTCAACTCCCCTGCCATGGGCAGGGACACTCTACCCTAGGTCAGGCTGCCCACAGCCTCATCCATCCTGGCCTTAAACACCTCCAGGATGGGGCCTCAACCATCTCCCTGGGCAACCCTTTCCAGGTTCTCACCACTCTCATGCTGAACAACTTCCTCCCCACATAGTGGGGCCTTGGCTGGAAGATGCTCAGTATCTAATGCTCAGTATGCTCTGGCTTCAGCAGCTTGACCTCAGCTTTGTGGCTTGTTAGTGCTTTGTGACTGCAAGCTCTCAGAGGCTTACATGGGGTATGGAGTCAGTGCAGAGGGGGTTGGGTGGTGGTGTGTGTAATGGGAGCAAACCTCAGTGATGGAGTCACCGTCCCTGGAGGTGTTCAAGAAAAGCCTGGATGAGGCACTTAGTGCCATGGTCTGGTTGATTGGCTAGGGATGAGTGCTAGGTTGACTGGATGATCTTGGAGGTCTCTTCCAACCTGCCTGATTATATGATTCTATGAGAGAGGAGAGGCTGGGGCTGCACTGCTGCAGTGGCAGGCAAGTGAAGGTTTGTGCTTGAGAAGCATCCTGATTGCTGCTTCTGTGTCTGAGGCCACTTCAGGTACAAGTGCTCATGTGCCCACCATCCTCCCTTTGCATCCAGCGCTTGCTCCTCTGTTGACCCACATCAGTCACAACTTAACTCTTCCATTTTGTCCTTGTTGCTGCTTTTCTGCAGCAACAGCCATAAGAGTTTCTTGCTCCAAAGGTGATTAATTGGAGCATCAGTGGAGAAAAAGATCTTTTGATGTCTTTAGACCTTAAATATCTTTTTCATACATTTTAGGAAATGACAGTACAGTACTTGATTCTCTTCTCATAGAATGGTTTGGTCTGGAAGGAACCTCCAAGGGTCATCTAGTCCAGCCTCTACTGCAGTCAACAGGGACATCCTCAACTAGACCAGGTTGCTCAGAGCCTCCTCGAGCTTCAAAGAGTAAACAGTCCCAGGTCTTTCAGTCTTTTTTCACAGGAGAGATATTCAGGTCCCTCCCTCATCCTTGTGGCTCTCTGTTGGACTCTGTTCAGCAGAGATCTGTCTCTCCTAAACTGGTAAGCTCAAAACTCAACAGAGTATTCCAGATGTGGTCTCACACAATGGGGAAGTTTTGCTTTCTAACTGATTTAATCCCATGTGTTGTGACAGTAGCTAGTGCTCAGGGCTTTTTTTTTTAAATGTGTGTGAGATCTTTACTCCAGGGACTGCCAATAAAAGGTCTTTCCATGAATGTAACACTTAAATCAAAGCTGCTCTATAGAAGTCCCAGCCTCTCCCCATGGGCTGACGATGAGGGAACAAAGCTGTTACAGCTGCTGCCCTTCAGGAAACAAATTCGATGGCACAATTTATTTGTGCTAACAACCTGCATAATTGGGCAAGGATAATGCTGCTTCATTTTGACCATCATAAGCAGCAGCTGTTAGTTGGGATATAATCTTTTAATGTGGAAACCCAAGGATCTATTTTAAAAGCACGACTGCAGGCATGCCAGTGCAGACACTTGGGCTGCTGATGGACCTTTTGCTGTGACTCCTTGAAAAGGAATTTGTAAACCATACCCTTCTGATAGCTGAAGTAGACACGTGCCTCATGTGGTAAGAGGAATCCCTCTCTCAAGGTCAGTTGTATGTCTGCTGTTAACCTCAGCTCCCTGCTTTAGGGAGAAGATCATAGAAACCATCAGCTTGGAAAAGACCTCCAAGATCATCCAGTCCAACCTGGCACCCAGCCCCATCCAATCAGCTAGACCATGGCACTAAGTGCCTCATCCATTTGTTGCTTGAACACCTCCAGGGACGGCAACTCCACTGCCTCCCTGGGCAGCCCATTCCAATGACAATCACTCTCTCTGGCAATAACTTCCTCCTAATATCCAGCCCAGACCTCCCGTGGCTGTGTCCCCTTGTTCTGTTGCTGGTTGCCTGGAAGAAGACACCAACTCCACCTGGCTACAACCTCCCTTCAGCTAGTTGTAGCCAGCAATGAGGTCTGCCCTGGGCCTCCTTTGCTCCAGGCTGCACACCCCCAGCTCCCGCAGCCTCTCCTCATAGGGTTTGTCTTCGAGGCCTCTCACCAGCTTTGTCACCCTTCTCTGGACATGTTCCAGCACCTCAACATCTCTTGAATTGAGGAGCCCAGAACTGGACAGAGTACTCACGGTGTGGCCTGACCAGTGCTGAGTGCAGGGGTAGAATAACCTCCCTTGTCCTACTGGCCACACTGTCACTGATCCAGGCCAGGATGCCATTGTCTCTCCTGGCCACCTGGGCACACTGCTGGCTCATCTTCAGCTACTATCTACCAGTACCCCCAGGTCCCTTTCTGCCTAGCTGCTCTGTCTCCAGCCTGTAGTGTTGTTTGAGGTTGTTGTGACCAAAGTGTAGAACCCTGCACTTGGCCTTGTTAAATCTCATCCTCTTGGCCTTTGCCCACCCATCCAGCCTGTCTAGGTCCCTCAGCAGGGCTCTCCTACCCTTCATCAGGCTTTCATACAGGAGACATCAGTCTAGGGTATGCACTTTATTCATAGATTGGTTTGGGTTGAAATGGACCTTAAGGGTCATCTAGTTCCAGCTCTCCTTCCATGGGCAGGGAGACTTTCCACTGGGCTGGCTTGCTTAAGGCCTTATCTAACCTGACCATGAACATCTCGAGGGAGGGGGCATCTGTGACCTCCCTGGGCAACCTGTTCCAGGGTTGATCTCTTGCTTAGAGAAGAGTTAAACTTGACATCTCTCCGTCTCCCATTAAACCTTCACCAGTGTTTTAGAGGCACTGAAGGGAAACTGTTTGGTTTTCACTGTTGTACATTGAATAAAAAAAAAAAAAAAACACAAACCAAAATTAAGATTATATCTTCCAAAAGCTCCCAGTCGACTTCTCCACTTGGTTCCCAATACCATGTTGAGGCATTTTGAGGAACTCTGGACTAGGAGTCATGGTGTGTTATGAGGTCTGCTTTGTGTTAATTAGACATGTTAATGACCAACTTTAGAGGTGTTGGTCTAGATGTATAATACAAACAAGTGAAATATTTTGTTCTTTTGTCTTTTTGTTGGTGTTTCTGGTTTGTTGGTGGTTGCTTTTAATCTGAATGACACTGTTCTTTGCTCTGTGCTGCTTTGGAACTGATGCCTCTCCCTAGTTGTGGATAATCCAAGCCTATTCATAGCAAAAGAGCACTTAAATGCTGTCACTTAAATGTTGATTGTTCTAAGATCAGGGATGGAATGGCTTTGTGACTCCTATCTTTTCTGAACCGTTTATTGTGCTCTATATGCTGGATCAAATCCACCCTGATTTGTGCTCCCTGAGAAATTATTGTTACAGACAAAAGATTGGCTTTGCTCTGTCATTTTTCCCCCTCATTTCCAGCCCGTGCCTGAAAAACGTTACTGGAATAATGGGTTCCTCTAGGACTGCAGTAATTCAAAAGGTCATCTAGGTAATAATTATCACATGCATTTAGCTTACAGAATTCAGAAACACAACGTTAATTCAGATTCTGTCTTTCCAGAGTGAATGACTGAATTGTGCATGCAGGTGTCCCAGAATACAAAGGCCAGAGCTAGGTTTGGAGAGAGTTGTCACAAAAGGACACAAGCTTAACTTTTCGATTTTATGCCAGGACTAATCCAGATCTTGATTGAATTTATAACAGTGCTAAAGTTAACAGGGCCACGAGGATGCTCAGAGGGCTGCAGCACCTCTCCTGTGAGGACAGACTGAAATAATTGGGACTGCTCAGTGTGCAGAAGAGGAGGCTCCCAGGTGACCTTCCTGTGGCATTCCAGTATCTGAAGGGGGGCTACAAAAAAGCTGGAGAGGGACTTTTTAGGCTCTCAGGGAGTGACAGGATTGGGGGGAATGGAGCAAAGCTGGAGGTGGGGAGGTTCAGAGTGGAGATTAGGAGGAAGTTGTTCATCCTGAGAGTGGTGAGAGCCTGGAATGGGTTGCCCAGGGAGGTGGTTGAGACCCCATGGCTGGAGGTGTTTAAGGACAGGCTGGTTGAGGCTGTGGGCAGGCTGACCTAGGGTAGGGTATTCCCTACCCTACGGAGCCGGGGGGGTTGGAAGTAGATGACCCTTGTGGTCCCTTCCAACCCTGACTGTTTCTATGATTCTAACAGAGTGTGCCTGAAGTGTTTAAGTAGAAGTTTCACAAGCAACGAGGCTGTGGGATGGTTGATATTACGTTCCCAGGGCAGCTTCATTAAAGAGAGAAATCTAAATCATAAACTTTCAAGGCAGACTTATAGACAAGTGAGACTAAGAAACATGAGTATGATGGACACTGGACTGGGAGGTGTTTTGGTGTTTCCTGGTCTTTGTGGCATTGCCATCATCTGCAAAGTTCAGCAATGGGGAGGAGACTGGGATGATGTTTTGATTATTAAAAATATATATTAATTATATTTATTACTAAATAAATAGTTGATTACTGCTTCTGTGTGAAGCTACTGATTGTGTGTGTCTGTGGATTTTGTTTACTGAGATCTGTTACATGTGGGTAAGTTTTTTTTGAGATGACTTAAGCCTCTTTACACTTTCCTATGAGGACAGGCTATGGGAGTTGGGGCTCTGCAACCTGGAGAAGAGAAGGCTTTGAGGAGACCTTGTAGCAGGCTTCTGAAGGAGGCCTACAGGAAGGCTGGGGAGGGACTATTGATAAGGTCTTGTAACGACAGAATAAGGAGGAATGGGTTTAAACTGGCAGAGGGAAGATCTACACCAGATGTTATGAGAAGTTCTTTCCAGTAAGAGTGGTGAGACACTGGCACAGGTTGCCCAGAGAGGTTGTGACTCACAGAATGTGATTGATGATAACATTCTGTGATTCTGTGATCCACAGCCTCCCTGGAGATGTTCAAGACCAGGTTGGGTGAGTCCTTGAGTGACCTGTTCTGTTGGGAGGTGTCCTTGCCTATGGCAGGGGGTTGGAACTAGGTGATCATTGAGTTCCCTTCCAACTTAAATCATTCTATGATTCCCTAAGTTGAAAGCTGGTGTGGCTTGGCGCTGCATTCTGAAATTTATGTGCTCTCTCTGCTCTCATGTGCCAGTGGTCTAAAGATTTATGTCCTTTGCTATCAGCATCTGGCCAAGTTAAAGAGACTGGTGAGAGTTGGGTGGAGGAACTCAAAGTTGCCATTCTTACCTGCACACAACTGAGCTACATCTTTATTTCAGCTCTTAAAGTTTGGATGATTAGGTAGAGATTAAAAGCTCTACTGCTTTGTCAACCCTGCTGGTACTCAAAGACCCTGCCTCCTGCTCCTCTGATAGGTTGAGTAATACAGTAATGCAGTAGTTGGGTTTGGGAAAACTTGAATTTTTAAAGCTGACAGTGAAAGAAATGTGTTTTTCTTTTGGCAGGTCTTTTTGGTTCAAGTTAATCCAGGTGAAACCTTCACAATAAGGGCTGAGGATGGAACACTGCAGTGCATCCAAGGTAAGAAGGTTCACTAACCCGTGGGTGAGTGGTGCTTGCATGAAAGCACATGTTCTTTCATCTCTAGTTCTGGAAATACCATGAGGCACTTGAGGAGAAGAGGTTGCAGACATGGCTGGCTGCTTTATGTGTTAGGTGATTTGAATGTCTTAGAATAAATCAAGAACTTCTTGCAAGCCCAGGAGATAGCTCTCTCTTTTCAGTCATTTATCGGGGGGGGGTTATTTTATGTATATGCATACTCTCCTATAACCAAATAGTAAATGCAAGTGAGAGATCCTAAGCTAGGTGGAAAACCAGTAACAAATTAAGTGCATATCTATAGAAAACCAATTTTTTTTCTCCTTAGGCATCATGAGGGATGGAAAATAGAGAAGCAAGCACTGCAGAGTGCTTGGAGAAGTCAGATTGGGTTTGAGGAGAATGTTAAATTGGCTCTTTAGAAGCAGAGCTAGTTAATTATGTAGTATTGAATAAAAGCATGTAAGAAGGCTTTTGATTGCTGCTTTAGCTCTTGATAAAACTGTGCAAATATGATAAACAGTGCTGGTGTTTTTTTTCTGAGACAGAGCCCACACACAATCTTTTAACAGGTCTGAAGGGAGAAGCAACAAAAGACCTTTCAGGTTGTGTATTAAGTACTGAGAAGAGGGTTTCTCGCTAGTGGTGGATAGAGCTTTGATGTGAAGCAGATATTCCCTCGGTAGCAGGCTGTCTACAGTGAATACAGGCAGGTTAAATCCAAAGTTGAGAGGAACTGACTTTGCACAGTTGTACTGCCAGTGCTCTTCTCCGTGGCAGGTTTTGAGTTTATGCTTTTCTCTTTTTGAGGAGAGGAGGTAGGCACTGTTGCCTTCCCTGTCTTATAGCACTGAGCAGCAATCTCGGTGGGCTATGTAAAAGCCTTTCCTAAAAGAAGTAAGAGTAATGGAGGGGAAAGCTCTGATAATGGCATAGCTGGTGAACTGCCCTTGTATTTCAACTGAGTTTCAAATCTAGTCAGGAAACACTTTCTTAGACTGCGTCAGATACCAAAATACTACTGCTCAAGGCTACTATGCGCTAAGTTTGGAATGGGAAAGCATAAGGGTTGTATGCTAGCAAACAACAGAAAATGCTTTAATTCTAACACTGCACAAGTGAGCAGAGCTCTGCATGAGATAGAATACAACAAGGGGACACAGTCTCAAGCTACGCTGGGAGAAGTATAGGCTGGATGTTAGGAGGAAGTTCTTCCCAGAGAGAGTGATTGGCATTGGAATGGGCTGCCCAGGGAGGTGGTGGAGTCACCGTCCCTGGAGGTGTTCAAGAAGAGACTGGATAAGGCATTTAGTGCCATGGTCTAGTTGACTGGCTAGGGCTGGGTGCTAGGTTGGACTAGATGATCTTGGAGGTCTCAACCTGAAATCCCAAGATGGGCTTAAGTGTGGTTTGCATAGTTAGAAGGGGCCCCTGGAGGTCACCTCGTCCAACCTGCTGCTGTGTTAAGTGTCAGAGGTGAGTTGGGTTGTCCACCACCTCCAGAGTTATGAAGCACTGTGGGAATGGAGGATGCTGTCTGGACGAACTGCTGTGGTGCTGCAGCACTCCCAGAGGGAAGAGTCTGTTCATTGTAACATTTGCATCTTCACATTTTGCAGTCTCTTTGCATCTTTTCTGTGGGCTGCCATCTAAACTGTGGAGAAGGCAGTGGTTGTTGCTTGAAATTTCATCCCCATGGAAATGAGGAATTAATAGCTGTTTGAGATAGACATTACAGAAGCTTCCCTGAACACCATCCAGGATTATTTGGTCTTGATGAGCAGTAATAGCAGCAATTTCAAACTGCTTGTTAAGATTTGTAGCCAACATGCTACGTGATAAGAAATTGGTCCATGTGACAATTAACAGAGGAATAAAGCTGTCTGCTCCTTAGGTTTGAAATGAATGCTTCATGTTGGTTAATACATTAAAAAAACCCATTGCAAATATAATTCTGACACCATTTATTTTGTAAGTTGTTTTGTTTTAATGCTCAAATTGTTGTTCAGACAGTGGGTTTGAATGAATGTAACTTCAAGCTTCTTAGTTCTGTATCCCTAGTAATTGAATGTGTTTATGCCAGTGGGGCTTGTTTGGTACTCAGCAGCAGTCTTGCATACAATTATTTTAGCATCTGTGGCATGAGAGGGTCTCCTTTCCTTTGGTGGAGCTGCAGTATTGACCACCAAATCGTGCATGTTTATTTGCATACACTCTTTAGGGTTAGCCTGAAAAGTCTAACATTCTCCTGATGCTAAAGGCTCAACTCCTGCTTTATTGTGGATGTTTATATTGCTGAATTAAGGACAGGCTTCAAACACAGAGGAGCACCTGACTCTGGTGGTGTTCCTTGGTTTTTCTTTTGCTGCAGCTGAATTCAGTGTGATTGTGGAACCAAACTAACGTTAATAGAGAGCTATTGTGGAAGAAACTGTAATCAGGCAGCAAGCATACTAAGATTAGGATTCGTGTCAGTTCTGTTTGTCCTGTGCTCTGAGGTTATTGTTAAAAACAGGCTTATTTTGTGTGCAGTGGTTTGGGGAATTATACACCCTCCTGCTCCATAAAACTTAGGATGTCTTTTTTTTCCCTCCCCTTATGATAGAGTATTTTGTTATGTCTAAAGGTTAATGTAGTCCCTATATGTGGGGCAGCACTTGGACAACAATGATGCGTTTTCCTTTGCTCCCACATCTGCACTATGATTAGCAGGGTGTGGAATAATTTTAGCACTGTGTTAAGGCAGCATGAGCGTCTCCTTTTGGGCAGTGCCTGGGAGCTAGTAGCTCCCTCTGGAACAGACAATGCTCACCTTGCTCTTGCTGCCACATGTTGAGTGTTACCATATCAGAGGTGCTCGTTAATAGGGTTCATTCCTACTCACTATCCAAAGGACTCTGTGATTCCCCTGAGTTCAGGGTGAACATTGTTGTTAAATACTTGGGATATCAAGACTTTCTTACCCTAAATTCTTCAGGATAGAAAAAACCTCCTGTTTCCTTAGGTATGTGGTGACAGAGATGTGGTGCTAAGGGACACAGTTTAGCACCAATCTTGATAGAGTTGAATAATGGTGGGACTTGATGATCTTAAAGGTCTTTCCCAACCAGAATGGTTCTGTGATTCTGTGTATCTGGTCAGCTAACTTGGCTTATGGAGTGTGATGGTTTTTAAATTTAGTTATTTTTTTTTACTCTTTATGAAGTGTTTTGGTTTGGGTGTTTTTTTCTGTGTTTTTTTTTTCCTCAGCTTTTTGAGAAGCTTGAAATCTTCAGTTTGTGCTCCTGAGAACCACTGCTTTGTATCCAGGACCCACTTGGGCCCATGGCTGTGGTTTACATAGGGATGAGGATAAAATGTGTGTTAGAGCTGATGCTAAAACAGAAGAGAAAAAGATGACTTAGTGAATCTTCATTTCTCTTTTCAAGGCTGGAGCCTGTGTGGACTATCCTCTATTTTAAACACCCTGAAGTGTAATTAGCCACCAATTGAGTAAGCACTGTTTAAAAACAGAAAGAACAGATGCACATTTAAAGGTCTCAATGTTTTGGAGTAGTAGAGAAATTCTAAGTATAAACTCTTTTTCCAGTTCCTCTGGGCTTCACCAGTAAGATCATCAGTGAAGAGTTCAAAAACAGAAGTACCCTCTCCCCTAGCTGAGAGCCTAACTCTCCCTAACCCTAAAATACTGTAAAACTGGAATCAGTGTGTACTTTGAACATGCAGTGTGTTTACAGCAAGTGCTTTCTCCGTTCCTGTTTCCTGTTTGCCTGTAGCCAGAGATGACTTCTTTAATATGATGGTTTGTGAGCCCCATAGATCACGGTTGGGGGCTGGATTAAGGCACACATGGGAACAGCAGTGGCTGGGAGAAGCTTAGATGGTCTGTGAGCATTGAGAGGATCTGTGGCTTCCTTGAGAGGACAGATTTAGAGACTGATAAATTGGTCTTTTGGAGAAATCCATCCCTGGAGTACATCTGCATGGCATAGTCCACACATGGGGTTAAGGGCAGGATCTGAGTTGGTTCCAGGCACTCTCACCATGACTCGTGCCACTGTCTGACTTCCTAAGGGTTTGTCTTCTCTGTCCTACATGACAAAAGAGATGGCATGAGACTTGTAGCTTTCATAGCAGCAAAAGAAAGGAATAAAGGAAGGGGGAACATTTTAACAGTTGCTAGAAGACACTGAAACAGGTTGCCCAAAGAGGTGGTGGAAGCCTCATCCCTGGAAATTTTTAAGGCCATGCTGGATGTGTCTCTGGGCAACTTGATCTAGTGGGAGGTGTTGCTGCTCATGGCAGGGGGGTTGGAACTGGATGATCCTTGAGGTCACTTCCAACCCTGACAATTCTCTGATTCTGTGAAGATGAATTGGGTAGAATCATAGAATCAACCAGGTTGGAAGAGACCTCCAAATTCATCCAGTCCAACTTACCACCTGGACCTGTTCAATCAGTTAGACCACGGCACTAAGTGACTCATCCAGTCTTTGCTTGAACACCTCCAGGGACAGCAACTCTTACCACCTCCTTGGGCAGCCCATTCCAATGCCAATCACTCTCTTTGTCAAGAACTTCCTCCTAATACCAAGTCTATACCTCCTCTGGCACAACTTGAGACTGTGTCCCCTTTCTCTGTTGCTGGTTGCCTGGGAGAAGAGACCAATCCCACCTGGCTACAACCTCCTTTCCAGGATGTGCTGCTGGCTGTCCATGTTGGAGGCATCATCTTCTGCCTGTCTTGGCTGTTACGCCCTTAAGTGCTTGCTGAACATTGAAATTGGCCACCTGGTCTATTATGAAGTGGAAACATAAAGCACATCCCTTATTTGTGTGCCACTGCATGACCAATCTCTGTTCCTTGAAGCTGTGTGTGTATTGACAACAAAGTGTTTGTATGCTTCCTCTGAGATCAGGGTGTCCCTGGGGAGCACGGGAGGAAAGTGCTGTGCAGCCAATCGCCACAGCTGGGTTTTGAGCTCTTAACTGCAAAACTGTACCTCTGTGGGTGGTTAAAGAGAGACTGATCTAGAATCTTAATTCAGTATTTTTGAGAGATGAAATGGCTCTATGTGCTGTATCATCATGATTTTAAAAGCTGCTCTTTTCATGTAGTTTTGGCAGATAATAAATACTTCATAAATACGTCAATACTTTAAATACTTCATTTCCTTTTTGCATTTTTCCACTTAATTTTTCACAAATGCAGGACTGGGCTCTTGCTGGCTCTGCAAGGAAAGGACAAGGGCAAGGCATATCCTCGCCCATTTCTTTGCTCAGCTGTAAATGTAGACCTTGTGTTCCCTTTACATGAAAGATTGGTTTTAGCTAGCGCTTTGAGGTGACCACACTAAATGAAAGACAGGAGAGAGGGAGAACACAGATCTGATCAGCTGCAAGATGGAATCAGGACAGCCTCCTCTATTTGAAAAACAAAATGACTCTGTCTGAATTTCATAATAAAGAGATTCTAGGTGTATTGGATGTGTTTAGGGAATTCCTAAGTGACTGACTGAAGGCTGATGTTTATAGTCAATATCTTAAGTCTTTGGTAGGAAATTGTATTGCTGCATGTGCATCGTGTCATATATTGAATTACTTAAAAGTACAGCACTTTGTGTATAGTTTGGGGCAGTGAAACTGTACCTAAGAATCCAATTGGTGCTTTTCCATCCTGGGAGGCAATAATGCCAAGCTGCCATGCGTGCTGTGTGGTGAACAATATGGGCAAAATGATTATTCTGGTGTCACTTGAACTCACTTGTCACCTGCACGTCAAAAATAGATATGTGGGAGACCTCGATGCAGGCTGTGCAACACTTCTATGCATTGATCACAGGGAATTGCTCAATTACTGCTAAATGTGCTTTTTGTTGCCATTCCATCTAAATGGCAGTTCAAGCTGCCACGAGCAAGCCAGGCTGAGTTCTCTGTTCTGTAATTTTCTGTACGTTATGCGTAGCATGTGAAAAGCCTGCTCAGAGCCAGAAGAAAGAACAGGTAGCAGATAAGCACCTGGTGTGATAGAAATTGAGATTCTTGGTGTATTCTGTCTAGCCCACGCTGTTGAAAATATCCTCTTGAAACTTCTTTCTTGTCTTTGTCTATTATCACAGCACTGTGTTTGGAATAGTGAAGCATTAAGTTTATGTGCTAAGAAACCCAATCCGCTAGCAAAAAAACAGAGAAAATGCTTTAATTCCAGGGCTGCACAAGTGAGCAAAGCTCTGCATCAGATGGGCTTTTGTGTTGTTTGTAAGGACAAGAAGGCCAGTGGGATCCTGGGATGCATTAAGAAGAGCATGGCCAGCAGGTCAAGGAGGTTCTCCTCCCCATCTACCCTGCCCTGATGAGATCACATCTGGAGTGTTGTGTCCAGTTCTGGGCAGTACAGGAGGGACAGAGATAAACTAGAGAGAGTCCAATGGATGGCTATGAGGATGATTAAGGGACTGGAACATCTGTCTTATGAGAAAAGGCTGAGAGACCTGAGGCTGTTTAGTCTGGAAAAGAGAAGACTGAGAGGATATCTTATTTGTGTTTATAATAGTCAGAGAGGCTGTGGAGTCTCCTCTATAGACTTTCAAGACCCGTCTGGATGTGTTCCTGTGTGTCCTGCCCTAGGTGATCCTGCTTTGGCAGAAGGCTTGGACTTGATCTCCAGGGGTTGCTTCCAACCCCTAACCTTCTGCGACTCTAAGATACAGATGTGCAATTGCATGGGGAGGTTGTAGCTACATTTAAGTGTGAACATCTGCTTGGTAGTAAAGTGCCTGAATTTCTTTTGGGCAGTTAAAATTCGAGATGAAACCAGAGTAATAAACATACAGGGTTTACTGATGCTGATGTTTGTTTGAAGTAATATTTTCAAGTGTTTTGGGGTTGACTCTGAACTCGAGGCACTGCAGGGCCCTTGCTTGTTCTTCTCTTGTAAAACAAAGAATGCAAGAACTAAATTTCAGTGCTGCCTTTTCTGTGGCTCTAAAAGCAAGTCACTCAAGAGAAAGGCTAAAAGTATGTTAAAATTCTAGCAGTGGTTTCTGAAATGAAAAATTTCCTGGAATTATTATTCCCTTGATTTGGTGAGTGGGTGTGGTTTGGTGTGGTAGTGCAAATGAATGGATGATGTTAAAGGCTGAATAGCTGTAGGTTTGTGTAGGAAGAGCGTGTGTTTGAGTGAAATGAGGCTCTTCAGGCTGGTCTAAGCAAAGCAAAGAAATCTTTATTCTCCATTAGTAAAAGGTTGGAAATGAGGAAGTGAGTCAGTTTCTTCTAGGGAAGGACTGAGTTTAAAATAGATGGGATTTTGTGTAAGCAAATGAGTGATAACCCTGATGTGTGGCTGGGTGGGGATGGTGGTGCTGAGATTGGAGCACACCCGAGGGAACTGTGTGGTGAGTGCAGCGTCAAAGACTGGGGTTGACAGAAGTTTAAGGAGATGGAACAAAAAAATGCAAGTCCAGATGCTGGCTGTTGTGGTAATGCTGCAAGTGTACCTGTTGCATCAGCTGCTGCGAAGCATCTCTGTCCAGCATTCTCGAGGTGCAGAGGCAGATGAGATGTGGCTCATCCATGCACCTGGCTTTTTTTCAGCCTGAGATGCAGTGGTAGCAGCACCCAATATCATGCTGTTCTGGAGAGATTTTCAGAAGGCTAGAAGAAGTACACTTTAGGCAAGGGCAGATTGTGGAATGCACTGCCCAGAGATGTGCAGTAGAAGCCCTGTCCCTGGAAATGTTCCAGGTCATGTTGTCTGGGGCTTTGAGTGACCTGATTTAGTTGAAGATGCCCTTGCTCCCTGCAGGGAGGTTGGGTGAGATAACCTTTACAAGTCTCTTCCAACCCAAAACGTTCAGTGTGTCTATGAAATCTGAGGGTGCAAGGTGCACTTGGCACTTGAGGGCAGCCAATGCCTGGGCATCAGTGAGAGCCAGCAGGAGCTGGTGTACCATGCTGGTGCAGCAGCACGTGGGTGAGCCGTAGCATCTGTTTTTCTTTCTGTAATTATCTGCTGAATTCTCAGAATAAGGTCCTTAATTAAGTTTAAAGAACTGAATTTAGGACTGATTTCAAAATACCCTGCAAAGCATTGCATTGGTCAGAACAGAAAGTCTACCAAGTGGGAAGAACCAATGCCCACTACGGTATGTCTGCCCTCTGTCCGATGCTCGTTGGGTTTCTGCATGAGGTCAAGCACTCTCCTGGGACACACGTGGCTCCTGAGGGCACATCTGTCAGGATGCACAAGGATGGGATGAGGTAGACATGCCTTGGCTATGTCAGGGAAGGGAGAGGTGAAATGTAGAATGAGCTCTGATTTTTGTTTCTCCAAACTGTTCCAGCTCTCTGCACCTAAGAGCTGGTGTGCAGCCTACTTACACAAGACGGAAATGTGAAATATGGAAAACTTTGTAGGAAATATATTTTCAGTTCAGATCATTTTGGTCATCAGGGTTTGGAACAAAACAGTCTGTGCCTGGTGGTGCTTTGAAATACAGTTATTTTGGTATTAAATAGCTTTTGTTGACCTTTTTTCATTAAATTTTGGGTCAGTTTTTCTCTTTTATAGTAAGGGCCCTTCTCAGCCTAATAAGTTTTCAAACAAAATGTTTGCTACTCATTTACATCATCATACTTGACTCATTTTCAATTTTTTTAGGTTTAATCTTTGATGGAAAAATCGAACCTTCAATATCTTTTGACCTCCCCTTTGTGTATCAACACATCTAAGTGACCTTTTGATTTATTGAAATTTCATTCTGCTAATGGACAAACGAGGGATTAGCTGCACAGGCATCCTGCAGAAAAAAAAACTTCTGTGGAGGGCTATCATCAGGAAGAATCACAGAATCACAATGGTTTTTAAGTCATCTGACCAACTGTTGCTTTATTGGCCAGAATACCTCTTCCTACCATCAGCAGAGCCACTATCATCCTCTAGAGGCATTGTCATCACCTTGAGTACTGTGTCCAGTTCTGGGCCACTCAGTTCAAGAGAAATGTTGAGATACTGGAACATGTCCAGAGAAGGGCAACGAACCTGGTGAGAGGCCTGGAGCACAGTCCTGTGAGCAGAAGCTGAGGGAGCTGGGGATGTGCAGCCTGGAGAAGAGAAGGCTCAGGGGGGACCTCATTGCTGGCTACAGCTACCTGAAGGGAGGCTGTAGCCAGGTGGGGTTGGTCTCTTCTACTAGGCAAGCAGCAACAGAACAAGGGGACACACAGTCTGAAAGTTGTGCCAGGAGAGGTCTAGGCTGGATGTTAGTAGGAGGTTGTTGGCAGAGAGAGTGATTGGCATTGGAATGGGCTGCCCAGGGAGGTGATGGAGTTGCTATCCTTGGAGGTGTTCAAGAAAAACCTGGATGAGGCACTTGGTGCCGTGGTCTAGTTGATTGGCCAGGGCTGGGTGGCAAGTTGGATTGGATCATCTTGGAGGTCTCTTCCAACTTGGTTGATTCTATGATTCTGGCTTTAGTTGTGTTGGCATGTTGACAAACTCAGCTCTCTCGTACCGGCATGTCTCTAGACCTGGATTCACCTCTGTCTCTCCTGGTGGGATGCTATCCATGGTTTTTCAAAGGTACGGCTACAAACCACCAGTTCTCAATACCTATGATTTCTGCTTATTTTCTCATTGCTGCTCCATTACTAACCAGAAAATACCAGAATTTTCAGCGGAGCCTTTCATCCTCTTGTGTTATATTTAGTGCCTGTCTGTATATCAGACCTTTGGTCTTGTAGTGTTTTGGGCACCTTAGCAAGCTACAGTCCTCATTGTGTCATTCCATCCACGTGAAAGTAACTTCTGTTTCCATACCTTTGTGAAACTTGTTTGGAAATCATCTGAGAGAAGAGGGAGAAAAAGGGATGCTGGCTCTGAGTAGATTTTTTTCCCCCCTTGTTATTGTGAGAGAGATCATGGCACCATTCTCTTTCATCTCCTAGGTTTTGTTTTTAGCACGCTACAATAAAGTATAGGAAGCCAAAAGTAAACATTAGGGTGCCTTGTTTACTGTGTGAATAATCTCAGTGTCTCCATTTTAAATCTGATAAGACTGAGAATAATTGAGGACATGATTTTTTTTGGCATGTGTGGGGATGAAATCTTGAGTAAGATGAACCTACACTGGTAGATTGGCTGTGTTAGAATATCTAGTCCTCACAGAATCCATTTGGATTTAAATGCAGGACATTGGTAGCTGTCACTTAAGGTAACTGCCTTCATAGAAGACAAAAGAAGAAACATAACATACAACTGCATTGTTATTTGGAGTAATCACAGAATTAACCAGGTTGGAAAAGACCTCTGAGATCATTGAGTCCAACCTATCACCTAACCCATCTAATTAACTAAGCCATCGAGGCCTCTTCTTAAACACCTCCAGGGACAGAGGCTTCTCCACCTCCCTGGGCAGCCCATTCCACTGCCAATCACTCTTGCTGTGAAGAACTTCTTTCTAACATCCAGCCTAAATGTGCCCTGGTGGAGCTTGAGTCTGTGTTCTCTTGTTCTGTCACTGTGTGCTTGGGAGAAGAGACCAATCCCCACCTGGCTACAACCTCCCGTCAGGTAGCTGTAACAAGCATTAAGGTCTCCCTTGAGCCTCCTCCAGGCTGAAAACCCCCAGCTCCCTCAGCCTCTTCTTGTAGGCTGTGCTCCAGCCTTGGTGCCCTTCTCTGGACATGTTCAAACACCTCAACCCTTTTCTTAAATTCTGTTTCTTAAGTCGTTCTAAAGCTTGAAAGTTTTACAGAACACACTGAGGGGAGAGAAAGACTTCTGAAACTGGAAATATTTCTGAAGCTGAGACAGGCTGTCCAGGGGCCTTGTGCAGCCTCCTCCTCTGGAGATACTCAAAACCCATCTCCATGCATTCCTGTGTGATCTGCTCCGGGTGATCCTTCTCTGGCAGGGGGGTTGCACAGGATGATATTTTGAGGCCCCTTCCAACCCTTTACACTCTGTGAAGTGTGGAAGCTGAAGAGCTCTGTGAGAGCCTCACTAACATAGCCTTTCCCAGTCCTGCAGCCTCTTCCCAGGGCTAGCAGGGCTGTGCTGCCAGCACTGCATCACGCATCTGCTCCAGCCAGCCTTGGATGTGACCTGGCAGCCAGTGCCGTGTCCTGCTGACGTGGCCTCCCGGCAGAGAAGCAAGGGGCAGGGGCTGAATCATCAGCAGGAGGAGAAATAAATGAAGACTTGAGCTATTCCAGTTTGCTTCACAGCAGAATAACACCTAAAAGTGCAGAGAAGCAGCAGTTCATGAAGTTTTGTCTTCTGTTAAAACATTGATTGGTGTGTATTTGTTTTTTTCCAAACACCTAAGAATCTGCTGCTGGGAAATGCATTTATCTCTAGAATTGGTACAGCAGACTTTAAAGACAAATGTTGGAACATATGGTCTGGGCTATAATTTCAAACTCTTTTTGGTTTTGTAAATAGGCAGGATGTGTTTGGGGTTTATGTCTGTCCTTATTTTACTTGTGTCTGTGTGTATATACATATGTACACACTGAGGAGCATCACTAAGTGTGGTATATTCAAACTAACCTGAAGGGCTCTTGGAAAGGCAGTGTCTTGTACCAGCAATGCTGTCAGTTTTTAAATGTCTTCCAGTATCTGTGCGTCTGGGTAGGTTTAGTCTGGAGAAGACTGTGTGGGGATTTACTAAGTGTTTATAAACACCTGAGGGCTGGGGGTCAGGAGGAGGACAGGCTCTGCTCACTTGCTCCCTGGGATACAACAAGGAGCAATGGATGTAAGCTGCAGCACAGGAGGTTCCACCTCAACACAAGGGGGAACTTCTTGACTGGAAGGGTCACAGAACAGTGGAACAGGCTCCCCAGAGAGGTTGTGGAGTCTCCTTCTCTGGAGACTTTCAAGGCCTGTCTGCATGCATTCCTAAGATAGGTTGTATGGTCCTGCTCTGGCAGGGGGGTTGGACTCCATGATCTCTTTTCGGGTCCCTTCCAACCCCTAACATCCTGTCAATCTCTCCAAACGACAGAGGACCTATATGAGTACAGGAGTGCCTGCAGGAGCACTTCTGTTGTCAGTGTGGGTCCTGCACAAGTGCAAAGTACCCTCCAAGCGGAGACCCAGTACATTCCAAGCAGTACTGTCAGGATTTAAAAATCCAAGATCCTCATCATTTACCCAGGGTTCTTGATGACAAATATTGCAAACACATTAGTCAGTGCTTTTAGTCTTTTTGTAGTGTTAGTGCAGCTATAGTCCTCAGTTAGTAAAGTTATTCAGCTTTCTTTAGCTGGAGCACTTCTGTTTCTTGGCCAGAAGAGTTCAGAAATCAGCCTGAGTAAATTCCATTTCTTCTCCTCGCAGTTAAATGTTTGGTTTGCTGTACTCTCTATTCTTTTTTTGGTTTGGTTTGTTTTGCTTCATGTCCTTTTTGTACCTGCAGTGAAAACTCTCCATGGTGCAATGTGATTTGCAGTGTTGGGTAAAGGTTAGCATTTACAAAATAAAGCTAGCCTGAGCTTTACAAACAGAAACAGCTTCGTTTGGGTTCATTGGGAGTGTTCTGCCCAGGTTTTTTTCAGTCTCCTGGAGAGGAAAAAAAGTACAGGGAAGTAGAGAGTAGAACACCAAGAAGTATGACAAAGGTACAGGTATCCTGGCTTTACTGTTGGGCAGTTTGCCTCTGATACCAGCCCTGACAAGTCTTTGCATTTGGTGTGACATGCAGTGGGACATTTCTCTTAAGACGATGCAAAATGGATTCTGGTAATTGAAATCCTGCCTGTTTCTCTTGCTAAAACCAGAAGGTATCTGGCATGACAATTGGTATTAGCAGTGATTTGTTACCCAAACAAGGAGCAATTATCCCCTCCCTGTCAGTTCTGCCACAGGCTCCTTCTGCAAAGCTTTTGCCTGGTGTTGCTGGCGGTCCACATGGACACACTTAACACCTTCAGATCACTTTGAGGCAGGACCTCAAGCGGTAGCAGTATAAACTGGTTGGTTTAACCTCTTCAGTTTCCAGAGGAAAGATGACATTATCTCTCTCAGTTTTACAGTGGAAGAAAATATTATCTCTGTTCAGTTGTGTTTTTTGGGCTTTCCTCATATTCTTCCTGCCTTAAGAACCAAAGGTGAGTATTTCACAGATAAATTCTTCAAACACTAGTGTCTGAGTCTGGGAACCCATCATGCTGTACCAAACAGTGCTCCTTCTGTTTCTAAAGATACACTTTTGCTGTGTTTCAGCATATCAAGAACTGTTTCCTTGCAGGAAAGAGGTATTATGTTCTCTACCAAGCAGGTTCAACCATTGTAATAACTTCGTTTTGTATGCTCCATTGGGACTGACTGAAATTGGCGTAGTGAATATTTTGATGTTTATAAGAAAGGCCAAGGCAGGCATTTCCTTCTACCCAGTCAGGCTGATAACCCAGGGAAACAAACATGAAGCAGCAGACTCTCTAAGTGTAGCCTTATTTTGAATTGCCCTTTTGAGGGATGAAAGAGAAGAAACTTGGTAAGCAATTTCCAAATACCTGTACCTGGAACTTCACTTAGGGAACTGCAGATGAAATTCCTTCCCTGAGGGGGGCTGAAGATCTGTTCACATCTGTGACAGCAAGGCAGATTGTCAGTCAATTAATTGCAAAGCTAAGGTAGGAGATGTGGCTTCAGGATATGGCTGAAGCACATTGTCACTTATAATCATTACAAGGCATTTATCATGGTTATGTTTATTGTTGTTAATTGTACAACAAAGCTGAGCTTGGATAATTAATAATAATGAATTGACTTTAAATGTCTTGATGGTAAAGAACACCCACCAGGACAGGCAGCCTTACTGGTAGGGTAAAACTGGTTCCTGGAGTGGGAGGATGTACATGGAAATTATTTGCCCTGAATATTTCTTCCTGCCTGGCTAGGACTGGAGGTGAGTAGTGATAGAGAAATATGCTGCTGAGGGACATGGGTTTATCTCCAGACTTTGTAGAGTGAGATAATGGTTGGACTCAATGGACTTTGAGTCTGGAGAGAAAAAGACTGAGAGGCAATCTTATTAATGCTTCAAATATCTGACGGGTGGGTGTCAAGAGGAAGGTGCTAGCCTATTTTCAGTGTGTCCTGTGATAGGACAAGAGGCAGTGGATACACGCTGGAGCACAGGACATTCCACCTCAACATGAGGAAAAACTTCCTGACTGTAAGGGTTTATGTTTATAACTATGTGCAGGGTGAGTGCCAGAAGCATGGAGCCAGCCTCTGCTCAGTGATGCCCGATGACAGGACAAGGGGTAATGGGTGGAAGTTGAGGCATAGGAAGTTTCATTTAAACAGGAGGAGGATTTTTTTTCCCTTGTGACAGTGACAGAACACTGGAACAGTCTGCCCAGAGGAGTTGTACAGTCTCCTTGTCTATAGATGTTAAAAATCTGCCTGGATGTGTTCCTGTGTGATCTGCTCTTGGTGATCTTGCTCTAGCAGGGAGGGTTGGACTGGATGAGCTTTCAAGGTCCCTTCCACCCGCTGATATTCGGTGATTCTGTGAAGCATTGAACAAGGCTGCCCAGAGAGGTTGTGGAGCCTCCTTCTGTCTGTCTGGACATGCTCCTACTTTGACAGGATGATTGGTCCTGATGATTTCTGGAGGTTCCTTCCAGCTCCTACCGTTCTCTGGTTCTGTGGATTGTTGGTTTTACTGACTCTAAATTGTATTTATTTCCACCATTTAAAAAAAGGAATCTGTAGTGGCTGATGCTAGCTGTGTCTGAGTAACTGTTGATTTTGCTCCTGTCAGATCTCTTGGGCTGGGCAGCTTTCACTCTCTGGAAGTCTAACCTCTTCTATATTTAGATATGGTATGTGCGATCATATCCTTATGAGTCTTGTTTGTTCCTTCCGCACCAGTGTGCGATGGTAGTCACTGCAGGATGGTGGGTTCTGTCTCTCTGACACCAGTAGACCATTTTCTTTAGCACAGGTCTGAAGAGCACTCATTATTAACACAAACAAATTGTTGAGTCAGCTCTGTAATGGAAGCATCACTGGCTTTAAAACCAAAAAGGATAGAGAAGAGCCAACATGACCACTTCTAGTTTGTGAGTGCATAACTCTGGGCAGCCTCGCAGACTGTAGGCTGCTAACCAGTAACATCAGTAATAGTTATCCAAAATGCAAATTGTGCTAGTTTGAGCCTAGCTGGGATATCTTGGTGAAAAGAATTAGATGATAGGCTGTGAAAAGGAACCATTGGTGATGTCTGCTTCACTCATAGGCTTGCCGAGATGTATATGAACACAAACATAGATAACAGAATCTCTCTTTGGGTTTTGGGGCTGCATGAACTTCTCTTTGCCTAGCTTGCTGCCTGACTTCCCAACACCCCGGCTGACCCTCCAAAATCACCTTGAGTGTAAGGCAAAGTCTGGGGTAAGGTAGAGGGGTGGGGAGAAGGTAGAAGGCTGGTTGGGAGCCCCTCCTGGGGACTCTGGTTTCTGGGAGGGATTTGTGATTCTGTATTATTATTTAACTTGTCTATTTCTGTATGCAGCTGTATAGATTGTAAATATCTGCTTGTATATTGCACTAAGCTGTAAATATAAAGCTTCATTCAATTTCCAGATGGGCTGAGTCTACTCTGGGTGATTTTCTTAAGTGTGGGGGGGCAGGTAACACCCAAACCATCACACAAATCTAGATTGTGAATTTGTATTCTAAAATATTTAAGGCCAATACAAACAAAATAAATGAGCCTGTGCTGTACTCATTTAAGCATCACAACACTTTGTATTTTTTTCCTTTCTTTATGAGTTAGAAAGCATCAAATGCCCCTTAAAAACCAGGGTATTGCTGGAGAGGAGTGGAGGTTTTATTTGATTTTATTTTTTTCCCCTCAGTTCAGCACAAAACCAAATTCTTTGTTGTAATTTGTGGAGTTAATTTTTCTTTTTATTAATGTACCCCTTGTGTGTTGTAACAAAACTGCAGGGTTCTGCAAGTGCTGTTCTTAATAAGCTGTGTTTGATGATTGCTTACAACTTCGTGGTTATATTCTCAACAGTTTTGGTAGTGTGGGTTTTTTTTCTTGCTGCCTTTTGTTTGTAAGCTTATCCCTTTCATATCTGTTGAAGGTGGGATGAGGGAAGGGTTGAGCCTTCAGAAGCAGTGCTGCCTTCTCTAGATTGTTGTCAATTCTGTAACAGTATCCTCCATGGGAGGTTTTAAAAGTTATTTAGTAACACAGAAACATGATCATAGAATTGTGGAATGGTTTGGGTTGGAAGGCACCTTAATGATCATCTAGTTGCAGACCCTCTGCCATGGGCAGGGAAGTTATTCTGCCCCTGTACTCAACACTGGTCAGGCCACACCTTGAGTACTGTGTCCAGTTCTGGGCCACTCAATTCAAGAGAGATGTTGAGGTACTGGAACATGTCCAGAGAAGGGTGACAAAGCTGGTGAGGGGCCTGGAGCACAGCCCTGTGAGGAGAGGCTGAGGGAGCTGGGGGTGCGCAGCCTGCAGAAGAGGAGGCTTAGGGGTGATCTCATTGCTGTCTGAAGGGAGGTTGTAGCCAGGTGGGATTGGTCTCTTCTGCCAGGCAACCAGCAACAGACCAAGGGGACACAGTCTCAAGTTGTGCTGGGGGAGGTCTAGGCTGGGTGTTAGGAGGAAGTTGTTGCCAGAGAGAATGATTGGCATTGGAATGGGCTGCCCAGGGAGGTGGTGGAGTCGCTGTCCCTGGAGGTGTTCAAGAAAAGACTGGATGAGACACTTAGTGCCATGATGTAGTTGATAGGCCAGGGCTGGGTGCTAGATTGGACTGGATGATCTTGGAGGTCTCTTCTAACTTGGTTAATTCTATGACCTCCGTCTAGATCAAGTTGCTCAAAGCCTCATCCAGCCTTGTCTTGTACACATCCAGGGCTGGAACCTCCACAGCTGGCTCTGTGTGTGTGTGTGTGAAGTATTGCAAGTTGTTCATCAGCAAGATGTATTTTGTCTTCTTGCGAGTGGAGGATTTGTGACCTGGCAGATCTGGAAGAAGTTAGATCAGTCTAGATGGAGCTTTGAGCAGGCTGGTCTAGTGGAAAGCATTCCCTGTTCATGGCAGGGAAGTTGGAAGTAGATGGTCTTTACGGTCCCTTCCAAACCATTCTTTGATTCTATGAAGGAAGCAGAGTAACCTGTGCAGAAACCTTAGCACAAGGCCTTGTCAGCCAAGTATATTCTGGTTACATTTTGGGAAGGCTTTGCCATTGGCTATAGAGGCCAAGCAAAAGTCTTCATTTTAATGTAAGTCAAAACACTTCTGATTTTGTTTTCAAGCAAAGTTGCATAATTAACCACATGGCCTACAACTGCTTGTGTCCTCTTCATCCAAACTACCTCTTTTAAGTGATGTTCATGGTCATCAGGGCTACACTGTGGTATCCACTAAAATCTGCCCTGGAATTCCTAGAAACTCGGATGGTTTTCATTATTGAGCCTGCTGCTGGGGGTCAGGCTCTTCCAATACCATCTTGGCTGGCTTGCTGCAGCTGACCTTGGCGTAGCTATGAACCGCTATTTATATCGCGGCAGACGATGTTATCTCTTCATAACATTTTTGGACGTTTCAAACTGAATTGTTTTGAATGTTGGAGCTGTGCCTGGAGAGGGGAGCGAAACACAATGCCTGTCATTCTCCATTGTGGGAGGTGGAGCCTTTTGAGTTTGGCGATGGGGCTATGGCCAGTAGGGTGAGAGGGAGGAGAGACCTTGCTGATCCTCCGCAGTCCAGTCCCCAGCACCTCTTGCTTTGAGACTTCACTTGACTCAAACATGTTTAATTTCTGAACCAAGTGATTGTGCACAAGTGTGTATCTAAGTGTGCCTCTGTTTCTGTGGGATATACTCAAGGTGATTCTGCTTTAGCAGAGGGCATCATCTTCAAAGGGCCCTTCCAAGCCCTACCGTTCTATGATCACAGAGTGGTTTAGGTTGGAAGGGATCTCAAAGACCATCTAGTTCCAACCACCTGCCATAGGCAGGGACATCTCCCACTGGAACTGGTTTCTCAATGCCTCACTGCTTCAGTAACAGAACCCTGGCATCCAAAGTCTTTTGTGTGTCCTGGAAATAGCAGAGGAGCATTTTGCAGAGAAATGTTATTTATAGCCTTTGCAAAGATGGTAAAAATATGTTTTTCCTTCTGTAAGTATATATCAAATATATGCAAATAGAAGAATTTCTATTTGTATAGAAGCATATATATTTGTATCCAGCCTGGAGCCCCTGTTACAAGAGGGATGTGGAGATGCTGGAGTGTGTCCAGAGAAGGGCCACAAGGATGCTCAGAGGACTGGACCAGCTCTGCTATGAGGACAGACTGAAAGAGTTGGGGCTGTTCAGTCCACAGAAGAGGAGGCTCCAAGGTGACCTTCTTGTGGCCTTCGAGTATCTGAAGGGGCTCTACAAAGAAGCTGGGGAGGGACTTTTTAGGCTCTCAGGGAGTGACAGGACTAGGGGGAATGGAGGAAAGCTGGAGATGGGGAGATTCAGAGTGCAGGTGAGGAGGAAGTTGCTCATCTTGAGAGTGGTGAGAGGCTGGAATGGGTTTCCCAGGGAGGTGGTTGAGGCCCCATCCCATCCCTGGAGGTGTTTAACGGCAGGCTGGCTGAGGCTGTGTGCAGCCTGCTCTAGGGTAGGGTGTCCCTGGCCATGGCAGGGGTGTTGGAACTGGATGATCTTTATGGTCCCTTCCAACCCTGACTGATTCTATCCTATGAAATGGTTATTTCCTCACCTTAATACTGTTTCTGAGCTCCCCAAGCTGGTCTAAACATGACTCCCCCCTTGGTGGAAATTTTTCCTACTCTTTAATGGAAATGGCAAGTAAGTGCCCTAGAGTGATTTGCCTGCAGGATTTTCATTGAGGGTTCATTAAGATGACTTAACAAGTTAGAAGTAATTTGCCTCCCTTGAGGCAGAATTGTGATACTTGGAGTGTTTATCAGTCATCTACAGAGCGGAATGAGCGTAATTGGTGGCTAATTGTTTGCAAGACCTGTGAAATATAATTACGAAGAGTTAAGCTGAAACCGATTGTGTTTATGAAATCTAGCATAAGAAACACTATATTAATCCTGCCTCAATACTAGGAAATGCAATTAGTATAATTAAGACTATCATACTGTAATTTTCTTGGCGACTGGAAGCTTTGGCAGCTGCTTTCCTCTTCCAGCATGGTTGGAGCAGAGCACGTTCCTGTCGGCAGTGCCTTCTGCCGCTGATGCCAAGGGAGTTGTAAAATTGCTTTGTTTACCCCTGCTGTGGGACATGGGAGATGCAGCTGCTATTGAGGGCAAAAAGTTCTAACTCCTGCATTTCAGCCACTTGGTTGAGGTCACAGTATAATTTTGCAGGCTGTGTTCGTATGTGGTAAGTGCAGCTGGAAGCGCTGTCTGCAAGCTGAGGAGAAGAGAAGGTTTGGGGCTCCTCGGGAGTGTTTCTTGAGTGTTTGAATTGCTAACTGGGTTTTTGCTAAGTTGCTCCTCAGATTGCAGTTTGTCTGCTGATGATTTCCAGTCACAGAAGCACAGAAATGTGCACAGAATGTTGGAAAAGACTCTCAGGATCACCAAGTCGAGCCCTTGGGCTGTTTAGTCTGGAGAAGGCTGAGGGATTTGATCAATGCATACAAATACCTGAGGGGTGGGCATCATGTGGAGGGGACCAGTCTCTTCATGCTGGTCAGCAGCAGTAAGACAAGGAGCAACAGCTACAAACTGGAACATAGAAGGCTTCACTTGAACATGAGGAGAAACTTCTCAGTGAGGGTGATGAAGCACTGGAACAGGCTGCCCAGAGAGGTTGTGGAGTTTCCTTCTCCGGAAGCTTTCACAACCCACTTGGATGTGTTCCTGAGTGAACTACCCTAAGACATCCTCCCTTGGCAGGGAGGTTGGACTGGATTATCTCTGGAGGTCCCTTCCAACCTTTAAAATTCTGTCAATATGCAGTATCCTTACTCCACAGGTTTCACCATAAACCATATCCCCAAACACCACATCCAAATGACTTTTAAACACATCCAGGGTTGGTGATTCCACCACATCTTTGGTGACTCCACCACATCTCTGGGCAGCCCACTCCAATGCCTGACCAGTCTTGCTGTGAAAAAATGTTTCCCAATGTCCTGTCTAAACCTACTCAGTTGCAGCTGAGGAATTACCTGTGAAAAGAGATCAGCACCAACCTCTTCACAGCTTCCTTTCAGGTAGCTGTAGGCAGTGATGAGGTCTACAGTCCTGCCTCAGCAGCACGCTTGAACCTCCACAAGCCATCCTGCGGTACCTTGGAGGTTGAAACACCCCCAGTGTAGGAGAGGGTAGTGCAGGAGACACTGGGAGATCTGCCACATGAACTGGGGGCTGTGTTTGGGGTGGATGGATGGAGAAGATAAGTATTGTAATTAGTCTTTTAACATTACATGAAAAGTTAAACCTGGTCCAGTTGAAGATGTCCCTGATCAATGCAGGGGGTTCGGATTAGATGACCTTTACAGGTCACTTCCAACCCAAATCATAAAAAGTATATAAGAAGTAAATAAAATAAATGGCTTTAAAAGGTCAATAAAATAAATGGCTTTTAAAAAGTGAATAAACAGCTTTTAAAACCTAGATAAAATAAATGGCTTTTAAAAAAGTAAATAAATAGTTTTAAAACATAGATAAAATAAATGACTTTTAAAAAGTAAAAAAATAGCTTTTAAAACATAGATAAAATAAATGGCTTCATCTTTGCCATCCCTGGAGGTGTTCAGGCAAAGACTGAATGAGACACTTAGTGCCATGGTCTAGTTGATTGGCTAGGGCTGGGTGATATATTGGACTGGATGATCTTGGAGGTCTCTTCCAACCTGGTTGATGCTAAGATTCTATGATTCATCTATGTGTCTTCAAGTAAACTTGAGCACTCTTTAATTGGTCTTAGAAGTAGTAATCCTAGATACCTCCATGCTGATAGGAAGGAAACCTCTCGTATCAATAGATGGACACTTTTCAGTTAGCTTTCTGTTGGGTGTGTGTTGCTGAAGAGATGAAAGCATTGTTGTGCAGTGTGCCCAGCTGATGGAAAAAAAGAGTTGTTACAGCTTTTATGTCGCTGCTCTGAATGCATTCAATTAAGAGATAATCAGCATAATGCCTACCTTGAGCTGCTCCTAATGATTTAATTGCTTCTGTGAGTTAAATAAACACTTTATGCTTATTTTACCAAGTTTTCCCTTGAGAGCTCATCACATGGAAGTCTGTGTACATGTATTTATTTTTTAAACATGAAGAGCAATCAGTTATTTAATTAAGCTTCTCCTAAAGTTCTCTTTTGGGATATTCTGTGTGCTTCTGAGCTGCATGAGTAACTACTGTGTCAGCTTAGGTAAGAGAGGGAACACACTTGTCCACTGGAAAAATGAATGTGCGTGTTAATGATCTGGGTTATTGTTCCAAGGTCGTCTGGGTGTCTGTCCTTGGTGAACAGAAGTGCCAGTAAACATCTTTCTGGGCAGTGTGAAGTGCTTTAACACCTTCATGTTTCTGCAGTAGCTCCAGATGAGAGATTTGACCTCTCTCCAGGGAGATGGCTAAGGACTGCTCCTGGATGACACAGCACCAGTAGGTACCTGTGGGCTGGAGACAGGAGCAGATGTGTCCTTTCCCTGCATGCTGCTGGCTGCCTAGGCTGGCAAGCCTGATTTGCCAGGGCCAAGGAACTGCAGGGCAGCTCCAGTGGACTTTGTCCATCTGGGTGTCTGGAGATCGTTCTGTGCCCCATTTGTGCTAGGAGGCTGTCCTGGAGCCCACCCGCAGTTTCCATGCTATCAGTGTAGGAAGGCAGTAGGAAACTGTACTGTTGACTCCTTTTTCTATTTATTTTCATTGTCTACATCTGTTTTTTAAACATGTGCTGGTTTGGGAGTTCCTCCTTCCCCGAGGTGCACCAGACAAGCTCAGATGGCTGGAAGTAAAGGATGAAGCTATATTTTACAGCCCAAATTTGCAAGCACATGTATAGAGTATATAAAGGTATTTACAATTATATACAAGGTAAAGGTAATACAGAAATTCAACCCCTCCCTCCTGAACAGCAAAACTGGTCTAGAGTGCTCCGAATTAACTCCTCTCCTTCTTCCCACCCCCTCCCTTATCTCAGAAGGCTTACGTGCAGGGGTGAGATGTCGGATAAGGGGTTAGAAGGACAATGATTAGACTGAGTTATACAGGTCCAGGCAAAGGAGTTAACGAAGCAAGCAGCAGCCAGAGACTGAGAATCTTTGTTTATGGTTTGGTTTTCTGTATTTCTAATCAAAAGCAATGGGTAATACAGACATCACTGTTATTTTCCTTTCATAGCCAATGATTTGATTTCTCTCATCCAAATATTCCAGTTAGCCTCAGGCCAGCACAAAACAGTAGTTCTTTATGTCTGTGTACATCATGTGCATCAGCGTGCCCATTGAATCCTATCCTACAGTGGCTCAGGTAGGAAGAGACCTCTGAGATCATCTACTCCAGCCTCCTCACCTCTTGACCTGACTGGGCTGCTCAAGGCCTCATCCAACCTGGCCTTCAACACCCCCAGGCAGAAGGCAGCCACAACTTCCCTGGGCAGCCTGTTCCAGAGTCCTGCCTCCCTTGTAGTGAAGAACATTGGAGTTGCCCAGAGCCTGCAGACAGTATTACATGCCTGTTGATTCTGCTATTTAAAAATCTTCAGGTCTTTGCGCAAGCTCGCCCACACTAGAATACTTGTAAGGAATATTTAGGGTCTTCTTTTTTCGTTACGTGCGTTGGTGAGGCCACAGCTGGAGTACTGTGTCCAGTTCTGGGCTTGCCAGTTCAAGAGGGCATAGAACTGCTTGAGAGAGTCCAGTGCAGAGCCACAAAGGTGCTAAGGGAATGGAACAGCTCTGTTAGGAGGAGAGCCTGAGGGAGCTGGGGCTGTGCTGCTGGGAGAGGAGGAGACTGAGAGGTGAACTCAGCAATGGTTATAAAGATGCAAAGGCTGAATGCCAGGATGATGGAGCCAAGCCCTGCTCTGTGAATACCCCATGGCAGGACAAGAGGCAATGGGTGGAAGCTGAGGCATAGGAAATTTCATTTAAACATGAGGAGAATTTTTTTCCCTGTGAGGGTGACAGAACCCTGGAACAGGCTGCCCAGGGGGGTTGTGGAGTCTCACTCTCAAACTCACCTGGATGTGTTCCTGTGTGATCTGGTCTAGATGCTGCTGCTCTGGCAGGGGGGGTTGGACTGGATGAGCTTTGTAGGTCCCCTCCAGCCCCTGACATTCTATGATTATGGAACTGGTCTGCTCTGCCAAGGTAGGAATTGGTGAGTTGCATTGGTGTTTGCTGCTTGCAGAAGGTCTGTGTGGCGTGCAGCCTGGCTAGCTGTCTCCTTGGCCAGCCCCTGCTCCTTGGGCAGCATGGACATTAGTGAGCACAGGAATCAGATCTTTTCTTGATGATTTCCCAGCCAAGGAGCCTTGGCTTGCCAAATGTTTCAAAGGAGGGTGCAATTACTACAGAAAGGGCTTTTCCTCTTCCTGTATGTAGGGTATGTGACACATTTCTTTCAAATGGTTTTAACTGCTGAAGTAATTAATATGCTAATTAAGATAGCATTTAAACATCACGACTGTCACGACTATCTTGTCACTTAATTGCTAGGGCAATGCTCAATGTGTCTTCCACATGTAGCCCCCAATTCGTGACACTGTCTGTAAACACCAGGCTAAACACCTAACCCGATGCTATTTTGAAGCCAGTTGTGATGATGAACACTTAGAAGAATCATCCAAGTGAGGCTATGAATGTTTGTGTGGGGGTGTGGTGCAAATGAGGGGTTCTTTTGTTTATGCCTTGCATGGGTACACTGAGAAACTTCACACTCTGCAGTGCAGTGGGCTGCTTTTGATGAGCATATGAGCAATGGCAGAACTTTCAGACTCTCTAAGTTTGAAGTGGTCTTTGGAAACTTAGTTATGTCTCAGAACATAATAAGATTCAATTGAAAGAACTTGTGGTGGGGTGGATGGAAGCAGTAGACATAATTATGGCTGTAAATGCTAATAGTGTTACAGTAGTTCCAATCAAATATTTATCCTGCAGAACACGTGGAAGCATCCTGACCGTTTCAGTGCAAGCCATGTGTTTAAAGCAAAAAACACCCAAACAAAAGGCAAAAACCACCAGAAAAGCCTCTCTGAAGCTGAATTTTCTCTTCCCTCTACTTCAATGGTTCCTCTACAAATGAAGTTTAACTCTTCAGAAAGGCAGGGTGTGTTCAAAGCCTTTGAGTTTATTTTTTGATGCCTTGTCTTTACTTGAACTGTGGCCTTTTATATATTCAAATAGCACAAGCTTACATTTTCCTCAGGGTGAGGCTGCTTTGTTGACAGGCAGAGCAAATTAAATGAACTCGAGTGAGTTTCAGTTTCAAGGCTGTCCCAGATACCTGACCATCAAATTTGGGTGCTCTGTTTTGTATTACATCACATGCACAAAAGGAGACAAATAGAGGTTTCCAAGCTGATGTCTGGCACTTACCAACTGCTGCTCATTTGCACAGCTATTTCCTTTCTATATATAGCCAAAAAAGCATATGCAGAAAATGGGTTAAGTGAATTAGGCAGTTATTTGAGTCAGCTGCTCTGCTAGAAATAGAACTATAGCTGTTTTCTAACCTCAAGCTGTGGAGTTGCAATATTCCATCAATACTGCTGTCTCTCCTCAGCTTGCAACTTGTTTCATCATGTTAGGAGGTGTATTGCAGAGACCCTTTTGATTGTCTAGTTTGGAGCATTATTTTCATCACTTTATTTTTACTTGGAGATGGATGTGTCAGGTAGATGCAGTGGTTAATCTTCTCTGCCTGGGTTTAGGGAGTGGCTAAATGCAGTTTGTCCAAATGTCTGGACAATTTTAAATGGAATTTTTAAAATGAAAAAAAAAATAATGTACTGAGTGTCATTAAAGCAGCTGAAATTCTGTTCTAAGGACAAATGCCTTTAGAGACTGTAAAAAAATGCCTTTCAAACCAGATAGCCTTTAAAAGCTGACAGCATGGAACATTGCTGATAAGGAGCATGGGTCTCTCTTTCAGCCATGCACACTTCCACACTGCTGTCATCAGAGCTGTTGGTGTTTTCAACAGTGTGTAGCAGAGGTTGCTCTCTCCACATGTTTTCCACCCCTGGAGTTACAAACGACTCTTCTGCACACGGTTGTTCTTGCTGTGTCTGGAGCTGACATTTTGGACTCCCTCTGGAGACAGCTAAAGCTTCTCCCTCATGGGAAGAGTCTGTGCAACGTTGCAGGAACCACTGTGGGCTCAGCAGGGTGAGAGCCTGTGCAGGCTTTCGGGAAGGCCAAAGATCCCTCCAATCTCTGAACTGCTGGTGGTGCAAACTGGCTCCCTTCAGAAGGGGTTTCAGAGCATTTAAGTGCTCCAAACCATTGTTTTCTCTAGGGGTGTTCTGAAAAAAAACAACAACTTGGGTATTTGGGGTAAATGTGAGAAATTAGATGCTGCAGTTCTTACAGAGCCTCCTCTTTTTCCTGGCTGAAGTAACTTACTCCATAGATAAGAGGCTGCAGAGGATTGTGCTTGAAAATTTCAATTGTATTTTGCTGTGCTGGATTTATAGACAGAGATAAGAGTAAAAATATTATTTTATTTCCTGTATTCATTTTATCTCATTTGCTGGCATCCACCTGTGTTGTTTCATTGTACAAAGGAGCTCTAAGTCCTTTTTTGCCCCTCTGATTCTTCCTCTTTTGAATTTTACCTGATCTTCGAGGATGTCTAACCTACATTCAAACCTTTCTCTTAATTGTGTCTCAGAAGCTGAACGATGATTCTTGTGTCTTGCTGTGATGTGGATGTGGTGCTACTCACACAGCTTTCAGCCCAGCTTAGTGGTCACTGCTTTCTACTACTCTGAAGCAGTTTTCTGCCTTGTCCTTTCTGTACAAGTGGGAGAAAGCTTTACTGATGAAAATTGCACTTGGTTTGGACTTTAGAAAAGTTGTGGTTTGATACAAACAACCTGACCTGATGGATGGCTGCTGCTGAAAGACATGACCTTATGGTGTTCTCTCCACCCTCTCATGTAATATCCCACTGTTTCCTTTGCCTGGTGCCATTTGCCTGACCTATTAGCCTGGCCAGGAAAGGAAAACTGATCTTATTTAGAAGAAAAAAAAATAGTGTTTCTGCCATTTAGTCTAAGCTCCCACAGTTCGGGAACAGAAAATGAGAGGAGGAAGAAAGGAGAGTGAAATTGGCACTTTGGTGGCACTAGCTCACAGACCTATTTACCCAGTCACTAATTATGCACCCTGGTAGGAAAAATAATGTGAGTTAGGAGTATGAGCTGCATGTTATACAGGGTTTGAATTCAAGAAAGTAACTTGTTGGATTTATTTTGCTCAGCTTGTGTATGCTTTTAAGCACCTGCTTACACTGTTTGTTGGATGCATGTGCTGCAGGCTTTGGCCAGCAGTAGGAGATCACCATGTGGGCATCTCTGACGATGAGTCTGGGACTCTCCTGTCTTTCAGATAAGTTGGTTGGTTTGTTTCTTTCACATATGCTCTCTACTGTGGGGTCTTTGAAACCCTGTCCATAAAGAAACCACCTGTTATACTTGAGGTCACCTCAGGCTTCTTGCTTCTGTGAGCCACTGTTGGGCATCTGCCAGACTGCCCAGAAGGAAGCAGAAACTTCAGATGCCCAATGAGGACTTGAGCAAAAGAGGTGCCAGGCAGTCAGCTGTTGTATCAGCCCTGTGGAGAACTACTGGCAGGATTGGGCCTTTCAGTTATCTGGGAGCCATTTAATTTATTTTGAAGGAAGATTGAACAAACCTGTCATGAAGCATTAAATCCTAAGGAGCACATGAAGAGGCTCTCCATGGAGTCCTTGCTCTTCCCCAGCTCCAGGAGCTTTTTCACTAAAGGGTGCTGCATTGAGACAAAATTTCTCCCTGATTTCAGAGGTCGAGATTCTTCAGTTCACAAGCAGTGGTCTGTCTACTGTTTGTCTCATTCTTCTGCCCAAATACCCAGAGAATTTCAGTTCCTTTTGGGCACAGGAGAGCTTGGCACATCCTATTTCATATTTTGAAGTGAAATGCCAGTTTGCCCTGCTCTAGATCTTCCTGACTTGCTTGCAACTTGATCTTCACCTTGTATATTTTTGTTGCTTCAGTGCACCCACTCCATGGGAAGTGCTTTTGAATTTGGTACCTGCAATATTTTTTCATGCTTAAAAATCTTCTTTGCTACTTTGGCAGCTGTAACTGAGAGCAACTCGATTAGCTTAGGAGAACATAAACATTTTGGGTGGGCACACCTTGCGTTTCTGAGCTCTTCACCATGCTGTGGCTGAAGTTCAACATGGAGAAATTCTTCTGATCAATTCGACTTGAATTTTTAGGATTCCTGAGATGTCATCATACTGAGGGGCATGGGGAGGGTTGGCTTGTTTATTTTTGTTAATTTTGTTTTGATATTTCCTGGGCTCTGTTTTTCCTGATGTGGTTATCTGCTCCCATGTGATCGGTGGAGTTGCAGACAAACAAGTGACCATGTACTGCTTTTCTGAAAGGCTTGGCTGCTTCTGGACAGCCTCCAAACCTGGCTGAAATAGCCAATTTTCCACTAAGTGAAATGGTACTTGGTGTTGTCTTCCTGAATTGATGCATTATTGAGACACAAGGTGACTTACCAGTTGTTCTCCATGTTCTGTTTTGGCTGATCAGTGGGATGACAACAGATCATTAGAGGGCTTTTATGTCAAGCTGCATTGCTGGTTAGTCTGCTTGAGTTTGGAACAACTTTGATCTAATTCTGCCAAAGGCTTTTGGCATTTTTGGTTCTATAAGTTCAAGAATTGAGATAATTGAAATCTACTTCTTGGTTATCATCTTTGACCATAATTTAATCTTGAGAACTTCTTTGGACAAGTATCTATGTATGGTGTTTGACTTGTCAGACTTGTCGTGTAGCTCTCGGTCAAGGAACATATAAGCATCCAAACAATCTGTGACCCTATTAATACTGGACTTCTCAGAAGGAAAATGACTATAACCAAATCATTTGCAGAATGTGAACTGTTGTGTACAGTATAGCATCAGGGAGTATAAAAGCCATGGTCTTCACTGCTATAGGGATGGACCCTGGTAAAACCCAGTGCCTTAAATGGATGAGGAAGCTGAAGATGTGTGTGTCTTTCGCTTCACTTCTGTGTCTGGGGTGGAAATAAATATTTGTCTAAAGTCACAGGAATGAAAATAAATATCTGTTGTAAAGTCATGGTACATTTAGGCAGAGCATCCATATAGAACCATAGAATGGTTTGGATTGTGAAGGACATTTAAAGGCCATCTGGTCCACCCCCCACTGCAATAAGCAGGAACATCTTCAACTAGATTAAGTTGGTCGAAGTCCTGTCCAGCCTGACCTTATTTAGATAGCTAAAATAAGAATTCTTTTTGCATGTACTTCTCAATGCACTTTACTAAGTGCTACTTGTGTTGCCATGGATTTAAAAGCTGTGTAAAACTTTGCTTGTGGATTCGTCTTAGGACAGACGTTGACTTATTGTGTGCAGGCTGCCTTGCATTATCTCTAATTGGCAGGTCATTAGTCTATTAGATTGCTAATGGCTCAGGCTGATGCTGGTGTTTGCTCTGCCAGCCTGTTCCCAAAACCCTTCTTACCTTGAAAGTACCCTGTCTGGGATTCATATTAAAGCAAGGACAAGATTTGCAGCTACGTTCTTGCTCTATTTCCTATCAGGGTAATTGGTAATGATCTCCTTATTTATTCACCTACCAGTGTGTGTTGAGCAGAGCTGTGCCTGGCTGTTGAGCACATTGTCCTGGCTGTTGTGAGCAGATGCTTCTTGAGGAGCAGGAGGCATGGCAGCTTGTTTGTGGCACTGGGGTTCTGTGCTGACATAGTGCTTGCAGGTACGTCTCTTGGCTAAAGCCTTATAGTGGAAGCTGTGATGGACATCCTGCATCCACTGCCATCATGCTGGTGCTGGGTGATGCCCAACTTCACAGACTGACCTTGTCTGAGGGTGCTAAATGGAACTGAAGATATAAATCTGCTGTTTTCTTCCCATGTAAATGAGGCAGAGAAACAGCTAAATTAGTGGTTAAGGATAAATACACATACAATCTGTGCAGGTATGAATTTTTGTCCAAGAGATTCATTTGCAGTTGTAAAGGTGAAAATTTCTCCATCAGACATTTCTGGTTTGCCTTGGATGAGTGAGCCTCAAAACTACAGATCCAAATACAACTTTTGCATATCTGTGAACTAGTTTTCCTTTCCAGTTGGCTGTTTTCCCTTTCCCTTTTTGTATGTTTCTGCTACTACTTCAGAACTGGATCTTCTTCTTGGCCTGCAAGTGTCATCTTGAAACTGATGGGGTTTTTTTCAGTATAAAATATCACCATCAGCTTCATTTCAGTGGTGCACATGCTTTTCTGTCGTGGTAACTGTTGTACTGAATCTGCTGGAAGCTGGGGATTTGTTACCTGTAGACAAAGAGAGGCTCCTTCAAGGTGTCTGCCAGCAGCAGGACCAAGCTCTCCACCTGGGCTCGCATACAAAGCGTCTCTGTCCTCGACTTTTTCTGTAGCTTTACAAAGTCTGAAAGCTGAGCTGTGTGGGGAAAACAGACACAAATTCCACCTTCAGACTGTGAGTCAGGTGTTTCAAAGGGTGCACCTGCAACCTGCTTTAAAGCATTATCATATAGTTATCATCTTGGAAGAGTTAGAGCTCAGAATTTTGTGCTTGAAATGACTTCCAAGGAAGCAATGTGTTTGGTGTAACATCACTTTCAGATGTGACAGGGGGACAGTGAGCAAAAGCTATGACCTCAAGCTCTGAGATGTTCTGCTGACTTAGAGCTATTCTGTGAGCACCGATAGTCATTTAGTTCCTCACAGTGATTTATCAAGGGGAAGGGGCCTGGAACACAAACCCTATGAGGAGAGGCTGAGGGAGCTGGGGTTGTTTAGCCTAGAGAAGAGGAGGCTCAGGGGTGATCTTATTACTGTCTACAACTACCTGAAGGGGCATTGTAGCCAGGTGGGGGGTGGCCTCTTCTCCCAGGCAACCAGCAATAGAACAAGGGGACACAGTCTCAAGTTGTGCCAGGGTAGGTATAGGCTGGATGTTAGGAGGAAGTTCTTCCCAGAGAGAGTGATTGGCATTGGAATGGGCTGCCCAGGGAGGTGGTGGAGGCACCATCCCTGGAGGTGTTGAAGAAAAGACTGGATGAGGCAGTTAGTGCCATGGTCTAGTTGACTGGCTAGGGCTGGGTGATAGGTTGGACTGGATGATCTTGGAGGTCTCTTCCAACCTGGTTGATTCTATGATTGTATGTTTTCTTTTACTTAGTGCTTAAGTTGAAGCCTGCAGTGGTGATAAGTTTTTAGCCTCACGTGTCTCTGCTAAAACCTCGGTCGGCATTAGCCTTGCTGTCAGTTCAGGCTGAATAAATACTTGGCACATCTTGGTGTTTTGCCAATGGGCAGTTGCCTCGATGCCAGGACACATTTCAGTTTACAGTGAAAAACACATAGATGGCAGGGCAAAAGGAGTTCTTTTGACATTCCTTGAAGCAGGAACAGCTGTGTGTAACACTTTTCTTTCTTTCTTTTTTTTTTTTTTTGGTAGCTTAAATAAAAAAGTGCAGTGGCATCTCCCTTGATAATCAGTGTTACAGCTGAGCATGACCAGCAGGGCATAGTTCTGCATGGAGTCACTTGGCCAAGTGTTGCAACACAGATTATCCGACGTGAAACAGCTGTATTCCTTACTAATAGAGCAATTTGTCAAGACACCAACATGGGTTTTTCCCACCATACCAGATGTGTGCAGCATGCTGCCACCCCCCTCCCCAGATTGCCAGCATCTGTGCGTCACGTCATGCTCCGAGGTGCGGTGTTGCCGTACAGCCTGCCAGAAGGGATGCATTTATTTTAACTGGATGATTAAATAGTTATGTTGTGACTAAGGTCCTTGGGCTGGAAAAAATGAACAATTGGAAAGAAAATGTTTCTGCCTCATTATTTCTTATTACTTAATAATAAGGTTTTGTGGATGCAAACATATCTTAGCTTCCCAACACATGCCAAGCGCATCTAAACTCCCTTTTTTTTCCTTACTGTCAGCTGCAAAACAGGCCATAAAGGATCCATAGTTCACTATAACTCCCTCCCAGGCTCTCTCTGAGAACAGTGTAACTTCCATATGGGAAAATATATACATTACAGCAAAGCAGTGTGAGATTCTGGGCAGTGAGAATCCGTTTCCCTTCTTTCATCACCTGCGTAAGTCCATTTGTTATTCCATGTTTCAGTTCCCAGCAGAAGCACCTGTGATTACAATAACTTGTTTACAATTAAACTAGTGTGGAAGAGAGGCCACCTCAATATATCAAACAGAGCCAGACAGAATATTGCCTTCGGGAGGTCACTGGCCTTTGAAGTAAGAGAAGAGGAGGAGGGAGAGCAGCAGAGGCTGTGTGGGGAGGTGGGGGAGGCACATATCTGCAGACACTTCAGAAACAGAGCTGTGATTTATTTCTGTTATTTGTTAAAAATAACAAACAGTCCTGGTTGAAATGCAAGGTATTGAACAGCAGAATGTGGTCATAGCTGCTTTTTTAGAGGACAGATGCTTTTCTGTGCATATCAAAGCACAGAGACAATTTCACTTCCAAGGTCCCTGCAGTAAGGGTTCTCTCAGCTGACACGCTCAGACTTGCTCAGTTCCTCAGATTTTTGGGTTTTGGAGAGACTCCTCAGGTGTTGTATCATAAAGGTAGATAACTTTAAGACCCTGCTGTTGTATTAGGCTTCCAGTTGTCACTAGACCTTTCACTGGAAGTGTGTCTGTGGGAAAGAAATGAGAGGTGCAGAACGTAAGAAATCCAAGGAATCTGAAAAATCCTTTGGACTCCAGGAAAAAGAAAAGTGAGACAGTTTTACTTTTGGTTCACTTATTAGCCTGATCACAGAACATCTGGGTTGGAGAAGACCCTCAGGATCACCAAGTCCAACCTAGAATCCTACTCTCTACAAGGTTCACCCTAGTCCATATCCCCAAGCGTCACATCCAAATGACTTTTAAACAGCCACAGTTGATGTCGCCACCACCTCCCTGGGCAGCCCAATGTCTGACCACTCTTCCTGTGGGAAAAACAAACTTTTCCCAATGTCCAGTCTAACGACCAAAAACTTCTCAGGCTTTTCATGTAACTTGAGGCAGTTGCTGAAGGTGACCAAAGTGAGCATCCAGCCACCTTGGCTGCCTCACTAATGATCAGGACATCCCGAAAGGTGTGTTAGACAACTGGAGATACGGGTGAGAGTGTTTGTGGGCACCGTGGCAAAATGTGATGGGATGGATCTGGATTAAGGCTTTAATAAAGACCAGCTTTGTGAAAAGCTGGTTGAGATGCTCACTCTTTGGTCATGTCTAATGAGAGCTGGGTGACACTAGAAGGAAGTGGAGCTGCTGCTTTCTGGGGGTCTGATTTGGAAGTAGGTACTTCTGTTTTCTAGAGTAGTAAGGGTGTAGCTATGCTGCCCTGTCAATTAAATACAGTAGAGTTAAGGTGTAAAAAATGTTTTACAGCCTGATAATTTTGGGGGAGATAATCTGAAAGCAAATCTCCTCTTACTAGACTATAAAAGGCTCAGAATGCAAAACAGGAAAAGCAAAGAGCTGTTTGGTAGCCCAGCTCTTGCTGAAACACACTCTGGTTACAAAGGTGGCAGTTTCAGGTGAACACGGTTGGAGTCATGTTGCAATTTACAAACGATGCATGGGAAAGTGCTGGAGGGATGCTGGAGGAGGCCACGGGTACCTGCCTCGGTGCCTCTGATGGGATCAGCAGGACAATACTCAGGCGAAGCTCTCAGCAGATCAAATGCGATGCTGCTTTCAGCACATCAGCCAAGATAGCTATCGTTAGCCAGAAATGCAGTTGGCACAGGAATGCTGAGAGCCTTGTCAGAAGGGAGGGTGAAAGAAACTATCTGTCAGCGTGGTCATTTTTCCCTCACCTTGAACTTTTTCAGCAAATGTTAATAAAGTTTTAATGCTACAAATATTTATTAAAAAACGAACCCCAAAACCCCTCCAAAACTCATATTTGATACTTGGAAGCAAAATGATGTGGAAGTGTTTTTCTGGTTATTCCCACATGCAGATGTGACAATGTACATGATTTTTTAGTGCTCAGGTTGCCAGGCTTACTTGCTGCATTCCTTCAGAAATGCACTAAAAATGTGTCCTTCCAACTTGTTAGCTGAACCTAGGCTTCACAAACACAAGTGGGGAGACAGAAGTATGTTGTTGCAGAAGAGGATATCATCAAACAAGCCATTCATTTGAAAGTTAGGAGAGAAGGAAATGGGGAATGCCTGCAGGTACTCTTTTGTGTTGTGGCTTGGAGACCTCTATTTTCCAGAAGGAATATGAGGGAGCTGGAGCAGCTGTCATGGTGAATACCTACTGCAGGAGACATCCTGCATCTGCCGGGGTGTTCTGATTTACTCAGCAGTGGTCTAAATGTCTTGAAAGCATAGAAAGTTGCAAGGGGATTGGATGCCGCTGGAAAGCAGCAGGTGTGTGATGTTCTAGTGGTCTAGGTCAAGGGAGCTTCTCCTACCCCTCTACTCTGCCCTGATGAGGCTGCATGTGGAGTAGTGTGTATTCCTCTCAGTTGAGGAAAGACCTCAGGGAACTGCTTGAAAGAGTCCAGTGCAGAGCCACAGAGATGGTGAAGAGTGGAACATCTGCCTTTTGAGGAAAGGCTGAGGGAGCTGGGGCTCTTCAGCCCTAGAGAAAAGGAGTGAGTTTGTGTTTATATGGATGCAAAGGGCAACTGTTAGGACAAAGCCAGGCTCTTGTCAGTGATATCCAATGATGGCAATGGGTACAAGCTGGAGCACAGGAAGTTCCATATGAATATAAGGAAAAGCTTCTTCATTGTGAGGTTGACAGAGCACTGGAACCGGGAGGTTGTGGAGTCTTCTTCCCTGGAGACATTGAAAACACACCCGATGTGTGCCTGTGTGACCCGCTTTGGGGGATCCTGCTCTGGCAGGGGACTGGATGATGTTTCAAGGTCCCTTCCAACTCCTAGCAGTCTGTGGTTCTGACATCTAGCTGATTCAAATGAATGCATAGCTATGTTTGTCCTATTACTAACTTCTTATCATCTGTGAGAGTCCTCAGGATCTTGAAGACTCTCAAGTCCTTGCGTATGCTTTGTCAAAATCTGTTGGGGTTTTGTGCGTGTTTTTCTTTTATCCTTACTAATAAGATTATTTAGCTTTGATCTTTTAACTGTTCTAGAACAGTGGTTTTTTTTAGAATGAACTCTAAAACCAAATTGTTTTAAATACATACTGATAGGAACCAGAAATTTTGGATCTTACTTTATTGTTCTGCCAGATTTTATGTGCGTTTCTTTTTAGGGTATAAGAATTTAAACACTAGGAGTTGCCTGACTCTGAGCATAAGCTGATAATGGGATTGCTTCATGACAATAATACCAAAAGATAAATAAGTTAGACTCAGAATTTAACTCATAGAATCAACCAGGTTGGAAGAGACCTCCAGGCTCATCCAGTCCAACCTAGCACCCAGCCCTGTTCAGTCAACTAGATGATGGCACTAAGTGCCCCATCCATTTTTTTCTTGAACACCTGGAACTCCTTTTATTACTTTCTGATGTTTGCTTGTTTTAAGAATGTTTTAAGAATTTTAAGAAATACATCTCTGAAACTTTTTTTTCCTTTCAATGAAGTTGGTTTCTACACATTGTCCTTCACCTTCTCTTGAGACTATAGCCCAGTAGTGGATTGTGACCTGTATCTGATGTGCGATCGGTTCAAAATGTGAAGTGGAACCTTCAAATATGTGCTTATAGATTCATGCCAATAATAAAATCTCTGTCCAGTTCTGGAGCTCCCAACACAAGGGCATGGAACTGTTTGAGCAAATTCAGAGGAGGCCACGAAAATGCTCACAGGGCTGCAGCAGCTCTGCTATGAGGACAGGCTATGGGAGTTGGGGCTCTGCAGCCTGGAGAAGAGAAGGCTTCGAGGAGGCCTTGTAGTAGCCTTCCAGTATCTGAAGGGGGCCTACAGGAGACCTGTGAAGGGACTATTTGCAAGGCATTGAAATGACAGGACAAAGAGTAATGAGTTTAAACTGGCAGAAGGGAGATATAAACTGGATGTCAGGAAGAAGTTCTTTGCAGTGAGGGTGGTGAGACACTGGCACAGGTTCAAGGCTAGGTTAGAGGAGACCTTGAGCAACCGTTCTAGTGGGAGGTGGGTTCCAACTAAATGATCTTTGAGGTCCCTTCCAACCTAAATTATTCTATAATTCTATGAGAATCAGTGATTATGATTTACATTGAAGAGAAAATGCATTCTGTTAAATCCAGCTTCAGAATGCCACACATTTGCTTTTCTCATTTGCAGTTTTATTTACACCTTTGCTTTTTCCTTCAGCAGCTCACTGTAACCTAAAAAAAGGATGGAGATTTCATACATGTGTGATAATAAATACTTGGGTGGGGACTTACCTGTAGAGCAGTAGAGCAGACGATGAACTTGTTGGCAGAGCTCCTCAGCTTACCATCTTTTTGTTTCAAGATTTCTTGCCTTTTGTGCAGGAAAGCCAAGAAAGAACATTGCAATGTTTGCAATGTTTTGTGTGCAGGCTGTGGGGGTGGATGAGTATGTCACAGGGACAGTTACATATGCTCAAGAGATAGTGTCAAATCCCTTATTACTGTACTAAACCAGCCAGTTTAACACTTGTAGGAGAGCTAGAGGCAGGAGGTCCCTTTTCCCTGTTAGAGTTACTGGTGCAGGCAATCAGAATTGTGTTAAGGTGCTTTGCCATCTCTTAGGCTGGAGAAAGGTATCTCTCCACTATACAATATTCCTGTGTACCGGCTGCATAGCTGTGCATATATTCCTGTTAGATATGTTATGCTAATGAAGGTGTAAATCTCAGAGACTCTAATCACTGTATCTAAAAAAACATGCTTAGACCTGTGCCAAGTGATTTTGATGCCTACAGGGTTTCACCTTCTTAGTGAAGTGCAAGTTTTTGGTATCCTTTATTTGTGGAAGTAAGAGACTTACAAACATTGTGTATTAAATCCTTCTGTCTTTGGTAGTCTGTTTCTTAGATTCATCACACGGTTTAGGCTAGAAGGGAGTTTAAAGATCGTCTAGTTCCAACCTCTCTGTCATGGGCAGGGATATCTTCCACTAGCCCAGGCTGCTCAAGACCTCATCCAATCTGGTCTTGAACGCCTCCAGGGAGGGGCATCCACAACCTCCCTGGGCACCCTGTTCCAGTGTCTCATCACTCTCAGTGTAAAGAATTTCTTCCTAATCTCAATCTAAATTTACCCTCCTCAAGTTCCAATCCATTCTCTGTCATCCTTTCACTACAAGCCCTTGAAAAAAGTCTCTTCCCAGCTTTCATGTAGGTCCTCTTCAGGCTACTGAAAGATCTCCCCAGAGCCTTCTCTTCTCGAGGCTAAACAGCCCCAACTCTCTCAGCCTGCACTCTGATCATCTTCATGACCCTCCTCAGGACCTGCTCCAGCAGTTGCATGTCCATCTTCGTTTCACTGAATGGAAGTTGCTAGACTCATTTGCAAATTCTTTGAGGAGTAATTAGTAGTAATATTCAGACTTCTATAATTAAAACAAAAATTAAAAATGGTACTAAAGGGTTTAATAATGTCTTCTCTGCTTCCCTTCTGTATTAATCCTGTTAATTTTTAATCTTCAACTCTGGTGTCAACCTCAGGCTGTTCTTTGGGTATTGTGACAGTGACAGCTCTCTGTAGAATTGAGTCTTCCCTTTCCAGTCTCTTTGGGTGAGTAGAGAGAGTTAAGAATATCTACTCCTTACCTGTGTCATCACTGGGGATGTTGCCTATTAAAATGTTAGAACCTTATTTATCTCTGCTTAGAATGACTCCAAAAATGGGAGTTGTGTCTGTGCAATGTTAGCGTAGGAGATGTTGTAGAGTGCTTGAAATTGGTCTTGCAGTTCACCTTTGGTGAGCCTATGAAGTCAAACAAAAAGATGTCTTAAGTGCACCTGTTTCACTGGGTGTGTTATCTCAAATGACATGTTGTGAAGGTATCTCAGCAGGCTGGTTCACATTACCTGAAATTCAAGCTGATTATTAGATACCGCAGGACAGGTCAGGTTAAAGCATAATTTCAGCTGCTGCTGTAAGAGAGTGCAAGCCAGAAACACTATCTGCAAGCACAAAGTCCTGATGCTTTTCCACAGTGTCTTTCTAATTCTGCATGTAGCTGCAGCTTTTCTTCATTGTGGGTTTGATTTTTGGGACAATGCTTTTAATTTTCTCACTCTGCATGTAACTGAAGTATGTATGCAATTAGGATATGCATAGTGGGGATGTGTATATGCATAGCATGTATTTAGAACACCATGAAACTGCTAACTGATACTAAAGGGGCCTTGAACACCTACTGAACTCTCTAAGACTTCAAATTTTTTTCTCTTGCATTAAACACCACTGCCTGTAAGTAGTAATTTGTAAAACATGATGCATTATGCCTTAGAACAACTTCTGTACATTTATGGATGATTTTTTTCCCCTTAGTAGATGGATAAACCTGACTTTGCATACCAAATGCAAACTGGGACCAGCTTGGCTATTCCCATTGCCCTATAGTTCAGTATCACAACCTATTGACTGCTTCAGCTGGGGATACAGGGCACAGTAGACTGTGCTGGTCATCTCTGCTTACACAAAATCATCCTTGGGTGGCTGAACCATGCTGAAAAGGGCCAGAATCAAACTCTTCCACCCTGAACTGGAGAGAGAATGGGTGAAAATCAGTAGTTTCTGGCTCTCTACAAAGCTATTGCAACGGTAACTGTACAAGAGCTTCACTTTTGCCCAAAGCAGCTCCCTCCCTTGATTTCTCTATTAATTGTTTTTGTCTCTTACAGACCTTCTAAATACAATTTAGAGAGTGGATGTGTTTCATGTAGTGTTCACTGGAGTGTGCTATTTGGGCACTTAAGGGGAGAGGGTTTGGTGTAACATGGCTCTGAGCCGATCACAGCATGTTAGGGGCTGGAAGGGACCCAAGGCGATCGAGTCCAACACCCGTGCCAGAGCAGGACCATACAGTCTAGCTCAGGTCACAGAGGAACCTGTGCCTCTGTGACAGGCCAGAAAGTCTCCAGAGAAGGAGACTCCACAACCTCTGTGGGGAGCCTGTTCCAGTGTTTTGTGACCCTTACATTAAAGAAGTTCCCCCTTGCACTGAGGTGGAACCTCCTGTGCTGCAGCTTACACCCATTGCTCCTTGTGCTATCCCAGAGAGCAAGTGAGCAGAGCCTGTCCTGCCTCTCCTGACTCCCAGCCCTCAGATAGTTATAAACACATATTAAATCCTCTCTCAATCTTCTTTTCTCCAAAAGCCCCAGATCCCTCAGCCTCTCCTCATAAGATCCCTACTCATCCTCGTAGCCCTTCATTGGACTCTCTTGAGCAGATCCCATTCCTTCTTAAACTGGGGAGCCCAAAACCGAATGCAGTACTGAAGATGAGGTCTCGCCACGGTAGAGCAGAGGTGGAGGAGAACCTCCCTTGATCTGTTGGGCACACTCTTCTTAATAGACTGATGGCAGCCCTCAGTCTCTCCTGGCATGGACCTGCCCTCAAGTGTTTCAACTTCCCAAGGGTACAACTGAGTAACTTGTATGAGAAAGTGGCAGTGGTACCTTCCTACTGCTTGGGAACAGTTCTGTAGTGGCTGAGCCAACTTTATTCAAGAAAAAAAAAGGTGAAAATCTGTCCAGCTGGTGGATGGGCAGAGGTAATATCCTGCCACAGCGCAAAAATGAGTGGCAGAGGAACTGCTGCTTCTTTTCTGTGTCCAGATGGGTCAGGGGTTGTAGTGTAAACCAAGACACATGCAGTCTTCCCCCACAGTTAATAGCAAGTGTGAGAATTAATGCATGCTCAGGCTTTTCTTAATAGAGGAGATCTTTCCACTTAGTGCTTTCTGTTACTTTGCTGTGAAATGGAATCTTTTGGGTTCAAAGCCTTTCAGACCATCCTTCTTTCACCACGTTTTATCTACAAGAAAGCCACATACCATTATTCTTGCGGGACAGCCCTAATTGGGACTTGAGTTACTGCTGCCTTGATGCTGAAATGATGGTGCTCAAGCATCTGAGGAATTCTAAACATGGAGTGAGGATGATTCTTAGGAACTGTGTACTCTTGCCATGATTTTCTGTAACAGCAAAACATTCCCTGGTTATTTATATAACTCTCTGAAGTATTTTCCTATTATGTCTGCTGAAATCAGCTAGATGTAAAATAAATGCAGAGATACTGTTTCATCTGAAACAAGGTGATTGGTAAACCTTCTGCAGAGTTACAGAGGGCACTGGAATGAGACTGCTGAATATTTAATTTGTTTAATGTCCAACTGTCACTGCTAATAGCTTGGAAACAACTAAAAGCTTTCCTCCTTCAAAAGGCAACAATTAATAAACAAGATCAATCTTTAAACACCAGAGAAGAGGCCTTCAGTTGTTTATAGAATTGCGTCGATAGTTTTCTTCTCCAGGGTGTTTACAAGCAAAAGTGGTCGTGTCTTGGAGAAGTGTCCAAGTGTCCAGTTCTGGGTCCCTCAGTTCCAGAGAGATGTTGAGGGAGTGGGATGTGTGCAGAGAAGGGCGACAAAGCTGGTGAGGGGCCTGGAGCACAGCCCTGTGAGGAGAGGCTGAGGGAGCTGGGGGTGTGCAGCCTGCAGAAGAGGAGGCTCAGGGCAGACCTCATTGCTGTCAACAACTACCTGAAGGGAGGTTGTAGCCAGATGGGGTTGGTCTCTTCTGCCAGGCAAGCAGAGACAGAAGAAGGGGACACAGTCTCAAGCTGTGCCAGGGGAGGTCTAGGCTGGATGTTAGGAGGAAGTTGTTGGCAGAGAGAGTGATTGGCATTGGAATGGGCTGCCCAGGGAGGTGGTGGAGTCACCATCCCTGGAGGCATTCAAACAAAGCCTGGATGAGGCACTTAGTGTCATGGTCTAGTTGATTGGATGGGGCTGGATGATAGTTTGGACTGCATGATGTTGGAGGTCTCTTCCAACCTGGTTGATTCTATGATTCTAAGTGATTATGTGCTTATTCTCATTTTCACTAAGTAACATTGGTTTATTATAAATAGAATTTAGGGGAATAATTTAGCAGTAAGTGATTTTTCTATATGAAAATACAGTTCATCTATTCTTTGATACCTCTTGTAGGAGGTGCACTGCTTAAGAGGAAAGGACTGAAAATTCAGGTGGTTTGTTGCTTGAGTGTGTTTTTATGTTTGATTCAGCCATAAACAGTGCTCTCTGCTTTCCATGGGGAGCTCCTTGGCTGATTTTTCTTCTTTTTTTCCCTACTCAAAAAGCTCTCCTGAGAGGCTGGTGGCAGGATGAAGGCAACCTGCAACCCCCCTGTAAAACTGCACCTGCTGGCTTTTCAGCCCTTCGCCTTTGCCCCTTGCAGGCAGGTTGCAGGCAGCTCCATCACAGAGGTGGTTCCGATGTCTAACAGCTTCCATAGCTCCTCTGATTTGCCTGTTGCCTTGTCTCATGCTTTGCTAGTTTGCTTTGGCAATGTGCCTGCTGCTGCATCTGTAAGATGATTGCAATTCATCCTCTCCCATGTCTTAGTGAAAACCAGGAAACTAAACAGAAGGGTATGAGAAGAACTTGATATTTTTCACTTGCATTAAATGTTCTCACTGAACAAAGACATGGATTCAACTGGCTCTCCAAGCTAGTAACTAACTGGTAAGGTAGCTCTCCTAGCTGGAAGAGGGATTCAAGCAGATAGGATCGTAGGTTCACAGAATCATAGAACATTAGGGACTGAGGGGAACCCCCAGAGATCATTGGGTTCACCCATCTTGCCAAAACAAGATCACCTAGGGTAGGCTACACAGGAGAGAGTCCAGGTTGGCCTGGAAAGTCTCCAGAGAAAGAGACTTCACAGCCTCTTTGCGCTGCCTGTTCCAGTCCTCTGTCACCCTCATAGGAAAGAAGTTTCTCCTTGTGTTGAGGTGGCACTTCTTGTGTTCTAGCTTGCACCCCCTGCTCCTTGCCCTGTTGGTGGGTACTGCTGTGAAAAGCCTGTCCCCTTCCTCTTGACACCCACCCCTCAGATATTTATAGATATTAATGCCTTCTCCAGGCTAAACAGTCCTGGATCTCTCAGTCTTTCTTCACAGGAGCAATGTTCAAGTCCCTTAATCATCCTTGTAGCTCTTTGTTGGACCCTCTGCAGTAGATTTGTGTCTTTCTTGAACTGGTGAGTCCAACACTGAATACAATATTCCAGGTTTGGTCTCACCAGGGCATACTGGGGTGGGGGAAGCCTCCCTAGACCTGCTGGACACGTTTTTACTAATGCACCCTGGGATACCATTGGTCTTCTTGGCCACAAGGGCACATTGCTGGCCCAATGTATTGAAGAGTGGTAACCCAACATCAACAATTGCTGCGAACTTCATTTTTATGATGCATTACTAAAAGGAATAGTGCTGCCTTTTCCAACAAGACAGAGCATTGCTTAACACAAAAAAAGAGTATGATTTTAAGCTAGCCCAGGACACAAACCAGACAAATCTTCAAGTGGGAGAGAAGCTGCTGATCCAAGACTGATTTCCAAATCTGTTTCTGAGCTGTGCTTGTATCCTGACACTGGAGAAGGGGACTGGTTTGTCAGTGTGGCTGGAAGTCTGAATTCCTCGTTTATTTAGTAACCACTGACCTATTTAACATGCAGAATGCTCCAGTGAAGCATATGCCTGCCTCTTCTTCTGGCTCAAACTGTGTGTGCATGCAGTACCCTACGCTGCTGAGACTGGAACATTTTCTTTGGAGTAGAAGATACCTCAGTCCAGTTAGCAGACTGTTTGGAATTTGACTTTTAAGCTTGGAATCACCTAGAGAACCTCTTCTTCTAGAGTTACAGTCTTCATAGTGTTCTCATGGAAGTAAATGTTGAGAAGAAGAGGTCTCTTCCAACCTGGTTGATACTATGAATCTATGGAAATAAAGTTGAGGGTAATTAATGCATTATTCCACTGGATTGAGCTTGGCATTGCTTGTGTTGGAAAGAGTCCCAAGCATTAGAAAACACAGGCATAGAAAATTACAGCTCTATAGACAGGAGTAATTGAACAAATGTTAATTTGCAGCCATCTCAGGGTTGCTGTTTTTACAGACATTTGGTGACACCAAACAAACCCTTTGGATTTTTTGTTAGTATAGCCTATTCTGCATCTCATGAAACTCTCTCTTGTGGTACAGGTTGTCAGGCTTTTTGCTTTGTGCAGTTGTTGAAGACCTGCAAAACCAGCCAAGTATTTCTGCGGAGCAGGAGCTGCTTGTGTGAAGCGGGCAGAGAAAAACCCCTTCTTTTTTAGGGGTTGCAGAAATCAGTTGCTAACCCATTTAAACGCATGTTCACTAGTAAATTTTGGCAAAGATCCATTCCTTCCCAGCCTTGCAGGCTGGTTTCTCTACCAGCTGCCTGGATTGTGAGTGTTTTCTGTCAGAAATTGGCCACAACCAAAGCACCCACCTGAACCAAGGGCAGGGCTCCTTCGTCCTTACTGGCAGTGTATCCCGCATCTGTGCTGCTGCTGCCTGCAGGCTCATCTGGTGTTTGAGAGCTTTTTCACATTTTGGGCTCTTTTGTTGTTGAAAATCGTAAAATCAGCCAGGTTGGAAGAGATATCCAAGGTCATCCAGTCCAACCTAGCAGCCAGCCCTATCCAATCAACCAGACTATGGCACTAAGTGCCTCATCCAGTCTTTTCTTGAGCACATCCAGGGTCGGCGACTCCACCACCTCCCTGGGCAGTCCATTCCAGTGGCAAATCACTCCTTCTGTGAAGAATTTCCTCCACAGAGAGAGTGATTCATTTTAACTGTGTGATGTGTGTTGTTGCTGTGTGATGAGTGTTGTAGCTGAGTGATGATTCGAGCTGTGTGATGTGTTTTGTAGCTGCATCGTGAGTGTTGTTTCTGTGTGCTATGTGTCATTGCTTTGTGATGTGCCTTGTAGCTTTGTGACATGAGGTTTACTTTCCAATTAGTGCATGGCAAAATATGGCCTGGAAGATTAGTTTTGATAATTTTATAATGCTAATTCTTTCAACATCAATGGAGTTGTGCCAGATTTACTCTAGCATGGTCAGTCCCCAGATGGTAGAGCATGGTTCCCTAAAACCTTGAAATTATCTGATTATCAGGATTTTAATGCTGATCATGAGTAGCAGTGGTACAAAGTGTCCAGCTATACTGTTGAGAGCTTAAAAAAAAAAAATCTCTCTTAATAAGCTTTCTTAGTGGCAGTCTTTAAATGCAATAGAGCAAGAACAATTTCACTGTTCAAAGCTGAATGCAGCCTGAGTAACTTTTATCCAATGGACTTCATTAAATAATTGTGTGCTGTTTGATCATATCAGCAAGTTTGGGAGCTCTTGTTAATGACATGGGAGTATATAAAAGCAACACTTAGAAAAGGAAAGCTGCTTTGAGCTCATTGTTGCCTACAGTGGAGGAAAATTAAGAGGTAGCAGGATTAAGCTTCCAAAAATGCAATGCCTCAAACAATCTCACAAGATTTTACTTTGTATCCTGGCCTGGATCAGGACACTGTGGCCAGTAGGACAAGGAGGTTATTCTTCCCCTGTACTCATCACTGGTCAGGCCACACCTTGAGTGCTGTGTCCAGTTCTGGGCTCCACAACTCAAGAGAGATGTTGAGGTACTGGAATGTGTCCAGAGAAGAGCAGTTAAGCTGGTGAGGGGCCTGGAGCACAGCCCTGTGAGGAGAGGCTGAGGGAGCTGGGGGTGTGCAGCCTGCAGAAGAGGAGGGTCAGGGCAGACCTCATTGCTATCTACAACTACCTGAAGGGAGGCTGTAGCCAGGTGGGGTTGGTCTCTTCTCCCAGGCAACCAGCAACAGAGCAAGGAGACACAGTCTCAAGTTGTACCACAAGAGGTCTAGGCTGGATGTTAGGAGGAAGTTGTTGGCAGAGAGAGTGATTGACATTGGAATTGACTGCCCAGGGAGGTGGTGGAGGTGCCGACCCTGGAGGTGTTCAAGCAAAGCCTGGATGAGGCACTTAGTGCCATGGTCTAGTTGATTAGATGGGGCTGGGTGCTAGGTTGGACTGGCTGATGTTGGAGGTCTCTTCCAACCTGGTTGATTCTATGGTAGTCTCAGACATTTCTATCTTCTCTTTTTTAACATGTAAGTGTTTTCACACAATATTGATAAGTGGTGAAACAAAAAGTGGCAGAAGAAATTTCCAGGTGTTTTCTACCTGGTATTCCTTGCATTCTTCTCATGCTTGGTGGATTCATGAGTAAGAGGCTACCATGCAGTAGAGTAATTAACAGACCATAACTCACTTAGCAGACATGAAGAGAAACCTTGTATAGTGTAAACTTTCTTGGTTAGCATGATACTTTTCCAAGTGCTTGGATGTCTTTGGCTTTTAATTTTTGCATCATTGAGAAGTCTTTATAGACAGCATTTGCAAGGGTTATTATGTCCAGCATCAAAACAAAATTACTTTTCCTGCAGAGGTAAACCCTAGAGTAGTTTAGGTTGGACAGGTCTCCATCCAGTCCAACCAGCTGCATAAAGCCAGTCAAATAGAGCAGGTTGCTCAGGGGCTTCTCAAGCTGAGTCATGAACATCTGCAAGGATGGAAGTTCCACAACTGCTTTGGGCAACTTGTTCTAAAATTTGATCACCCTTGTGGTGTTTCAATAAAAGAAAAAAGAAGGGGGAAAAAAAGGAGGTGGAGATGAGGAGGATATATCCTTTTATCTGTTTGTAGTTCCTCCTGTTTCAGTTGATATCTTGTTTTCAGTTGCTTGCCTCACATTCTATTTGTGCACCTCTGAAAAGAGTCTGGTTCCATCCACTCCATACCCTCAGTATTCTCTGTAGTAATTAAATTTCTTTCAGTTTCAAAAGCTGTTTTATATATCTGCATAAAAGCACAGCTTGTAGTTAAAACCTGGGGCTTCTTGAAGACCATTCTGAAAGTATACAGATTCCCAGCTTGATATTCAGAAGGAGGGGGTTGGAGTGTGGGTGGTTTTCCATTCTGGATACAACTGGTCTGCTTATGTCTATGAACAGTTACAATATCCATTCAATAATGTATTTTTAAGTGCTTTTCACTTAGCAGCATTGTGTGATTTGTGTTCTCAAACTCTTCATTTGGTAAGTCAGATTCAAATAAATCTGTTCAGGATCATCCTTGAGCCTGCATATTAAATTAAGAGTCATAGAATGGTTTAAGTTGGAAGTGACCTCAAAGATCATCCATTTCCAATCCTCTGCCATAGGCAGGGACACTTCCCACTAGAACATGTTGCTCAGGGCCTCATCCAATCTGGCCTTGAACTCCTCCAGGGAGGGAGCACCCACAACCTCCCTGGGCAACCTGTCCCAGGATTTCACCACCCTCACTGGAAAGGACCCTTTCCTAACATCCAATTTAAATCTTCCCTCTTCCAGTTTAAACCTATTACTTCTCGTCCTGCTATTACAAGACCTTGTCAATAGTCCCTCCCCATCCCTCCTGTAGGCCCCCTTCAGATACTGGAAAGCCACTACAGGGTCTCCTCAAAGCCTTCTCGTCTCCAGGCTGAAGAGCCCCAACTCTCATAGTTGAGCTCATAGCAGAGCTGCTGCAGCCCTCTGAGCATCTCCATGGCCTCTTTTGGACTTGCTCTGATAGTTTGGTGTCATTCTTGTATCAGAGGCTCCAGAGTTGTATGCAGTAGTCTGGGTGTAAAAACTTGCTGGATGCTGCTGAGGCATCTTCCCAGGGCATTGCAGAGCCACTTTGACATGCAAGTTGTGTTTGATAAGTAGTAGATTCTCTGTCTTCTCTTACCCTGCAGAGACAGGCACTCTTTGCAATTACAATTGAAAGGTGATTTGTAAGTTTCCAAAGCTTCACCGAACACCCCATGCTTTTCAAGAGACCAGACCTTTCTTTTCATCAGACTGAGGTGATTAATGGTTTACATCTCGGAGATGTGGACTGGATGAGGCACGTAGTGCCATGGTCTAGTTGATTGGACAGGGCTGGGTGATAGTTGGATTGGATGTTTTTGGAGGTCCGTTCCAACGTGGTTGATTCTATGAGTAGAGTTCAGCCCTTTGTGCCACTTGGCCGCTCACAGTGTGTGTGACTTCATGTATGCAGCTCAACAGCTCTGCAGCGGTAAAACCAGGCTGGGACGAGGGCTCCAGTGCCTGTGTGTGAAGGCAGCCCTTGGACCTCCCGATTTAGCGTTCTATTTCTGTCACTTTCTGGTTTTAAGCTGCACACGCTCTGTGCAACTCCATACTTGGGAGATGCTCTGTGCACCCTCGTGAGTCACTCAGGCTTCTAAACTCTGAGAGTTACATGTGTTAGGCATCTTGCTGGATCAGACTAATTGTACGTATTTATGGAGGCAGACTGACAGGTTCACTTAGCATGCTAAAAATAATGAGGTTCCCTCAATTTATGCAGCAGGAAACCTGATATTCCTTTTTCAAAAGGAGGGCAACGATTTGGTTCAAGAAAGCAGTGTGATGGCGTGTTTTGACTTGTGGGGATGTTTTTAGAAGCCTTGAGGCATGGAGCTTGCAGCAGCTTTCTTCTAGTGCCTGCATAAAGGATGTCTGCACTGTCTTGGGTTCTCTATTGGAATTCCCCCAAATAAATTTCATCCTGTAATTTCAAACAGTGCATGGTGTTTTTCCTGCTTTGAATGTTGTTTTCCTGTTGTTCGTTGTTAAACTGCTCCTGCCTTTAAACCTGGAGCCTCTTTCATGCTAGTGGCAGACAGTCACCCCTATGTGCCTGGGCATCACAGCATTTGGTGGCAGTATTCCTGTGGTAAAGGACACTGTTTCTCTCTCTTCTTCTGGGGAGTGTTAATGTATTTTGAGTTTGTGTGTTGTTTTGGAGAGGGGGGAAGAAGGTAATTGATCTCAGCTTGTCCTTTTAGCCAGGCACGTGGCATCTGGGCTTATGGTGTATTTTCAGAGATGAGGAACAAGCAGCATTGAATACTCTGCTAGAAATAAGGCTTCAGGTCTACAGACTTGCCATCTCCCTGGCCAAAAATGGTCTGGTGCTGCCAGACTTCTGCTCTTTCATGTGCAAAGCTTCTTTCTGAGTTACAAAGTGCAGTAGCACCTTGGTGCAGAAGACACATAATTGAGGTGTTTGCATAGGTATCAAAACGTCTGCATTTGCCCTAGAGTAAATTCTTAGTGCTCAGGTGTGTTAATCTAGGCTCAATGCCTAGCATAACTTGACATTTGAAGAAGAGGTGAGTAAAATGGGATGGAAAAAAGATAGCAGGAAGAGAGAAACTAGGCAACCTTGCCTGTGAGGCAGGCTATTCATGCAGAATAATTTGAATTTATTTCCCCACCTTTCCCCTATTTCTGTGTAGTAGTCTGATGATAAAGGGCTTTTCCCTGAGTTATTTTCTGTTTGAGTTTAATGTCAGTATGGAGATTAAAGATGTTTGTTTTCTGTTGGCTTAATAAGTTTAAACCCAGCCTTTGAAGTCAGGTCAGTTGAGATTCTTTAGATGAAAAATCAACTCTTTATTTGGTAATCTACCCAACACCCTCAGATTTCGAGCTTAAATAAAGTACTGCCGCTGCTACAAATGATGTCATTATTGCCTGAGGTTTGTTTAAGCAGAAAGCTGAAGTCAGCTTGAACAAAACTTGGCAAAAGTGGGATGTTTTATTCATGTGGATGGTTTGAATAATGTCCCAGAGTTTCCGTGGTATAATTTGGTTGCACTTCATGTTTAAAGAGACCCCTACCCCCCTCATTCAGAGAGAGCCTTTTGGTTGGGCTTCGTTTGCAGGCTCAGGGTGAGTGGTGTATGATTGCAGTGTAAATACAGAGCCTTTCCACACGTACAAGCTCTCCTAACGGTTATGAAGCTCTGCTGAGGGGTGGAGGGCTCTACCTGAGGGACTCAGAGCTGCCAGTGAGCAGCCTTGGGTATTGGGAGGCAAATGAAAAAATCCCATTCATTTCAGGGTTTCTACTTAGCCTTTTCCTCCTGCTCCTCCTTACTCTGTATGGTGCCTTTTGAACTCTCAGAGGAGGCATTCACCCTTCTTCACTGGAGGGTGTCGAGGAGCTCATTAGAAGGTGATTCGAGATGGATGTGTGCACGCCTTCAAGTCCTTTCTGCTGGGTCTTCCCTAACCTCCTTTTCCCTTCGGCAGCGCCACCTCTGTCCCTTCCGCAGGTCCTTGCAATCCCTTCTCCCACTGTATCCCGCTCCAGGCTCCACCAGGGAAGGTGGCAGTGGGGGAAGCATTACCTACTTTTGAGTTCAAGGGATTTGTGCTTCTGTGACAGCTCAGTTCCCCGCAGACTGTATGCACTGCTTGTTCCCTAGCTGAAGACTGCAAAAGCAAGTGGACTTTACTGTTCGTGGTTTATGGCAGCCAGCAGTGGACTGTGACCTGAAAGCAGAAGTGGAGGTCTGATGTAATGCTGCCCTGGTAGAATGAAGGAAACCTAGACCTTGATAAACTCAGAGGTTTCCGTGGATGGTTTCTATTCATGATTCTGATTCCACATGGTGTTGGCCATGGGAACAAACATAGCTGTGTCAAGCCTGGTGGCATAATCTTTGTAGTGTGTTCAGATAGTACTTTTCTTGCTGAAATTTGTAATTTGGGTTTTCTTTCTTGTGCTGCATCTGCCCCTGTATGAGCCTATTTTAAGTTGGGTGTTCAGTTCAATACGGAGAAGTTGCAGGTCTCCCTGTTAGGATTGTGTTAATGAATTCCACAAGTGCAAAACAGCAATAGTTAAGATGGAACACGTCAGGCAGAGAAAGCTAATTACTTCCATTGATTGCTTGGAGGCTTGAAGCTGTGTGTCAGAGTGTCTTTGTATTGGAGAGGCTTTGCAGCTCCCTGCGGCGGGAGCTGAGGTTATCACTACGGGTCGGGGTGAAGCCCAGGTCCGTTCCTGCAGGGATGCAGCCAGGTGAGGCCAGGGGAGGGGAGTGCAGATGTGAAGATGTGGTCCCAGTGCCTTCACCTCTACCAGAATGATTGCCCCTAGCTCCTGCCAGAACAGGAGGTTGGCCAGTGTGTGTAAATACCTCTGTGCTGGTTTGCAGAGCAGATGGGATGAGGAGAGGCAGACGCTTTTCGTACTGTTTGCAGGTCTAGAGAAGGCTTCCACCGCAGTCTGCTGATGCTGTATAGACTCTGCAGCTTGCTGTAACTTTGGCCGAGGGTGATAGTTTAGCTTCTACTATCCACTGCGGACCTGCAGTGCCACTAGCATTTTCCAGTCTGTTTATCACTTGGTGATTTTCATTTGTTGCTGTAGAAACGTTCAAGAAGCCACGGCATTAGGAACCAGATAAGTATCCGAAGGCAGATTCTAATATCGTCCAAAAGTTGAAGCTACTAAAGATACACTTAAATATAATTCCATGGTATTTCCTCCCTGTTATTCAGCTCTTGAATATTTTTTTGGATCTAAACCTAATGCTGAGTGGAGAGAGACAGCTTCTCTCCCCTCCCTTCTTTTTGTAAAGCCTATTGAATTGTAAGCAGGGCACAAAGCAGTGTTTGTTCTGGAGCCCAACCTGATGGGCTGCGGGAGCCCTCGACAAGGGCCCGCAGTGCTCCTTGCCGCGGAGTCGCAGGAATGCTGCTGTTTGCGGAGGGGATGGCTGGGCTCACTGTCCAAACAGATCTCTGCTTGCCAACTGGGAACATATTGCAGTCTCTGTGAGGCACTCCATCACGGCTTGAATAGCTCCTCTTGTGCTCAGGCTTTCTGAATGCAAGAGAGAGAGAGAGTGAAATATTCTTTTCAGCTTTCTGCAATGTCAAAAAACCTTTAGTGACCATATGAGAGCATTGCCTTAATGCAGGGGTTCAGAAAGGGAAGGAAGTTAAGAAGAAGGGATGAGATTGTTACCATTTGTTGCTATATTTTTAAACTCTTTCCCCCTTCCCCCCCAATAAAATGTTGCTTTATCTACTTCTGGAAAAAATCCCTCATAAATGTACATTTTAAACACCCTCTGCAATTTATTTGGGAAAAAAAGTTTGCTTGTCACTAACAAGTCTGTTGCAGCTCTTTCCTAAGAGGCTAAATTAGTGCCTATAAAATAATCATTTTCATTTTCTAAGCCTTCTGTTGTAGTTTGTAGATGTACTTTCATGCTGGAAAATTACTAGAGTGCTGCCTGCTTTTACAGCAGCTTTTGACTAACTGCACCCTTACCTGTGCAACCTTTATCTGATGTTAGAGGATTTAATACAAGCTTAATTCCATGAGTCTGATACTGAGGTATCCAGTGGAGATAGCTTAATGTGATTGTGATGAATCAATCTGAGAATTGTAATGCATACTACAGTGACATGAGGCTCTCTGCAGCACAAGTAAAATTTCAGCCTTGTTCCTTTCCCTTCCCCCAAGAAACATTCTCTCCTTCCCTAACTGTATTTATATCTAACTTAAATAAACATGGGTTATAATTCCTGTAAGTGCACTGCTCATCTATTTTTGTTTTCAGAATGCTTCACAAGCAGTTTTATGCTTCCAAAGTTAAGAGAGCTTTTAGATGGTGTGAAGAGCATGAGTTGCTGGGGGGCAGAAGAAAAAAGAGCATTTTAAAACCAAATGGAAGATTCTGAAACTTGCTGAGTTCTGCTGAGGACTTTGCAGTGTGCACACACTATCTAAGAAACAACAAGAACGTGTTTGTTCCTGGACTTTTGTGTGCAGGAGAGGGAGAGGAAGGACTTCACTGCTGTCACTGTTTCTATGGTGACAGCTCAGTCTCGAGGTGGTATTGACATAAATTATAGTCAATCATTTATAGCTAGAAAACTTAAAAGCAAAAATTAACCATGCCTGAGTGTTTATAAGCTTTTCACAGTGTATTATAAATTGTATGTGGAAGTTTAATTCACTCTCTGCTGTTTGCATAGCTTATTGTACTGTAAGCTGCTGATAAAATACCCTCATGTGGTACATGGTTCTATAAAATACCTGTTAATGGATTCAGTGCAGTATATTGTGATTAAAAACCATCCATAGGTGCACGATGTATTTACCTTCAAGCAGGAAAAGTTAAACCCCCCTTGCAAGTTTTACTAGACAGTCCATTATCTTTTACCATATGTGTCTTGGTAATCACAGGAACATTTTGGTTGGAAGAGACCTTTCAGATCACAGAGTCCAACCAGTCTTTAACTCTGCCAAGGCTGGGGCTAACCCATGGACCTCAGCACCACGTCTCTGCCTCTTGGAAACACCTCCAGGGATGGGGATTCAACCACCTTCCTGGGCAGCTTGTGCCAGCCTTTGACAACCCTTCCAGTGAAGTTTCTTCACATGCAACTTGAGGCTCTTTCCTATCAGCCGGTCACTTGTTATTTGGGAGGAGAGACCAAGTCCTACCTTTCTCCAGCCTCCTTTCAGAGAGCTGTAGAGAGCAATGAGGTCATTCCTCAGCCTCCTTTTCTTCAGACTAAACCACCCCAGTTCCCTCAGCTGCTCCTCACCAGATCTATTCTCACAGGTACAAAGGAATCAGTTGCAGCACCACCGCAAGAGCAGCTTACACCTGCAATTGTCAGAATCCTGTTTTTAAAGCAGAGTAATCTAGAAGGAAGCATTTAGTTCTGGCCACATCTTAGCAAAATCTCCTTTGCAGGACAAATGGGCTCAGCTTGAAATCCGAGCCTGCAAGTTTAGGAATTAGCCCCATGTGTCTTGTCCCACCAACTCAGACTCAGGCCTGTGGCTCCTGCCTTGCCCAGCAGCAGTGCCAGTTGTAAAGGCAGCAATGCCATATTGTGCAAAGCTGTGGGTTTCTCTGGCTTTCAGAAGATAATGTTTTTTTCACATGACTTGTAGCCAGGGGCAGTGCAGCCCAGACTAAGCTCCAGATGGCAACTGGTTCCTATCAGCTGGCTGTGCATTTGCTGTAGTAGGTGCAAGAGTATCCTAAAAAGTGGCTTTGGCTTGGCAGGTCTCTTAAATTGCTGCTAGCTAGAGGGAGAACTGGAGTGGTGGGTAGAGAGCATCACTCAAATGCTTGCCTGGTTTTAACCAATGTCATCAGAGTTTTCCTGCAAAATGCTTGATTCTGGCAAAGTTGTGTTTTTTATAGGAAAGCCTTTGCTGGGTGGCTCGCTTCAGAGCCTCTGCTCACTCATTTGGCATAGTGATGTGCTTTGTTTCGGGGTGAGTTTTGGAAATGTGAACGTTGCACTCTGCCTCCAGTCACTGTAAGCAGTGCTTTTCTGCGTGTGCCACTCTAGGGTATCCCTCAGAGCATCACTTGGGTGTGGCTGGTGCACTACCATGTGGAGCAGATGAAAATCTTTCATCGTGACAAGTGTAGGTTAAAATGTCACTGCTCTTAGTTTCCCCAGAGTGATTCTCTCATCTGTGCTAACCTAAGTGTATACAAGTACACGTGTATCTGTGCACATAGAGAAATGAGAGCAAGGAGGGAAACCTGTAACATATGGTGTGGAAAAAAGTCTTTCTCTTGTGCTGACACAGCAAAAGTTTTCAGGAAAGGTAATTTCCCTAATGAAAACTGCCTTGATTTAATGTAACTCAGATGCAGGGCAAGATGTGGAGGGACAAGCCACATTTTGCAGAGAATTCTTTGTTGTTTTCTTTCACTCTGGCTCTGGGATGTTCTGTGGCTTATTGAATTCTTGGTATTGAAGGAGTGATTCAGTGGTTGGAGAGCTGAGCATCACTATGATTTATTTCTATTCCTGATTCTTTCTCTTGCTGTTGATGTGGCAGTATCTGATAGTTCCCCCTCTTTGCTGTTCTCTCCTACAAAAGGAAGTATTGTAGCTTAACAGGATAATGTACAACAGGGTTGAGAGGTTTTCCTAATGCTGTTGTGTGTAAGATGTAATTGTTGATGCTGAGCTTTCTTCCGGGAAATAAACAAGGTGAATGCGATTCTCCTGTTCTGGGCTGTTCTGCTTGCTCATGCCTGGAGTTCAGCATAAACCACTGATGTCTCACGTTCACTTTCTCTGGCTAGTAATAAAGGCAGGCACTGGTGTTGCCTACAAATCAAAGGCTAGCTTGCCTTCCAAGGCTGAGATAACCTGGCCATAACGTTTGGAGTCCAGGAGTGTGATACAGAAGCCTCACAATATAAACTTCAGTGGCTGCCTTCTCTTTTCCAGCAGAAAAGGAGATGAGGAGCTCACGGCCAAGACTTGAATTCTCTGCTCTTGAAAGAATCACTGCATTAGGTCTTTGGGGCTGCTGCAAATAAAGACAAGAAGTTTATCCAAGACAGGCACATCTGTGACATGCAGTGTGGGTGTTTTTTTTCTGAATGCATTATGTTTCTGGGACAGAAAACCATTTCTAGGTCTGAAATAAAAGCAGCAGTCTTGCAGGTTAGAGGGAGGTTGAATAAATCTGCCCTGAGTTTGATGTAACGAAGTTAATAAATTAACTGAGGTAGCCAGTGCATGAGGTGTGTTTCTTCAGGATGCTTTTTTTTTAGTACTCTCAAACCACTTGCTAAGCATTGCTGCAATCTTGACATCAGAAGGGCTTGCTGTGACCAGTGCAGTCTTCAATTAGGTTGATGAGAAGTAACTTCTGATGACTTCCAAGGAAAACAGCTATGTTAATTTTTTTTTGCATTCTCCACTAATACTGATTTCTCTGAATTATTTGGGTTTTAGCCAACCTCTGTGTTGCATGCAGATTTCAGTGTTGTCTTGATGAATAACTGCAGGAGCAGATACAGGGGAAAATGGTTGAGTCATGAGCCTGAGACCCATGAGAACAGATCTGAAGCCAGAGTGATGCAGTGTTAGAGAGCAGGGCTTTCTTCAAGCAGTGGAGATTCTGAGTCACCAGGACAAATTGTTTTCATTAGTTTTTTTCTTTAATTGTGTGCTGGGAGGGCTAATGCACAAACTCTTGTGACCCAGTGAGTTGTTTTGCTCACTGGTAGACAAATACTGCTGGATGTGCAGCAATACTGACTCCAGATGTTCCTGGCCCTTCATCATTGTCGGCATTTCTGCCTGATTGATGGGATTACTGAAATGGTTTGGAAATATGAAAGCTGCTGTTCACTGCTTTACCTCATAAGCAGTTTGGTTTGGAGCATCTGAAAGGACAGGGAGAGAATTTGGGTGGAGGAGCACCTCCTGCTGCAGGCTCTACCAAAGATAGCATCAGCCTGATGGTGCTGTGAGTCCCAAGGGTTGTCTTGGAGGCTGGATCATTGCAGCTTCCCCAGGCAGGGTGTTAGGACAGTATGGATTGTATAGACCTGGCAGTCAGATGTGTTTTGGTTTAGTTTTTTCTATCCTTTCATATTGCTAGCAGAGATTTCCAGTGATGACTTGGAATGGAAGTGAGGAGAAATTAAAAGAGGAATATCCCTGTGGATTTCTTCTTTCCCTTGACTGAGAAGCACTTGGGCTGTGGGTGCAACACTCAAATTGCACAGTTTTACCTGCTTTCAGCTTTTGGCATAGAAATACCTTTCAAATGTAAGAGTTCTGAACAGAAAGGATGGTTTCTAGCTTAGAACAGCAGTGTTTGGTAGCTGTTTAGGTACAGAAATGCTAGGGAGAGTGTTTCTTCTGTGTTTTTTTTTTTTAATGCTCTACAATAATTTAAATGAAACAAGGTGAATAGAAGCTCCCATCCCTGGAAACATTCAAGGCTGCTTTGGATGGGGCTCTGAACAACTTGATCTGGTTGGAGGTGTCTGTACTCACTGCAGAAGTTTTGGATTAGATGACCTTTAAAGGTCTCTTCCAACCCAAACCACCCTAGGATTCTAAGGTGGGTGAGATTTGTATTTCCATCAGTCAGATTTACCCAAGGCTACTCTGCTCCCTGTTTCTGTCAGGGCACACCCAGTCCTTGCTCTTGTTAGCACATGCATTCCTCCAGCCACAGGGATCAAAGTTAGGACTCAGAATGCTACCTTTTGGACACGTATAATTTTTTGTTTAATAATGCACTATATATATTTTTTTTGCTTTAGCTGCTGCATCTCCTCCCTTCCTATGCGTTGTGAGGAGCAATGCTATAATACTGAATTTGGACTCTGTACTTCATTAACTGAGATGTTAGATCTCAACAATAGACTCGAAGTACCAAGACACTCAAATAATTCAGAAGATAGTTTTGCAACCTAAGGTTGTTAGGAGGAAATCAAGAGCATTCCTTGAATAGTTGCAAAGTAGCTAAATCCCTCCTCCCCGCAGCCCACTTGCTTTCTGCAAATTCCAGACCCTGCGGGTGGAGTTGTCATGGTGGGCTCTGTTGTGCCTGGGTAATCCCTCTGGGAACCTCGTTAGACTGGGAAGGGCCTCAGCAATGGGATTATTGCAATGCAACTGCATCCCTGAAGCCTCCTGAGTGGAGGCAGCCGTGCCAGCCTGCTCTCCTGCGAGGCGAGGCTTTTCTTTGCTGGGATGGACAGGCTGAAGGCCTGGGAACTGCTGAAAAGATAGCTTTTTTTTTGCTCTTTTATTTGAAGACTGATTAATAACCACTCTGCTGTACCAAGCTCTATGTTATTCCCCTTGAAACTCCTCGGTGATGCATTCCTGAAGAGCGGTGGCCCACTGAAGTGCTTACTCCCTGGAGGATGAGGAGGTTTTAATTCTCTATCACGTTGTACAGTGAAAGTTTTGGCTAGTGAATTAATTTTGTAGCTGCTGTGGCCACCAATAAACTCCCTTTGCCAGAGTACTTCAGATGTGCTCTGGAGATGCTCTTTTTAAATGAAGAGTGTTGTTTTAACATGAGATGGATTTTGTTAATTAGGCAGTATTTATTTCTCTGTAGCAGCTGACAGAGAAAGGGAAGGTCTCCTTCTCCCCACTCTGTCATGCCTGCATGTTAGGATTATTTATCATGGAACACTTTGGGTTGAAAGAGACGTTCAAAGGTCATCTACTCCAACCCCCAACCCTGGCTAGGGACATTGTGGGGACACAGGAAAATAATAATTCATGGCTTCTTGCCTGAAGGCTGTGGTGCTGTCATTAGCTGAGAGGTGTGTTTTAAAACACAACTCTGATGCTCCTTGCGGTGGCTTAGCTTAGATGTATGAAACATGAAGTGAAAAGGAGGGGAAGATGATGGGACCCTTCAAACATAACCTGGTGAGTCATAGCCTTCCACCTCACTGTCAGTGTTTATAAATGAAAGCAGGCTGTGTAAAGAGCAAGGTAGTGCTTTCTCCACAACAACCACCATGCACTCGAGGGCTACAGAAGGTGTCTGCTGGAGTAGAAAAGGTGAGGAAGAACCAAAGTGAACCAAAGCTGCTTTTTTGTTCCTCCTTTTGATTTGGGTGGCTCTGCTGGGGTTTGCGGTGGGTTTTGAGCATCTTCCTTTCAGTTTGGCGTCACAACAAGAGGCGCAGAGAAGAGCAGCAAAAAGAATCAGGGGCTGTGAATGAGAGCTATGAGGAAAGCTTGGAAAGTGGGATTTCTTTGGTCTGTGGAAGAGGAGATTGAAGGATGATAGGGTGAAAAAGAAGGGAGGCAGGTTGGTGGAAATAGAAGGTTCCTCTGTCCATTGTCTTGAGTGGAGAATGACCAACTGACATTTTTTAAAGGAAAGACATTCTGGTTGGGCACATTTCCAATGCAAAGGTAGGTCATGGAAGACACAGGCTGAGGATGTTGTGGGCTTTTGGTCATTGGAGATGCTGAAGAAGCAACATCAATCAGAAGAGGCTAAGGCAGAGCTGGCTTTCTATGGGGAGAGGAGAGCTGTGCTCCAGCAGCTCCCTGGTTTGGGGAAATACTTTGTTTCTCTGTGCACTCAATGACCCAGAAGTACAATATTCTGTTTGGAGCTTCTTTGCTTAACATATATACTCTTTGAGTTCTTCACGAGCTGCTTCAGGATCACACAACCACTGTGAAGGAAGGAGATGACTGTCACTGTGGAACAGAGCTCAGCTGGGAAAGAGTTGGACTCTCTGAGGGCATCTGTGGGCACAGATTGTCACACTTAAAATTTTACCTTGCATTTTTTCCACTGTTGTTGTGGTGTAAGTGCAGTACTGTAACAAAACTCTTAAGAGGGGCTGATTATATTCAATAGCATAGAATCATAGAATAGTTTAGGGTGGAAGGAACCTCAAAGGTCATCTAGACCCAATGCCCCACCATAGGTAGGGACATCTTCCACTAGAACAGGCTGCTCAAGGCCTTGACATTTGCTTTTAATATATATTAAATACATGGGAAATTATATACAATATATATTTTTTAATATAAAATATATTTTGAAATGGTTTATGTCCATGTTTTGATGAGTGCTTCTGCACCAGGAAGGTGGCAGTTTACCAGAGCAGCACAAAATAACATGGCACCTGCCTAAGTACCAGCAATATTGATGTTCCTCCTTCCCTCCCCACCTCCACGCTATTAAAGTGCTTTTTTGGTGCCACTTAGCTATTAATTGCTATGTTTTTTGATGAGCACATTGAGAATTTTAGATGATTCACTGAAGTCCAGGATCCAAACATGTCACAAATCAAACTCGTCAGCCCCTGGGATGATGGTTGGTGGCACTGTGTCAGTGCCAGGCAGGCGGTAGGAGTGAAGGTTTGCTTTGGATGATGCTTCTGGCTGTGGGCGGACAGGTAGAGAATAACCATCACCTAATGGCTGCCTCCTTTGGGGCAGGCAGAAGAGACCATACTGTGTGACTGTATTGTTGGCTGTGTTTTGGGTCTGTTGCTGATTGCACAGTCCTTTTGGTGTTACCATGGGAATGCAGTAATTACATTATGAATAAGTGGAGCACTTTCATTTGCAGCAGAAGAAAAGGTGGTGTTGTATAATTACCGCTGTCTTTGATGGAAGTTGTGCTCAAAGCTGATTGTTTAGCATTTGTACAAACCTGTTGCAGAGAACAAAACCTTTTATAAGTCAGTGCCATTTGATGAAGCTGCCAGAAAGCTAAGGCATGTACACACACTCCCCAAAGAGCAGTTACGTCACTAGAATGTGTCCAAGAGCTGTCTCAAGGTTGTGAAGGCAAAATCACGTCCAGAGCTGAGCTTCCATCCTTATGGTGTTCTCGTGGCTCATTGCTTGTCTTTCTACAAATAAATAACCTTTGTTGATATCAGGCAAATATTTTGTGTTGTAATGTGAATGGTAATGCTGTTAACTGGTGCAAAAATAAACTAGTTCTCATTTCATGACATCTGTTTCCCCTAAAATTGAATTCTGGTTAAAAGTCAGTGCAGTGGTTATATAGGCCTGGTGGGAAGCTCAGCTGGAGGATGCTAATCCTTCTGGTGCTGTGCAAAGCTTTAGCAGTGTAAAAATTTGATATGTTAAATGTTTTGATTCTAAAATGAAGCCTGAAGCTGCCAGAGCTCTCCCATTGTTTGCATGGGCCAGCAATAGTGTTTTGGTGAGTTATTCCCATTTCTGAATTTAGCTTTGTGGTCTCCTCTTCTCTCATGGAGCTTCCTGCAAAGTTCAGGCTGCAGCTTTCCGCTCAGCATCTCTTCTGTCTCACCTTTCTTAGTTGTGATCTTCTCTGTTCATCTGCAAAGTTTCTGGTATACTTTTGTCATAAATCAAAGGGTTATGCAAAGGGAAAAGTAGTTAAAAAGCATTTAAACGTGAGGAATACCTATCTGTGTTTTCAGAACAGAGTATTTTTCTATGCAATGCCCTACCATTCTGCAGGAGCTCAAAGATTTTTTTTTTCAGGCTTAAATATTTTCTTATGACCTAAACTCTGTTCTGGGTTTGTGTCCAGTTACATTCCCACAAGCTTCCTGTGTGACCCTCCATCAGGCATTTCATTTCTTTGTCCCACAATTTCACTTGTGAAGTGAGGAGAATAACAACCTCGCTCCAGCCAGATGTGCTGGGGATGGATTCGTGAGTCCTCATGGGGTAACGTGGTGCTGGGTCATAGAAATGCTTTTGAGCTCCTGCCTCAGATGTCAGAATGTCATCTTGGGCTAATAATCCTCACAAAATGAATGTCTTTCCAGTTTCAGGTTATTGTGTTGTGGCTTGTGTGCTAATGGATTAATTTCAGATGCTTTCAACGTAGTTGGTTATTCTCTTTGCTTCCAAAGTAGTCCTAATTTATTTAACAGTATTTGCCATTCAAGTCAACTGATTTTAGACAGATGTTTGTCTCATGTGTTTTAGTCTAGACATCTCTGATTTACAATCTGTAGCCCATCTGGTGAATTGCCATGGGAATAGGCTTATTTTCAATGCTTGAAGTATTGCAACATACTCCTTGCAAGTGTTTTTGCAGTAGCGGCTGACTACCCCAGCATCAGAAAAGGTTTATTTTAGCAAAAGAATCTCTCTTGTTTGTTCAGATCAGAGCAGGAAAATACTCCATTTCTATTCAAAATAACAACAGAAGGAATGTTCCACTCTAAAATGTTGCCTGCAAATTGAAACTCTAATATATGGGCCTGCTTTAAAAAAAGAAGCAAAACCCACCTGGGAACATAGAGGAGCAGCAAGAGACCTGAAGAATCCAGCTAAGCCATCCCTGTTCTCTGTGGCTGAGCAAGTAGTCTCCTCTAACCTTTCCTAAAGGCTGCAGTGAGCTTTATGTTAGTTTCTCAATCATTGGTGCTACACACAGCAGATCCTGGTGCTCTGTCCCTGATGTAGGATGACCCTATGCTGGTCCTTGTTCCCAATCACATCCTGCTACTCTTCCATCTCCACAGCATGGTGCTGACTCATAGAAAGGCCTTCATGCTTCTGCTTCAGATGTCAGGATGACATCTTGGGTAGGAGAAGAAGCTGTTGATACACAAGTGGATGATTTTCCAGGCTGTTCAAGCAGTCTGTTGGCCTCATCTGGACTTTTCTACACATAGTAAATTAGTGAAGTGTGATGAGCCCTAAAACCAAGGAGCAGAATGGCAGGTGAGGTCTTGCAAGTGATGAGTACTGAACTCCAAAGCTAAGGAACAGAATGGCAGGTGAAGTCTTGCAGGTGACAAGTAATGAACTCCCAAACCAAGGAGCAGAATGGCAGGTGAGGTCTTGCAGGTGACAAATCCTGAACCCCCAAACCAAGTTGCAGAATGGCAGGTGAGGTCTTGGCAGGTGAAGAATGGGACAATTCTTTATGGTCTCAGGGTAAATGTTTTAGAATGCAACATGCTTCAGATTTGAAATGTTGAACATTTGATGTTTGAAAAAGTATTAATTCATAATTCTAGAGGGGGTAAAAACAAGCATTGAGCTTGGCTGGCTTCCTTCTTCAGGCTGAGCTGCCAAACTGCTGCTGTGTAGCATCTTGTAGTAGTGTGATAGCTTTGGACAGGGCATGTTCAGTGCAGTGGATCTATTTTAATGAATTTCCTGTTTTTATGGGTTACTGTATTTCTAGAATATGCCCCAAACCAGATTCAGACATCTGGGAGACACATTTCAGACTAGCATGCTGCTGAGTAGGAATCTCTTGGTTCTTCCATTAAATGGTGGCATGCTGTTTTAACTGCAAACCGAATGCACTCGGGGCTCCTGCTGTGTGTAGCAGGTCAAGTAGCAAACACAGGTAAAGTAAACTGTTTTCAAGAGTCTTCAGTGTAAACGGCAAAGGTGCTGTTGTGTAAATAAGCCAGAGAACGCTCCAGGAGCTGTCTGCTTGATGCTTTTGGCACAGATTTCTGAGTAGTTTGATTTGATGTTTGTTCGAGTGAGTTTGTCTGCACATGTTGGAAACATCAGTCAAACCCAGACTCCAGACTGGATGTTACTGTAGGGCCTGTAGCTGTGATGTACCCCAAGTGTACATGACCTGCAGTTCAATGTTAACAGTGATGATGCACTGAAGCTCCAAAAGACCTGTTTGGGTTTTACAGCTTCAATTAATTTCATAGAATCACAGAATTTCTTAGACTGGAAAAGACCTTCAAGATCATCAAGTCCAATCATTAGTTTCACACTGACAAGTCCTTGACTAAACCAAATCCCTCAGCACAACATCTAAGCACTGTGAATTGCTATGGTTGGAAAGGACCACCAGGATCATCCAGTGCAACCTTCACCCAGCATCCTTCATCACTAGACCATAGCCTCAAGCATCACAGCCACTCTCCTTTTAAACACCTCCAGGGATGGAGACTCCACCACCTCCCTGGGCAGCCTGTTCCAGTGCCTGACCATCTGCTCAGTAAAGAACTTCCTCCCAACATCCAACCTAAACCTCTCTGAGCACAACTTGAGGGCATTTCCTCTTGTCCTATCATTAGTAATTTAGGAGAAGAGACCAGCTCCAGCCTCACTACAACCTCCTTTTAGGTAGTTGTAGAGGGCCATAAGGTCCCCTCTCAGCCTCCTCTTCTCCAGACTAAACTCCCCCAGCTCCCTCAGCCTCTCCTCGTAGGCCATGTGCTCCAGACCTCTCCCCAGCCTCGTTGCCCTTCTCTGCACCCGCTCCAGCACCTCAGTGTCCCTCCTTTACTATAGTGACCCAAACTGGACACAGTACTCGAGGTGTGGGCTCACCAGTGCTGAGTACAGGGGCATGATATTTTTATTTTCAATTTACAGTGAGTTAACTTGGTAATCAGGGGGAGTGGGTAGAGAAATTAGTTTGTAACCTCTCCTAACGCAGTCACAGGATTGAGAGAGACATTGAAAAAGCAGAAAGCAGTCATCATGTTCCCCACCACCTAAGGAGCTTCTCGGGAAGTAACTCCATGGAGGAGAGGTGTGACCAAAGCTACAAAGCCATCAGAGAAGCACATTTTACCTACATCAAATGTGCTTCAGTCTCTACTCTCAGCTTGTACAGATAGAGGTAACTGTGTTCGCTGGTTAAACCATGCAGATATAGGAGGCTTCAGGCTGGTTTGGGATGTTTCATTTGCATTTAAATAGTCATTTGATGAGGGATCCAGCATTGGAAATCCATGGAGCCATGTCTGTTAAACTTGAAGGCTTTAGTGATGGTTTTGTGCTACTCTTAGAAGATGAAGGCGTTACTTTGTGCTAGTGAACTGTGATCTGAATAGAAAACAAACGGTGGAGTGCCAGACAACATGAATGGACATGTGGTAGGCATCTTTATTTACATGTTTATTCATGTGTAGATGAGATGACAAATAGATATGGATAAGCTTTCCATGCTGTCTTCTCCAGGCATGAGCTGGTGCCATGGAGATGGCCAAGTGCTGAATGCTTTGTTACCCCTGTGCCTTGATAAGCTCTATTGATGACTTTCTCTCTGCACCTTTCATGACCTCACCCTTGGCAGGTTGAATGCAGCATAGGTGAGAGTTTTTCCAGCATTTGAGGCCTCTTCAGAAAGTGGTCATTTTGCCCCCTCAAGCACTTACTGTTGTAAAAGCTGCTTCTTTTCTCCCTAGTGTGAAGCTTCTTTAATCTACAAATTTATACTCATCTAAGGACAAAGTGTTTGCATCTTGATCAGCATTAAATTTAAGACCCTGTGTCCTAGTAACTTCAGTAGACACCTGAGGGTTGACTCTTCCTCCACCTTTTACCACATGTGGGCAGAGTTCAGTTAGCGTTTGAATTAGCTCTCATCTAGGAGAGGTTGCACCTCAGAATTGTGATGATGTTTATACGTGCAGGCTCTTTGCATCCTGCTTTAAAGGTGCTTGTAAAGTGGTCTGACACCCTTGTTTTGGCTGGTGCTAGCAAGCAGCTTTAGACTGCGGCCAGAAAGCTGGGGAGAATGCTCACCACACCTCTGCTGTGGAAGAAAGATGATGAATGGAAGAGGATCCAGGATTTTCTTTGTTGTGTTTTCCTTGTCATCACCTTGTTTGGTCTGTAAGCTGCTTTGAGACTAACCAAGCAGAGGGAGAAGACACGTGTGCCTAACAGCACCAGGGAGCCTGTTTATGCTGATTTCATTGAGGAAATTGTTCCGGAACAGCTGCTCATCCATGTGAAAATTCAAACCCTTGAGTCCCGGCCAAGGTCAGCAAGCCCTGGGTCATTTGTTTTAGCAAAGCAGGCCAATTTGCCCTTTAATTATCTTTCCTTTTCGTTTGGTCACACCTCTTGCTCCATAGATTTACTTCCTGAGAAGAGCCCTGCATTGTGGAAGATCTGATGCCAGTTTTGGTGTGGACGGTCTGATGCCAGTTTTGGTGTGGAAGATCTGATGCCAGTTTTGGTGTGGACTGTCTGATGCCAGTTTTGGTGTGGACGATCTGATGCCAATTTTGTTGTGGATGATCTGATGCCAGTTTTGGTGTGGACGATCTGATGCCAATTTGTTGTGTATCAGAGGGAGGCATAGTATTTTTCATGAATTACTTATATCTGTTGAGCTTTATAAGATACAATGCATTTACTAGGCTGGGTTTAGTTTTCTACTTATCAAGTGCATTCTCGTTATTAAACTGTACAAGATTCTTATATTTCCAAGTGCCAAACACCTGAATTTCAGGAAGTTTCTCTGCTAGTGCAGGTGTTGCAGTGTGAAAATGTTTAGTACATCTGCTAGAAACAAGGCTGAGAAAATCCTGAACTTCAGAGAGTTTTCTGAAACTGCTCTCTGAATGAGAACTTTCTAATGAGGATTTGCTCTTGGTGATAAGCTGTGCAAAATGGTCAGTAGAAACACTGAATAAAACATATGCTCATGTGCTGGAGATGGATGTGAAAAATACTCTACAGTGGACATAGTATTAAAGAGAGAAAAATAGCACTCTATGAGTGCTAAAGAAAGGAAAATAGTGTAGTGAAATTACTTCTTTGCCGTATAATGCTGTGTGGAAAGAAAGAAATAGGGAAGATGCATTGCTGTAGCTGGAAGAACTGAAATGTCAGATTGTGGCTTCTATAATTTAAGGAAAAAATCCTGATTGAACTAAAGTGGTCTTTAATGTATGCATAAAAGGTCACTAGAGACCAAGAAAAAAAGCATACTTATTCCAAACCTGGTTTTATACAAGAACTTTGGAAGTGTCAGGTTTTGCAACCAAGGCTATAATTAGCTTTGAAAACCTTGGGACCAAAGTTTCTCAAGTACATTGTGACATGGTTCCTGAAGGAACAAAAGCAGCCAGAAGAACTGACAGTCCCTCTGTGACAGAAGCATCCTCTTGGCAGGGGAAGAGGGACACAGAGATGGGAGGTAGACTTGCTTTGATCTGCAGTGTCACACAATAAAGCATGACACACACAGAGGGAGGCAGTAATTGTTGTCATTTTTGCTAGACGAGGGGCATGGGTGTTTTTGCAAAGGCAACAGATTTGTAAACCTTTATTGGTCATCCAGAGTGGTTACAATAATTAGCTTCCTTCTGTCAGGGGAGTGACAAAACAGCACAAAAGAGGGAACCATGTAAGCTTTGAAGAGGAGGAGGAGGACAGACTCTTACTGGGGTGTCAAGCTGTTAATTAACTCTGCCACAAAGTGAGACTGAGTTGCTTCTTTTACTGTCCTTTAATTATTAGCATGTGCTAGAAATATGAAAACATGATGCTCTCCCAGCTAGGGCCAAGTATGATCTGTCACCTGCCTGGCTAATCACAGAGTTTTAGAGCTTGGAAGAGACCTCTACAGATCAAGTCCAACCCTTCTCTGCCTTCAGCCCAATGTCTCCTCTGCTTTTCCTTCTCAGTTCACAGAGGGAGAATAGTTTCCTTGCACCTGCATTTTGGATGGAGCCAGCCCTACTGTTTTGAGGCAGCCCTCCAGAAGCTGATGGAGGTGGTTCATATTTATGGTGTTGGAGCTTGGGGTGGAATTTGGCCTCTTGTTTTGTCAGCGGAGGCGGCCAGAGCTTTTCTGGCTCCTTTTCATTCCGAGCTCAAGAGACAGACTCAGTTTGCTAACAGGTTTAAAGTATTAAAGCAAGCTCATTTCAGTGTACAGCATCTGTGTTAGAATGGGCTGACTTTTCCTCCTTTAATTTAAATCCTGTATTGAACCAGGAGCTTCAATTAAAACTTCAAAAGTTCTAATTTCCTAGAGAATACATTACTTGCAATCCATCCTGTGGATACAAACAGCTGAGGAACATCCTTCACTTATTAAGAGTTTAAAAATACTTCACCCAACTAAAAATGCTTAAAAAAAAACCCACGCACACAAAAACCAATTCAGAAGGTATGACTCCAAACTGGGTGGAGTGGCTGCCACACCAGAAGGCTGTGCTGCCATCCAGCAAGACTTGGACAGGCTGAAGGTTTGGGTAGGAAGAAATTGAATGAAATTGAACAAGGGCAAGTGTAGAGTCTTGCACCTGGGAAAGAATCCCAGGGATCAGCACAGGTTGGGGACTGACTTCTTGGAAGGCAGCAAGAGGAAAAGGACTTGAGGGTCCTAACTGATGGGAGGTTGACCATGAGCTGGCAATGTGTGCTTGTGGCCAGGAGGGACAATGCCATTCTGAGGTGTGTTAGAAGGCTGTGGTTAGTAGGTCAAGTGAGGCTCTCCTGCCCCTCTGCTCTGCCCTGGTGCGGCCACATCTGGAGCACTTCATCCAGTTCTGGGGCCCCCAGTTCAAGAGGGACATGGAACTGCTTGAGGGAGTCCACTGCAGAGCCACAAAGATGATGAAGGGAATGGAACATCTCTCTTATGAGGAGAGCCTGAGGGAGCTGGGGCTGTGCTGCTTGGAGAAGAGGAGACTGAGAGGTGACCTCAGTAATGCTTATAAAGATGTAAAGGCTGAGTGCCAGGAGGATGGAGCCAGGCTCTGCTCAATGATGCCCAGTGACAGGACAAGGGGCAGTGGGCAGAAGCTGAGGCATAGGAGGTACCATGGAAATATGAGGAGGATTTTTTTCCCTGTGAGGGTGACAGAACTCTGAAATACGCTGCCAGGTGGGTTTTGAAGTCTCCCTCTCTAGAGAGATTCAAAACCCACCTGGATGTGTTCCTGTGTGATCTGGTCTAGGTGATGCTGTTCTGGCAGCAGGGTTGGACTGGATGAGCTTTGGAGGTCCCTTCCAGCCCCTGACATTCTGTGATTTTATGTATGAGTGTGGTGGGTTTAGTGTTAATTGAGGAATGATTTCACTGCAAGAATAGTCTTTAGTAATTCCTAGGAATTGTTGTGTTGTGGAGATGGGGGTCTGTATTTTACTCACTACCACTTGAAATTATTTTGATGCCATTGTTGAGAGGGAGTTGAAATAATGTATGCTAAAGTAATTTGGCTAGCCTTGAAATCACAGTGCTGGAAACCAACCACTGGGCTCTCATTCTTTTGAAACTCGTTATCCAAATGACTTTAACAGTTTGTGGGCCATGCACAAGGTGAAGAATCATCTTGCATAGTGCACCTTCTGGTGATAAAACACAGGTTTCAGGGAGTTTTTTTTGGAATGGAAGTGTTGCAGTCAACAGTATCGGTGTGGGAGTTTGACTTCTTCCTGCGAGTAGATTGCTACTCCATATGAGCAATTGGCACAAGGCTCAGAGGGACGCATACAAGGCATGGAGAGCAAAGTGCTGCTCATTTCTTGTGCAGGGCTTGTCTGGTTTGGGTGTAGAAACTCCAAAACTCTCCCATTTTTACCTTCATTCCCAAGTCAGAGTAGCTGTTTTCGAGAAAGACTGGCTAGGGCCAATAGGACTGTAAGCAGACAGCATTTCAGTGCAGGGCTGAAACAGGCTAAATGTGAAAGCTTTGCTCTGTTAAGCAGTGTTCAAATTTGAATTGCTGCCTACTTAAGTAGTGAAGTTAGGATTTTTAGTGTTGTAACAACATTTTTTCCCTTGACACAAAGCTCCTTCTGTCACTTCAGTGCCCAAAGGGATCCTACAGGAAGGCTGGAGAGGGACTCTTCATAAGGGTGTGTCTAATGGTAGGACAAGGAGAAATGGTTTGAAGCTGAGAGAGAGAAGGGTTAGGCTGGATCTTAGGAAGAAGTTCTCAGTATGAGGCTGGTAAGACTCTGGAATGGGTTGCCCAGGGAGATTGTGGATGCCTCCTCCCTAGGGATATTCAAGGCCATTTTGGATAATGCCTCAAGCAGATGAGTCTGCTTGAGAGTTGTCCCTGCCCATGGCAGGGATGTTGAGTAGATGATCTCTAATGTCCTTTCCAACCTAAGCCATTCTATGATTCATGTTTTCAAGGGGTTGAAATGGAACCATTTGGATGGCCACTGCCCCTGCCACCCCCCCAGCATTCACTTACCTCTCATGCTGATTATTTTTTCCTCCCCATTCACGCTAGAATTGTTTGCTATCTGGAGACACCAACAGTTTTTACAGAGCTAAAGGTGGTGGTGAGGAGCCCACATGAGCTGAAAAAGAAGTTTATAATGACTTTTTGTCTTCTCACTGAGGCTGTATAGGTCAAGTTGCCTACACAGTTTAGTGCAGGGAGGTATGAAGAGCAGCAGAACCACACACCTAAAATGACTTATTTTAATCGAAACTTTGGAGCTGACATATCCTTAATGATAAATCTAGATGTGACAGGTAAAACTATGTGCTATAACTGGACATGGAAAATGGACCAAAATCAGAGGAGATATAAATAACTTGGGTGGATTCCTGTCCATAACTTGGGTTTTGAGAGGTTGGTAAGTCCTGTTTATTGTATGATCATCAGCCTGAGAAGTGTAAAAATGTGGATGCATAGGAAGTGACTTTTGGGTAATGTAATATGTGCTGGGTTTGCTTGGGTCAGACAACAGACTCTGGCTCACTTGGTTGCTGGGAATTTCATTAGATTTGTCTAAACTTCAGGACCAGTCACTCCTAAAGGCTGTTACATGCCATTGGTGCCTGAAGTCCTTCATCTGTGTTAGTGCTTAACTTCCTTCCCTAGGATGTGATATGGCTGGAGATATTGGATGGCTTCTCCATCAGAGAGGGTTCTGAAGTTCCTTTTTGTGTTTTCAGTCAGCTCTGCATTTCAACTTGCCACTACAATGAGCAGAGCTCTCTGAGCTCTTAAGGCTACTTTACAGACTTTATTGGGTTGCAGGGACCCTCAAAGGTCATCTTGCCCATCTTGCAGTGAGCAGGGATACCTCTAACTAGATCAAGCTGCCCAGGGACATATCATGTCTGATCTTGAATGTCTCCAGGGACCACATCCCTGAGCAACCTGTTCCAGTATTTCACTGCTTTCATTGTACAGAATTTCTTCCTTATGTCCAGCCTAAATCTACTCTGATCCAGTTTAAAACCATTTGCCCCTATCACTTCAAGCCCTTCTAAACAACCCTTCTCCAGCTTTTCTGTAGGTCCCACTCAGATACAGAAATGTAGCTGTAAGGTCTTCGCAGAGTCTTCTCTTCTCCATGCTGAATAGCCCAAATTCTTTCAGCTTGTCTTCCCAGGAGAGGTGCTTCAGCCCTATGATCATTCCCATGGCCCTCCTCTGGACCCGCTCTGGGCTGTGTCCCCCTCATAGCTGGACACAGTGCTTCAGAGCAGAGTGGCTGTCTTGACCTGCTGACCATGTTTCTTTTGATGCAGCCCAGGACACCACTTGCCTCCTGGGCTGCAAGTCTGCATTGTTTGCTTTTGTTCAGCTTCTCACCTACCAATGTCCCCAAAGTCCTTTCCTGCAGGGCTCCTCTCAATTTCATCATCCTCCAGCCTGTATTTATCTTGAGGGTTGCTCCTCATTCTTTGGCCCACGGCAGATAGGTTAGCAGGTTAGTGTAAGCATTCCAGTATGTTATAAGGTAGTAATGAATTTAATTTTACTTTTGAAAGTAGTAAACTCTCATGGCAAATGCCTGTCTGCTGCGTGAAGGGTTGGTTTTATTGCCTGCTCTGTGTGACATTGCCTATTTCAGTGGCTGAGTCAGTGAGCAATTGTGCAAACCATTTCCATTTGATCTAGACACGTGCCTTGAGCCGTGAGGTTCCGTTTGCCAAAGCTGAATGGTTATGGCACTTGCTTTGTTGTACTTGTACTCAGTGCCTCAAAATGGGACTTGCATGTTCAGGGCTGGATTTTGCAGTGGAAAGCGTAAGCTTCTTGCTTGTATAACCACATTCCAAGGTTAGTCTGAATAGCTGAGATAATGAATTTGGTCTTTATATGTTCTTAAATAGATAGATAGTTTTTCACATATGTGACTTTTTTTGGGTTACAATTAGATGCTTTCCTTGGGAGCTGCCTAATTCCAGGCTGCACAGTTCCTCCTTTGTCCTGTACTCCCATATCTTCGAGGAGAATAACTTAACCAGATTTCAACCTAGGAATTGTGGGCTGCTAAAGACCATATTGTGTTACCGCTTAATGTTGTAGAGGTTGATCAGTGGGTAATGCAAAGTCTATGCTTTAGCTCTTTTATGATGAAAATATTATTTCAGCAGAATATATGGTAAAGTCATTGGACAATGATCTTATTCTCAGAGTGATGGCACAAAGCATTTTCCATGGACCAGAAGTTAGCAGAGCTGCTCTTTTTGTTATTGCAGGCTTCAAAAGCGAAGCTATATTTAGCCTTTTCTGAGCAATTGTGTGATTTTATTATTTGGTTTATTTGTTCCATTTTTCACTGACAAAAACCTATTATCTTATTGCTGTCTTTCTCTCAGGACCAGCAGAGGTTCCCATGATGTCACCCAATGGATCCATTCCCCCTATTCATGTGCCTCCTGGTTACATCTCACAGGTATGCCTCTTGAGGAATTAAAATGTATAGACAAGCAACAGCCTAGAACCATGTAGGGGAAGTCTATTTGGTTGAAGTTCTGTTTACAAGTATGCATTACCCTTTTCATTAATATTTTCATGCTCCTCCTCTGTGCTGACAGTACACACAGGTTTGCACAGGTGAGCATGCAAGTGCACCTTCACACACTGCTATGCTTACCAGCTGGAGGGCTTTTAACTCTAGCAAAAGTTACATGTACAGATTGAGCCTCTATGTGCCAGTCCTCTCTCTCAGACAGGAAGGAATCCCTGCTGTTTTGTATAGGCTGGGTTTTAGATGTTCTTGCTGAGCTAGGCACTTTGGTCACCTTTAACTTTTCTCCAAAAGGAGTTTTATCCTAGAATTTTATCATAGGATCATAGAATGGTTTAGGTTGGAAAGGACCTTGAAGATCATCCAGTCCCAACCTCCTGCCATAGGCAAGGACACCTCCCACTAGAACAGGTTGCTCAAGGCCTCATCCAGCCTGGCCTTGAACATCTTCAGGGAGGGAGCATCCACAACCTCCCTGGGCAACCTGTGCCAGTGTCTCACCACCCTCACTGAAAAGAACTTCTTCCTGACATCTAGTTTGAATCTCCCCTCTGCCAGTTTAAACCCATTACTCCTCATCCTGTCATTACAAGACCTTGTAAATAGTCCCTCCCCAGCTTTCCTGTAGGCCCCCTTCAGATACTGGAAAGCCACTACAAGGTCTTCTCGAAGCCTTCTCTTCTTCAGGCTGAAGAACCCCAACTCTTGTAGCCTGTCCTCATAGCAGAGCTGGTCCAGCCCTCTGAGCATCTTCGTGGCCTCTGGACTCACTCCAACAGTTCCATGTCCTTCTTGTGCTGGGGGCTCCAGAACTGCACACAGGACTCCAGGTGGAGTCTGATGAGAGCAGAGTGAAGAGCAGAGTAAATCCCCTGCCTTGCCTTGCTGGCCACACTGCTCTTGCTGCAGCCCAGGACATGGTTGGTGTCTGGTCTGCACACACACATTGCTGGCTCATGTTGAGCTTTTCATCAACTTAAGGTAATGCCTTAAGTTCTGGAGTGACAATCGAGACAGGAAAGCACAGGATGCCAGTGGAAGTGAGAGAAGGAGCCACCACAGCTATAAAATACTCTGTTGATCCTCAGCATCTTCCCAGCAGAAATCCTGTGGCGTATCAAGAACTGGAGGCTTTGAGTTGTTTTCCAGAAGAGATGTGATTTAATTATCTATTTATGGAAAAAAAATGGAAGAAGCTTTCCCACAAATCTGTCAGGTTTTGGAGCTCTTGAGCAGCTACTGCTCTTCTGGATTAAAAAACACTTCAGATGACCAGATTGTTTGTGTTCCTTCCATCTTCTGCAAAGCTTCTGGACTGTTTCTGAAGTAAGGAAGGAAAATAAAATCACAAAGAAAGGTTGATGTAAGGCAGAGTAGCTGTGAGCAATACGATGCATCCTATCATTTCACCATCATTTCACCACTTCCATCGAGACCTGGAGAGCACCAAAAGCTCCATTAAATGTATGCAATGTATTTCAGCTGTCCTTGATGGAACAGCATAAGAACTTGTGATACATACATTTTGGCTTCTTGCTAAGAAGCAGAAAATAGATGATGTCTTGGAATCTCTTCCCCTCCCCAGGAAACATGTGAGCTTGTGTAAGTCTGAAAAATTGCGGATGGTGTCATACTTAAATCCCACAAAACGCTGCAATCGCTCTGTGGTATTCTGACTTCTGAGCGGGGTGAGAACATGCCTCGAGCACAGGGAGCATCAGCAGGCAGCCTAGGGGAGAGGACACGCAGGGCAGCAGGGTGGTCCAGCGTCCTTCTGCTTCTCAAGCATCCCAGGGTGGGTGTATGCTTTGAGACCACATTTGCAATGCTGTTTAATACTCCTCATAATTTAAGAAACTGGCCCATGCATAACACACAGAGGAGGTTTTAGAAGATGCACTCTTTCTTTTGAAATAAAACCTTTTTCCTTGTTAAAATACTCTTACCTCCCAACCCCTGCACTGAGATAAAGAATTGAGTAAAATTGAAATGCTTTCCAAACCAGAATGATGAAAGTCCTCCACTTGGAGCTGTCTGAATTCAAGTCCTCCTTACTGCTTTTTTGTGGACCACCATAATAATTCACTAAAGAAGATTTAAAGTAGTTTCTTAACCAATAAAGAAAAACCCAACAAACCCACCAAAATCCTTCTGAAGATTTTTTTCCATGGAGCTGGAAGTTTTAGGCAAAAATTCCCAATTCAGTGGTTGTTTTTTTTCAGCAGCATAATGTGTGTTCTGCTCTGTGGTCAGTGAGGGTCTTGTCTTTCAGATGACTTCATGTTAAATACTAGTTGAAAATGTGTAGTAGTCAAATAAGCTCTCACTGTTATATACATCCCTGCCATATTTGCTCTTGCTTTTGTCTATTGCCTTGTAGTTAAAAACTCTGTTTTATGGTAAACAGTGTAAACAACTTAAATATAGAATGGTAAGGGAAAGGTGAAGCAAATTAATGCACTTTGAGAGACGAATCAAAATAGATTTGATTTTTTGGGTTTGATCTGTTGCCAAAGTGTGTGCATGTAAAAGACAAGCAGAAAGCTGATGCCCCTGCAGAGAAGTAATGCTGCCTATTAAAAAAGAGCAGAGAAAAAAATCTTTTTTTCCACTTTGTTGTGCCAAGCCTGTTGGAGCTGTATTTATTAAATATTGCATTAGTTATCTAGTGCTTGCAATTCTGGATTAAAATGATGCTTCATTACCTCTTCTGAAATGCTCAGCAAAAATTTGGCAGGAGGTCATGTGCCCTGCAAGATCGGGCCACTGGAAGCAGCAGAAAAATAATTAGACTCTATTTCTTAGGCTTCAAGGACCATGTTAGTAGTTGTGAGTAGAAGCCAGGTTTGTTGATGTTAAAGAGTTGTTCCCAACAATGAGTCCTAGCCAGGGTGGGAAAAAATCCATGAATATAACAGGAGGCAAATACACACCACCAGTCCAGATCTTTCATGCTATGATTTTGCTGTCAAAGACCAAGTCAATAGAGCCAGTTGTTTTGCATTTCCTTTTCAGCAGGCAAACCTCTGTGCGCCTCTGGCAGATAGGAACTATCAGATCAGAGTTCATGTCCCTGCAACTCTTTATTGGCTAAGGGTTAGTTAAATACACAAGAGAGAGGCCATCCCTCTGTGCACTCTTGGTGGACAGTATTGCTGCTGTGAAAGTTAGTGGTGGGAGGTGCCATGGTAGACAAATCTCTGTTAAATGTGTGCCATGTCAGTGCTTTTGGCTTCAACTGGTGAGTGTTAAAGGAGCAGCCTCTGATTTCTCAGGAGCTGGGCATAAGCTGTTAATGCCTGTCCCAGTTCCAAGCCGCGGACAGAGCTGCTTCTCTGCTGCATGAGTTCCAAGAGGCAGGTTGGGAGACAGCATTCACTCCTAGGATGTCCACTGGAGACTTCTTGCCTTCAGAGTCTGTGGCCTGGTGGTTTCTCCTGGCTCCCTGGTGTCACCATAATCTGAAGATAAAAATGGTTACTTAGATGCTAAGATGGTAAATTTGGGGATGTCCTTGTGGGTAGTAGTTTCTGCCTTTCACAATGTGTGTTTCAGAGGAATGGGGGAGGATTTGGAATGTTCTGTTGAGGGAAACTGCAAAAATGGTGGTGTCAAGCCCCACAGTCATGAACTGGTTTGCCTGGAGCTAATGGCTGAGGACTGCTCTCTCCACTGGAGTTTGAGGAATTACTCATGTGTAGTTGGACATGAAAATTTGGCATGAAACTTGGCTTTTTGTTAATATGTGGTCTCTGCCACAGGTATTTTAAGACTAGAAGACTTGTTTACTGTTTGGGAGATGAAATATGCCCAGATAAAGGCATCTTTTGTCAGGAGATAACATTGGGGTCAGAGAGTCTGAACTATGCAACTCAAGCCATGGTCCTGCAGTTCAGTATTCTTGCATGAAGCACTTAGCATTTGGCAGAACTGAAGCCTAACCTCTAGATAGAGGGAAACCTTTAAAGGACATTTAAAGTAGTATCAAATCCATCATGTCCTGGGGAATAAGGATTTTGGTCTTGGGTACATCCTCTACACTAAAAGAGAGGTATTTTCTCCAGAACTGTTGTTGGCTTGCATAAGTTTTAGCCCCAAGCTCTTTGGTTTTGTCTGGCTTACACATGCTTCTTGTGTGTTTTGTAGTCTGCAGCTGTTCAAGTTGTCCTCTAACAGGGTGATCCTCCCTGGTGCTCTGAACACAGGGAACGTTATGCTGACCTCAAAAGGAACAAGCCATAAGGTGGTGATCCTTTTAAGTTCATGAGCATTGGTCCTGAAGATCTGTACCATTGTAATCTTAAGAGATTCCAACATTCTTTGCCACCATTATAAGGGATTAATTTATAGATGATCAGTGTATAGATGAAGAATTCCAGGTACCAGGTTCAAGGTGCAACTGGCAAACTTGTCAGGGCTGGCAGGAATTATGAATAAATAAGCTGTTGACATCCAGGTTTCTTGTGGATGAGCTCATTCTGTCCTTTTTTTTTCCCTGGTACAGATTGATTTATGAATACAGTTTCAAATTAGCTTATGAAATTCCCAAAGTATTGGTTGTATTCCATCCAGAGGCCATGCTTCAGAATCCTTGCTGAATCTAGCACACTAGGTGCTAGATTTAAGTGAAATGATTTTATGGTGAAGGTGATGAAGCGCTGGAACAGGCTGGCCAGAGAGGTTGTGAAATCTCCTCTGGAGACTTTCAAAGCCTGCCTGGATGTGTTCCTGTGTGACCTACTCTGGATGATCCTACATCTGGCAAGATGATCGTCAAAGATGCCTTCCAGCCTCTAACATTCTGTGATCCTATGATTTGGGGTGGGTTTTTTTTGGAAAGCAAGTAGAAATGGGTTGCATATTCCCATATGATACCCATTCAGTAAATGCATGTGCTGCAGGGTGAGAGGGATCAGCTTCCTTTAACTGGGACTCACAAAATATAGTGGCAGTTCACCTCTGCCAAATTAACATGCCTGTTTGTTCCTGGAAGTGTAGGATTAAATGCCAGTGGCAACAAAATGAGAGAATGTGGAGTGATGCAGTTTGAATATGTGAATTACCTCTAGTTAGACTGAGCTTTTATTGCTACAGTCACACCTTTAATGTAAACCAAATAACATTTAAAATGGTCTTCTCAAAACCTGACAACTGAGCCTATTTTATTTGGCCTGAGTAATGTTCATCCCGATTCTCCTGAAAGCTATCTACCTCACACAGCAATTAAGCTCCCTAAAATATGGAGGGGGGAAAAAAAACAAAACCCACCACACAGAGCTGTGCTGGAATAATACTGTTATTGAGGCAGTGTGCCAATTGCACCAGCAAGCATTAAAAAATGACAGCAAAAGACAATTTCCCTAGGAACTGTTTGTACAACAGAAAATAATGGAAGTTTAGCTCTAGGTGCCGAACAACCAGAGCTATTTGTTTGCTTTAAGCAGCTAAAATTAGTAATAACCATTACTTCCAATATTCCAGTTGCATCTGGAGACCTCAACAGGGATTGGGGTTTCATTGCTTCTTGGCACTGGATGCAGCTTAGCAAACTGTGTGTTTCCTGATGAATTTATGATCTTTATGACAGATTTTTTTTAAGCAAACATAAAGAATTGCAGATTTCTTCTTTAAATAGCCAAGTTTAACCTCCTTGTTAAGTTATGTTATTTACTTGACTACATTTATTTGTTCTGCCGTGGATGAACTGAAAGACCATCATCTCCCAGAGTGGCACCGCTACAATCTACTCACTGCAAATACTACTGATCAAGAGGTATCTGAAGCCTTAGCCCATGCTGGTTTTATTGCTATCTAATGTGCATTATACATTGGATTAGCAGCTTTATGATGTGCTGAGGACAGAATTGTGTAGTTAACAGAAATTTATATACCCCTAAGTCCCAGTTCAGGAAGAACACACCCTGTAGGGTAGGGAGATAAAGTACTTTTTTGCAAGGTCCCCTGTGTTTCTGCTTTTATTTGGGACTTGGGCACGGGTAGTAACCAAGGTGCTGTCAGCATTTCAGGCCTGGGACAAAAAACAAGTGTAAGTCTTTAATCTCTTAACTGTATGATGGAAATCATTTGGAAGGCTGGCTCATCCTTGAGTTGGATTGGATGATCATTGGTAGGTTCCTACCAACTCAAATTGATCCATTCCATCTTCTATTCTCTGGATTTTATTACTCCTGAAATCTTACAGTTTCATCTCTCAGGATAATTTGATAATAACTTTGACAGGACTCTGAGCTTTCCTGCCTGCTCTCTAGTTCAGGAAGAGGAACCCTAGTAATTTTAAATATGGTTTACATTATGTCCTGCTGCATGATACAAACTTTCTGTCTAAATCTGTTCCTTGCCACATTCATCTTTCACTAGAGCAGAGAGTGCACAGGCAGTCTGGTCCAGATAGGCACATAAGAGCTTGTACCCACTTGGAAGATGAAGTCACCTTGGAAGGCTTGGGGTAGTTAAAGCCACGATGAATACTTTTCACATCAGGATACAGGAACTTGCTATCTCAATTAAATTACAGCATGAGTCAAGTCTAAGGCAGTTAAATGCAGCATTTGTTTACGCAGTCCTAAATACGTAGTTCTGCTTTTCAAATGTGCTAAAAGGTTTTCATCCAGGTTTTGGAGTGTGGATTTGACACCAGGATAGGAGGTGCTGAGGAGGCTGAGTAGAACCAGTGCCAGAGATGGGAGACCTGAAAATGCAGCAGTTACAGTGTGGTGATAGTTTAAATCTCCAAAACCCAGCTATCTTTTGAGGAGTCTCTAAAGTCTTTGAAATTTAAAGCTAGCAGATGACAGGTTGCTAGCTGAAGGTGTAAATGTAGAGGTTAGGATGAAGTGTGTTATGGTAAACAATTCCTGTTCTGGTTACTCAGCATAGCAAGGGATGCAATTCTATTCAAAATACCAATTGGAAGGGAATGAATTCACTTTGTGTGGAAACTTTCTGTCTGTGGGAGACCAGGCAATCCACAGAACTTGTCTGTGTCCCTGCTCACAGCTCATAGCTAACAGGCATAAATTTGTATGACCTTGGGACACACATAGCCTAAAGAAGGAACTGGGTCAGCTAATTCTGGTTAAAGTTTACCCTTCATAACTTGCTCAGCTAATGCCTGAAGCACAGACTCATGTTTGCTGGAGCACTGCTGCTTATGGCTGTGGACATCACCTCTTGGGGCTAGTCTCTTTGCAGCAAGGTCAGCGGAAACAAGTGTGTGCCCATGCCATAGCTTCACTTCAGGGTTTATCAGCACAATTTTCTCTGAGAGGTTTAGACCGTGACGCTGATGTGTTGAGTTGTTGGACCATGGAGATCCACAGCAGGGTCTCTTCTGTTGATGCAGCTATGGAGAGGGTTAAATAACTGCAGTTGATGTTGGTGATAAGCAGCAGAGAGTGGCAGCATCTTATGGCAGGTGCCCTTGATGCATATCTGCTTATCTCATACAGCACATCACTTACATAGAATCATAGAATCAACCAGGTTGGAAGAGACCTCCAAGATCACCCAGTCCAACCTAGCACCCAGCCCTAGCCAGTCAACTAGATCATGGCACTAAGTGCCCCATCCAGGCTTTTCTTGAATACCTCCAGGGATGGTGACTCCACCACATCTCTGGGCAGCCCATTCCAATGGCAAATCACTCTCTCTGGCAAGAACTTCCTCCTAACCTCCATTATTCCATCTGTCTCATCAGTCAGTCTAAAAATAATTAGTTTTTTACCACTTACTGTTTGTATGAAGCTAAAACATGATTTGTTTATGGTTTCCTACCTCGTGCACATGAACATACAGAATCAAAGGGATGGTCATTGTCCTTATGTGGTCATGTTTTTTCGGTTACAGAACTGAGAGAAGTTTTCTGAATAAGCTGCAAGAAAAGCTTGATTCCTAAGTCTGGGCTGAAATTTGGTTGGTTGACTGCTCTCCAGAAATACACCTCTGGAAAAATCCTAAGCTGATTTTTTTTTTTTTTTCTTTTTTTCAGCCTAAGCACATTTCCACCTTCCTACATCTGTTTTTACATCCTTTGGTTATGGCATCAGGGGCCAAGTTATTCATATTGCAGAGCCCATTTGCAGGGATGTAGAGACCAGCTCTGCTGCAGGGGGAAAAAAAACAACCCAGCCCTTCTGCCCTATAATTTGTCTAGAACAGTTACCTATTGTGAACAGAGTAATTATTTGGAAAACGTGTGTCAACACAAGAGGTTCCTGCAGTGTACATGTCTCTGTGCACACACGCAGCTTCTGCACGGCAGCAGTGCCAGCTGCTTTCCAAGAGTTACTCACTCTGTACACGGAGTGCTGTCAGAATTAGCACTAGAAGGTTTATGGGCAGAATATAAGGTCGGTCTCGATGACTGCTTTTATTTTGGTGCTTTGTTGGTTCTTTTTTTCCATTGTTTTACTCCCTAAACACAGGTTATTTGTTTAGTCTCCTGGCCACACAGTTATCGCTAGCATCTGTAAGTCTTCTGGTGCTTAGTGTGGCTATCTGAGTCTCCAAACAAAGCCACGTCACCGCTAGGATTGCGGCTGCTGATAGTAATTTTAGAAACGTGTTTGTGACTAAACCTCAGGGCCAGACCTTTTGGTGATGGGGGAACAAGCTGTAAACACTGCTGGTTTTAAAAGCTTTCATTCAGATGCTGCCTAACCTGCTCATTTCTTTGCCTTCCCTTTCAGGTGATAGAAGACAACACCGGCGTGCGGAGGGTGGTGGTTACCCCTCAGTCTCCAGAGTGTTACCCTCCTAGCTATCCTTCAGCCATCTCTCCAACCCATCACTTACCTCCCTACCTGACACACCATCCCCATTTTATCCACAACTCTCATACAGCTTTTTATCCTCCCGTCACTGGACCTGGGGACATACCACCACAGTTTTTCCCACAGCATCATCTTCCCCCAACAATATATGGAGAGCAAGGTGAGCTGGAAGGAAGGGGTTGGCATTTCACACCTCTGCTCAGCAAGTGTTAGGGGCTGGTGAAACCAAGACTAGAAATGGGGAACTTGTAGAGTGGCTTTCTCTACACAGATGGAGTGGCTTTCTTTAATATGCAGAGTGCAGGAGCCCAGGGCACTGCTATATTACAACAGTAGCCTGCAGATACAAAGCCAGTTTTAACTTCATGTGTAAATACAGTGGAGGGGAAAAAATGTCTCATCCCATGCTCTGAACAAGGACATGAGTCACGCTGGTTGCTCTTGCTGCATCATGATGCAGCATTGTTCAGAAAACCAAGAGACAAAGTGTTTCAGTCCTTGCTTGGGAACGAAGACAGACACAAGGGCAGGATCTGATCACGGTTTGTCGTGGTCATTTCCAGTGGGAAAAGCCGGATGCCGCTTCCTGTTGGACACAGCGTGCTCGCTGCTGCCAGCTGTGGGTTTCCAAGAAGGAACAGCATTTGCTGTTTGTTACTGGAGTTGGGGCTGTGCAGTAAGTCACTGGAAAGCATTGTTTGATACCAAAGGGTAGCATGGCAACCCTAATCGGGCCATGAGTAAATAAGTGCAAGAATAGAGCGAAAGGGGCATATTTCTGGCTGAGCTGTGCAGTGCTGTGTCTTTGCCACTCTGGAGATAAGTCTTTCTGTAGTCTGACAGAGGGCGTTCACCAGAAGAGCAATTGGCACAGCTGCTTGAGATGTTTAATGTGGAAATCAATTCAGGAATCATGGGTTTGTGTTATTGCTAAGCTACCTGGACTTAGGACCCTTGCTAAAGAGCGTATTTAAGCCTTATCACCAGAAGTCAGTTGTGCTGGAGTGGCAAGCAAGAGGCAGGAAAAGAGAGAAGGATACCTACTGATGTTACCTCTTGACATTTTTGTTAACCAAAAGACCTCACTTTCTAGTAAGGAACAGACATCTGCAACGAACATTTAACTTCATTATACTGGTGGGGAGGAAGCTCAGGAAACTAGTAGGGTGGTGTAGCCAGGTAGATACATAGGAGAGAGACTTTTCCCTTGAAAAGGGAGCAGGGCAATTTGTCAGATGGCTTAACGAAGTCTAGTGTGCAGAATGAACACGGAGCCACTAGTTAAGGAGATGCTGAAGATCTTCTGTAGCCTGAAGATATCAAAAAGCCAATTCCACTGAAATTTTCAAATCTTTTTTTGCATAACTGAAATGACCTCTAACATTGAAATAATTGTACTGATGAGTATTAATCCCCAGTTTCCTGTTTGCTGTGCCATGGTTTCTGCTTTAAACAAAAAACTACATTTGTTTGCAGCATGCTGGTCTTAGGCAGCTAGCTGCTGTGAGGAAACAAACAGGGCTGTGTAGCTGAAGGCCAAAACACTCCAAAATAGCAAAGAAAGAAAATCTGGCTAGTTGGAACAACTTGGGAAATTATAATACAGCATACATGGCAATATCAATTTACAAACAGGGCTCCCAGCAGCTGGGTAGGATGTTTGTTTGCTTCAGAAGTTTGCACGATAACTTCTGAACAGATGTAGGAAGAATACAAAGAATATGTTGTCAATTGTTACTGTGCTAACAAAGGCAAAACTCGTTCAGGGCAGGCATTTGTTCAAGCTTCAAACTCAAAGTGGAGTGCAAAAAGGAGGCCTTGAGCAACTTGTGCTAGTGGGAGGTGTCCCTGCCTATTGCGAGGGGTTGGAACTGGATGATCCTTGAGGTCCCTTCCAACCTAAACCATTCTATGATTCTAGAGGAAAGCAGAAAGTACTCTGATTGCTGCAAGCTGACCTGCCTTAGGTTAGGGATAGTCATTCTTGGAGGGGAGAAGGGAGGATTGCATGTAATTGTGCCAGGGGAGGTTTAGGAGGCTTAGGTTAGGTATTAGAAAAAGTTTCTTCCCCAGAAGGCTTGTCAAGCTGTGAAACAGGATGCCCAGGGAAGTAAGTGGTGGAGTCCCCATCCCTGGAGGGATTAAAAGAACAAGTAGCTGTGGTACTGAGGGTCAGTGGTGACCTGGTAGTGCTGGGTTAACAGTTGGATCTGATGAATTTAAAAGTCTGTTCCAACCAAAATCATAGAATCAGGCAGGTTGGAAGAGACCTCCAAGATCATCCAGTCCAACCTAGCACCCAGCCCTGTCCAATCAACTACACCATGGCACTAAGTGCCTCATCCAGGCTTTCTTGAACACCTCCAGGGACGGTGACTCCACCACCTCCCTGGGCAGCCCATTCCAGTGCCAATCACTCTCTCTGTGAAGAACTTCCTCCTAACATCCAGCTTATACCTCCCCTGGCACAACTTGAGGCTGTCTTCTCTTGTTCTGTGTCTGCATTGTACATAGGATAATTATGATATTTCTCAAGGGTTTTTTTTAAGCCAGTTTTACTTACCAGAGCTTCCACTTCATGAAGCACTTCTCTCCTTAGGCAGGCACAGTTGACACAATTGTAAAGTCTATTTATACTGGGAAATTAAATTGCATGTAATCAATGTTGGCAGCTTGAAACCAGGGCATCTCACCATGTGCTGGCCACTCAGGCCCTGGGGAAGAAACAGCTAAATTGCTGTGAATTTATGAAGACACTTTCCTAAATATCAGTCTCCCTGGATTTTTCCTTGAAAGCTATGTCCCTGAAACACAAAAGACTGAAAAGGAAGAGGGGGGGGAAACTGTCACCCTAATTGCTGTATTTCACACACAAGAAGGTAGGAAATCCGATCAGCAAAGGAGTGTGTCTACTACCAGGCAAAATAAACCATCGCTCCTGCAGCAAGGCTTTTATAAGAGGCAAAAATGATTGTGAAACCTATTTCCAGGAAAATCTACAATCATTTCATGTGGAGATGGTGAGGAACTTGGTTTTGTGCAAGAGAAATGCAGCGGTTGTGTTGTTCTGAGTTAACGTGGGCGAATCCTTTCCTTGCAGAAATCATACCACTATACGGGATGTCCAGCTATATTAGCAGGGAAGATCAGTACAGCAAACCACAGCACAAAAAACTCAAAGACAGGCAGATTGATCGCCAAAACCGCCTGAATAGTCCTCCTTCATCCATCTACAAAAGCCATATAGGCAGCTGCACAACTGTATATAATGGGTATGCAAAGAGCCACAACGGAGCGAGCAGCGGAGGTGGCAGCGGCGGCGGCGGGGGAGCTCCGGCGGTGAAGAAACCAGAGCGCAGAGCAAGGAGCAGCCCAAAGTCAAACGAACAAGACCCACATGGTAAAGAGAGTTTTAGTTGTTTTTAATTCCTTTTTATTGCACCTTTCTGGCTGCATATGGATCTAGTCACTATGCCAACAACCACTACCACCCACACAGAAAGGCAGCGTTTAATACAGTGTGAACTTAAATTCATGGGGCTCTTAGCATGGAGAAGAGAAGGCTTTGAGGAGACCTTGTAGTGGCTTTCCAGTATCTGAAGGGGGCCTACAGGAAGGCTGGGGAGGGACTATTTACAAGCTCTCCTAATGACAGGATGAGGAGGAATGGGTTTAAACTGGAAGAGGGGAGATTTAAACTAGATGCTAGGAAGAAGTTCTTTACAGTGAGGGTGGTGAGACATTGGAATAGATTGCCCAGCAAGGCTGGGATGTTCCCTCCCTGGAGGTGTTCAAGGCCAGGTTGGATGAGGCCTTGAGTGACCTGTTCTAGTGGGAGGTGTCTCTGCTTATGGCAGGAGGTTGGAACTGGATGATCTTTGAGGTCCCTTCCAACCTAAACCATTCTATTAACTCATTCTATGAATTAAATAGAAACCTTGAGCTAGCTCTGCTATGTATTTGTTTTGTAAGATGAATTGGTTGCTTCCTCATCTTTCATGACTACTCCCTGGTACATATAGCATCATTCTCTCCTTATGTGTTGGAAACAAAAATGCATGTGCTTGGTTTTATTTTGCTTTTCATACAGGCATCTTGGCAATTCACAAAAGTGCTTACAAGACTGTTGGCCTATAACCAAAACCTGGTTACTAAGTGCCACTACTTTACATCTCCTAGGTAAATGCAGTAAACTTAGTAAGTTTAGAGGCAAATGCTGGAAAAAAAACCAGGCATGTTTATGTACTCAAATATGACTAGTTGAAAGAGAAGAAATTGTTTAAGCTTAGCTATTGGAATTAGTGATCAACTAAATCTGACTCATTTTGAAATAATCAGTATTTTCAGAGGCTGTATGATAAAACATGGGGTTATTCAGCTAATCAAACCTCATTTATCATCAGCCACTCTGCACATAGCCACTTCCAGCTAAATTTAGCTCAGTAAATTCTTGTAATCCTTTATATCTTGCAGCTTTTCTCTTCCTTAGCTGTCTCCTTGCTGATGCTACAGCTGCAGCTGGCTGAACAAACTTCTGTTTATTAAGCAAGTTTATACCTGGCACCCTTAGGATATTTATAGTGCAGCACACCTTGAAATTTATGCATTCAGCTTAGATTTCCCTTTATATATCATGCATGTTTACTTGTGAGATGTAACTGAAATAAATGCTGATTAAAAGTAACTTAATCGATAGCTGAAGTGGGGAAAATGTGCTGCTGGCATGGTAAGGAATGAGGATTTGCAACTCTGCTTTGACATCTTTAGAATTAGCAAGGAGCTGTATTTGGGAGTGCTTTAATCCAAGAAAATTAATTACTGTATTGGACTTTCTAATTATTTCTTGCCTCTCAGCTTATATGACCTGTAATATTCTTATTTATATTAAGCCATGGGGGTTTTGATCTTGTCTGTAGTGAAATATGTGAGATGTTTGGAAGCACCCATGTGGAAGATTGGAATAATGTATAATCTTACGAGCTAAACTGAACAATATAGCTTCAGTGGGTACTGGGTCAGCCTGGATCATCAGTCCATTATCAGCAAGTTTGCAGATGACACCAAGCTAGGAGCAGGTATCGACCTGTTGGAGGTTAAGAGAGCCCTGCAGAGAGACCTTAACAGGCTGGATGGGTGGGCAAAGGCCAATGGGATGAGATTTAACAGGGTCAAGTGCAGGGTTCTACACTTTGGCTACAACAACACCAGGCAGCACTACAGGCTGGGGACAGAGTGGCTGAGAGCAGCCGGGCAGAGAGTGACCTGGAGATGCTGGTAGAGAGTAGCTGAACAGGAGCCAGCAGTGTGCCCAGGTGGCCAAGAGAGCCAGTGGCATCCTGGCCTGAATCAGGAACAGTGTGGCCAGCAGAACAAGGGAGGTTATTCTTCCCCTGTACTCAGCACTGGTCAGGCCACACCTTGAGCCCTGTGTCCAGTTCTGGGCTCCTCAATTCAAGAGAGATACTGGAACGTGTCCAGAGAAGGGCAACAAAGCTGGTGAGGGGCCTGGAACACAGCCCTGTGAGGAGAGAATCATAGAATCAACCAGGTTGGAGAGGCTGAGGAAGCTGGGGGGGGTGCAGCCTGAAGAAGAGGAGGCTCAGGACAGACCTCATTGATGTCTACAACTCCCTGAAGGGAAGCTGTAGCCAGGTGGGGTTGGTCTCTTCTGCCAGGCAACCAGCAACAGAATAAGGAGACAGTGTCTCAAGTTGTGCCAGGGCAGGTCTAGGCTGGATGTTAGGAGGAAGTTTTTGGCAGAGAGAGTGATTGTCATTAGAATGGGCTGCCCAGAGAGGTGGTGGAGTCGTCATCCCTGGAGGTGTTAAAAAAAAAAAGTGGATGAGGCACTTAGTGCCATGGTCTAGTTGATTGGCTAGAGCTGGGTGCTAGGTTGGACTGGATGAGCTTGGAGTTCTCTTCCAACCTGCTTGATTCTATGATTGCTTGTAAAATAATCTGGATTTAATTTAAAAATACCTGGTTTAAGGCTTTCCTGCTATCTTTGTGTCTAATTTGGTCTCTTGGAGTAGCCTGCTGTGCTCCAGCTGCAGAGCATCAGCACCCTTAAAATGTCAGGAAGATCAGTGAAGTCAGGGCTGTGGCACATCCAATGTCTCAGCCAGAGAGTGCCTAAAAACTGGGAACAGCAAAGGATGGAGTCTTTCACCTCAAACTGTGAAAAAAGTCCCTAAGAGGAGTCCTTGCAAATAAGCCTCACTTGTCCTACCCTCCTCATAAATCCACTTCACTGCTGTTTTAAAATTACTTCCTGCACCTGGAGCTGGCAGCCCAGGAGTCAGTGTCAGTACAGGAAAGCCCATGGCCAAAGCAGGAATAGGAGAAAAAAATGCAATTAAAAGGAAAAAATAAAATAATGTGGACTCAAAGGTGAGCTTTTCCACATCCAAGTCCATTGTTACAGTCATACATGTATACCTACATGCAAATCTCTGCAGGGAGGCTCTCACAGAGGTCTAGAATGGCTCTCATGCCCTAAAAGAAATTCTTTCTTCATATTGATGTGCTTCTGGCCATATACACTGCTTTATTTTTACCTTCTCTGTTTCTTCCTGAATTGTTTGGGATTGTATTGACACCTCACTAACTCTGGAATAAGAGTTAAAAGCAATCTGGGAACAGCTGATAGTTTTGCTTCATGCTGCTAAGATGACAGTGTGTTTAGAACAGCCAAGAATAAAAAACACATAAGAAGCAAAGGCATCTAAACGTCACATTCTGTGGATGTGTTTCAGTTCAAGCCTGTTAATAGTTAAAAATATGATGATGCTGTGTGGCTGCTTCCAAAACTACAGAATAGCCTGGAAAAGCTATAAAATATATATAGATATAAAATACATAGAGAATAAGAGTCTTTATTTAGAACTCCACTTAGCCAAAAACACTCCTAAGAGGCAAGCAGGAATGTATGAATTCAGGGTAAAACATAGAGTAAGGTGCAGGAGAACTAAAGCTGATGGGTTTGTTTGCTTTGAATTTCTTAACAGAGGTTCTGGTGTGTTTTATAGCCTATCATTTCATACCTGGTTGAAGCATGTTGTGTGTTTGTGTACTGGTAGCTGGCATGTTTATTTTTGGTGTCTGGATGTTGGAATGATCCAGTGAGCCAGCTCCTGGCTAGCTGCTGTCACCGACGCAGGCGTTCTGGCTGCCAGGGAGCAGGGCTGTGGGAGCCCTGTACGCAGCTGGAGCAGACGCTCACACAGCCTCCGTCCTAGCTGCTGCAGAACACAGCATGTCTCAGTGTGCTAGAGCAGGATAGAGCCATTGCTTCCTTAGGGACTGGGCTCGTTAGAAGCAAAGCACTAGATGCTGCCTCAGTGCTGGGAGCATGGGCAGGAGCTGGCTGCTGGCAGGTGGCATCTCACCAGTGCTGGTCCCAGCTGCCCTGAAACTGATGCTTTGAAACACAGCTTCAGTGCCCAGTTTGACTGATGCAGGAATATGATCTGCACTGTGGTGAAGTGGATGTGGAAAACAGGCATTTCTGTTTTAATATCCCTGTGTTGAAGTAAAGGCTTGTCCTGCTCTGTGGTTTTTGATAGTGATGTCTTTGAGAGCTGTGTTGCTCCTCACTGAGCACCTCTTGAGCTATGGCTGCATGGAGGTTGTTAGAGGACTGTGAGATTAGTACTGGAGAAAATGTTCAGTGTAGAATGCAAGGACAACTCTATTTTTTCCTTGAAAAGATAGGACAGAAATCTCAAGACATGAAATACTGAGGCACTTAGTGCCATGGTTTAGTTGACTGGCTAGGGCTGGGGGATAGGTTGGACTGGATGACCTTGGAGGTCTCTTCCAACCTGGTTGATTCTATTCTATTTAAACTAACAATGTACTTTTCCAGCTGTACACACTCTTTATGTTTATTGTGACTCTACACTTGAGTAAGGAAAGTCAAGGAAAATGTCATGTGTCAGTAACTTGCTGCTGCTCTCCAATATCAAAAGAGCCAGAAGGTTCTAAAAGAAGTAACTGAGCACTGGTAGAAGAAATGGGGCAATAGCATCATCAGTAGTACTGAAATAAAGTAAGTAGATGGCTCTGGAATACTTCTGGTTTGGTCACCTATTCAGTTGTGCATCCATCGTGTGCTTCCCTGTGCTTTTCTGTGTGGTGTAATGGGACATTAAAAGTATGTTGGTTCCCCTTTTACCCACTTAGCCCAGGCTAGCTCTGTAACATAGCATCAGAACCTGGTTTTAGTAGGGAAATAACAGTTTTAGATGGGTGATAGAAGTGCTTTTTGACAGGACTGCAGGATTGGAAGTGACCTCCATAGATCATCACGTCCAACCACCCTGCCAGAGCAGGACCACAGAATCTGTCCCAGGTCACACAGGAACACATCCAGATAGATCTTGAAAGTCTCCAGAGAAGGAGACTCCACAGCCTCTCCGGGGAGCCTGTTCCAGTGCTCTGTGACCCTTACAGTAAAGAAGTCTTTCCTCATATTGAGGTAGTAGAACTTCCTGTGCTGTAGTTTATATCCGTTGCCCCTTGTCCTATCACAGGGTGCAACTGAGAAGAGTTTGTCCCCTCCCTCTTGACCCCCACCCTTCAGATATTTGTAAACATTGATTAGATCCTCTCTAATTCTTCTCTTCACCAGACCAAAAAGCCCCAAGTCCCTCAACTTCTCCTCATAGGGCAGTGTTCCAGCCCTTTAGTCATCTTTGTAGCCCTCCCTTGAACTCTTTCGAGTCTTTCCATTATGTCTTTGTGTTAGGAGGTGTGCTTGCAAATAAAGCTTTCTAGTGGTGCTGCCTGCTGGGAATATAACAATAACTGAAAAGTCAGCAACTGTTCTGAGTGCTTGCTGTGGCAGGGTGGATGGTGTCTGGTGCAGGTTTGGAGGCATAATATAAGGATTCAGATATAAAATCCGTGCTGTAGCTCTGCTACAAAGCTGTGTTAAAAGCTGAATGGGAGAGAAGGGAGCAAGGTTGGCTTTTTGCTGTTGGTTGGTTGAGGTTTTGTTGTTTGTTGGGTTTTTTTTTTCTATAAAGGAGCCTTGCCATGCAAAAAGAGCTGTAAACGGAAATCCTGTCCCATTCATGCTGTCCTTTATGGATTTCAGTCTGAGTCACTTCCTTCATATGTACTCAGTGGTTCACTTTTTGCTCATGTAGTGATCTGGTAGTTTGAGAAGTTTTGTGGGTGGCTGCAAGTCCTGTGGGAACAGAAGAGTTTTGAGCATTCTTACAACGTCACCTATTTGCTAATAAAACAGCTTTTTTTTTTCCCTCCTTCATATCATGTAAAAAAAGATTTGATTTTTCTTTTTTATTTTTCCCAGCTATCATTGAAGTTTGAAGAACTTAAGATAGCCAAAACTGAAACATGTCAAATGGATAAAAAGTAGAAAGCAGGAGATGGATTGTTAAGAGCATCCTGGCCGGGAGCTGGGTGGGTGCTGGGAACTGGGTGCCAGAATAAACAGTTAGCCTGGGCAGGGAGGCAGCTCCGGGTGTGTCACAGGCACCTTGTGTAAGTGTTCTGTAAATCATATTTTTGGTGGGGATTTGAGGAGATTTGGCCATACTGGGTCAGAGCAGAGGCCCACCTAGCCTGGCAGTCCATCTTCACCAGTTGTGATGGAGATGCTTAGTGGAGAGCTTGTGAGCCCAGTACTGAGTATCTATCCCTGCATCCAGACCTTCTGGGTGTGCTTCTAGAGAAGAGGAGGCTCAGAGCAGACCTCATTTCTATCTACAACTACCTGAAGGGAGGGTGTAGCCAGGAGAGGGTCAGTCTCTTCTGCCAGGCAGCCAGCAACAGAAAAAGGGGACAGTCTTAAGTTCTGTCCAGGGAGGTACAGGCTGGATTTAGGAGGAAGTTCTTCCCAGAGAGAGTGATTGGTGTTGGAATGGGCTGCCCAGGGAGGTGGTAGAGTCACCATCCCTGGAGGTGTTGAAGAAAAGCCTGGATGAGGCACTTAGTGCCATGGTGTAGTTGATTGGACAGGGCTGGGTGCTAGGTTGGACTGGATGATCTTAGAGGTCTCTTCCAACCTGGTTGATTCTATGGTTTTATGCTAGAGGGTTTAGTCACTTTGGTATTTAGTTGTTGACTTGTCTGGGAACTTGTCTACTCTTTTTGAAGCTGGCTGATAACTATTTGCCTCTTCATTAGATTTAGGAAAGCAGTTTGCTGTTCAGCTGACTTGGTGTCTACTTCTCTGAGCAGCTGATTTCTTTCATGTGGAGTTGGCATGCTTTATGTATGGAGAAGGGAAGAAAAAAGATTGGAATTGCTCAATAGTTCCAAGAGTTGTTGTAGACCATAGGTGTAAACATTTGTAGCTCCAATGTCTTCGTACAGCCAATTTAGAACTCAAAGATGTTGCTTTCCTACTGTTGAGGTTTTGTAAATGTGGTTTTGAGGACTGAAGCAGCCTTGAGGGTCTCCCAGAGGTGAAAACATTTGCTTCATATTCCTGCATGCCTTGCTGCTGGATATTGCTCATGTTCTATATGCTTACTGCTTTGAGGTGAACGTGTCAGGAACACATGGAAAGTGAGCTTAGCCCGAGAACTTTCTAACTGCAATGGTTTTAATTTGAAGAGGTTTTAAAAGTACCAAACTCAGCAAAACAGAAATCCTGAGCTGAGGAGGTAAAGCTGCTTGGTACAGCTGGCCTGGGCTGATGCTAGCAAGAACTTGTGCCAGGAGGTATCCTTGAGCTGTGTGGGACATGCACTGCTAGTGGTTAGTGCACAATATGGAGTGGATGATGATATAAAAACCCAGAGCTGACACTTTCTTGGTACAACCCTTGCCTGTTCTCCTTCTCTTCTTTAGAACATTTAAATGCATTTAAGGAAAAAAAATTGAATTGTATTGGGTTTTATTGTTTATTTTATCCAATGCCTGTGAATTAAAGGGAAATTGAGGGAGCTGTGATTCAAGGCATACAGGAACCGTCCAAAGTTCCTCTACTTACTCATTCTAGATCCTGTCAATTCTTTTCTATTTTGGTCCTGAATCTGTTTTGAACACTTTTTTGGGCCATGGATGTGTCTGTACTCTCTATCTTACAGATTTAAAAGCTTTGGGGAGTAGCATAGCCACTTTCAGTCCGTGTAAGCAGAGAGGCTGAGAAACACTATGGCAATATAGGTAACTTTATTTTTTAGCCAGGAACTGATGGTTTGGTACATACTGACTTCTGTTAGACCATTTGTGATGGTTTGGGTGTTACCCACCTCTCCACACTTAAATCACCCAGATTAGACTCAGACAATCTGGAAATTAAAGAATGAACTGTGAGGTCTCTTCCAACCCTGATGATGATGATGATACTATATTTACAGCTTAGCAGATATCTACGATCTGTACAGCTACAGACAGAAATATACAAGTTAAAAAGGTAATACGGAAACATGACAGCCCTCCCAGAAACCTGAATCCCCAGGAGGGGCTCCCAACCACCCTTCCACCTTCTTCCCACCCCTCTACCTTATCCCAGACTTTGCCTTACATTGAGTAAGTTTGGAGGATTGGCCAGGGGGGTTAGGAAGCAGAGGGATTAGTTAGACAGACAGCAGGTTAGAGAGAGAGAAGTGCAGCCCAAAGCCAGGGAGCAACTCTGTTGTCTATGTGTTCTTGTTTTTGTACATCTCAGCAAGCCTATGAGTGCTGTAGGCATCACCATTGATTCCTTTTCACAGCCTATCATCTAATTCTTCCCACTAAAATATCCCAGCTAGGCTCAAACTAGCACACCAATGTAAAAGAGTTCTGCAGCCAAAATTAGTCATATATGTATATACTTTTTTTCTTGTGACAAACAAAAATACCCCTGTGTAAGTGCAGCTTTCCTGGTTTCCCTAAACCTATTTGCTTCTGGAAAATAAGAAGATTAAACAAGATAGTCTGCTGAAGACAACCTGTCAGAAGTGACAGGGTGATTTTATTAGTAACACAGGGAAAAAAACCACTCTGAAGCCTAAAATACATCTATCAGGCTATGTGAGTTTTAGTATTACAGCAAGTAGTGAAATGAGAAATGGAGCATTAGTGGCAGCAGAGACGTGTTAAATCTTGTGAGTATAGATCCACATCACATCTGAAATCTAAACAGTATTAGAGTTCCTACTGCATTTTTGAAATAGTTTCACCAAGTAATACCACTTGGCTGAATTGTCTAGACTTAGATCTCATTAGAAATACACACTGTGGTGTCTGCATGCTGGTTTTCTTTAAGTTTTAATAAGTGAGGGGAAATAAGATGCCTTAATTAGGGCACCAGTCTGAGCTTGAGAAACCAGTTAACTTGTGACACCCAGGGAATTTCCAGTGTGATATTCTCGTGCCTTGACCTTATCTCTCACATCATGACCAAGCTTGTGGGTTTGTTTCGGTTTGGAAAGATGCCTACTTCTTAAACATTCTTTATCTTCTCTATTTTCTCTGAAATAAAAGGCTGTGAAATAGTTTGTCCAGGCAGAAAACAAAATGGTTGTGAGTTTCAGCTTCTACTGATGTTAACGTGCTGAGAGTATACCTTTGTGTACCAGAGTCAACTCCATGGCAGGGCCACACTGATTGTGTTTGGTTTTGGTTTAAATCAAAGAGTATTTCTCTTCATAATCACTTGAGTGAGCTCTCTGTGGACTGGTGAATCTATTAGAAACATATTGACAGGATGCAGGGTTCAGGCAAAGTACATTCCCACCTTAAGGTCAGCCTGTATGCATGCAAGAACTTATCCAGGTCAGACATGATTTGTAACTCTTCCTCAGCAAAAAGAATTGCTAAAATGTTTGTCCAGCATCACTGAGACAGACATTGCATGAGAGAAATACCTCTTCCTCTGCTGGCTTGAAACTTGACCTGCATGATGGGACTTTGATGGTCACAAGCAGACCAGTGGTACCGAAGTGTCCGCACCCAGGGCTAATGTGCACCCTGCATCAGCCATTATTTTGCCCAGCCCCAAACCCAGCAGGGTTTAGCTTTGAGCTGCCTGTGAGCATTTCCTTCTAGGTCATCTTGACCAAGTCTTTCCCAGAAGTCTACTGTGTGCAAAATAATTTCCAGGAGTTTCCAAGCTTATGAAAGTTTGTCTGCATGTGAAATATTGGGAAGGCAGAGAAATTTTCCTGCTATGTGCATTTTGCAGGACCAAACCCCAAGTTTATGGGAAGCCTGAATGCTATGGCAGACCTACCTTCTTTCACATCACAGTGCTTCACTCTGGCAGAAGACTCTTTTGTGCTGCATGAGCAGAGTCCTGCACGCTGGGAGGGCTGGGGCAGGGAGGGAGGAGATATTCACACTCTATTTTTATGCACTTATCTTGAAAGACTGAAGAAGCAGCTTCATAAATTTGGCACCAGAAGTTGGTGATAAGAGATTCTCTTCATTAACTGAATGCTGGCATTGCTTGGTAATTTAATTGCACAACCACTTTCAGTGTTAGCTGTTTTTAAAGGGGAAGGTAAATGTGTCAAACTTGGTTTCATCCAGATTTTTTTGTGACTGGAAATGCAAACAAAATGTCAGGATAGCTGTGGGTGTATACCTGTGATCCATTGTGGTTACAGGCTGCTCTGAGAGCTGATCTTTTGGGCATCTATGCCTCTGAGGCACAAATGGGGTGGAAGGAGTGACCTTGACTCTGGTAACATTTATTTTAGTCTCCTTAGGCAAGCTCAAAGAAAATAAACCTTGGTTGAAGCTCACTAATCTTTGTAAAGTGTGCTAGCCTGCTAGAAACACAGTTCCAGGTCCACCTAGGAAAGAGTAGAGCATGCCTGGTAAAGAGTGGGGAAATCTGGGTCCAGGACTCTCATCTGACATTACTGCTGACTTAAAACCCCTTTTGGCAGCGGCTGGAGTTTTCCTAAAGGCTGTTTTTCACAATCCTGATCCACTGCTGTAGTCTCTCATAGTCTTCTCATCTGCTGTCATTCCTCCCTGGTCTGGTTTTGCCAGCAGGATCTCCTTGGCAGGGGGAGCTGGATAAGCTATCTACTCTCTGATTTATCAGGAAGTCAGTGCTGAATGAGGTAAGGCACAGACTCTTCCCCCAGAGGGTCTTCATATTATCTGAAGCATTTGCAGCTTCTGCTGAGACTGACAGTCAAATCCAGAAGGCTGAAATCTGAGTCTTCTTCCTAGGAATTTATGTAATTTATAGGTACCCAACCAACAGCAAAAAACTCACCCAGTACATTTTCATCCTGCTTAAATGCTCAGCAGTTAAATCCCCGTGCTGGGGAGAAGAGTTACACAAAGGTCTCAGAGCTTCAGAGCGAGATAAGCAGTGTATTCTCACCAGTTAGGAGGAGATAGCATGGACCACCAGCAAAGGAGGGGAACCAGGTTTCCCTTACTGGGCAATATGAAGGATATTGAGCCAAAAGGGTGAGAGTATTTCAAGGGGAGAGGTGAAACACTTCTTCTCTTCAGAAGAAGAGATTTTAAGGCTGACAACTTAATGAACAGACTTTATTTGTATACTCAGGTGTGAACAGCGTCTGTCTTATTTGTATACCCGTGTAGAATCATAGAATCAACCAGGTTGGAAGAGATCATCCAGTCCAACCTATCACCCAAACCTGTCAAGCAGCTGGACCATGGCACTAAGTGCCTCATCCAGGCTTTTCTTGAACAACTTAAGGGATGGCAACTCCACCACCTCCCTGGGCAACTTATTCCAGTGCCAATCTGTCTAATTTCCATTCCTCCTAACATCCAGCCTGTGCTTCCCCCAGCACAACTTGAGACTGTTGCTAGTTGCCTGGGAGAAGAGACTAACCCCCACCTGGCTATGGCCTCCCTTCAGGTAATTGTAGACAGCAATGAGATCACCCCTGAGCCTCCTCTTCTCCAGGCTGCACACTCCCAGCTCCCTGAGGCTGCTTAGTTTTGAGAAGACAAGACTGAGAGAGGACCTCACCAATGTCTACAAATACCTCAGGGGTGGGTGTCAAATGGCTGAAGCCAATCTCTTTTTGGTGGTGTGCAGTAGTGAGACAAGGAGCAATGGATACAAACTGAAGCATAGAAGGTTTCACCTCAGCATGAGGAGTAACTTCTTTACAGTCAGAGTGATGAAACACTGGAGCAGGCTGCCCAGAGAGGTTGTGGAGTCTCCTTCTCTGGAGACTTTCAGAACCTGCCTTGATGCATTCTTGTGAGGACTACTCTAGGTGATCCTGTTTTGGCAGGAAGATTGGACTCGATGACCTCTGGAGATCCCTTCCAACCTCTGATGTTCCGTCATTCTGTGATTTGCCAAGGCTACGAAATGGCATTTCATGTCCCACTGAAGTTAGTGGGATTTGTTTATCTCCCTCTCTTAGGCTGTGCTTTAAAACCCATCAGCTATTCTTGCTGGCCTGAAGAAAGGTACAGTTTGATTTCAGAAGCTTTTGTGACCTTTGGTGTATTTTTTTTTCCCTACTGGGAGGAGAGGCTTTCCTTTTAGAAGCACAGAGTGATGCTTCAAGCATTGCAGTTCACAGAGCAGACAGACACTCCTCTGAAATGAAGCAGCCATTTTAATATTCTGCAAGGTTTGCTCAAAAATATTTTGTCCTGAAGCTTGAATTTGGAGGCTTTTTGTTTATTTTTTTTCCTCTGTAAGGAGCTATGCTTAGAAGCAGCTGCTTTGATTTACCATCATCCATGTGACTTTTGCCTGAATTTCATCTCAGCAATGAAATCCAGGTCAAAGCTGAAATTCCTGTAGCTTTGTTGAGGCCTTCCTAGTGAGCTGTAATCAGGTGGATATTTCTGTGAAACACTTTGAGTATTAGGAGAGGTTCTCTCTAGCTAACAGGTTGTGCAGATATCCAGGGCTGTGCATTACCCTCATCGTGTACTGGACTGCTAATTGCACAGGCAGCTCTTCCAGCTCAGTAGCAGTTAGTAGGAACAGAAACATTACAGATCAGGCTTTGTACATGTTGAGTGCACTCATGACATCACAGGCAGAGGGAAGCATTGATAACATCCTGTCAGCCTTTTGGTCACATTTGCATTGTAGCACTTAAAGATGTCCATTTCTTACAGGGGGGTTAGACTAGGTGACCTTTAAAGGTCCCTCCTCACCCAGAACTTTGATTCTATGACTTTAGCACCTGATCTTTATGAAATATTGTTATCATTCTTGGCTCATGTAATCATAGTTTATCATTCAGGCACAGTTTAGGCTGAGACTAGTCAAGTATGTTGATTGTCATCTGTCACGAGGAAGATAAACTCACTCCTCTTCTGCTGTCAATCTGTAGATATTTGGGTTGATTTTAAGAGGGGAGCTCTTAGTTTCCCTGTCTCTGAGCTGTAGTGAACAGAATAAAATGTTCTTTGATTTCCTGGATTACTGCAGTGTCCTCCACCACTCATTGCACTCTGATTATCCCATAGTTTTCATCTGGAAAAGGAGGTGAATCATTTATGTTGATTAACAGAAAAGCAGAGCTGTGTCCCTTCTCCCAGGCAACCAGCAACAGAAGAAGGGGACACAGTCTCAAGTTGTGCCAGGGGAGGTCTAGGCTGGATGTTAGGAGGAAGTTCTTCGCAGAGAGAGAGATTGGCATTGGAATGGGCTGCCCAGGGAGGTAGTGGAATCACCCTCCCTGGAGGTGTTCAAGCAAAACCTGGCTGAGGCACTTAGTGCCATGGTCTAGGTGACTGGGTAGGGCTGGGTGCTAGGTTGGACTGGATGATCTTGGAGGTCAGTTCCAACCTGCTTGATTCTATATTTCTGTGAAATACTGTGGCTCTGCAGCCATTGACTAGGTTGACAATAAAAGATCCCAGTGCAGGCTCCATGAGAAAAGTCTTTGTATTTCAAGCATTATAATTTGGAGTTATTGTTTCTTAACAAACTCTTCCTATGGAATCCAACCTCTTTGACACACATGCCAATGGTGTAAGGAGTGTGCAGAAATAAAATACCTGAAGGGACATTGTGGAGAGGCTGGAGCTGGGCTCTTCTCACAGGGAATTGGAGACAGAACAAGGGGAATGGCCTCAAGCTGAGTCTAGGGAGGTGGTAGAGTCATTAGGAAAAAGTTTTTCGCAGAAAGAGTGGTCAGGCACTGGAATGAGCTGCCCAGGGAGGTGGTAGAGTCACCAACCCTGGATGTGTTTAGGAGTGGTTTGGATGTGGTGCTTAGGGATATGATTTAAGGTGAATCTTGTAGAGTAGGGTTCTAGGTAGGACTTGGTGATGCTGGGGGGCTTTGCCAACCTGTGTGTTTCTGTGACTGTGATTTAACTTGTGGTTATTGTACTGAAAGTGTCTTAGAGCATAAGAGACAGCATTATGCCTTTGCACTGGAGAGGTGCTTGGCTGCTCTCATATTGTTGTAGCAAAATCAGTGGCTTTACAAGGTTCATTGCCAAGGACGTTGTTAACTTTGGCTGAGGTGCTCCGTTTAATCCCAACCAAGTTTGGGGCTCCTATGGAGTCTGTTTTGGCTGTGCTGTCTGATTGTTTTCCTGTGCAAATATGCAGTTTTGCAGGGTATTTTGCTAGTTCTGTGTTTGATCAGGAAAATGCTATTATTGTGTGCAATGGGCAGATTATCAAAGGCTTTTAGTGGACATTTTTTGTATGGTCATATTTTTGAAGGTCAGAAAAAAGCCAAACCCTTACTTTTAGTTTGGGTTCAATAGTAAATGCCATTGTCTTGCTGCATTGGGGATCACATTTCAGGGACAGCTATTTCCTGACTGGCATGGGGCAGCAGTCACAAGAGTTAAAACCTTAGATAGGTGACACTGGAGACTTGACAAAGTCTGTGTATGACAGTTTGGGCTTTCCATCTCGTTTCTTGTAGCAGTGGCTACAAACTGGAAGGCAGAAGGTTTCACCTCAACGAGAAGAGAAACTTCCTTACAGCGAGGGTGACAGAGCAGTGGAGCAGGCTGCCCAGAGGGGCTGTGGAGTCTCCTTCTCTGGAGGCTTTCAAAACCCCCCTGGGTGCATTTCTGCATGAACTACCCTAGAGGAGCCTGCTTTGGCAGGGGGTTTGGACTTGATCTCTGGAGATCCCTTCCAACCTCTAAGGTTCTGTGACTCTATGATTCTTAGAGGCCACCTCTGCCTTGAGTGGACCTGCTGGCTGTCTCGGCAGGGAAGACAGAGACAAGCCCATGCTGCCTGCCACTGCTCAAGCTGTTGGGTGGATGCCACAGACAATCAGTGACCTGGCTGGAAACAGAAGACAGTATTTTTTGGTGCTTTTCCTCGGTGTAAGGAGAAATAGTTGTGAGACTCCTTTGAGTTGGTGGTGCCCAGGCTGTCTGTGCTCAGCAGCTCAGACAGTTGCTGGGAGTGAAGGGAGCCTTTTCTTTGCGAGGGGAAGGCTTGCCTCAGTAAATGCCAAATGACGTCAGTTCACAGCCGGCATCAGGCAGCCTTTGGAGTCTCTATTGAGGCCTTTCACATGTTAGGAAATGTGGGTATCTGAGCTGTGCAGATGGCCATGCCTCCTCCTCCTCTGCCTCGACCTAGGGCTTTTGTGGCTGTGTAACATGGCAGCTCAGGGTCACGGTTTCAGCACGGTGGTGTCCTTTGCAGAAGTGACTTCTTTTTGAATGACCTCTCCATTTGTCACACTTGGAGGGCTGCCAGAGGCTGCCTTCCAGGTGCTACCCCAGCTCTTGAATACTGACAGAGGCCAGGCAGGCAGGGGCTGAAGTGACAGGGAATGAGGAGAACTGAGAGAGGGAGAGTGTGGAACAAGACACAAGTAAATGAATGTAGTTAAGAGCAGTTCCAACTATAGTGAGAGGTTTGAAGAACTTCCTCATATCTAGGAAGAGATTAGTGGTTGTTGGCCAAGTTTGCAGTGGGAATGGAACATCCATTATTTTATTTTCCTGGAAAGTGAGGCATTGGAACAGGTTGTTGAGAGAGGATGTGGATCCCTGTCCCTAGAAATGCTCAAGACCAAGCTGGATTTAGCTTTCAGCAACCTGGTCTAGTGGAAGGTGCCCCTGCCTGTGGCAGAGGGCTTGGAACTAGATGATCATAGACTCAACCAGGTTGGAAGAGACCTCCAAGCTCATCCAGTCCAACCTAGCACCCATCCCTGTCCAGTCAACTAGATCATGGCACTAAGTGCCCCATCCAGTCTTTTCCTGAACTCCTCCAGAGATGGTGACTCCACCACGTCCCTGGGCAGCCCATTCCAATGCCAATCACTCTCTCTGGGAAGAACTTCCTCCTAACATCCAGCCTAGACCTCCCTTGGCACACTACTAGATCTTTAAGGTCTTTTCCAACCCAAACTGTTTTATGGTTCTGCCACTTCTCCAGGCAGTCCTCAGATGTCTTAAGCAAAGTGCAGAAAGGGGAAAGCAGCTGATTAAAAGAATTCCTTTAACTGGAAAGGAATCATGGTTTATCTTTCTTCTTTTTAGCCATTTATTTCAGTCTCACAGCATCACACTTGGTGAACCGTAGTGGGCTTCAGAGTAGCAACAGCTGCTGTTCAGAGGGACAAGGAGAGGATGTGAGGTGCTGCTTACAAGGACAAGACTAGAAGATAAAATTCCTGTTTTCAAAGTCTGTCTGTATGATCTAAATGGTGACACTGAACTGGTGCAAATTCAACATACAACCTATGGAGCAGTACAACATGTCCCTCTTGAACCAAAATGTGCTGTGTCTCCGGGATAAGAAGGGTAATGCCTTAGATCAAGCTGGAGAGGCTCAAGATTTATAGCCACAAAGATTCAACTCTATGAATAGCTGTCACATGTATAGGAGGTTGCCAGAATGAGAAGACATTGTCATGGAGCTTATCTCCACCTGTCTCACACATGGATGCTTGCCTACCTTCTCTAGCAGGAGTTTTGCTTATGCCAAGATGAGTACTTTAAAGCTGAAGCCTGTAGCATTGAAGAAATTGCTAATGTAAACTCAGCAGAGGTTGAAAGAGTCATTCTTGATTAGCTGCTTTCGTGTGAATCAGCTGTGCTGCTTCTAAAAGTGTACTTGACAGAAAGATGGAAGGATGGCCACTGCCTGGGGCAGCCTGCTGGCCAGCCCAGGTTTATCTGCAGAACTTTGGCTGGCTGCTCAAACCCTGTCTGTTGTGTAATAGCAAAAAGGGATGCTGCAGAAGATGAAAAAATCTATTTTGACACCGAAATGAAGCTAAAGCTAATTCAAAAGTACGAAGGGAAGAGCTCTCCAAGAAGAGGCCTTGTAAGTGGTTTGTTGTTCCAACAGATTCAACTTGGGCTTTTCTCTCTGTGGGTTATGTCATTGTTTTATTTGGTGTTCCTTCAAAACCAACCATCTGCAGCCATGTGCCTGTTATCTTCTTTGAGAGTCGTACAAAGTGCATTCTTAAGATGTAGAGTGGATGTGATAGAGGTGGCAGGTTGCTCTATTTTACTAAGAAAGCCCTTTTCTGCCTTCTAATGGACCAACTGCTTGTGCACAGTAGGAATCCACTCAGATCTGTAGCCAATAAAGTAGGAGTTGTTATTGCTGTCTTCCAGCAGTAGCAGCAAAGAAGCAGAGAAAAACAAACCCAACATGTCACTTAGACTCCGTTTGTCCCTTGCATCCAGCATTTCAGTTCAGCCGTAGGTTACTCATGATCTAATTTTCCTTGCTCCATCCCAGTGAAGAGTACACATTAAAACAGTGCTGGGGGACAGGGAGGACTGATGGCACTTTTCTTTTTAAAACACTTTTAGCAGAAGTGACTTCATTGTGTACATTTGAGTGCTTCCACTTCTGCTCGATGTGAAAACGGCTGATGTTCACCCATGCTGTGGCAGAGAGCTTTTATTGAAGGATGGCATGAAGCAGGGACAAGCCACATGGTGGAAATTTGCATGCCAGGTATTTTGGAGTACTCTGCCCTCTTGATAGCAGGGTACTGAAGCAGTCAAGGCAAAACAAGCAGGCTAATAGATTCAGACCTACAGCCAGGACATAAAATCATAGAATCAAGCAGATTGGAAGAGACCTTCAGTATCATCCAGTCCAACCTAGCACCCAGCCCTAGCCGATCAACCAGACCATGGCACTAAGTGCCCCTTCCAGTGTTCTCTTTAACACCTCCAAAGATGGCAACTCCATCACCTCCCTGGGCAGCCCATTCCAATGCCAATCATTCTCTCTGTCAAGAACTTCCTCCTAACATCCAGCCTGTACCTCCCCTGGCACAGCTTGAGACTGTGTCCCCTTGTTCTGTTGCTGCTTGCCTGGCAGAAGAGACCAACCCCACCTGGCTACAGCCTCCCTTCAGGTAGTTGTCGACAACAATGAGGTCACCCCTGTGCCTCTTCTCCAGGCTAAACAACCTCAGCTCCCTCAGCCTCTAGTTCATGCCTAAAATAAGATGATGTTGAGGAAAACACATCAGTTATCCTTTGTTAAAGCAATGTCAGGAGACCCAGAGATTTATTTCCTTTGTTTTTGCAGATCTGAAAATGTTTCTAGGGTTTGTGCTGGGTTTTGTGGTGTTTGCCTTCAGTTATTTAGGGAGTGGCTTGAATTTTTGCTGCCTACATAGGATTTGGCCTTTAGGGTCAAATACTGCAAGATAAGCTCACAGACATCAAGTAAGACGTTTTAGCAGGAGAATTAAGATAGCAGCAGTGGGAAGGCTTTTAGAAATGGGAAACTTATGTGAAATGCCCACACACAGTGATTTTTTTTTCAAGAATTAGAACACTTCAGTGATTGGATCTTTCCTTGAAGTTGCATAACATCAGTCTCTCTGCTTTGGGCTGGAGAGCTGCAGATGTGTTTTATCACTAGTGTTTTTATTGGCTTTCATGTAATTCTCAGGAATTTGAAATAGGTAATACTTAGAAATGTCATCCAGGTATCCATAGGTTGTTAGTAACCTTTCTTGGTGCATTATATTGTAGCATAGTCGTGGATTCATGAAATCATTTAGTTTCGAAGAGACCTTAAAGATCATCTAGAACTGCCACATTGATCAAAGCTTCATCCAGCCTGCCCTTGAACCCTTCCAAGGAGGGGACACCCATGACTTCCCTGGGCAACCTGTTTCAATGTCCACCACCTTCCCTGCGAAGAATTTCTTCCAGTCTAAATCTGCTCAAGCTTTAATCCTTTCCCTCTTGTCCTATCACTAATAGCCCTTACAAAAAGTCCCTCCCCATCTTTCTTGTAGGCTCCTTTAGGTACTGGAAGACTACTCTAAGGCTTCCCTGGAGCCTTCTTTTCTCCAGGCTGAACAGCCCCAGCTCTCTCAGCCTGTCCCCATAGGGGAGGTTCTCCAACCCTCTGATCATCGTTGTGCCCTTCCTCTGGACCCGCTCCAGCAGCTCCATTTCCCTCTTATGCTGGGGAGACTACTGCAGGTGGGAAGAATCACCTCTCTCATCCTGCTGGTGACACTGCTTTTGACACAGGACCTGGACATGTGATTGACTTCTTTGAATATAACCATTCCTTTCACAAACTTTTGATTCTGAGGTACTCCCCATTTTGCCCACTCTGGAAGTGATGCTGGGAATTGTTGCATAAAGTGCCATGTGCTCATGGTGACTCTGGATTTGCTCTTGTCAGTGTTATATCTGTGAGCCAGCACATAGCCCTGCAGTTTAGCTGTGACCCTGCCCTGCACTGGACTGTCTCTCTGATGGACTGGAAAGATGCATCAAATTGGATTAGGCAGGAATCTGTCCAAGGTCTGATTTTATTCAATATTTTCATTAAGGACTTGAAGGATGGAATAAGGATTGATGCTTATTGAATTACAGTCCTTATCAGGCTCTGATACGGTTGAGAGTGCTTGGTGAGTTAAGGAGGAGGGAGAGAGGACAAGACAGGAGAGCTCAAATGGCCTTAAAAGAAAAAGTTTGGTCAAGGCAAGAGCAAAGTACTACGTCAGCCAGTCCTTCTCAAACTGGCTTCTTTAGCACTCTCTAGTAGTTCTGCAGAGTAGTTCTGGGAGGTATAGTAGACACTTTGAGGGGAAATCCTCTCACTCTCTGCAACTACCTGAAATGAGTTTGTAGCAAGGTGGGAGGTGAAGGTTGGTCTGTTCTCACAAGGAACAAGTGATGGGACAAGAGGAAATGGCCTCAAGTTGCACCAGAGGAAACTCAGTCTGGATATTAGGAGCCCTTCGTTCATCAAAAGGTTTGCCAAGTCCTGGGATAGGCTGCCCAGGGAAGTGATGGAATCGCCATCCTTGGAGGGATTTAGAAGACATGTAGATGCGGTGCTGAGGGACATGAGGTGACTTGGCAGTGCCAAGTTAACAGCTGGTCTTGATGCTTTCAGTTAAAGGTAAGGTATCTTTCTAATCAAAATAATTCTGTGACTACAAGAACCAAGAGTCAAATTAATGTAAACTTCTCTCCAAAGAGAAGAAGAAACCTCAAAGTAAGGTAAAATGGTTCTGTTGCTCCTTACTTGGGTGATCTGGTAAATACAGATGTGGAAGAAACGAGCTTGCTTCTCTTAAAGAGGAAAAATGCCTTCAAGTATGTGCAAGTGAAGATGAAATATAGTCTGTGGTGGGTGCGCAGGAAAGAAGTAACAGGGAAAGCTGAGGAGATAATCTTCCCAATGATAAGGAGCATTAGATACTGTGGTAAAATGCTGTGGTCATGGGATAGGAGGTCATTTGTTGCATTTATTTTTAAAATGGGCTAGGCAGGCATCTCTGAGGAGTGAGTGGTTTGAGTATGGGTGCTCATGTTTCAGTGTAGGAGGACAGACTCGGTGACCATCTCACGTCCCCTCCAGTGCAGCTTTCTCTTACTGGGCTGCAGCGTGGTATCTGCAGTTTCAGGCTTGTTCTTATAGAAGGAGCTTTTCAATGAACATTTGCTTATCTCACTCAACTGCAGAAGTCTAGGCAGTGTTCTTCATGTCTCCAGCACTGACACCAGCAGGCAGCTCACAAAGAAGCTGGACTGCCTTTTTGAAGAGTTCATTTTCTTGCAGGTTGTGCAATACGTGACTGATAAAAGATCTCTCCTGGCATTAAAGCTGGTCCCAGCCTCAAGAAATCTGGAATAAATTCTGAAAGCATGCCATGTTATGACTGGCATATCTGTGAGCATGAAGCTCTGCTGGAGAGTTGAGACTCAAAGCCTGCAAAGCACTAGTGCTGATGTCATTCCCTTGGAATGGAAGGGCTGTTGAAACAGTAAATACTTTCTGTGGTCAGCAGCTAGGTCTTGAGCTGGAGCTTTTCCTCTCTGAGAAGGAAAGAATGCAGAACAAACCTAAAATGTGTATTTGCAATGGGAAAATCTTAATTAGTTTAGAGCTTTTTAGCTGGTTCAAACCGTTTACGTACACAGCTGCTGTACATGCAAACATGAAGACTATTCATGGCTAGTCCAACCTTACTTTGAAATGACAAACATTTTCCCCCCTCTGCTTTTAAATGCTGTGCTTGGGGTTCAAAAGTATGGTTGGAAAGGTCTGAAACTTCTATTTGTACTCTACGTGCAGAAAGGAACATAGGCACAGGCTAACAGAAGCGTATAATGAATGGCTTTAGTTCAGCAAGACTTGACACTGAAACCCTGTTAGCACCAAACAGCTGCTGGGAAAGTAGTTATTTTTTAGGGATGTTTTACTCTTGGTTTTATCTGTGGAGTTTTAGTTCTGACCAAAAACTGGGGGGTGGGTGGGTGGATAAAAGAGTAAAAGAAGGATGACCAAAATACAAACGTTGATGTGGCCCAGTTCTTACAGCTGGCTTCTCTGCTATGAAAGGTTAATCTGAAACAGGGGATCCAAATAACCCACAGCCTGGGAATGAGAGCCTAATGCTGTAGCTTGGGGCAGCTATAATATCTCTTAGGCACTGAGATCTACAGGATAACTCAGATTTTTGTACTGTCCCTCAGAGGACCTCATTGAGCATTCACAAGGAATTCATCCCCACCCCCAGCTTCCTCCTAGGAAGAAGAGTTTTGCTACAGCAGATGTGGGGAACAGATGTTGAGAGGAGAAGTTACAGCGGGACAACGACCTGAAGTGTTAGTTGGGCTCTTCTTTGGCGTGACTGAGCCTCTGCTCTTGATGGCCAAGGAGGAAAGCAGCACACATTTGCTGCCTGTCTACACAGGTGTTAGTGTCAGCAAGTTGCATACAGAGCTTTTATGTGCTGAGGAAGGGTTGAAGATTCAAAAGCAAATCAGCTGTCTGTTATTCAAGGACAGTGCTTTGCCAGCCACCACCTTGCCCAAGAGATTGTAGGGCGTTGTTTCAAATGTTGGTCTTCTGTTTTATATCAAGACTTCCCCTTTCTTGTCTCCTCTTCTTCCTCACCTTTCTACCACTGCATCTGTGACATCTGGAAGATGCTCATGCTCCTTATCCATGACTGTCCCAGCAAGCTAATCTGGTAGGAGAGTTCTCAGTGGCTCATGAGTAATAATAACTTAGGAAGAAGTTCCTTACAATGACAGTGGTGAGACACTGGCACAGGTTGCCCAGTGAGTTGTGGATGCTCCCTCACTGGAGGCATTCAAGGCCAGGTTGGATGAGGCCCTGAGCGACCTGCTCTAGTGGGAGATGTCCCTGCCTATGTCAGGGGGTTGGAACTGAATGATCTTTAAGTCCCCTCCAACCCAAACCATTCTATTCTACTAATAATAGTGAGCTAGGAAAAAAAGGCTTTTCACCAACTCTCTGTTATCAACATAGAGCATGTAAGACATTTTCTTCTGTTTTAGAAGGATTTCTGCTCTTTGTTGTCTTGGGAGAAAGATGTTGAGATGGATTCTTAATGTATTATGATAGAGCTTGGCAGGTAAGCCTAACTTGCTACTGAGGGAGGAATTCAGGACAGCTCTTGTTCTCCTTAGCTTAGTCTAGCTCAGGAGACTGTGGATAATTAAGTTTATTACTGAAAGGAGATCAGCCATCCATAGAAGCTTGAGAATTGTTGATGGCTCTTGAAATGGGAAGCTAAGTAGTTGAAATACTGTAAGAGGGTGACAATTCTATGAGCTACTTTCTTTCTCCCAAGAAAGTTGGCTTTGGTTCTATTAGCAAGTTTTTCCCTGGGGCAGTTTTGTGCTGTGTTTTTGTGGGTTTTTTTTCCTAGCTTTCAGGCAGAGGTTGGGCTTGATGACCTCTCCTGTGCTCCCCTTCCAACCTGAGCTGTTCTCTGATGTACTTGTAGACATCACTCATACATATTTATTTTTTTCTGTCTTTGATTTTGCATTTGCTTGATTTTCACAGGTCATTACCTATTATTTATGGTGGGTTTTGGTTTGAATTCAGTGCAGGGCTCTAAGGCACAGACTGTCCTTTTCATACGGAACAGTGATTGCAAAGCTTGTGATGACAGGGCACTTCTTACTGGAGACTTTCTTTGCTGTTGTGCTTGTAAAATGATTCATGGCATCAGCAAGTCAGGACCACAGAGTACATCAGCTCCTTACATGTGAAGTGGTTGGTGTGTGTGTGCCACGTGTACAAGTGATCACTTGTACCCACCCAGGCTCACAAGTGAGCACTCAGGAGGTTTAGCATGGAGATGTCAGGTATGGTTGTCAGCATCAGTGCATCAACTGAGGCATCTTGTTTGTTAGATTCAGCTCCCACTCCTATACCTAGTATCCATCAGCTTGCAATCCAATTCTTTTTGCACTCACATTGTCACCTTAGATCTGGGAGTGTCCCATTCCCTTTCTCTGAAGATTTCTCTTTGTCCACCTCCAGCTCATTAGTCTGTAAGCAGGAAGTTCTTCACACAGGGAGTGGTTTGCCATTGGAATGGGCTGCCCAGGGAGGTGGTGGAGTCGCTGTCCCTGGAGGTGTTAAAGCAAAGCCTGAATGAAGCACTTGATGCCATGATCTAGTTGATTGGACAGGGCTGGGTGCTAGGTTGGCCTGGATGATCTTGGAGGTCTCTTCCAACCTGCTTGATTCTGTGATAAACTCTTGGTGACAGTTATGTCCACGTTATCCGTGTACAAACATTTGTCTTGTGTTTAATAATGCAGAGCTACAGTGTATCTGATACACAGGACCTTTTCCATTCTGAACATATATTTGGGAAGAGTAGGACTCCTAACTGAGAAGTCTGATGTGCTTTCCCCCTCCCCTGTTTTTTTGTCAGCTGAGCATACCTAACTGCCTTAGGTCTTGAAGTCAGTTCCTGTATTTGGAGCAGTTTAGGCCTGACCTGTAAGGGACAAAGGACTTAGTTACTGTACAAAGTGATCATTTTTCACAGGAGAGGAAAGTGAGATTTCTTTGGGCTTCAGGGTTTATTTTCCTCTCCTGCTTGGTGTGACACAGATAGCATCCTTGCTAGAAAGCAGAGAGGGGAAAGAAAATTCAGTCCACATGTTTAGGATTTGAGATGGAGAATGATTCATGCTTAGCTTCTGGGGGTTGTAATTAGGGGTGACATAATAACCATAAACTTTCAATAAAATGGTAGCAGCATTTTTGTTACATTCTGTAGCTGCAGAAGCTGCTTCTTATTAGCATCCCTTTGAGATAAGCCTGCAGGACCTCCACAGTTTCTAGATCTGGATCCAGGCTGTTGTGGTGCAGTCCTGCTTCAGTACAGATGCTGAAGGGAAGCCTGAATTCTGAAACACCCCAAACTGTAGCATTTGCACTTGGATCAGCATCTCAGCCTTTTTCTTAGCCATTTTTGTCCATCTGTCTAGTTTTCAAGTCTGGGATAGTTTTCAAGTCAAGATTACTCTAGCTGAATCCTGCTACTTTATATACCTTATAATACACTCTGTGAGGGTTATCTACTGTGGAAAAAACCTGTCATGCTATCCTTCTCCTCTGAATTATTACTACTCCTTGTTTTCCCAAGTGGCTGAGACCAAAGGGAATCCAGAAATGCATGGAGCAGGAGATCTGTCATTCCCACTCCACACCAAGGTGCATTCTTGTAGGGAGAGATGGGCATTTACACTGGAGTTCTGCCATCAGCATTTGGCCAGTTCTATTTTCTGGCAGCCTAGCACATGGAATTTTTAAAAAGAAGATGTACTTTTTATAAAGCAGGTCACAGACAAAAATAAAGACACATTCTTGGGCTACAAGAAGTAGGTCAGGCTTTGGGAAGAATCATTTATGAAAGCTGTTGATCTGATCCTAGTAGTTTATTAACAGTTTTTTGCTTCCTATGCCAAATCTGAATGCTCTTTATAACGAGGTCCTGCTCCTTTTGCTTTAGGTGTGATCTATTCTTCTGCTTTGGTGAGCAAGCTTTTTACATTAACGTTTTAAAAATAAGAGACAAAAAAGTCTGTTCCTCATTTTCCATTAGAGAATATTGTAGTGGAAAGTGAGGCCTCTCTGTGCTGCAGTCCAAAAGGAATAAAGCTGCTTTGTGTCACCTCATTACTCTAAGCTGATGTTTTACCTCAAGACCTTTTTTTTTTTTCCTTTCTGAGGAGGGGAGAGGATTGAAGGAAAGGCTAATTTCACTGCTCAGATCACCTCTGCAGTGCTTCTGTGCTCAATTAATCCATCTAATTTTGGGCAAGTATTTCACAGCCTGCCCGGTGATAAGACTGTGTAGCCCCTGCAGGAGGCTGTGCCAGGCAGGAGGACAGGCTGCTGCTAGCCAAGCATCCAAGTTAGCCTGGCATGACTTATTGCCTCCAGAGTTGAGCTTTACATGCTAATAGCAGTTCAGGACGGGTATCTGTAGGAGGGGGTGTTGGGGCTCAGGGCAGGCACCCTGCACAGCTTGGCTAACAGGGCAAGGATGCTTATCCTCTCTGGTAGCCTGGTGCTCTGGTGAGCAGCAGAGTAATCTCTACAGGGGTGTGTTTGGTTAGCAAACCAGGATTAGGTTCAGCAGTAACTGGGCTGTAGGAACCTCTGGCTTCTTCCACAGCTGGCCTTTGCAAACAGGATGGGTTTGCTCTGCAAAAGCAAATCCTAATTAACAACTTTGTGGAGAGCAGCTTTACAAATAATCCCACCTTTCTGAATATCTGCAGTTACTGCAAGTTTCACTCCCTTTTCTTTCTCTTTTATACTTTAAAAAATATTAATCCATGTAACTGCATACCTTAAATTCACAGGAGCAGAAGAGGTGATGCTGATGTGCAGGTAATGTCACACTCTGCTGTTTACACATTCCTGGAGAATTATTGACATAGCTGACATTTTTCATTCTGTTTTGGTCACTAATTTTTCTTCCTCTTTCCACATTCTCTGTTTTACAGAATTCGATTCAGAAACAAAGAGGGTTCAAGACATTCTTTCTGGAATGGAGAAACCACAGGTATGTGATCCCAAATTACCACACACATGAAAAATGGCAAATGTGAGAAGCTAATTCTGTCACAACATGCTGGTGATTTCACAGGGGAGCACCTCTGAACTTTGCCCTTAATGGATTGTTGCTGCTCTATATATCTGACTCATTTTGGTGGGATATAAATGTAAAACTTCTTTTGTGCTCGTGGATATTTGTGGGCTCTGCCCACTGCAGGAATCATGCCTGTTTCCAGAGGACAACTCCCAGTATTCATACTGTGATGGGGAGCCCAGTGCACCAGAGTGATTTACATTGCTCCTCCCTCATCTCCCCTGGGCTTAATTTTATTTGCTACAATAAATTTATATCTGTAATCATGATTAAATTAAGCTAATTCTATTATTCAGTGGCTATTACTATATTCTATGCTTGTCTGGTTCATAAAAGCATGTGACCTGTAATGGAATTGAATCACCACCTTAATTGACCCTATTAATGCTGGGTGTGCCCACAGCCAGGTAAGGTTATTAATAAGCCCTTTGAATGTGATGGTTTCCTAGTTTGGTGTGTCAAGTGAAAAACAGAAAGGTGTTGTGGATCTAAATGAGCAGTCCAAACAAGCACTGGAAGAAGTGTTTGTGAGGCAGAGGGTCATGCTTTGGCAGTTTTATCTCCTTTGCTCTGTCAGGGCCCAGAGCCTTTCTTTGTCCAGCTGAAAAACCAGTAAACAGATGAAAAAATAACTGTTGGAACCCTCATCTAAAGACTGGCTTCAGCAGTAGCTGGTAAAGCTGACAAAAAGTAATTCTCCAGTGGGAGCATGAAGGGCTGGCTATTCCTTGGATGCAGAAGTGGCAGGTCTCGGGGAGAGGCAGGCATGAGCACAGGCTGAGGTTTATTTTTAGAGTCTGTTCTCTTGGATGCCTTTATCCTGAGTAGATACAAAAGCTGTTCAATCATAAACTGCTCAGTCAGTAGGTGCTGGATCCTTGTGTCAGGTTCAAAGCAGCCACGATCTAAACCAGACCTGCAGACATGGTAAATACCGGGGGGGGCTGCAGCCTGGGTTTCTGTTTGCAAGAAGGAAAGTTACTTTATTTCCTGTAGAAACAAGTGACAAGACTGAGCTGAAAACTTGAAAGAAGAGGTTTTGGGTGATCAGGAGGGAAGAAAGTGCACTTAGCTCAAAACGAGTCTTATTGTAGAGACTGAGCCAATATTTTTGTACTGCTGACTACCTGAATGTTGCCTCCTACAAAACCCAGGAAAGCTGATGTGAAAAATGTTATGTTATACTTGCTGCAGAGGTAAGGAAGAGCAACTCTTTGAGCTGTTCGCAGGATTCTGAGCTCTGTGCAGTTAGATTTATGGTAACCAGAATATCAGAAACAGTGAGAAGCAAATAACTGAAGATAGACCCAAAAAATTTTCCTTGGCTTTTTTTTTTGTTTTTTTGACAAAAATCTAAATCATGACAAATTCTTGTTCAGTAAAATGACATTTAGTGAGAACATGCTGGGGATTGTCTGTTATTTTCCCTGTAACTTTGACATTTGTGAGTAATTAAACTCATAGGATAGTCACAAACCATTAATTGCTCCGATTGATTATGTGTGTGTATAGTCAGTGTTATATCTGATGAAAATACATCACACTATGCAGAATTAGTAACTGGACCTCCCTTATTGGTGACCCTCATGCATATATGAGTAAAAAACAGAACAGTGTATAAAAAAACAATTGTATAGAAAGGAATAATGCTGTTAAAATGGAAGGGCACAGAGCAGTAAGTCAGTGGTAAGTGGAGTGAGGTTGTATATGCAGCATGTAGCTTTGGTTTGTCCAAGCAAGCAGCTCTCCGCCATCTGAAAGGATCAGCCCTTTGGTAACTCCTGCAGGAATTTTCAATCATGGTGTTGCTTTGAGCCATCTTTCACAGAATCACAGAATGTCAGGGGCTGGAAAGGAACTCGAAAGATCATCTAGTCCAACCCTCCTGCCAAGCAGAATCACCTATACTGTATCTTTAATCTACCTAGATACCATACCATCTCTTTAATCTACATCTACCTAGTGTGGCATGTGTCTTTCATCTTTCCAAGTTGTGTGATGGTTTGAGTGTTACCTGCCCCCCCCCCCCACACTTAAGAAAATCACCCAGACTAGACTCAGCCTATCTGGAAATTAAAGAATGAAGCTTTATATTTACAGTTTAGCACATTATACAAGCAGATACTTACAATATATGCAGATATAGGCAGAAATAGACAAGTTAAAAAGTAATGCAGAAACACAGCGGCCCTCCCAGAAACCAGAGTCCCCAGGAGAGGCTCCCAACCACCCTTCCACCTCCTTTCCACCCCTCTACCTTATCCCAGACTTTGTCTTATGTTCAAGGTGAGTTTGGAGAATTGGCCAGGGGAGTTAGGAAGCAGAAGGATTAGTTACACAGACAGCAGGTTAGGGAGAGAAGAGAGGCAGCCAGAGCCAGAGAGCAGCTCTGTTACCTATGTGTTCTTGTTTTCATACATCTCAGCATGCCTATGAGTGCAGTAGATATCACTGTTGGTTCCTTTTCGCAGCCTATAATCTAATTTCCTCTCACTAAAATATCCCAGATAGGCTCAAACTAGCACACAAGTCCAAAATGTCCACTCTCAAACCCAGAATTTGAATAAATGTCTTTACCTGTTTGTGCATCAAGCAGCCAAACAGTGAACTTAATTGTGGCTTTATCCCACTGATGGCAAAAATTCTAAAAGAAGCCTTTTGCTTATCCTCCTCCCCCCCGTGTTTTGAGTGGAAATGAAATACATTTGTAATTCACATCATCCCAGACAAAGCAAGCATTCTCTGAAAGAAATGCCTCAGCGAAGGAAGGGAAACCTGATTCTGGGTTTCCGAAGTGGTGGGGGGTAACGTAGCCACTGCACAACTCGGGGGACGTCACCTCCTGCAGGGTAATGCCACAGGTCCACAGAGTCAGAGCTCGAACATCGCTCTGGCTTCCCAAAAGGCAGCCTGCCCCTGCCGACTCGCTCTGCAGCAAAACTCATATTTAATCATCAGGATTTTTGCCTAAAATTGCAGGATTAGAGCCGTGGTTTGAAAGCAGACTCTCGCCCCGTTAATAACCGTGAATTCATTTGACCCTTGCGTCTTTCAAACGTTGCCCTCAGGGGAGTAAATGAATGTCGCTCGCAGTGTAGTTCTCACACATACAATGAAAGCCCAAACCACACGATGCCTGTGAACGCTAACCCGGACTTGGGAAGATAATGAGAGTTGTAGAGAAACATTGTTCCTTACCTGAAAGACGGGCAGGGCCCCGATACTCATCAGCCTCCTAACCTTATTAAAGTAGCGCAGGAGTTGGGATTCTTTCCCAGGGGCTTTTTATGAAATCATTATTTACACCGCCGAGTTTTGATAGCCTCAAAGGAAGGCATTTACTGGGTAAACTGAGAAGTTTTCAGCAACTAATTAACTGTGCTTTTCTCCAGACACACAGAACTCCTTGTGGGAGAATCTTTTGTTAGGTCTCGGCTAAAAGGCTGAGCCAGTCCCGTTCAAAGCGAGCACAGCCATTCTGGGGACAGATGAGACGGGATGGGGTAATGAGAAAGCAGCACAAAGGTGTACCTGCCCAGCCTCAGAGGAGGTGGTCTGGCTGCTTGTGTTTTGGTTGGTTGGAATTAGGGCACCGTTACTGGTGAAGAGAAGGGCCACGAGGATGCTCAGAGGGCTGGAGCACCTCTCCTGTGAGGACAGACTGATACTGTTCAGTCTGGAGAAGAGGAGGCTCCAAAGTGACCTTCTTGCGGCCTTTCAGTATCTGAAGAGGGCCTACAAAAAAGCTGGGGAGGGACCTTTTAGGCTATTAGACAGTGACAGGACTAGGGGGAATGGAGCAAAGCTGGAGATGGGGAGGTTCAGAGTGGATGTGAGGAGGAAGTTGTTCAGCATGAGAGTGGTGAGAGCCTGGAATGGGTTGCCCAGGGAGGTGGTTGAGGCCTCATCCCTGGAGGTGTTTAAGGCCAGGCTGGATGAGGCTGTGGGCAGCCTACTCTAGGGTAAGGTGTCCCTGGGCATGGCAGGATGGTTGGAACTGGCTGCTCCTTGTGGTCCCTTCCAACCCTGACTGGTTCTATGATTCTACTGAACAATAAACTTCCAGCAAAGTATCTCTGTCTGCAAGTTGAGCATTGACATTAAGCCTGCCATCGTGATGCTGACTCTGTCATTCCTTACAGCCTGACAAGGGCTGGTCCAGATCTGTTCAGCTGCTCAGTATCTTTTGAAAGGTGCTTGTTTCCCTTCTTGAAGTGAGAGGGAACTGGAAGTTAAAGCTAGTCAGCTGGTTTGTGAGTGCATGCTTGTTATTCTCAGCGTATGATAACCCTGTTTATTTAACTTGCCCTTTCACAGCAGAGCTGGTGCTTCCCGCTTCGGGTAGGAGTTCATTGGCGAAGTTAAGTGGCAGCTTTGGACATAAAATCAGATATTGAGGAGATATGCCTTTGGTTGGCAAACATGATACGATACAGAGCCTGTTAGCCCAGGAGCAGCAAATAGTTTTATCTCAAGCCACACAAACAAACCTGTTCCCAGCACTCGCACTGACGTGCACGGCTCTGCGCTCCTCTCTGTACCCATGGAGAGCATAGATTTGCCTTCTCTGACTTTATCGTGCAGACAGTGACCCCCCTCTTGCTTTACTACACTTAACCCTGTGTACTCAGCACAGCTAAGAACTGTAGTTAACGATTCCTGATGTTTATTTTTAACCCTCCACCAGCAGTTAGTGTTTACATGACAGCACCAGAGCAGGCCAGCAGCCCCTCCGGACACTGGGTCAGTGAGAAGTTAATGGTGTAGCTGGAGTCACTAGGTTTGGACTTTTATCCGCTGCGTGGAAACATCTGACTTCAGAATAACAATTTGACAGCTTCTAGCTGTTAGTCCATCAGCTACTTTCTCTTATTTCAAGAAACTACCAGAGCCCTAACTTCTTACAGATTGCTTAAGCTGGTGAAAGGGCAGAGTTTCTGCCGTACGCAGAATATATACGTGTGTCCTTGTGAGTAGTCAGAGAGAAAAACATCTCACTTAGAACATTGGCAGGATATCATGCCTCCAGCTCCAAGGCTGTCTGAATTGATGAAAAAACAATTATGCAAGCATATTTCCATAATAAAAGAAACTGTGTGTTGATGGGCTGGCATGGTAGTGATGTATGTTTAAAAAAAGCAACAACACAAATAAATCTGTTTGGATCTTCCTATCCAGTTTTCCGATCAAAATATTATGTAAATCGCAGCCTTTTAGCTCTAAATATCTGTGTCACAATTCCAGTCACATCTCTGTGTGTACATATCCCTCCAGAATGTGACTTTTCTATCATACTTCAATCATTCAAGATTCTTTGAAGCTATCTAATCCAGTAGCAGCGTTCACTGGTCCAAGTTTTTGAAGCGAATATTGATTGCATGGCAGCAGAGAAAAATGTGGCTAGAGCAAGAAATCCCACAAAAATTCATGAAATGTGCATTTTCATATCTGATACAGCAACAGAACAAGGGGACACAGTCTCAAGTTGTGCCAGGGGAAGTATAGGCTGGATGTTAGTAGGAAGTTCTTCACAGAGAGAGTGATTGGCATTGGAATGGGCTGCCCAGGGAGGTGGTGGAGTCACCCTCCCTGGAGGTGTTGAAGAAAAGACTGGATGAGGCACTTAGTGCCATGGTCTGGTTGATTGGCTAGGGCTGAGTGATAGGTTGGACTGGATGATCTTGGAGGTCTCTTCCAAACTGATTATTCTGTGATTCTGTGAAAACATCTTGCCTTACAACTCGCTTTTCTCATTAGATTAGAATTATTGAATCAGTCAGGGTTGGAAGGGACCACAAGGATCATCCAGTTCCAACCATCCTGCCATGGGCAGGGACACCCTACCCTAGAGCAGGCTGCCCACAGCCTCATCCAGCCTGACCTTAAACACCTCCAGGGATGAGGCCTCAACCACCTCCCTGGGCAACCCATTCCAGGCTCTCACTACTCTCATGCTCAACAACTTCCTCCTCACATCCACTCTGAACCTACCCACCTCCAGCTTCGCTCCATTCCCCCTAGTCCTGTCACTGTCTGATTGCCTAAAAAGTCCCTCCCCAGCCTTTTTGTAGGCCTCAGGTTGAACAGAGGTTTTCTTGTTGGCAAGACTTCAGCATGCTGCTATAAATTAAACTCTTTAGCTTTGGGGAGCACAGGGTTTTTAAGCTAAGATGAGACTTTTTGCAGTGTCACCTGCTTGTCAGTCTGTAAGAAACAGACTTATGACTTGCTGAGAAGGAAATCTCTTGATATTTGGGTATTGCACATGAGAGTTGCAGAGCTGTTCAGCTGGAAGCAGTGTGTTTCCATCTGAGAAGTTCAATATTCTCCATTATAGAAAACTCCTCTCAGAAGCTGGACTGGTAAACAAGCAGTGCCTGAATTCCTATTTGGTAGTGTTTTGTTGCCACATGATTTATGGGCAAGGTGTTTCAATTGTCTTATGAAAAAAAAGTGCAACCAAGCACCTGCATCATTCATCTTGCACCTCCTGAAATAACAAAGTTTTGTGCTGCCTGTTGGAAGAATCTGTTAAAATGATAGAGCCAGTGAAAACCTGATGCACAGGAGAAATGGGTAAAGAAAATAGGAAGCCTCACACTTGCAGCTTCTGCGTGGAGCCTGGATTAAAACAGAATGTTCTCTGCATTTTCAGTGCAGTTCAGGAAGAAAAGCTTGGTTGTTTTCGTTAGGAAAGGAGAGTTTGTGGCAGAGAGCTTGAGGCTGTGGAGGCTCTGAGCTTCCCGTTGGGCTTTTTTCTGAAGGCATGCATGAAAACGTCGTGCTGTCTTTCCAAGATAGCCAGTGCAACTATTGTTATTTATTTCTTTGGAGACAGTGGTGAAGGGAGGGTTTTTTCTCCCCTTTCTTGACTTGATAACAGAAGGCTGTTCTCTGGGAAGCTGCTGTTTGGTACGTGCAGCCGGTGAGCGATGCCTCCGGCACCGTGCCAGCAGGCTCTCCTGGTGAGAGAGGCGGTGCTAGTGCTGTGAGCTGAGTCTAGAGTTACCTGAGCCTGTGCTTCCAGCTGCCCTGCTGGAATGAGACAGTTGCTTTGATGCAGGTGTTTGAGGGATTTTTACAGTCTTTTAGTAAAAGAGAATCCCTCACCCTTCAGGGTGTTCATAGAATCAACCAGGTTGGAAGAGACCTCCAAGATCATCCAGTCCAACCTGTCACCCAGCCCTACCCAATCAACTAGACCATGGCACTAAGTGTTGCACCAAAAGGATGCAGATCATACAATGCAGCCTTTCTCTTAGGGCACAAAGTGATTCATTTGTACTCTTGATTTTTAATTTGCAAGTTGGACTTCTATTGATTTTCCCCTTATGTTTTTGAGTCAGGGTAACCTTGCAGGTTGAATTGTTTGGCTGGCATGGGATGGGTTGTTTTTTTTTTTTTTTACTTATTTGCAGTTGAGTGATCAGTTTCAGCTTACAAGGAGGAACAGGGTGACTAAAAAAGTCATCAGAGTTTGATTAGAGAATCTCCCTAACAAAAGCTTTATAAAAGTAATTGCAGACAGAACGCTGCAGGATAAAGTCTTTGTTCCATTTAGTTCCATTACTCTTCCGGTCATGGCCACAGCAGCAGGTAGCTGCAGAATGATGCAAGTCATCCTTTGCTGGATGCTCAGACAGTGACGAGCAAGTTCACTGCAGGGGGACATCTCTCTGTATTCCTTATCTGCTGGAGATTAGTTCATGCCACGAATTTTGTGTCAATGACCCTTGGCAACCCTTTACTTTTCACCTCTAACTTTGAGATTTTCTTCAACAAATTGATGCTGAAGATGCAAGCAAAAAGCAAATACTTAGAGGAGATTTTTTTTCTCAGGATTCAGAGTAACTGCTGTTTCTTTTCTAGGTTACAAATATTCAAGCAAGAACAGTTTTGCTTTCCTGGTCACCTCCCACTGGCCTTCTGAATGCAGATAGACACAGCAAGGGTTTGCCTTACACCTGTACCTATGAGGTTGCCTTATCGGATAAAGGGAGGGATGGCAAGTACAAGATAATTTACAGGTAACAGCAGCATTTTTACACTTCTGTTTTGAGTGGGAATAAATTATCTGAGCTTCCCAAGGTGTATTCCAGTGTGTGCCCATCAGTGGCACGTGTAAACATCCAGTAATCTCTTGCTGGTGTTCCCATCAGCCTCTCTTACTGAAGGAGGTTGCAGGGTGCTGGTTGAGTGCATGGCACAAGGTCCCTAGTTGCCTTCCCCTCCCACCTCCCCAGCACATGGCAGATCTTGCATGCAGTACTGCCTTTAGTGCTAAATATCAAAACCTTTAGCATACACCATGCAGGGCAGGACATCTGCCTTCCTAATGGGCTACATTTGTGTGGCCTTGCAGAATTGAGAGCAGTAAAGCTTGCTTTGTGAGCTAGGTTGAGCAAAAGCTTGGGGGCTTTACTGCTTCGTAGTGCCTTAGATGAGCAGGGGAGGCAGCCAAGCAGGCTGTGTAGGCTCCCCAGGAAAACCCAAATACTTGGCTCCCACCAGCCTTCAGTAAAAGTTCTGGGGGATTTCACTGTCTCTCCCTGCAGTGATCCTCTGAGCTCACTCTGTGATCAAGTACATATGGTTTTATGCTTTTCTTTCCCCCTACCAATGACGTCCAGGAAAGAAAATTTTGAGATGTGACCTTGGCTGTTGAGAAATAGCTAATCCTTCCCAAATCTCATTAAATAAAGTCCAGGTGATGCAGCATTTATGGAATTACCTCTTGAGGCCAAAGCATCTCCTTTCTTAAGATGTTCTGTGAATTATAGAGTATTCCCCATGGCGTGCTAAAGGTGGATCTGCTTGAACTGCCTTGGGTAATATAAAAGGAGCATATTAACTGGGAAATGCTGCCTGATATTTTTCTGGTATTTACACTAGCTGTTTGTGAGCCATCTCTATAGGTTAATGTGTACTGCTGAGCTCTTAAAACGGGAAGGACACTGTCTAGTACTTCTTGTGCTTGCTGTTGTGATGACTGCACAATTTCTCCTGGTTATGAAATGTTGTGCATCTGTTTTAAAGCTGCTCATAGTAATCTGTCTCCTGCTGCTGGCCAAAGGACAGCCATTAAGTTAAGGTGCTCCATCACGAGCAGCAGTTGTCATTATGACTGTAGGCAGCAGAAAGTCTCTAGTGTGTGGAATACATTTTCTGTGCAGGAAGGTGCACTCATTTCACAAGGAAACTAAAACCATAACTTTGCAGAGCACTAAATTATATGAAGAAAATAAAGTTGGGGGGGTTTGGGTGGCTTTCTGGGAACCCAACAGGCATCTGCTTTCTGGATGGTTTTGTTCCCTTGATTTTGAGACATCTCCTTGTATTTTTCCTGTGAGCTACGAAATACTTCTTTATGCTAAATTTAGGTTTGCCTTGTTTGCCATAGTTTAATACAGTCCTAAGCCAAGCACTTCCAGGAGATGGCTGTTACTTGCTAAGCACTGACCCATACAGCCTTCTCAGAACTGGCAACACATGGACTGACTGTGGGGTTCATTTATCAGCAAACAAGCCACAAGCAGAAAGAATAGTCCTGCCTCTGTTGGCTGCATTAATAGGTTATGGGCTGTTTTTTTCCTAATATGTCTGAAACTGTACTTTGACTCTTCTTGCTAGTGAAAGAGATCTGGGTCCAACTGTTAGATCATTAATAAAACATCTTCTTGCCCCAGTCCTCACAGAGAGTATGGGTCTGGAAGAGCAAGCAAATCAGTGAAATGGTTGTGAAACAAACTGTACTTTTTCCTCTGAAGTTCAGTGACTTAGTGTATGGTATTTTGACATTCTGCTCTTTTCAGCTCCTTGAGGGTTGAAAAGCACAATGAGCTTCGTCTGAGTATCAACAGAATGTAAGGGCAGCACTGAAATAAACCCTCACAGATATTTCACTGTGTCAGTTGAGGTGGTAATAACTTTTCTCCAGCTTTATGAGGTTTTGAAGAAACACAAAACATGTTGACAAACTGTTGGTGTATTGTTCACTACTGGGTTTCTGTGGTGAGATTTGTCTTCTTTCAGATCATAATGTGAGGGAGCTGGGTAGTCACTGGCAAGTCACTAGCTGTGCCAAGTCTGATACTGCTCTCATAACTAATTGATTTGTTGGGTTTGGGCTTTTTTCCTGCAGTGGAGAAGAATTAGAATACAACCTGAAAGACCTTAGGCCAGCAACAGATTATCACGTCAGGTGAGTTAGTAGGACTATGAATGTCACTTAAGTAGAGACTCTTGAATTATATGTGAATAAATGTGAAAGGTTTTTATCCAACTGTCCAGAGAAACTCAAGAATTTCAGGGATCACCTCTGTAGGTGTTTGGGGTTTTTGTTCAGTGGCTTCTAAATATTTTCTGATGGATCTCTCAGAATTTCAAGGATCACCTCTGTAGGTGTTTGGGGTTTTTGTTCAGTGGCTTCTAAATATTTTCTGATGGATTTCTCTCAGAATTTCATGGATCACCTTGTAGGTGTTTGGGGTTTTTTTTCCTTCTCAGTGGCTCCTAAATATTTTCTGATGGATTTCTCTCAGAATTTCAAGGATCATCTCTATAGGTGTTTGGGTTTTTTTATTTGCTGTGGCTTCTAAATATTTTCTGATGGATTTATCTCAGATTTTAAGTTAGGAGAGTGTGGGCAATCGCTTGGAAGCTTTTTGAGCAACACATTTTTTGTCTTTTTGGTTTAATTTCTGCAGTAAGAGGAAAAAACACATTCAAGTATTTATATTTCACTGAGACAGTGCTTGTGTGTGAAGGTGGGATACCTCATACTTCTTAAACATTTCACTCAAGCAGCAGGTGTTTCTTCAGTTACTGTAACATAGATGTGCTAGCGCTGAAAAGTACACCAGTGCAGCTTCTTCCTAAATACTCCTTGCTTTGTGAAGTAAACCTGACTGCAGATCCATCTGCCCATAGTAATTCAGCATTTACTTCAAATTAAAGAGGATTCACACTAGCTTGTCTGGATATTTTCAGAGCCTCTTTCCCTTTGATTCTAAAAGTGCGGTTTGCACATTACTACTAACACGTTCTCAGTTTTGTTCCTTGATGTTTTCAACACCATCTGTGTTGTTAACCTCTTCACGTTGCGTTTCTTGAAAGACTTTGCTTCAAATTGGCATCATGTTCACTTAGGCTCTGTACCCTTTAAATAAAAATAAGAAATCCTTTCACTCCTGTCTGTTGTTTCCTTCCAAGGTTTGCCTTGTTTTTTCACGTGAAGGCTGCTCCTGTTTGTGAAACTTCAAAGAGCAAACACTTTGCTTCTCAGCTCCTAAAAAGACTCAGCACTGAAACGTGCCTCTCGTGTTCTGGTACCACAGCTTCCTTGTTTTAAAGAGTACTTTCTAGTGGAACCCTAAAAATGATCTTTTCAAGTGGAAGCACAAGACAAGAAATAACTTCTTGTGAATAAGTAAGGCTCAAGGGCTGGGCAGGAGTCCCGGTCCTAGCAGTAAATGGATGGTAGCAAGGAGGAGAAGGTTGTAAAACACTGCTGAACTTCCTGCTGTAAACACCCGAGCATCACTTTTAAAGCCAGCTTCAAACAGCAGTGTGGTCCCCGTGCACAGCATGGCCGTGAGGTCTGGTGTGATGTTTAGGAGCCTTGTAGCTATTTGCCCTACATCTTGGCTGACTTTACCTACCTACAGCTCTCTCCACCTTCCTGCAGTTTCCCAAGTTATACATCATTTGTGAACAGTTAGCAATAACTTTTCTTTCAAAAGAAGTGACTGCTAAATGTAAGAGTCAGTCTTAAACAGCAGCAGAGGGAGCTGACACAGGTAAGGCTGCCTGCTTGCTCGCTCCACAGCAGGTTTTTTATTGCCCACTGCAACTACTTCATATGTTAATGACTATGAAGAAATAAATCTCTTAAGTAAATAAATTTATAGGGCCAACAATTAGTCAGCAGGTCGCCTTGGGTCTCCTTAACCTTGGCAGCATCTCTCAGGGCTTCATGTCCACACAGAGAGGCTGTTGTGCTTGCTTCTGCCCTGCTGCACCTGGGCACCCAGGACAAGCTGCTTCTCTCTGAACCTACCACCTGCATTTCTTCAAGTAATATTATTTTGGTACCTTCAGAGATGATTGTGTTCAGGCTTTCAGTGACTGGCAGAAGGTGCTCGTTTTGTCAGGGTTGCATTGGCCCATGGGATGTGTTCGATGCTTTGCTGTGCTGATCTCCAGCACACACCTACCTACCATTCACAGACTTGATCAATAAATTGGCATTTCTTTTCACTCTTGGCTGCCAACAGGTGATGGGCAAAGCAACAATGCAACAGTGCTTGCATTCCACTCCCAAAAGGTTTGATTCTACGTAGGTGGCCACTGTGCATAAGTTAGCCTTATCTACTGAAAACAAATTTAGAAGCTGCCCTTTCTCAAACTCCACATTCAAGTGCACAATAGTTACAGCCAGCTTCAGGGTCATCGTCTGGTCATGGCTCCAACTCTTTTTTTTTTTTGAGTAGAGGACTTCCAATTTGTGCTTTCCTTTTTGCTGCATGGAAAATGTGAAGGGGAAAAAATAACATCATTAATTTCTCAGAGCAAAGGACCTCGTGAGGAAGTGCTCAACTAGATTGTATTCACTTTCCCACATTATTTGGTATTGTATATCCCCCTCTGTGCCAATGTATAGAGGATTTGCTTTGAAGATTTTTAGTTCATCAGAGTAATTTTTCTGAGCTGTTTTAGGTCTAGCTCATAGAGTTGTTCAACTAAGTGTCAACACCTGAGCTATGTAGGAGAAAATTGTACCCATGGAGGGAGACCAGTAGTTTCCACTACGTGGGAATCAAGTAGAAACAAGGCATTAAAGCTTACACCTTTTTCTCATGAGACCATACTTTCTGTCATGTTGCAAAGGGGATTTTAGCTCAGTGTGTGAAGGTCTGGCACTAGGAAAGGAAGCAGTTGTGGAAAGATAACGATGATAACTTATTGGTCTGTGAAAGTATTTGCACAATACACTATTGTGTTTTCTTCTGCTGTCATGTTTTTTGCATACTTGTATCAAAGTGGAGTAGTGAAAGCCACAGGTCTGTGAGCAATCTATCATGGGTGGTGTCGTGGCTGCTCTGGTGGTCAGATGTCATGGCCGAGGCAGTGCTGTCTCATTTCATAGTTGTCAGCAGATTCATAACCCAGTTCAATATTGCTTCCAGGGTATATGCAATGTACAACTCGGTAAAGGGATCCTGCTCAGAGCCGGTCAGCTTCACCACTCACAGCTCGGCACCAGAGTGTCCCTTCCCACCCAAACCCTCGCACAGGACCAAAAGCTCCTTAACCTTACAATGGAAGGTAGGTAACGCTTGGGCTGGGCAAGTAGGCAGTGAAAAATAGAGTTTACTGGCAGTGAAAGTAGCTGTTGAAAAGAATTGAAAGCTGAGACAGTCATTTTCAGTAAGGGACTTGAACTTGCTGTACTCTGACAAATCCCTCCCTGTGCAGTGCCTTGACTTTTAAAATGTATGTGTTTCATTACGTCCAGCTTCTTCTCGGTATGTATTTGCTAAGAGGTTGCCAAGCTATGTGCAAGCCCCAGGCTTTGGTTTCACGTTAAACTGGAGTCATTTGCCTGGAGGGGAAGTAGTTTTCTCTTGTTCCCCAAATCACCTTTTGTTTGTTGTTGTCGTAGGCACCCGTTGATAATGGTTCAAAAATCACCAGCTACCTTCTGGAGTGGGATGAGGTAAGTAGTAACTGGTTGAAATAAATACATAAATAAATGGCACTCAGACTTTACAAGGATTTGCTGAGGAAAGAAAAATAATTAAATACAGGAAAAAGTAGAAGTAAGTAAATGAAATCCTCATGGCATTAGGTAAAGAGATGAAAGGGTGAAAAGGGCAGGAAGAGACAAACTTTTCATTCAGTGTAGTTTAGGCAGAGACAGTGTTCTGCTTCTGTACTCTTGAAATGTAACTTTTTATTGCTCATTTGGTGCACTTTATTTGTTAATTAGCATTATTATTGTATTGCACTTGCAATGTATCTGAAAGTTCTGTTTGTGATCTTTTTCTTCTGGATGCCAGCTGCAGAATAAAACATTGCTCCTGCCTCAGGGGAGAAGGCTGCATCACTTTGCAGCCCTTCCTGCAGAGGATGTATTCAGGGTGTCCTTTACACACACAGTGGCAATTAGTCCTCTTCCAGACAGAAAAGGAAACAAGTTTCCCTGTCCCAAAGATCCTCCATCGCTAGGGAGCAGTGTGCTGTTGGGCAGAGTGCCAGAAGCCAGCTTTTCTGGGTGGTGGGTTCTGGCTGTGAGTCCTCCCTCCATCCCTTTCTGCCTCCTCTCCATTGTGCAAGCTGTATTTCTGCAGAAAACAGGAGTAGTATCTTTGGAGGCAAAAAATACCTATCTGGTGACAGAGGAGGTTTGAGCAACATGTAAAGAGTGAAAGGCGACTGGTCAGGAAATGAAGATTGCAAAGGAGTGGTTAGTTGTTGTGATGGTTTGGGTGTTCCCTGCCCCCCCCCCCCCCACTTTGGAAATCACCCAGACTAGACTCAGCCAGCTCTGGAAATTGAATTAAGCTTATTATTTACAGCTTAGCACAATATACAAGCAGATATTTGCAGTATATACAGTTATAGACAGAAATACACAAGTTAAAGGTAATACAGAAACACAACTCCCTTCCCAGAAACCTGAGTCCCCAGGAGAGGCTCCCAACTGCCCCTTCACTTTCCCCCTATCCCTCTCAACCTTACCCCAGTCCCAAGGAAGGATGGAGGTTCAGCCAGGGGGTTAGGAAGCAAAGTGGATTAGCCAAAGAAACGGAGGGTGCAGTTAGGAGAGAGAGATGCAGCTCAGAGCTCGCCAGCAGCAGAAGTGCCATTCCCTTATCTATGTTTGGATTTTTGTTTTTATACATCTCAGCAAGCCAATGAGTGAGGTAGATATCAGCCTTGTTTTCTTCTCACAGCCTGTAATCTAGTCCTCACCAAAACACTCTAGCTAGCTTCAAACTAGCACAGTTGTACAGTCTGAGCAGCATCTCTAGAGGGTTTTAGTAATCTAAAATCCCAAAAGGAGTGTTCTGTTGTGAATGTTTTCCTTCCTTTTTTTGCTGCTAACATGTTCCCAGATCGTTTTGCTACGTGTTGGGGGCTTGGAACTGCTCGCTGTGCAAGCATTTCTTGTGTGCAGTGGCACAGAGTCTGCAGGATAAGAAAGGCACTGAGCTGGATTAAAATGAAACAGTAGTTTCAGAATGGATTGCTGCCCCTCAGAAGAGGAAAGGTTGGCAGTGAAGGAAAAAAATAAGTGTAGGGTATGAGGTCAGTGAAAAGGAGATTAAAAGGATTTTTCTCTAAAAGTATTGGCCAAGATGATCCGATTGCATCTTCTGTGACACCTTGACTGTGCAGTAGTGATCTTTTGCAAGGCTTCCAGTAGCTTGGAGCCATGGGATGAGAACAGCACCAAGCAGTGGGAATGTGAATGATTCCAACCTGCAAAAGGAAGAGAAGCCACAGGAAGACTTGTCAGAAGAAAGGCCAACAACAGACTGTTGCTACAGGGCAAATATTTTTGTTATTAATTTTGTCCACGTGGAGCCCAGTCATAATTTTTGATGCATATAAGACAGTAGTAAAATGCTCATGTCCTGTGAACCCTGTAAGACAGGTTATATACCTAGAGTTTTGTCTCCTGAAGGAAGTGTTATGATGTCTGCTTTCCACAGGGCAAAAGGAATTTGGTTTGGGCTAACTCATGTACCAATAGGGGGAAAATGAAAGCATCCTGACTGCCTTAGGCTATCTATTTTCATTTCCTTGTTTTCTCAGTAACAATCCTGAAATGTGAGCCCTCAGTGGGTAGGTAGCCAGCAAAGATGGAAGGAAATGGCCCTGCACAAATTCACTTGATGTATGTCCAGGAGTTTGATATGACTCCTGACTGAAATGTAGTTGTCTAGTCCTGAAATAGAAGCTGTACCTGTGACATGAACTCTGAATTTATTTGCCCTGTGACATGAAACAGAAATGCAATTTTGAGTTGCTGAGAATTAAAACTTGCTATTAAGGCTCACTGAAAACAAACTTTGAAGATGCTCCTGCATCTGCAGGAGCCTTTTCTACCTGCCACAGTGAGCTCAGCAAGCTGTTTCACACACCATTGCATGTTGTGCCTCCAGGGTAGGGTGCAGTTAGCTACTGGAGTTATGCAGCCAAGTACAAAAGAGAATTATACTGCAGTGCCCTATGCCCATTCACTTGTTTGTGTGAAATCCACGTAAACAAAAACAGAGAGTTTGCTACAATGCCACACTGTGTCCTGGTGAACTCAAGGAATAAATACATCAGGGAAGAGAACTCTTGCCAGGCAACAGCAAGTGCTCTGCCAGATCTCAGCTAGAGCAGCATTCATTAGCTACAGGGCACAGAATAAAACATAAACATGGGAAAATCAGCAATCAGAAGGAAATTAAGTTGTAGCTGTGAAACAGGGAGGACTTTGCCTGAGTGGAGAACAAGAAATCTACCCAATGGTAAAGCTAAAATGGTAATCTGCCTGGAGAAATCCCTTACTGGGGAGATTTAAACTAGATGTGAGAAAGAAGTTCTTTACAGTGAGGGTGATGAGACACTGGCACAGGTTGCCCAGGGAGGTTGTGGATGCTCCCTCCCTGGAGGTGTTGAGGCCTTGAATGATCTGTTCTAGTGGGAGGTGTCCCTGCCTGTGGCATGGGTTGGAACTGGATGATCTCTGAGGTACCTTCCAACCCAAACCATTCTATGATAGCCTGTGGGTGAGCTATGACAAGCCCTTGCAATGCAAAAGCAATGTGCAGGTCCTGGAAAGCTGTCCTCTAAGGGCTGTAGCCTCAGGCTGTAGAAACAAAACTGGCATCATGCCTGAGAGACATGGGGAGTGGCAGAGGTGGTTGGATGAGGCTGTCCAACTGTATCCCAGGGACAGCTCAAGCTGTGCTAACCGCTGCTGCTGAGGGAAAGGCTTCAGCATGATGGGTGACAGGCAGTGTCTTTCTGAGGCAGTTCAGATCTTGGGGTATGCCAGATGCTCAACAGCATCTCAACTAGTTCCTTCTATTATTTTTACAGGGTAGAGGCATAGTTTATAGCACCTCTAAATGCAGCTGGGAGCGTAGGTGGCACCGCTGGCATATGCAAAAAGTAAAGAACTGCTGGAAGACAACAGCAGAAGCTGCACATTCGACAGCCCTGGGATGAGGCTGGGTTGTAAATTGTGGTGAGAGGACAGAATCTCATCTTTGCGGCTGCAGTTGGGAGGTCCCAAGAGCGGAGCTGCATCAGCACCAGCTGGCTGCTGGAGGGGTCTGTCTGTGACTCTGGATGCAGCACTCCTCAGCAAACCCCATGTCAGCCTGCATACCTACCACAGGGCCCCTGCTTCTCTGGATGGCTCCCAGGGGACTGGAGAAAAGTGTTTGAGGTTTTTTCCTTCCCTGTATCTAGCTAAGAATAGACACAATATCGTTCCCATTCTCTTATCTTTTCTCATACATGCCTCAGAAGCCTTCTCTTGTCTCATCAGATGAGCTTTAGATGAAGCACAAACAAGCTGCTTTTGTTACCTCGTTGGAGTTAGGTGTGTGCCCCTGACCTGATTTGCTGACGGGAAGGTTGTACTGCTCAAGATATGCCAATCAGACCCAACTTCTTCCCTTCAGTTTTGGGTTTTTTCCTGATCTGCTGACTCGAGAAGACAGAGTAGTCGACAGGTAAAACCATGCCTGTTGTTCCACCCTTTTGCCTCCAAAAGAGATTAATTAGTTTGTAATGTGACTGCTGATACATGTTAGCTTGAAAATGGAAATCCTTTCTTTCTCAGTACTGATGCAGGCCTTTGAATTTCGGTTGTAATGCCTCACTAATAAATTGGTTTACCTCAAAGTGCCTGAAGAACTGTGGAGGAGAGTGTGAAAGATGAGTTCAGCTCCTCTTCTCAAGTATCTTGACATTCAGTAGCATCTGAGCATGCCTTCCACCTCTGAGTGCTGGCATTGGCAACAGCAGTGTAGCCATAAAATTTGTTTAGTGATTAAGGCAAACTCTGCTCTCAGGCTCCTTTTTGTATGAACTTTACAAACCTGAACTCTTTGAACTTCTAGACCTGAACTAGTTAATTGATCAGTTTGTGTCAAGGGACTTTTTAGGCTCTCAGGTAGTGACAGGACTAGGGGGAATGGAGCAAAGCTGGAGGTGGGGAGGTTCAGAGTGGAGGTGAGGAGGAAGTTGTTCATCCTGAGAGTGGTGAGAGCCTGGAATGGGTTTCCCAGGGAGGTGGTTGAGGCCCCATCCCTGGAGGTGTTTAAGGCCAGGCTGGCTGAGGCTGTGTGCAGCCTGCTCTAGGGCAGGGTGTCCCTGGCCATGGCAGGGGGATTGGAACTGGCTGCTCCTTGTGGCCCCTTCCAACCCTGACTGATTCTGTGGTTATTCAGGGTAAGCAAAAGGCTTATCAGAAAAAAAAAAAAACCAACAAAAAACCAGCATTAAACATCCACCAAAGAGCAAACCTCACTGTAAAGGATGTGAAGCTTGCTCCTGATGCCAGCATTCATCAAAATCAGTAAACTGCAACTGCATTGAAAAGTGCCACTGGCCCTGCTGGAAGAATCAGGCCTTTGTTACTAATTAGATGTAAAATGATCGTTCTCTGATTAAGTGGTAGTAAATAAATGTTTCTCTTGTACATATGGATAGCAAGAGTTTATTCTCGGTGGGAAAGTGGAGGAGTGTTCCTGACTCAGAGACAAGGACATGGCTCTCATGCAGTGCCTGTTGGTGGTTTTGTGTGTAACTCAAAAGCAGCTTTTATTCTCATGCAGTGTCTCCTTTGAATTTGCTGGGGAGAGAGACAGATGAGATGCCACACTACTTAATGATTTGGTGGTGGATAGTTAATGATTAAGTTTACACAAGAGATAAATGGCGATCATTTTATTCTGTCACAAAGTCTTAAACATCTCAAGGCTAGCAGATAATCTATCTGATAATCCAAAGTGTGTGTACACAGAGCTCCATGCTCGTGCATGGGTTTGTGTTTGTTCACCTGCCTGCCCTCCAGAATCCTAGATTGGCTTAGGCTGGAAGGGACCTTAGAGATCATCTACTCCAATCTCCCTGCCATGGGCGGGGACACTCAGCTACTCAAGGCTTCATCCAACCTGGCCTTGAATGTCTCTAGGGAGGAGGCATCCACAGCCTCCCTGGGCACCTATTCCAGAGTCTCACCACCCTCATACTGAAGAACTTCTTCCTAAGATCCAGTCTAACCCTCCTCTCCCTCAGCTTAGAACCATTCCCCCTCATCCTGTTGCTAAACACTCTCATGAGAAGTCCTTCTCCAGCCTTTCTGTAGAATCCCTTCAGCTGTTGGAAGGTCCCCTCAGAGTCATCTCCTCTCCACACTCTAGATGTGTCCTTCAGCTGTTCCACTGCTCCAAGATGTGCAGGAAGAAGGTCTCGGGTGAAGATGGGGTTTGTGTGTATTTTAGGGGTATTTCCTAGGTCCTGTCTTCCAACTGTTTGTAGATCCAGAAAATGCAGTCCCTCATCTAAGAGCTTGCACAATAAATGCTTTGCAGAGACATTAGGGTGTGTTTTAGTAACTGCTGACAGTTTTCTCCACAGCTTTGTGTCAGATTGAGTATCAGTCTGTTGCTTTTTATTGCCAGTATGAACCAAAGACAGAAGTTACTGCTGGCATGGCCAGCAGCAGGCTGCTAGCTTGCCTCCTGTTTGCAAATCTGAGAGTGGCAGCTTTTGTTCAGGTTTTTTCCAGTGAGATCTTGTGAAGAACTGGGCTCTCTTTCTGCATCCACTGTACCTGCTCATTCCTCCTTTGCCATTTATTTGCCATGTTTGCTGCAGGGAATGCAGTCAGCAAACCCCATTTCAAGTCTGAAACCTCTTGTTTCAGTAAAAGCTGTCTCCAAGAGAAGCTTGGCGTTTGGAGCTGGAGTTTCTTTTGTCTGAGGGAAACTTAAGTATCCTCTTTTGAGTGTGGAGCTTGAAATACAGCTGAAATAGCAGCAGAACTCGTTCAAAGTTGTGTTCGAGTGCTGTGTTAACACTGTTGTGCAAACCCTAATGGATCTGTGGGACTGAATTGTTCTTGTTTCCCCAGGCAGGCTTTGGTGGCCATCACAGTCTGGGTTGCCCAGGCTGGTGAAGAAGTCAGGCAGTGTCTGCTCTCCCTCTGAAACTTGTGGAAGAGAAATCTTTGCAGAAAATGATACAGTACATTTTGAGCAACTTACAAAACATTATTTAGAGGATTAAAAGTTGGATGCTGAGTGTACAAAGAACTGGAGAAGGATTCTGGGAAAGTTTTAAGGCTCTTGGGTGGCAGCCAGTACCAGGCTGCCAGTTGTTCCTGTCTATAATTATGCCAGCATTAGTGCTTTCATAAATCTTGGGAGAGAAGGAGCGGAGAGGCTATTTCCAGGCTATTAATGCCAGGATAATTAGAAATATCGGCCAGCCTCTCCAATTAGTGCCAGCAGAATCCAAAATACCAGCCAGTCTGAGTAATTTGAATACCAGTCAGTCTCTGAGTGGGTCTGAGGAATGTACAATGCCAGTTCTGAAAGGAAAATGCATACAGTATCGGAATCTGTACTGTTGAAGATAACCTAAATCTTTGGCAGACTTTGCGAAGCTTTAACCAACCACTTTGACAAATTGGAGTTCCCTTGGCCCATTCCTCTCAGTTCAGGCATTGTGCTGCAGGTGAGATTTTCCATGGCTTTCCTCCTCAGCCCTTGCTGTTTATCAACCCCATGCTTAGCATTTGGTCTGTTCTCTTGCAGAAAAAGCAGAGGTGCATGAGGGGGAAAACTACATTCCTAAGCAGAAATAAAAAAGAAACTGAATGTCTTCAGGTGCTTTACAGATAACTTGTTAAAGAGTTAGTGAAAGGTTATTTAATGCATCTGAGCTTATAAAAGAGAGTCTGTGTAGGAGAAAGAAAAATGGAAGTCTTTTCAACTGCACTGATGAGTGGGTATTTTACTACAACACAGGATGGTTGGTTAGGTTTTGTATAGGCTGGGTTTTAAATATGTTCCTGTTGAGCTAGGCACTGTGGTCACCTTTTGTCCAAAAAGAGTTTCATCCTAGAATTTTGCCATAGAATGGTTTAGGTTGGAAGTGACCTCAAAGATCATCCAGTTCCAACCCCCCTGCTATGGCCAGGGACACCCTACCCTAGATCAGGCTGACCGGAGCCTCATCCAGCCTGGCCTTAAACACCTCCAGGGATGGAGCCTCAACCACCATTCCAGGCTCTCACCACTCTCAAGCTCAACAACGTCCTCCTCACTTCCACTCTAAACCTACCCATCTCCAGCTTTGCTCCATTCTCCCACACCTCCCACTAGAACAGGTTGCTCAAGGCCTCATCCTGGTCTTAAACACCTCCAGAGAAGGAGCATCCACAACCTCCCTGGGCAACTTTATACTAAGAGATTTTAGATTTGATAAAGCTTTCTCATGTACTGAAGCCTTTTGCTTTAGGATTCTTGATTCTCTCCCAGTTTCACCCCTTAAATTACTTGAGCCACACATCAGTGCTGCAGCTGGAGCAAGTGGGTGAAGCTGAAGAAGATTGTGCATGAAAACAAGTTTTAGAACAGCTGTAGGATCACGTATTATAAATCAAAGTAAGCTATGGCAGTTTGCCAGCATGCTAAAGGTCTCTTCAGTGCCTCCAAATTGGTGTGCTGTGCTGGAGGTCTGCAGGATCCTTTCCAGCTTAATAACCACATTTTTGAGATTTACTACAAGCATCTTATAGACTTCTTCCCTCTGTCTTGCAATTTGAGTGAGAAGGAGTAGGTAGGAATTGATAGGGGATGGAGAATGGACCAGTGAAAAATAAATGTCCCACTCAAGCATGTTTGAGATGATTGCTGACAAATAGATAAAGAGCAGTGGGAGCACAGGCATAGCAGCAACAAGTGAGGCTGCTGACCACAGTGAAGGTCACCTGTAGAAGTAATTGTGCTGTTAGTCTGCTTAGGCATAGGAACATGGAGACGTCTGTCTACCCTGTGGACATCAGGTGAAGTAAATAGCCCTGCCCGTGGGCAGGGGTTAGTTTAACTGGAATAAAACTGAAATACTGTAGAGACAGGTGCCAGAAATAGTAGGTGGCATAGCAGAGCTCTGAAGTCAGAAGTTGGAGAGATGGGCATAACTTTAACTCCTGCGTCAGGCTGAGCCCATGGGTGTGCTTTGCTAATTTGCTATTCTGGTGTTTTGGGCTATTTTGTAATGAAGTAGTCCATTAATGCTGTATTCAGGTGCTGAAATTAAAACTCCTTTAGAGTGCTTTAGCTTAGGTAAATGTTATTTAAGAAGAGCTGAGCAATCTGTGCTGTGTCTCCTGACCATGTCATAGGATGAGACCAGATGTTCTTTGTCATCTTGGGTCTCTGGCCTGCAAAAAGCTCAGCTTTGTTTTTACCCCAGGGCACCCAAAGCTGGATTTTGGTTTAAGTGTGGCAAGGTGGGAGGGAACTTCTGAACGTCCTTGTCCTCAGCCATGCTGGTTTGTACCCAGTGTACTTGAGGGAGGGTCTGGAGAGGTGTGTCCATACCCTCTCACACTGCTGTCCCGTCTTAGCTTTTCCAGAGCTCATCCATTGCTCCAGGTCCTGTCGATGTGAAGCTGCTGTAAACCAAACCTCTGGCATCCACCTTCTTGGAGTTCCACACTTTTCAGCAGATCCCTTTGCTCATCACATGCTGCGAGCTCTGCAGGGTGGGATGGGTACAGAAGCTGGCACGCTGAATACTCAGTGATGAGTCAGTCTGTGTTGCCCTGCAGGGCATGGGCCTGAGCAGAGGATTGCCCTGCCAGTCTTGTCTCTCTGACTGCAGCTTGGCCAAGGCCTGGACGGTGGGGAACGAGAGCCCTCTTGTGGGATAAGAGTGTGCGAAGGACCAGGGATGGCTTAGGCGGGATTGGAGGTGTAGAGGGGTAGCGCTTGCAAGAGATGTTGATTGCAGCTGTCCTGTGCCCCTGCGGTCAGGTCAGTTAAGAGAGTAACTTCACCTTTACCCTGTGTGATTAGTGGTTAGTTAGATAAACTGCACTTCAAGTAGGATGACAGAAGCTGTGGATGCATCTTGTGAAGATAAGAAACTGAAAAGAGGAGGAATCTGACAGCAGACTGCCTGCTGATCTGTGCTGTTTGAGGTGGTGTGGCAGTGCTGCCAGTGCCTTGCACAGCTTTCTTTGGGCAGTGCCTGTACAGAAGCCTCTAATTCTGATATCATTTAGCAACTCTTTCCTAAATAAGAACCATGTGCTTTCCTTTCATAACTGTCTGATTACAGATTGCTCTCTTTCCAGGGAAAGAGGAACAGTGGTTTCAGAGAATGTTACTTTGGAAGCCAGAAACATTGCAAGTTGACTAAGCTCTGTCCAGCTTTGGGTTACACCTTCCGATTAGCAGCTCAGAATGACATTGGTACTAGGTAAGTTTAAAGAGGGATTTTGGGGAAGGGGGGTGTTGTTTGTCTGTTTGTTTTCACTTCATGGTTTTAAATTAAATACCTGACATTTGTTCTATTGTTAATGCTTTAGAGCAAGTCACACCTTCCCTGCTGGTATCATTCACCTCCCAGGGATCACTGCTTTAGCTTCGCTGGGATGAGGTTAGCCTAAGAAGATAGGTTCCTTTTGAGGTGTTAAATGGTGTTTTGTGGTCTCTTCCTGATACAAAAAGAATACATCTGTTATGTAAAATTCCCACTAGAGACCTTCATGAACCAAGAAAAACAAGCAAGAGGAAGTGGAGTTACAGATTTTGAAAGGAACCTTGATATATTTATTTTTCTGGTCTGAAGCAAAGCCCTTCTGTCCTTTTTTGCAGCAGTACAGTCCTTTCCTTCTTCTGCAGGACTGGCAGGGTTGTAATGGGGAGGGAGAGAAGAGTGAGACTGCATCAGGATAGAGAGGACAGGCATACTCAGAGGCCCTGCAAGCTGGGGTTTGGGTTCTCTTTTTCTTCACGTATGAGCAAATGCACTCAAATTAAGATGATGAGAAATCCTCCAGGATCTACTAGGGAGCACTGGGCTAAAATGTGGCACATAGCTGCAAAACAGAGCGTGCCCAAAGAGACATTGTGCTGTAGGAACTGTGTGCTCCTGGGTGAAGAGTAGGCCAGGAAAAGTTGAGCTGTGAAGAAGCTAAACATCCAGTGTCCTTGTATGCTGCTTTATTGTCCTCCTTAGCTAAACAGGATCTAATCGTTATTACAAGGAGGACAGAAAAGGCAACATTAGTGGTGCGTAACAATGTGCTGTGCTGAGGGAGGTTCCTGTATTGTTTTCTCTTCAAAACATAAACCTCTCAGTAATATATGACCTTTAGAAGTTTTCCAGGTTTCTTTGTTTTCCCTTTAATATGCAGGGAGGGACAGTTGATGTGTGCAGAGCTCCTTTTGCCAACTTCTTGCAAGACTGCTTCCTTCCCTGTTGAAGTGATACTTGATCTGGAGAGAGAGAGGCTTGAGCTGGACCTACTGAGTGCAACTGGAAAGGAGCTGCCAGTTCTGTGCAAAGCTCCCAGTTTTGGCATCTTTTTCCTTGCTGGACTTTTAAAATATCTTAGGGAATGCTTCAACTCTCCCCCTCTCTTTTTTCCTGTTCTTTTCCAGAAAGAAACTGAATGTCTTCAGGTGCTTTACAGTTAATCAACTTGTTAAAGAGTTAGTGAAAGATTATTTAATGCATCTGAGCTTATAAAAGAGAGTCTGTGTAGGAGAAAGAAAAATAGAAGTCTGTTCAACTGCACTGATGAGTGGGTATTTTACTACAACACAGGATGGTTGGTTAGGTTTTGTATAGGCTGCATGTTGAATATGATCTTGCTGAGCTAGGCACTATGGTCACCTTTTGTTCAAAAGAAGTTTTATCCTAGAACTTTATCATAGAATGGTTTAGGTTGAAAGGGACCTCAAAGATCATCCAATTTCAACCCTCCTACCATAGGCAAGGACACCTCCCACTAGAACAGGTTGCTCAAGGCCTCATCCAACCTGGCCTTGAACATCTTCAGGGAGGGAACATCCACAACCTCCCTGGGCAACTTTATATCAAGAGATTTTAGATTTGATAAAGCTTTCTCATGTACCGAAGCCTTTTGCTTTAGGATTTGTGATTCTTTCCCAGTTTCACCCCTCAATTTACTTGAGAGAAGAGAGGCTTGAGCTGGACCTGCTGAGTGCAACTGGAAAGGAGCTGCCAGTTCTGTGCAAAGCTCCCAGTTTTGGCATCTTTTTTCTTGCTGGATTTTTACAATACCTTAGGGAGTGCTTCAACTCTCCCCCTCTTTTTTTTTTTCTCCTGTTCTTTTCCTTCTCTCTCTGTTTTTTTTCCCCTCAGCCTCTTGAGTAGTGAGTGAACTAAGAACTATATCTATGGTCAGCTGCTCTGTGTTAATCTATGAGATAAGCACCAATTGCACATGGCTTATGACATGATAATGTCGTGTAACACTTTGTGTTGTAAGCTGGTTTGGGTTGACTGTGGTGCTTGTGGGCTTACTGCTGAACATGATTTTTTTTTCTTGCTCAGGTCTTAGTTATAGGTGGATTTATTTTTTTTAAACTATGATATCTCAACACATTTTTGAGGAGGAAGACTCAGGAAAAGGAGATAAGGCTCTTTGTGTGTATTAAATTCACTTGAGGACTTTGAGGAGCGAACCAGATTTCTACTTCAGAAACAGAGATTTGGAAATTGCAAGAGCTTTATCTTCAGCTGAAAGTTCTGATGTTGTCCTCCTGAAAATTCACCATAATCTCTGCATTCTCAATTTTGTCCTCAGATCTGCATTGTATTTATTATATTCTGCATGAAGTCTTAAGAGAATTCTTCCTACACTTGCTTGATACACTTTGAGGCATCATGGGCTAGGATCACAGGACGTTAGGCGCTGGAAGGGACCTCTGTAGATCATCGAGTCATATCCCCCTGCTAAAGCAGGACCATAATCTAGTGCAGGTTGCACAGGAACATGTCCAGACAGGGCTTGAAAGTTTCAAGAGAGGAGGACTCCACAGCCTCTCTGCAGAGCCTGTTCCAGTGCTCCATGATCCTGAAAGTGAAGAAGTTCTTCCTCATGTTGAGGTGAAGCTTCCTTGCATCCATTCCTAACGCTGCTACTAGATTCAAACCCTTCCCAAAGCAAAGCCACCCAGCTCCTCCAACGTTGCCCAGCAGTCACTTACTTGAGATGAGAAGAGATGTTCCCTCTGGCGCAACCTGAGCTGTGCAAAACAGCAGCTTTATACTCAGTTTAAAATGTAAAGAAGTTTGGGTGGGTAGAGCTGGAAAGGAGTAGAGCTAACCCAGAGGGTTGGAAAGTGCCTGTGCCTGCACCAGACAACTCCTGTGTGATGCTGAACATCTGTGGTCATGGCTGACTAAATTTTCCCTGCTTTATTTGGAGAGGAATGTCTGAAACAATGGAACTACATTTACTGAAGCACCTTTCAGAGGTGATTGTTTAAATACCTCACCTCTGCTATGAGGAGAGACTGAAAGAGTTGGGGCTGTTCAGTCTGGAGAAAGGGATGCTCCCAGGTGACTTTCTTGTGGCCTTCCAGTATCTGAAGGGGGCCTACAAAAAAGCTGGGGAGGGACTTTTGAGGGTGTCAGGTAGTGACAGGACTAGGGGGAGTGGAGCAAAGCTGGAGGGGGGGAGATTCAGACTGGACATGAGGAGGAAGTTGTTGAGCATGAGAGTGGTGAGAGCCTGGAATGGGTTGCCCAGGGAGGTGGTTGAGGCCCCATCTCTGGAGGTGTTTAAGACCAGGCTGGCTGAGGCTGTGGCCAGCCTGATCTAGGGTAGGGTGTCCCTGGCCATGGCAGGGTGGTTGGAACTGGCTGCTCCTTGTGGTCCCTTCCAACCCTGACTGGTTCTGTGAAATAGAAGTCGTATTCTGAGTCTATAAAAGCTGGAAACTGCATCTGAAATTAAGCATCTGAAAGTTGAACATTTGGGGCTTTGTTTGCTGTGGTTTAATTCCTTTGTATTAAATGAGGTTTTCCTCTACTTCACAGATAGCAGTAAGCTAATGTTTTTAGGCACATACTTTTGTTTTTCAGTATTTCTGTGATGAGATCAGTTGAAATGATGGTGAGGACACACATAGCCCTGTATTTTTTTTTCTCTTTTAGTTATGGGTGCTCAACTTTTCCACCTGGGTGATTTTAATAGTGCCTGGATTTTCTGAACATAGGAAATATTTCTCTAAGTATAGTGAGGTTTGCATTCTGTCAGTTTGGTGTTGTCCTTAATATTCCTCTCTCCCTCTCCTTCTCTGTCTCTGTGCAGTGGGTACAGCCAGGAGGTGGTATGCTACACTGCAGGCAATATTCCTCAGACCCCTTCTGCACCAAGGCTTGTTCGAGCTGGCGTTACGTGGATTGCATTGCAGTGGAATAAAGTGGAAGGATGCACACCAGAGGAAGTGATTTCCTACACCCTGGAAATTCAGGAAGAAGATAATGTAAGTACCATGTTGTTATAAAGTCATGAGTGACTTAGACTGAATTTTCTTTTATCAATTCAGACTCCCTGAGGAGAATTGTGGGTTGCTGCTTCGGAGGCTCTTTTAGGAGTGTTGAGTACCTGGCAGGACAGAGCTGTGTGATTTGTTCTGCTCCACAGTAGAATTCTGATGCCTTAGCTAAAAATCTGTACTGTCACTCAAGATTACTGTACAAAGCTTCCAGGAGTCTAAGGCATAAGGCAACTTGTCCTAACAAGTTCAGTCTGCTGTGTCCTCCTCGCTGCTGTGTGGTCTGCTTGTGTCCTGTCATCTGTCACTTCTATTTCTGTAACGTGTTAAACTGCCGCAATTGGGTTTGTGCTTATTTTGCAGCCAGATGATATTATTCAGGTCCAAGATGGTATTATTCAGGTCAGTTATGACATCCTTCTAGAGGGAAAAAGATTGTGGCCTTGCAACTTAAAAGAAACAATAATTAACAAAGCACAGGACTATAAAGGCCCTTTGCTATAAGATGTTCTGGCTGTGATGCAGAGAGCTCTTCCTCAGTAACAGCAATTTGTTTGGGTTTGTTTTTTCCAGGATAGCATGTTTCGCCCAAAGTACACTGGAGAGGAGCAGGCCTGTACTGTGAAGAATCTCAGAAGGAGCACACAGTATAAATTCAGGGTAAAACGTTTTTCCTCTTCTTCACTGCACAGTGTTTTACGTGCTGGTTTCTTTTCCAGGCGCTGGAGAGACTCATTTAGTACCAGCTCCAAAACTGAGTCATCAAACACAAATTTACTTTATACTGTGACCTAATAAATTGAACTGCTAGCTATGTTTTCACATTAATCATAGGAGATGCTCATTGCTCAGCCTTTTTAAAACAAACAGAGTTCTCAGTACCCTGTCAGGTATGATCACAGAATGTCAGGGCTGAAAGGGACCTCAGAAGGTCATCCAGTCCAACCTCCCTGCCAGAACAGGGTCACCTATACCAGATCACACAGGAGCATGTTATGAAAGTGTGGCTTAGGGCATAAGGAGTAGTATCCAGCTGCTTTGCTCCCCAAAAACCCAATCCACAGTCACAAAACCAAACTTATCTGTACAGTGGAGTAAACACTGCAAGAAGCAATCAGCTTCCTTCCTCAGCTCAGGGGCTTACCTTCCCATAACATGCAGAAATTGAAGCTTTTCCATACCGTGCATACATGTGGCTGGGTTTGGAGCTGTTGTTTTGGGGCTTTTTTAGTATGTATTGGTACCTCCTGCTCAGTGGCTGCTCCTAGGTACAGGCAGACAGACACACAACGAGAAAAGCTGCTTTAAAGTCTTTCTGCATATACAAAAGTGAGTCATCTGCTGAAGCCGTCAGCACAGCACAAGTGCTGGGTGCTGCTGTCGAGGAGAAGCTGGTGTGGATTTACCACCTGGTGAAAAACAGCTGCGCTGTGGCCGGGCTGGCTGTCCCCATGGCCAAGCTGGCTGTCCATCTGTCCCCTCGACCACTCTGTCCATCTACCCTGCTGCGACAGCTCAGCAAAGCCAGAGCTGAGTGCAGCCCCACAAGGTGGCGTTGGGCCACGCCAGCAGGCGTGCTGAGTGCCTCCGGAGGGTCGAGATGCTGTCTGTCCCTACAGCCAGCGCTGCCAAGCAGGAACCGTGCCTGGAAGCAGCTTTGTCTCATTTGTAAACAGCACAGCGGGAGGAGGTTGTCCTTGGTTTGTGTCGACTCAAAACGTTTGGCCTCAGTAGAGAAGAAACCCTTTCCTCAAAGACTCACATAAACGCGAGGAGCAGCTTTGCAGATGTTCCTCTGTGGGACAGAGCTTGTGGAGGTGCGTGAGGAGCTGCCCAGAGAAGGGGGCAGCTGTAGCGGTGTCACGCAGAGGTGATGCCTTTTAGCTGGGCGTTGTAGAAGCTGCTGTGGCAGCCCGGGGGAGAAGGGGTGGTTAGTGCTGCTCTGCAGCCCTCCTCTCAAATTAAACAGTAAAAACTGCAGACTGTTAGGAGGGAGGATGGAAGCGACTGCTCCTGAGAATAACAGCGCTTCCCATGTGGAAAACTTTCTGCTAGCTTATACTTACAGTCAGCAGTTATAATGCAGGTTTTATTGCTCACTTCCCTGGCAGCAGCTCCCTGTCCCAGGGACTAGCACGAGCTAATGCAGTTCTCAGCAGCCACCAAACTGTGAACCATTTGGGGTTTCCTGTATGATTCTGATCCACTTCATCTCCTGACCCAGGCCCTCACATCATCTCTTAGCATTGCAAGCTTCTCCCTGAAGTCAGCAGAAGGTGTTCTTGAGTGGAGGTGAAGGCTTTGGCTGAGAAAGTTTCCCTTGTGTGCATCCTGCTTGTTTTGGTGGCTGTAGATTCTGTGCTTCTTGAGGCCTTAAGCGACCTGTTCTAGTAGGAGGTGTCCCTGCCTATGGTGGGGAGTTGGAACTGGATGGTCTTTGAGGTCCCTTCCAGTCTAAACCGTTCTATGATTCTCATTTGTGTGTCATGCCACTCAAGGTTTTAATTGCCTGATTACTGATACTCTGGATCAGTATTTTAAATAGCAGTATAAAATATCTCTGAAACAAAAAATAGCACAGTTATGGTCAGTGTTTTCATCCTTTATAAGCATAGATAGGTAGATATAGACACTCTGCCCTGACGAGGCTGTGTTTGGAATATTGTGTCCAATTCTGAGCCACTCAGTTCAAGAAGGACCTCAGGGAACTTCTTGAAAGGTCCATCACAGAGCCAGAAAAATGATGGAGTGGAAGGTCTTCCTTACAAGAGGAGGCTGAGGGAGCTGGGGCTGTTCAGCTTGGTGAGGAGGAGCCCAAAGGGTGGCCTCATGAATGAGTACAAATATGTAGAGGATGAGTGCCCAGAGAATGGAGCCAGGCTCTGCTGGGTGATGCCCAGTGCCAGGACAAGGGGCAATGGGTGGAAGTTGAGGCATAGGAAGGAAATTCCCTGTAAACGTGAGGAGGATTTTTTTCCCTGTGAGGGTGACAGAACACTGGAACAGGCTGCCCAGGGGGTTGTGGAGTCTCCCTCTCTGGAGATACTCAGGACCTGCCTGGATGCCTTCCAGTGTGATCTGCTTGAGGTGATCCTGCTCTGGCAGGGGAGTTGGACTGGATGAGCTTTGGAGGTCCCTTCCAGCCCCTGACATTCTGTGATCTGTGAAATAACTGCAAGTTGCCAGCTGACATGTTTTAAAGGGAAAACCAGCAGTGCTCCTATCTTACACGTGTCATCACCTGCTGCTACTGAAGGGAAGAGGAACATCAGTGTGGTTAGCGAAGAAACAATGTGGCAATCTGGTATCTCTTCTTAGAGTCCCACACTCTTTGTTGGGTTCTGACATATTCTGCAGTTTAATGATGTCTGTGCAGTCTCATGCAGACCTGTGAGTGGCAGTAAGCAACAATAAACTTGTTGTGGTTTCCTTTCAGCTGTTTGCTTCTAACGTGGAAGGAAAGAGTTCTCCCAGTGAAGTGCTGGTCTGCACAACGAGCCCAGACAGGCCAGGACCTCCGACCAGACCTGTTATTAAGGGGCCAATAACATCTCATGGCTTTAGTGTGAAGTGGGGTAAGCCAGTCCAGTCTGTCACAGTGGAGATTTTCTGGGGGTTCCTTTTTTTCCCATGCTGCTTCTCAGTTCAAAGTTGAATGCATTTGGATAGCTGACAACTTAATTTTTGGGGCATTTTAAAAGATGTGTAGAAGTTCTCTATATTTTCAAATGTTGCTTGTTTTATTGACTGACTTGCACTCAAGTGTGTGTTGAAGCTTTTCACCTTCCATTTAATGTCCCTTTGTAGCATCAGTCCACTTGCTTCCCTTATTAATGGGGCAAGCCTCCATGCTGCATCTCTCTCAGTACTTTTTCCATACATGTTGTTTGTAGCAGCCTTAATGTGACTCATGCTGAAAACTAACATCTGCTGCCCACTTCTACTGCAAATGCCTTGGTGTAGTGAGTGTGGGGGAGTTTGTGGAGGAGAAGGAACACAATCAGAGGGGGTTCTGTAATCTGTTTGTTACATTGCACTCCTAATCCTGATTTGCTGACAGCTTGCCTTGTTTCTCACAGATCCACCACAGGATAACGGTGGCTCAGAAATCTTGAAGTATCTGTTAGAGATTTCTCAAGGAAGTCCAGAAGGTAAACTTGGAACAAATTTTCTCCTGTTTCAGTCCATTATGGCTACTACAAAGAAATGCTGACCCTCTGGGCTATTGTTATCCTGACCCTTTGGGCTACTGTTATCATTAATGCTGCAGATAGGATTGAAACTGAGTTACATACTTGCAGAGTTCTTGGGAGACTTTGGTTTGGATTTGGTGTAGTTTTTGTCTTGTTTTTTGATTGTTTTTCTTTCTAAAGTATGCTGTTTTTCCCTAAGACTGGTGAGATTTTAGGTTTTAGTATGGAATCTACTGTCTAATGTACTAGTCCTAATAGATTTTGAAATAATTTGTAAGAATAAATACACTTCTTTGGGTTTTTTTTAACCTGTGTAGATATTTCTTTAAGTGGGAATAATATTGGTGGCAATATTAACACTAAAGACTTCCCTGCAATACATAATTTGTGGAAGACCACATTAAGGACTTCCATTTCCTCTTAGGCAGCAGTTAAACTTCTTGCATTATACCTCTCTAAACTTGGATATATCTGGTTTTTTTGTAGCAAATCAGTGGGAAGTGGCATATAGTGGATCAGCTACAGAATATACCTGTACTCACTTGAAACCAGGCACTTTGTATAGACTCCGGGCTTGCTGTATCAGCACTGGTGGACACAGTCAGGTAATGTCTTGTTGAGCCATAAGGACTGCAAGGTTTGTGGTTTTCAGAAATGCCTCTACTAGTTTTGCTGGAAGATTCCTGCTTTTCAAGGGTGTGTTTCTCTCACTCATCTGTGATGATTTTAGTTAGTCTTCTGTTGCAAGTTGCTGAATTTTAGAAGACTCTTGTGAGTGCCCTCACAAGACTCTTGTGAATTTTAGAAGACTCTTGGAGAGCAGCCCTGAGGAGAGGGACTTGGGGGTGCTGGTGGACAAGAAGCTCAACATGAGCCAGCAGTGTGCACTTGCAGCCCAGAAAGCCAAACAGATCCTGGGCTGCATCAGGAGAAGTGTGGCCAGCAGGGCAAGGGAGGTGATTCTCCCCCTCTACTCCACTCTGCTGAGACCCCACCTGGAGTACTGCATCCAGTTCTGGAGCTCCCATTACAAGAGGGATGTGGAGATGCTGGAGTGTGTCCAGAGAAGGGCCACGAGGATGATCAGAGGGCTGCAGCAGCTCTGCTATGAGGACAGACTGAAAGAGTTGGGGCTGTTCAGCCTGAAGAAGAGGAGGCTTCAAGGTGACCTTATTGTGGCCTTCCAGCATCTGAAGAGGGCCTACAAAAAAGCTGGGGAGGGACTTTTTAGGCTCTCAGGAAGTGACAGGACTGGGGGGAATGGAGCAAAGCTGGAGGTGGGGAGGTTCAGAGTGGAGGTGAGGAAGAAGTTGTTCAGCATGAGAGTGGTGAGAGCCTGGCATGGGTTGCCCAGGGAGCTGGTTGAGGCCCCATGCCTGGAGATGTTTAAGGCCAGGCTGGCTGAGGCTGTGTGCAGCCTACTCTAGGGTAGGGTGTCCCTGCCCATGGCAGGGGGATTGGAACTGGCTGCTCCTTGTGGTCCCTTCCAACCCTGACTGGTTCTATGATTCTACCCAATGTGGGGGCTCCAATTGAGTGGTTTTGGTGCTTATACTTACACTGGAAAAGAGTACTGTGATTATCTCATCCAGCTACCTCCTTGAGAGAGGTGACACTCATGGATAAAAGCCTATCCTGACCAGTGCTGGAGACTGCAGATAGACTAGAGATAGTTTACTGTAGCAATTAATTACCTTTCATATAGATGAATTCTTGAAATGTTTGGCTTCCATTTTTCAGCCACTGATTCCTGTCACTCCCTTCTTTGACTTAGTACCTACACTTTTATTTCTCCTGCTTTTCCTTTGATTCAGTACTTTAGGCCTTGATATTATTTTACTAACAAGAAAAATGAAATTAAAGAACTCCACAGAATCACAAAATTAACCAGGTTGGAAAAGACCTCTAGGGTCATCAAGTCCAACCTATCTCCTGAACTTTCTAATTAACTAAACCATGGCACTAGGTGCCTCATCCAGCCTCCTTTTAAACAGCTCCAGGGATGGGGACTCCACCACCTCCCTGGGCAGCCCATTCCAATGCCAATCACTCCCCCTGTGAAGAACTTCCTCCTAACATCCAGCATAAACCTGCCCTGGTGCAGCTTGAGGCTGTGTCCTCTTTTTCTGTCACTGGGTGCCTGGGAGAAGAGACCAACCCCACCTGGCTACAACCTCCCTTCAGGTAGTTGTAGACAGTAGTAAGCTCTGCCCTGAGCCTCTTCCAGGCTGCACACCCCCAGGTCTCTCAGCCACTCCTCACAGGGCTGTGCCCCAGCCCCTCACCAGCCTCGGTACCTTTCTCTGAACACATTCAAGCACCTCAACGTCTTCCTTAAATTGAGGGGCCCAGAAACAGACACATCTCTCAAGGTTTGGCCTGACCAGTGCTGAGTACAGGGGCAGAAGGACTTCCCTGGGTCTGCTATTCACATTATTCCTGATACAGGCCAGGATGCCACTGGCCTTCTTGGCCACCTGGGCAGACTGCTGGCTCATGTTCAGTCAGCTGTCTACCCCAAGGTTGGCCATCAGAGTTTCCTGTGCTACAGTTTTGGATATGCTAATAAAAGAACTCTACCAATTGCATTTGTATACAGCATTCTTAGTAGCATCTCCCATCCTTTATTGTTTGTATGAATTTCTTTTAAGTGGTTGTTGTAGAAAACAATCTCTTGTGCCACTCTCTGGTCGTGCCTCACTTTGTAGGCATTAATCATACTGGAGAGCTAACTCCAGCTCCTGTTCTCTTCCAGTGTTCTGAGAGTTTACCTGTCCGTACGCTAAGTGTTGCACCGGGGCCCTGCCGGCCGCCACGAGTTTTGGGGAAGCCAAAGCACAAAGAAGTCCAGCTGCAATGGGGTAAGCATGGGAGCATCTGACTGCTGAGTAGCTTTAGTCTTGATGATATGAAGTGAACATCACCCACCTCACAGGATCACACAGGGTGTCATGGGTTGGAAGAGACCCAAAGTTGATCATCGAGTCCAACCCTTCTGCCAGAGCAGGACCATACAACCTAGCTCAGGGCACACAGGAACACATCCACACAGGCCTTGAAAGTCTCCAGAGAAGGAGACTCCACTGCCTGTCTGGGGAGCCTGTTCCAGTGCTTTGTGACCCTTACAGTAAAGTTGTTTCCCCTTGTGTTGAAGTGGAGCCTCCCGTGATGCAGTTTCTGTACATTGCTCCTTGTCCTGTCCCAGGGAGCAAGTGAGCAGAGCCTGTCCCCTCCACTCCTGACTCCCATCCCTCAGATATTTATAAGCACCTCAGCCTGTGTCCAGCCATAGCCTGCAACCAAGTTTGAGTCAAGCAGCCACTATGTGCCTCCTGATTTCCTGCAGTCCCAGAGAGGACGAATTCAGTCCTGAGTCCCATTCTTTGTCCACTTTTCTGTACCTTTTCTCCTGCCTCACTGACCAACTCTTTTTTTTGCACACAACCCCATCTTTTAATACTGGGAGAAGGAAGCTGAGCAGCTTGTCTTCATCCTCTGTAGAGCATGGTAGCCACTGTGTTCTGCTGAAAAAGTAGCTGGACACCTCCTGGTGTCAGACACAACTTCCCAGGATGACAGGTTGTTGCCTTGGAGACACAGATGTTCCCTGTGATGATGTGAGCTGGTGATCATTTAAGGCTAAGAGTGATTTTACTTCATTTCTTTAAAAATGTCAGCCATCTACATGGATGAGATATTGCAAGTAAGGCATCTGTGGAGGAGACAGACTGCTGTTGGTAGTGTGTGTACATGATACATCTATACACACAGGTGTGGCTTTTTCATGGTGTGCAAAGTAAAAGGATTCATCTTCCTGGCCTCTATCTTTATGTTACTAATGAGTTATATGGTTCCCTTGCAGATGTTCCTCCATCAGAAAGTGGCTGTCCTGTCTCAGAGTACAGTGTAGAAATGACAGAACCTGAAGAAGTTGTTTCTGAAGTGTATCATGGGCCTGATCTGGAGTGCACTGTCAGCAACCTGCTTCCCGGAGCAACCTATGGGTTCAGAGTGAGAGCTCTGAACGATGGTGGGGTACGTGTGGCATGCCAGAGCAGGCTTCAGCTCTTACTCACTGTGCCTGAGATGGGTGATTTTGGAAAGTGATTGTGCTAGTGCTGTGAGCAGAAAGGGGAAGTGGCCTGTGGTAGGTTGACTAAATTTACCAGACCAGCTTGGCTGGGTTAGAAGTGAAGCAAGCAATGCATTTACAGCAAGCTGAACTGACAAGCATGTGCACAGAAATATATTTGCAATCATTTACAAGTTAGAAATACCAAAAGGATCCTCACAGGAATCCCCCTGAATTGTTCCTCAAACAACCCCCCCAGGATGAAACCCAGGAAGGCTCCCAGCAACCAGACCCCCACTCCCTCCTACCTATCCTGTTACCTCCCAGACTGTACCTACGAGAAGCTTAGGACAACGATGAGGAGGGCAGTGCAAAGCAGAAAAGTTGCAAGGAGCCCAAAGCCAAGGACAGAAAGAATTGTTTATGCAGTGGCTTTTCCTCTCAATTAGCAAACATATGGAATCATATAGATTTATCTGAGGTGGTCTTTTTGCATCCAACAGCTAATTATTTGCCTTCTTGACCTTTTTTAAGTTCAGTGTCTCAGGGAAGTTCCTATTCCTTGTTTCCATTCAGACACACAAACTAAGCTAAGCCTTAAACCATAACAGGGGCAAAAACAGATAAAATGGGAAATGCTGAATAGAGCTTCTGAGGAAGAGCTGCAGTTTTGAATCTGGTACTGTTTTCACAGGAGAATTCAGACTCTAGTGATTAGATTGGCCAAAGTCAGGTGCACCAAAATGTGCAAAATCCCTGCTAAAAGTCAGAAGGTGGAATTTTATTTATTCTCCTTCCACTGCATTTCTTATGTCTTCAGTCTTAACTGTGTAAAAGTGATTACTGAGATTTGCCTCAAGTGTTGACACATTGGAAGGAAAGCTGATTTTTTTTGTTGCTTTAGCTTGAACATGCTTTACAGAGTTGAGGATTTTTTTCATTTGGTTTGGGGTTTTATTTGTTTTCTTACATGATCTTTAAGGGACAGGAGTCTGCTGGAGAGGGTCCAAAGGAGGGCTACAAGGATGATTAGGGGATTAGAGCACTGCCTGATGAGGAGAGGCTGAGGGACCTGGGGCTTTTTTAATCTGGAGAAGAGAAGACTGAGAAGGGATCCAATAAATGTTTATAAACATCTGAGGGCTGGGGGTCAGGAGTGGGGGACAGACTCTGCTCACTTGCTCCCTGGGATAGGACAAGGAGCAGTGAGTGTAAGCTGCAGCACAGGAGGTTCCACCTCAACACAAGGGGCAACTTCCTTACTGTAAGGGTCACAGAGCACTGGAACAGGCTGCCCAGAGAGGTTGTGGAATCTCCTTCCTGGAGGCTTCAAAGGCCTGTCTGGACTCATTCCTCTGTGATCTGAGCTAGATGGTGGTCCTGCTCTGGCAGGGGGGTTGGACTTGATGATCTCTTTGGTTGCCTTTCAACCCCTAACATCCTGTGTGAACCTGTGGTCTTCTTAGAAGATTTGCCTTCCCAAATACATCAGAAATTGTATCTGATGTCCACAGAGATCTGTTGTAAGATGTCATTGGTTCAGTGGGATTTGGATGGGTTCTGCTTGCCTTTAAGAGAGCATCTTTCCCAGGGATTTTTCTATAAGCATTCCTAGCAGCAGTAAATGCATGTTCATGTGTTTGCTCCCAGGAAATCTTGATGACAGCTTAAAGGTTTGGGTTTTTTTTAAGGTATTAATCACAAGATCACAGGATGTTAGGGTTTGGAAAGGGCCTCTGGAGATTTTCAAGTCCAACAGCAGGACTGTAGAATCTAGTGCAGGTCACACAGGAATGCATCCATACAGGTCTTGAAAGTCTCCAGAGGAGACTCCAACCTCTCTGGGAAGCCTGTTGCAGTGCTCTGTGACCCTTACAGTAAAGAAGTTCCTCCTCATGTTGAGGTGGAGTTCGCTGTGCTGTAGTTTCCATCCATTGTCCCCTATCCTGTCACAGGGTGCAAGTGAGCTGTCCCTGTCCCTTCTTTCCTGGCCTCTAGCCCTCAGGTACTTGTAGACATTTGTTAGATCCCCTTTCAGTCTTCTCTGCAGACTAAACAGCCTCATGTCTCTCATTTGGTGAAGAGAAGAGCAGAAGTCAATGAGTAAGACTGTTTTCTTTTGAAGTGTGCATTCTTTGTCGTTGAAGCACAGTGGTCAGCATTGGCTTTTCTCTATAGCACAGGGGTCTCTGTCAGTTAGGAGCTCTGGAGTTCATGATTTCAGTGTTGTTCAGCTTTTGTAGTGACTTTTTTTTCCATCCTTGTTAGTATTGCATTCCAAAATAAGTAAATATCAATGTTTTTCCTGTAGTTGCTTCCAGCAAAGTTCCTTTCTTCTGGAGAACAATTTCTAGTTAGCTTGGGGATGTACAGTGTGAACTTGATTATCCCACGCTGAGCCCTCGGAAAGGCTGTTTCCACTGTTAGCCCTTCTGTCCTCGCTCTGCTGGCTGAAGCCAGTTTTTCAGACTCTTGAAAATTGCCTTTTCTTTTGCTAATATGCATTTAAATTACTGTCCTCCCAAAGGCTCAGAAGTTGTCTGAGCAGTTGGCGTAGCTGCCTACAGAGCTAAGGCGTATGCAGCGTGCGGGCAGCGTGCCCCTGCACGTTGGACCCAGGCTGGCATCCAGCACCTGCTGTCCTTCTGTAATTAAAGTGTAGTGTGGATTTGGATTCCAATATGGGCTTTGCTGCTGCTGTTCTCTTTGTATCTGCAAGAGCCCTGTTGTGCCAGGCTACAGCATAGGATGTGAGCACCATTGCTTTGAGGTAAGGTAGAAGGATACAGCCTCCTCCTTGGTTACTCTGTTGCTGCGTGCACATTCTCACTCTTGGGTCAGTTGAAGGTGGGTTCTGCTTCCACAGGCACTCACTGCTGCACAGGAGGCTGTAAGTGCTGTCTGCTGCTACCTGAGCTTACCTCACATTTTAACTTTAGGTGGTCTCCTGCTGAGCTCTGGTGTTTGATGCTGAGTGTTGGGAGCCTGGGGTATCTCTGAGCAAGTTTATTGCACTGAAAAAGTTAGCATGCTGTTCTTGGAAATGAGCGGTCTGAGATGGATGTGTGCTTAGATATTAATGTACAGACAACTTGTTCCCCTCTAGTATGGGCCATTTTCAGAAGCTACAGAAGTCACCACAGCAGCAGGACCACCTGGCCAGTGCAGAGCACCTTCCCTCTCCTTTGTGTCCGACACATGCGTACTTGTGAGCTGGGAGGTAAGTCAGGTGCCCTGATGATTCGTTTCCATCTCTCGTATCCAAGCTAGTATGGGCACCACAAAACTTGAGAGCTGTTCACTGGTTTGGAACTGCATTTTTTGTGCAAGAGAACCATGTGAAGAAACTCTTTTGTTACAGAAAATAATTTTCTCTACTTTGAAAGCATTGCACAAAGTTGATCACGAGTCACTCAGACCAGGATTTCAGACACAAGACCTCCTACACTGGCATCAGATGATAGAGCACTGCTTGGGTAGAAGTGCTCTCTGCAGGCTTTTAGCATGTCAGTGTCCTGGGGTGAAATTGGGAAGGCAAATATTTGATCTTGGCTAACACTGAAGTCTCTCAAATGAAATTAACTTTGTACAAATGCTTACAGAGTAGCTTTTTTCCTCAACATTTTCTTTGCCTCGTTTGAAATGTTTACTTCTATTGCAATTGGTGTACATTACTTCTCTGGACTCTTAAGTCCTGGCTGAAATGCTGAGGAATTGTCATTTAAAAAAAACCCAACAATTTCTGTAATTAAGGCAGGAAGGAAAGGATCACAGAATCACAGAATTAACCAGGTTGGAAAAGACCTCTAAGATCATCGAGTCCAACCTATCACCTAACCCTTCTAATTAACTAACCCATGACACTAAGTGCCTCATCCAGCCTCCTGTTAAACACCTCCATTTCCTCTTGTCCTGTTGTTAATTACTTGGGGAAAGAGGCCAATACTAACCTCATTACTACCTCTTTTTAGGGAGCTATAGAGAGATAATAGTGAAAATAAAACATACATGAGAGCTGCATTAACTCTCAGCCACAAATAACACCATGATGTGGAGCAGTGGGACTGCAGTTCTTCCTTGGGCTGACTTTGAAAACCTCACCCTGCATAGAATCGTAGAATCAGTTAGGTTTGGAAGGCACCACAAGGATCCAACCCTCCTGCCATGGGCAGGGACACTCACACTAGCTCAGGCTGCCTAGAGCCTCATCCAGCCTCTCCTTAAACACCTCCAGGGATGAGGCTTCCACTGCGTCCCTGGGCAACCTGTTCCAGGCTCTCACCACACTCGTGCTGAAGAATTTCTTCCTAACATTCAGTCTGAATCCACCCATTTCTACCTTTGTTCCATTCCTCCAAGTCTTATCACTACCTGACAGCCTAAAAGGTCCTTCCCCAGCTTTCTTGTAGGCCCCCTTAAGATGCTGAAAGGCCACAATAAGGTCACCTTGGAGCCGCCTTCTCTCCAGGCTGAAGAGCCCCAACTCCCTCAGTCTCTCCACATAGCAGAGATGCTCCAACCCTCTGATTATCCTTGTGGCCCTTCTCTGGATGCTTTTCAGCACATCCATACCCCTCTTGTAATAGGGGCTCCAGAACTGGATGCAGCATCAGGCCTGAAATTGTGCTCAGGAGTTTTAAGTTGGATACAAGGAAAATTTATTTGCTGCGAGTGATCTGGGATTGGAATGGGCTGCCCAGGGAGGTGGTGGAGTCACCATCCCTGGAGGTGTTCAAGAAACTTTTGGACCTGGAACTTTGGGACATGGCTTAATGGCCATGGTGATGTTAGATTGATGGTTAAACTTGATGATCTCAGAGATCATCAGGTGCCCAGGTGCCAGGAGATCTAATGGCATCCTGGCCTGCATCAGGAATGGTGTGGTCAGCAGGAGCAGGGAGGTCATTCTGCTCCTGTACTCTGCACTGGTTAGACCACACCTTGAGTACTGTGTTCAGTTCTGGGCCCCCCAGTTTAGGAGGGACACTGAGATGCTTGAGCGTGTCCAGAGAAGGGCAACGAGGCTGGGGAGAGGTCTTGAGCACAGCCCTATGAGGAGAGGCTGAGGGAGCTGGGATTGGTTAGCCTGGAGAAGAGGAGGCTCAGGGGAGACCTTATTGCTGTCTACAACTACCTGAGGGGTGGTTGTGGCCAGGAGGAGGTTGCTCTCTTCTCTCAGGTGGCCAGCACCAGAACGAGAGGACACAGCCTCAGGCTGCGCCAGGGGAGATTTAGGCTGGAGGTGAGGAGAAAGTTCTTCACTGAGAGAGTCATTGGACACTGGAATGGGCTGCCCGGGGAGGTGGTGGAGTCGCCGTCCCTGGAGCTGTTCAAGGCAGGATTGGACATGGCACTTGGTGCCATGGTCTAGCCTTGAGCTCTGTGGTAAAGGGTTGTCCTTGATGATCTATGAGGCCTCTTCCAACCTTGATGATACTGTGATACTGTGATCATCCTACTGAAACAATTCTATGTCCTATGTTCTGTTTGAGCCATGCATCTGTTGAGACCCCCCCCCAAATGGCTGTCCCTGTTGGCAAATAAGCTGTCAGTGTTCACGAGATACTCCAAACAGATGGATTGTGCTACCAGCATTCCTGTATAAAACTGTGGTCTGAAGTTCACTTCATAATGAAACAGCTGTGCTTGGTGCAGGTTGGGGGTGTTTGTTAATGCTTCTTGCTGCATTTTGTGACACTGAAGTAGAAACCACACTAAACTTTTCAGTGGTGACTTTTTTAACGTGTGTGTGCCTGTCAGCTTTTCGCTCTGCCCAGCCATGAGCAAATGCAGCAATGTTTCTGCTAGATCCTGTATTTATATGCAGGCTATATTTGCTTGTTCTAGCTAAAAATGAAGCTGTGGGAGGAGTAATGTGGTTTGCAGTGGTTATGTTTACTTAAAAGTCCGTGGGATTTGGGCTGATATGAAGGCAAAACAGTAGAGGACAGGAGTTGGGTTTTTTGTCTGGCTAGAGAGCTCACCATGGTGCCTACTGTGCCTTTCGCTTTTCATGCTGCTTTTAAACGCTGCCTTAGCAGTTCTGAGTGCCTCTCTGAAAGCTCAGAGGCAGAGCTAGAGAAGTCCATGTGTAGGGTGGTCATTTTGGCATGCAGATGCTCTGGATCCTTTTGCTGCCATACTCACCAAGGCTTTGTCAGACTGGGCTGACAAAGTGGCTTCCTGTACTACTTCAGTCTGCGCAGTACAGCTCTAGGTAGCGCTGGTGAAGTATTCGTGCCATTCCACCTGCCATAGCTCATCTCCAATAAATTCAGTGACTTAGTCCATATTCCCCTAGGGTTCAGGATGACAGCTGGATTGCTCAGCACATACAACCCCCATAGGAATATTTCTGTGGGCATTAACATCCCCAGGTCCACACTTCCATGTTCTAGACTGGAACTGTTATCCTGATGGTTGGCGTTCACTGGAAACCTCGCATGAGTTCATCCCTTTTTTCATAGATTCATAGAATGGTTTGGAGTGGAAGAGACCTTAAAGGTCATCCAGTTTCAACCTACCAGCCATGGGCAGTGACATTTTGCACCAGATTGCTCATACAACCTTGCATTGAACACAACACCTCCCTGTGTAACCTGTTGCAGTGTCTCACCACCAACACTGTAAAGCATTTCATCCTAACATCCAGTCTAAAACTTACCTCTTCAAGCTTCAATCCATTTACTCTCATCCTGTCACTACAAGCCCTTGTAAAAAGTTCTTTCCCAGCTTTCTTGTGTGCCCCCTTCAGGTACTGGAAAGCTGCTATAAGGTCTCCTCAGAGCATTCTTTTGTCACAGCTGAACAATCCCAGCTCTCTGAGCCTGTCCCCACAGGAGACGTTCTCCAGTCCTCTGATCATCTTCATGGCCTCCTCTGTACCCACTCCAGCAGCTTGATTGTTGAGGTTATTCTTTTCTCAGTACCATGAGTAACTCCTTGAGGCTTGAAGGCCAGCCCTGCCACAGCTGTGCTGATCCCTGAGCTACGCTACACTAGATTGATGCTTTTTTGTGCTCCCCGTGGCTGTGCTTATGCCAAGCCAGCGGAGAGATAATTTATTCCTGAGTGTCCTGATGAAAAGCAAAGTAGCTGTGTACACTTTCTCATTTCTCTGAATTTCTCTCAGGTAATTTTTGTGCAGAATTGGCCTGTTTCAGTAACCTATTAGGGAGCAGCGATTGGATGCGTTTCCATTTGCAGCAGTAATGGCCTATTCATTTAAAAATAAAGGTCTGGGTTTTTTTTTTTCCCCATCTACTTTATTCCTTACCCAGTGAAACACAGAGATGTTAAGTGCTCATTTCTGAACTGAACCACGTAAATATTTGTGTTGCAGAGTCCTGAATGTTCTGGTGCTGACATCTCAGAGTACAGATTAGAGTGGGGAGAAGATGAGGAATCTCTGCAGCTTGTGTACAGCGGCACGGATACTCGCTATGAAATCAGTGACTTAGCAGCAGCAGCACATTACTGCTGTAGGCTACAGGTATGGAGCTTTTGTATGCTTTGTCATCTGAACATGTAAACAGTTTCCTTCCACTGTGTCCTTATTTTTATTGTCAGGAGCTATGAAGTTGATGAGGAGAGGCTATGACAGTTAAGGCTCTTCAGCCTGGAGAAGAGAAGGCTTCAATGACACCTTGTAGTGGCCTTCCATTATCTAAAGGGGCCTACAGGAGAGCTGGGAAGGGACTATTTCAAAGGTCCTGTAATGACAGGATGAGGGGTAGTGGGTTTAAACTGGCAGAGGGGAGATTTAAACTAGATGTTAGAAAGAAGTTCTTTACAGTGAAGGTGGTGAGACACTGGCACAGGTTGCCCAGGGAGGTTGTGGACACTCCCTCCCTGGAGGTGTTCAGGGCCAGGTTAGATGAGGCCTTGAGTGACCTGTTCTAGTGAGAGGTGTCCCTGTCTAAGGCAGGGGGTTGGAACTGGCTGAGCTTTGAGGTCCCTTCCAACCTAAACCATTCTATGACTCTAAGTTATGTGCTATGTTAGAAGGAATGTCCTTTTGTTTTAAACAATGCAGACTGTTGCTGTCTAACTGAGCAGCTTAGGTTCTGCACGGTTCAAAGTGATAAACAAAGGAGCTGGTATAACTTTCTTGCTCTCAAAAACTGCTGTCTTGTATCATGTGGTCTATTTTCAGTGAATAATGCTTTTAACAGCCACCTTGCCCCTGATATGAAAGCAAACCAATAATGATCCACTTTTAACAGCCACCTTGCCCCTGATATGAAAGCAAACCAATAATGATTCACTTTTAACAGCCACCTTGCCCCTGATATGAAAGCAAACCAATAATGATTCACTTTTAACAGCCACCTTGCCCCTGATATTAAAACAAACCAATAATGATTCAGACAATTTAAAAATAAGAAAAAAGATTGTTGGTTTTTTTTTTCTTGCTAATGACATATTTAAATATCATCTACCTCCCAACTAGATGTTGAAGGTTCTCCTAGCTTAAATAATAAACTCCAACATCTGTTCCATTTATCAAATAAAGCAAACCAGCTGAGTGGATTCTTATGTATATAAGAGATGGTAGCTGCCAGAAAGTGAGTCCTCATCTTGACTGTTTAGTCTCCAAGCTTTTTAAGACTGGATCTCCTGTAGAGTCTCTGTGTGAATTCCTTTTCTTTCATCTTCTCCTTTTTGTGTCATTTTCACTAAAAAAGACAGTTAAAATGTATTTCATGCAGATATGAAAATAAAATGGCAGCATTTATTTCTCCTTGATGCCTACTGAAAATTGGAGGGAAAGTTGAATAAGTGGGAGTGAAGTACAAATATTTTTGTCCAAGATACCCTTCCACAGGATTTATTTCTGTCTGAAGATGGAATACCAGCAAAAATTCACATACCCACCCAGCTGGCAGTGTGTGGACCACCCAGGGTTGTTTCTTTGATCAAGGGCAACATGCTTCTGTTGAGTATTCCCTTCTTATGTGTTGGTTTTTTTTCCAACAGGAGACTGAACGTTTAAATTTCTGTTTTATTTTGATATGAAGTAGCTTTTGAGTAGCTGCCTAGCAGCCAGGAGCAAGTGGCTCCCTCTCCAAGCACACTCCACTGTATTTTCTGACTTGGACATAGTTGGCCATGTGTCTTGCACGAGCACTGTTGGAGAGCCTCAACTTGAAAGAGCATGAGCGAGTGGTTTGGAAATGTGAGCCAGAAAGTGCCTCTTGTACGTGCAAGAGGGAAAGCATTCGGCATCTGCTGGGCAGGGAGGAGACCTTGAGACCACTCCTGTGGGGAGCTCAAACAGATTTTCGTGTCAAAAATGGAGACAGCCAGCTGCACAGCATCTTTGATTTTGAGTGGGTGTTCATTTTAAATTGCCTGCCACAAAAATGTTCCACAAATCCAGTCAGTTTTCAACACAGACATCATGATGTAATCCATAGGCACAGAAGCTAAGTGAAACACACAGCAGGGCTAAGGCATTTTACTGAAGTGCATCACTGATCCATGCTTTACTTTCTAGAGGGCTTAATCCTCTGGGCTTGTTCTGTGTATTAACATGGAGAAGAATATTTTATATAGGATACACTGGAACATTTAAACAATTAGCAAAAGAATGAAAAGACCAAAAATCTACCAAACAAGCAAAAAAAAACCCCAAACAAATAAAAAATGAACCCCAAACCCCACAAGGGGAGAGAAAAAAAAAGTATGCATAGCAGACAAAGAGGGGAAGTTAAGTAGCTTCAGATATGTTCTTTTTTTGTCCCCACTAAATAAAGGAGAATTATTATTCTGGGGTTTAATCAATTAATCAATGACCTGGATGAGGAGATCAAATGCATCCTCAGCAAGTTTGCAGAGGACTCCAAATTAAGCAGAATTGTCAATCTGCTGGAGGGTAGGAGGTTCCTGCAAAGGGATTTGGACAGACTGGAGCAGTGAGCTGAGGCCAATTGCATGAGATTTCACAAGGCCAAGTGCTGGGTCATGCACTTTGGCCACAAGAACCCCCTGCAACCCTACAGGCTGAGGGAGGAGTGGCTGGAGAGATGCCTGGCAGAAAGGGACCTGGGTGTGTTGGTGGACAGCTTGCTGAACATGAGCCAGCAGTGTGCCCAGGTGGCCAAGAAGGCCAACAGCATTCTGGCCTGTATCAGCAATGGTGTTACCAGCAGGAGTAGGGAGGTGCTCATGCCCCTGTACTCAGCACTTGTTAGACCACACCTTGAGTACTGTGTCCAGTTTTGGTCACCACTGTGTAGGAGGGACATTGAGGTGCTGGAGTTGAGTGCGGAGAAGGGCAACGAGGCTGGGGAGAGGTCTGAAGGAGCTGCTGAGGGAGATGGGGTTGTTAAATCTGAAGAAGAGGAGGCTTGGGAAAGGACCTTTTTGCCCTCTACAACTACCTAAAAGGTTGTAGTGAGGTTGGAGCTGGTCTCTTCTGCTGAGGCAGGCAAGAGGAAATGGCCTCAAGTTGCATCAGGGAGGTTTAGGTTGGATGTTTGGAGGAAGTTCTTTACTGAGCAGGTGGTCAGGCACTGGAACAGGCTGTCCAGGGAGGTGGTGGAGTCCCCATCCCTGGAGGTGTTTAAAAGGAGAGTGGATGTGGTGCTTGAGGCTATGGTCTAGTGATGAAGGATGCTGGGATGAAGGTTGGACTGGATGATCCTGGTGGTCCTTTCCAACTGTAGCGATTCACAGTGCTTAGATGTTGTGCTGAGGGCTGTGGTTTAGTCAAGGACTTGTCAGTGTGAAACTAATGATTGGAGTCAATGATCTTGAAGGTCTTTACCAGTCTAAGGAATTCTGTGATTCTGTTTTATCAGTTAGCAGCTTTAACAGAAACATCTTTTTTGGGGGGAGGGGGTTGTTTGTTTTTGCTTCTTAAAAATAAAGGTTCCCCAAACTCCATTTACACTGCCTTCTAATAAAGACACAGATTGCTATCTCAGTCCACAGTAACTCAATAAAAAGAGAGAACTGTGGAGTCAGGCATGTGTAACTGCAGGGCAGATCATTTGTCTTTACTGTTGCTCAACCTTTTTTTCCCTTCCCCCTGTAATGAGTATTCCTGAAAACAATTGTGGCTTCTGCAAAAGGAAATACTGTGTCCTTTGTGGGGGGAATTATCTAGGAAGCAAAGAATGAAATTCCCATCAGTTATAATGATGAGATTGTCCAATAAAGCAGTTAAAGGCACCACTGAAAATAAATTGCTTGGAGCAAGGTACAGATTGCCAAACGCTGGTAGAGAGGCAGCACAAATAATGTCGTTGGCAGACCACGAAACAAAGCTCACTTTTAACAGCTCTAGGAGCGCTTCACTAAATAGAAGATGTCCCTGGAGCAGGATTTGTTTGGAAGGGCTTTTTAAAGGCTGACAAATCTAACTTTATTATCTCTTTCTTTAATTGAACAAAATGCCTCCTGGCAAAACAGAAACGTGGCTTTGTGTTTGTATTATGCATAGCAGAAAGAAGTTACTCACTGCGGTCTAGCACGGGGAGGAAATCAGGCAATTGTTTGCCGGGTCCTTTTCTTGACGTCGTTGTCCTACTGGCTCAGCACTATTATAAGCTTTCCATGTACTTCATGGGCTAGCAGGAGCAAGGTGCTGAGCTGTGTTCAGGGTCCCAGCCAGCAGATCAAGGGAAGGTGGCACTGCCCATTACAGGCCACTCATGAGAACCTGGCATACTGTGTCCAGTTTTGCTCCAGGCAGAGTTTGAAACAGATGTTCAGACCGAAGGTAAAGGAAAGTTAGCACTGTGTGAGCAATTAAGGAATGTGACAGTGGTGCAGAGGGGCTGTGCAATCTCCATCTGTGGGATTTTTCAGTACTTAACTAAACAAAAGCCTGACCAACCTGGTCTGTATTCAGCTTTGACTCTACTTAGAGCAGCAGCTTTGACTAGACGTGTCCTAAGGGCCCTTCCAGCCTGCATGGAGCTGTGGTTCTGTGTACAGAAGCTTATAACAATCCTGAGGAGGTAAAGCCAATCATTTCCTGGGCCATTCCAGTGCCACATAAACAGTGTTTGCTACTGACTGAGCATCAACTGACAAAACACCAGGTCTCTGCAGTTCTGCCGTGTTGAGCTTGCAAAGACAGCAGCCTCTGTAATTAGTGAGCAGAAGTGGGCCAGGTTTTGACACTTGTTTCCCACGGGGATGCTGGATCTGTGAGTCAAGCTTGATAGCTGATTGCTCTCCTCTCTTGTGGAAAATCCAGAGCTATGGGCTTTGGTGTGGTGGTTTGCTGGGGATTTATGACTTCTCAGGAAATCTGAGTTGTGGCCTTAACACTGTGCTGAGTTACTATCTACTGATAGCAGCAACTCTTTAACGTGACAGCAACTATCTGTTCTCTGAGTTAGGAAGCTGTTGTTCCCAGCAAGCCCAGTGTCCCTTACATCCATGAATACTCTGCTTGCACAAAGCATCTGGTATTGTACTATGGGCAATGTACTGGGGGGTTTATACAGGCAGTTTCAGCAATTTCAGGTAGCCAGTCTGCTGGACATCGTGATCTGACCTGCCACTGGCAGCATGGCTCTGACACTTTAGAATCATAGGATGGTTAAGGTTAGAAGGGACCTCAAAGATCATCTGGTTCCAACCCCCTGCCATAGGCAGGGACACTTCCCACTAGTCACTCAAGGCCTCATCCAACCTGGCCTTGAACATCACCGGGGAGGGAGGATCCACGACCGCCCTGAACAACCTGTTCCAGTGTTTCACCACCCTCACTGTAAAGAACTTCTTCCTTTGCTACTGATGAAAAGGTTAAGTTTAATTGAATAGCTATTAGGGAAAACAGAAATATTCTCCACTTCACCTGGGAGATACTCCTGAGTAACAAAGGGAGATATGAATTGCTCAGGTTATAGGTGGAGTGTATGAGTCATGCGTTGGAGAATAAGCCAGTGGTGCCTCTCCTCTGAAGAATCCATGCAACTCTTCCAGGCTGCACAGTTCCTTATTATGAACTCAGTAGGCATAGGAAAGAACATCCTGTACAGGCATTTTTTTCCACCCCCCAGGCAATTAACCAGGCAGGAGCAGGACCCTACAGTGACCTGGTGACCTGCAGGATCCCCGCGGCTGTGCCTGACGCGGTTTCCACCCTCTCGGTGCTGGAGGATGAGCAGGTGGATGCCTGTCAGCACTCGCCCTCTGTGTGCCTTGTGCTGAGCTGGGAAGAGCCATGCAATAACGGCGCCGAGATCACCTCCTACAACATCGACCTGGGGGAGGTCAGCATCCCAGTAGGAAATGTTACAACTTACATCATCAACGATTTGCTCCCAGAAACCTCATACCGGTGAGTACAGCATCTTTGGTGTGGTACTGAGCACTCAGGATCGTGTCACACAGCTTAGATTTTACCTGGGGAATGTTTATGGCACATTGAGGGAGTAAAAGTAAAGCACAAACAACTCACAGAGCCAACCTAAGGAGCAAAACCTGCAGTAATTCCTTTATGGAATGAGGTACGGTAGCTCACGTTCAAATACTGCTTTCTCCTCTTCCCACTGCTTTCCTCTTTCTCCTCTCCTTGTGTTATCTCCTTTTTTAGTTGCTCTGCTGAGGTAAGGTTACAGTAGGTAAATAAATGGTGAAAATGTGAAATAGCCAAAATTAGAAATGGCACTGTGTTTTTTCAGATGCTTAGCAGTGCTGTTGCAGGGGTTGATGCTATTAACTGCATTGATCCCTGTGAGGGGATAGCAATTTGCACACAATGAATTTTCACTTGTATGGCTACAGCTGGTTTTTGTTTCTGGCTTACAGAGATGAATTAAAAGATAATCTGAATTTAAAGCAAGTTCCCCTATATTGCTTCAGTATCAATTTCTAAGTGACACTGACACAATTTTGTTGTTATTTTAGTGTTCAGGCTTATATGTTGGTGGGGTTTTTTTTTTCCCCTAATTGCTAATTAAAAGAGAAAAAGGTTGCATGCAGGCAACGAACAGCAGTGCAGCAGAAGATGTGACAAAAGAAATTCTATTTTAAGTACTGTTCTAATAAAAACTGAAACCTGACCACACAATTGTAAAATTAGACACAGCACAGAACCTTCTCTAATGTTTTTTTCTGTTTCTCTTTGTGTTCAAGGTCACAATCCAACAGGTCTTGCAGAGTTTCAGTGAAAAGTTAATTTCTTAGGTTTTATCATTTACCCAAGGAAGAGAACTTCTTGTAGCAGGGGTACAAATACCTATAGTAGAAGTTACTTAAAGCAAGGAACATCTATTGCTTGCAGTGCCTTCATACAGTAGTGCCAGATCTTTGCCTAGAATATCTTGGTTTCAAAACCATAAAGATGTAGATTTATTAGATCACAGAATTAAGCAGGTTGGAAAAGACCTTAGAGATCATTGAGTCCAACCTATCACCCAACCCCACCAATTAACTAAACCATGGCACCAAATGTCCCATCCAGCCTCCTCTTAAACACCTCCGGGGACCATGACAGCACCTCCCCAGGCAGCCCATTCCAATGCAAATCACTCTTGCTGTGAAGAACTTCTTAGAGTCATAGAATCAGTCAGGGTTGGAAGGGACCACAAGGATCATCTAGTTCCAACCCCCCTGCCATGGGCAGGGGCACCCCACCCTAGATCAGGCTGGATAGAGCCTCAACATTCTTCCTAACATCCAGCCTAAACCTGCCCTGGCACAGTTTTAGCATGAAGGAAGAGGAGGCTTAGGGCAGACCTCACTGCTCTCCATGACCACCTGAAGGGAGGCTGTAGCCAGCTGGGATTGGGTTCCACTGCCAGACATCAGCAACAGAAAGCTAACAGAACAAAGGGGACACAGTCTCAAGTTGTGCCAGGGGAGGTCTAGGCTGGAAGTTAGGAGGAAGTTCTTGACAGAAAGAGTGATTGGCATTGGAATGGGCTGCCCAGGAAGGTGGTGGAGTTGCTGTGCCTGAAGGTGTTCAAGCAAAGCCTGGATGAGGCACTTAGTGCCGTGGTCTAGTTGATGGATAGGGCTGGGTGCTAGGTTGGACTGGATGATCTTGGAGCTCTCTTCCAACCTGATTGATTCTATGAATCTATGACAGAGCTATTACAGCTATAGAGTATATGGATATAGATATGGATGATGTAGATATAGATACATAGATGTAGATATGGATATCCCTCTCTGGCAATCTGAAAAAAGAAGATGAAATAGGAATTTGGTGATTCAGAACCCTTCTATTCCATGTCACTTCTGTCAGTCCAGGAAATATGACTACGTGGTTGCTGTCTCCAGTTGTTCAATGGCTTGTAATGCTGTCATCCTTTTTGGCAAAGGCAGCAATGAATTCTGCTGTGTTCATGTAAGATTCTGGTTTTGTGGTCAATTTAAGCTAGTGCTGCTGTCAAAGGAAGCCTCCTCTCCCCTCCTTGTATTGTCCCCTCCTTTGTGGCAGCAAAGTGCTACCACACCATTTCACACCAGGAAACTTGACAGTACTTTTTACCTTGTAACTGAGTAGAGAGAAAGGTAGTTCAAGGTGTTTGTGAAAATGCTGCATGTGAACAAGCTGCACAAAGCTTTTAGCCAATTTGGGTTGCTGTTGTCATGATCTCCTTCCATCTCCATGTTGTCCCGCTTTTCTCGCTCTCTGCTTTGCAGCGGCACTGCTGCTTCTGTGGTCTTGCTCTAAGCCAGATCAGGGAACCCATCTGACTCAAGTTTAATCCCAAACCTAATGAAACCAGCAAGCAATTGAAGAGTGTCCATTGACTGGGTACCCAGCTGTGGAACTGCTGCATCTTCGGGCAGTCTCATACTCCCTGCTTTCACCTCTCTTCTCCAGTCAGGAGTCAAAACACCTCAAGTGAGAGCTTTTAGCAGTAGAGTCAAGACAGCCAGACTGGACCATCTAAATTCTCCACTGAAGTCTCTCTTCTTTGCCCTCTCTTCTTTGCCCTCTCTTCTTTGCCCTCTCTTCTTTGCCCTCTCTTCTTTGCCCTCTCTTCTTTGCCCTCTCTTCTTTGCCCTCTCTTCTTTGCCCTCTCTTCTTTGCCCTCTCTCTTTCCCTAGCTGATTTTTGGTTGTCTGCATCTTCCTTCAAGGAAATATCTTGTCTCCAAAGCCTGGAAATGGTGATGTGGAATGAAGGGATGAGCAGGCCATTAGTCTTCATCATAGTTCTCTGGAGACTTTCAAAACCCACCTGGATGTGTTCCTGAGCAAACTGCGCTAGGTGATCCTGCCTGGGCAGGGAGGTTGGACTCGATGATCTCTGGAGGTCTCTTCCAGCCTCTAAAGTTCTGTGATTCTATCACAGTCATGCTGCATCCCTGTCCATAAAGCTCTTATAATTTTTTTTCATGGCAGAGGGAGTTACAGTGAACTCATACTGAATTTTTAGGGTATTTTTGGCGTTCACACTTTGTTATGTTGTAAAAAGCACCATCCTAAATCACATATTTTAGTCAAGGAATCTGCTTGCCTCTGATCCAAACTGAAAAGGCTAAAGCACAAGCATTAACTTCAAGTGCTCTAAATATTCTTGTAAGATTAAGTTCCTACCAAAAAAACCCAAAAGGTATAGTGAAGAGCACAAACCAGTGGATAACTAACCAGAAGTAATAATATGTGAAAGCTCTTTAATAGAACAAGAGAAAGAAACTTCCAGATCTTGCCTCTGACACCTGTCAGGGAAGACAGGTGACAGCAGCTGAGCTGCAAAAGCACCTCATCTATGCTTTAAAGTAGTTTTCTGCTGACAGAAAGACATGTCAAAGTCTTCTTGCTGCCCATTCTTAACTCTTTCTTTGGTATTTCTTCTTCAAGCCTCTCTTGACAACTTGTCTTTCTTCAGGCAATGTCTGTGCTCTGATGAATGTATCCAGCTCAAGCTGTGTACTAAGAGGTGGCAGATTTTTGCCCCCACTCTTTTAATCAGAGGACCATTTCAGAACGTCACAGGTGTTGTTCTCTGAACTTGTTCACCAGTGGTTCTTCTTTTCATGTCAGCTTTAACTCACCTAGCTCTCCTCTCTCTCAAGTGTTTATTCCCTGCTGTGTTTAAAAACAGGGAATATGTTTTCATCCAGGCCTTGTTTTTCCTAGGCTAAACAAGCCAAATGCTACTGGGTTTGAGATGCCAAACTCTCTTGCCAAAGCTTCAGCAGATATTCAAGGAAACCAGCAAAGGCCTTAGATGTTTTTGTTGCATTGGAATTTCACTGTCAATGTTTTTGTTTGTGGGAACCCGAAATTGAAAGCAAATCTAGGCTATTATGGATCCACCAAGTCCAAAATGGGAAAGGAATGTTGCTTTACATAGCAGTGTGATTCTAGCAGCACTGTCTATGTGTGTCAACCCTGTTGGACTTGTTAGCTTAGGTCTGACATTGCTCTGCTGCTTTTGCTCTGCTGCCTGGAAATGGCCACATGTGAGCAACTCAAGCAGACACTGAGCAAGCTCTGGGCTCTTTCAGGGGGTGGACTTGAAGCTGATGAGCTTGATAGATTCTGATCTCCATAGCAAATCCAGCCAGCACGCCACAAAGAAGGATCTGCATTATAAAATGCATTCAAGGCAGGAGGAATGGGGGCATACCTCTGTTGAGCAGCTGATGGCCATTGTAGGGTTGATTTGAGGAGGACCACTCCTGTGCCATAAAGCAGGTGCCTTGCAGAAGCAGTCTGCAACCATCGTTAGGTGAGCAACAGCAGAAATATGTCTGAGAGCTCTGCAGTCTTTCTGGCTTATTGACATATCCATGAAGCTCTGGAAGCTCCCATTATACACTAATGATACTTGGACTGCTTTTCTGTGAACTGGTGTGACTAGAAGTGAGTTAATAAATATTGCACAAGAAGTGAGGATTCAACCTGTAACAGCATTACCAGTTTTCTGTTACGCTCTGTTCCCAAGCTCTGCTCCACGCTTTCTGTAGCTAATTATGCTGTGCTGCTGAGATACTTCACTGCAAAACAGCTCCTGATTTTCCAGAATGCCTGTTTCCCTTCTGCAGTTACAGAGTTGACAGGAATACATATTAGCCTCATTACACATCTTAATAGAGACAGTTTTGACTTGCTTTAGGAAGAAAAATTCCAGATATCTTAAACTTTGAACTAGATTAAGGGGAAGATCTTCCACGGTGGAGAGAGAAGAATGCATGTGGGTGTTCAAGTCAGTAGTGCTTAAGTGCCTTATAAATGTATGGATCATAGAATCACAGAATGGTTTAAGTTGGAAGGGACCTCGAGGGTCATCTAGTTCCAACCCCCCACCACAGACAAGGACCTCTCCCACTAGAAGAGGTTGCTCAAGGCCTCATCCAACCTGGCCTTGATACTTCAGCCTTGTTCCAGCTCTAGAGGAGTGCAGTCAGAGTGGAGATCTGTGAGGCTGGCTTGTCCTGGGGGCTGTGTGTGATTGTTGTCCATTATGATGAAGGTGATGGTGCTGGAGCATTCTCCTCCTCCTCTCTTTTGAAGTCCATGCCATTTTGACTCCCCCAGGTTTCCACAGGCACTTGTATTGCAACCGGTGGCATTCCACTGATGGGAACCAGAGAATCAAACTCTTCTCGTGTCAGACTCTTTAAGATTAATTCAAAAGTGATTTTTTTCCAGTTTGTTGGAACACTGTACAAAGCATTCTGTGACCAATCTCAAAATAGTATCTCTTTTAGTGTGTGTTTATTTTCCTGGGTCAAGATTCTGTAAGATGTCTGTTAAAGATCTTTTAATGGTTTCTAAATTTGCCTGGTTTAAAAGATGCATGGGGTAATGTGAGAAGGAATTCAAGCACTGTGGTTTCAGGGACTGCAGAATTAGGTGATGTCCATAAACACAGTCTCTACATTTTCCAAAAGCTTACATTCAAATTGGAGTTGTCAGATTGTGAAATCACCTTTCCAGGTGATTGGGGCATTGCAAGTTACAAACCATTAGTGAACAACTTGGCATCCTGGCCTGCGTTGGGGACAGTGTGGCCAGTAGGACAAGAGAGGTTGTTCTGCCCCTGTACTAAGCACTGGTCAGGCCACACCTTGAGTGCTGTGTCCAGTTCTGGGCTCCTCAATTCAAGAGAGATGTTTAGACACTGGAAAGTGTCCAGAGAAGGGTGAGGAAACTGGAGAGAGGCCTGGAGCATAGCTCTGAGGAGAGGCTGAGGGAGCTGGGGGTGTGCAGCCTGGAGCAGAGGAAGTTCAGGGCAGACCTCATTACTGGCTGCAGCTACCTGAAGGGAGGCTGTAGCCAGGTGGAGTTGGTCTCTTCTGCCAGGCAACCAGCAACAGAAGAAGGGGACACAGTCTCAAGTTGTGCCTGGGGAGGTCTAGGCTGGATGCTGTTAGGAAGTTCTTCCCAGAGAGAGTGATTGGCATTGGAATGGGCTGCCCAGGGAGGTGGTGGATTATCCCTCCCTGGAGGTGTTCAAGCAAAGTCTGGATGAGGCACTTAGTGCCGTGGTCTGGTTGACTGGACAGGGCTGGGTGCTAGGTTGGACTGGATGATGTTGGAGGTCTCTTTCAATCTGGTTTATTCTATGAAGGGAAGTCAGGATGTGGGTTTATTGCAAATACTTCTACATGTCTGCCACTTTTATACAAAAGTCAATAATTTGTGTTTCCCAGCTCTGTAAAGAGCAAATGGTTTCCATTTAATTGTGGAAGTTCTCTCGCAGTGGCTGTGGCACTCAGCTGGAGGAGTTCAGAGTGCCACAGGCTGTGACAGGGAATTGACAAAGCACCCAAGCTGGAGCAAAGTTGCTGCAGTGCTGCAGTGTTATCCCACTGTCCTACCACCATATGGCCTCCCTCCTTCTCCTGCTCTCCTTCTCTCCTTCCTTTTTCCTTTTTTCCTTCTCCCCTTCTTTGTGGACATTTCCAAGGTCTGATATCCATTGAGGAGCTACTGCTGTGGCTCAGAAACTGAGACCTGGGTCTGGGTTATGCTGCCACATGCACAGAAAACCAATACTAGTTGTCTCTGCATGTCTGACAAAGCTCAGCACCTGGAAATGATAGGGGCACCTTAATAAGGGTTTTACATTGGCATCATCAGAAGAAAAGGGACAGCCACATCCAGTCATGTTAGCCAAGTAGATCAGTTCCTACATTCCCAGTATCATCACTTGTCTGGAAAGATGCCCATCTCTATTTCAAGAGTTTCCTTCAGTCTTCCTGTGCCCCAGAGTCAGCAGTGGTGTGGGTGAGTGTGTGCATATTAGTGTGCATCAGAATGAGGGAGCAAGAGCATCGTGCAGCAGGTGAAAGCAACAACAAACACCTGGCAAAGGCAGGACAAGTAAATGCAGATGTGTGGTCATGCACATGATAAAAACACATCCCTCAGCCTCTGCTCAGAATATGTGATGTGTTTGAAAGAGATGTGTTTCATTCACTGCTTGTTGTCAGGTGTGACAGCTGTCATTTGGAAAAGAGTGAGAGCTGTGATGCTTGAGGACAGGAGAGGCTTTGCTGTTCGTGTGACTTAGGATAATACAAAACAAAGGCAAGAAGTCTATATAGTCTAGAAGATGTTGCTGGAATCAGTCTACAGAAAAAAAGTGGCAGCATTTTGTAATGTGGCTGTTTGTGTGCATATGGATAACTTGCCAGAACCCAGGGAAAAGTCAGGCAGGTTTCACTTATTTTTGTCTTACTGGTAAGACCATGAAATATTAATGTAGTGACTTTGCAATCCAAAGCAAGCCAGTAACATAGAATAGAATCAATGCCTATATTAATTGCACTTCTTAAGATACTAGAAAAAGCCTTTTGTTCTTTTTATATCAGATGCTTGTCTTCAGCAGCAGTAGAGGAAGCTCCCACTAGATCTTGCTTCGTGACATCCAGCCTTTGGGCAGGGAGAGGGTGAAATGACCCTTGTGTGGTATCAGAAGGTGGTTAGGATGCATTTCCTGAAACCAGAAGGCAAGCTAAAACGAAAAGCAGCTCCACACCAAGCAGTGCTTACTTTACTCTTGTTAGTGGCTAGGTCAGGAAGCAAAGGTTTAGCCACACATTTGCACATGACTGTGTAAACACAGTGCATTCTTACAGTGTGCAATTGCTTTAGCTGCCTGATCAGTAGATAGAACCTTGTTATTTTTCAGTCTGCTTATTGATCATTTAACTTTTTTTTGTTCTTGAAATAGCAGAAAATGTGGTTTGAGGGTGTTGGGGTGTTTTAATGGGGAATATTGGTTTTCCCTATCCTTTTAATTCCACTAATCTTTTTCTAATGGTAAAGCTGAAAAGTTGCTGTTCAAATTTTTCATGCATTATTTGTATTAAATTAGAGCACTTTCTGTACTTGGCTTTCACTTTCTCTGAAGCAGGTTAGACCACAGCTTGAGTACTGTGTTCAGTTCTGGGCCCCCCAGTTTAGGAAGGACATTGAGATGCTTGAGCGTGTCCAGAGAAGGGCAACGAGGCTGGGGAGAGACCTCGAGCACAGCCCTACGAGGAGAGGCTGAGGGAGCTGGGTTTGTTTAGCCTGGAGAAGAGGAGGCTCAGAGGTGACCTTATTGCTGTCTACAACTACCTGAGGGGTGGTTGTGGCCAGGAGGAGGTTGCTCTCTTCTCTCAGTTGGCCAGCACCAGAACAAGAGGACACAGCCTCAGGCTGCACCAGGGGAAATTTAGGCTGGAGGTGAGGAGAAAGTTCTTCCCTGAGAGAGTCATTGGACACTGGAATGGGCTGCCCAGGGAGGTGGTGGAGTTGCCATCCCTGGAGCTGTTCAAGGCAAGGTTGGACGTGGCACTTGGTGCCATGGTCTAGCCTTGAGTTCTGTGGTAAAAGGGTTGGCCTTGATGATCTATGAGGTCTCTTCCAACCTTGATGATACTGTGATAGGACATGCAGAGATTGGTCAGGCACTGAAATGAGCTACCCAGGGAGGTGGTGAAGTCACTCACCCTGGATGTGTTTAAGGGTCATTTGGATGTAGTGCTTAGGGATATGGTTTAAGGTGAATCTTGTAGAGTAGAGTTATAAGTTGGACTTGGTGATCCTGGGGGGCTTTGCCAACCTGGATGATTCTGTGGTTCTGTAGGGGTATATAAAGTTCTGCTCTTCTCCCTCTGCCACCTCCCCCAGGTCCTTCTGGCTTCGTGGTGGCCTGTAGTTTTGAGAAGAAGCAGCACTTCTTGTGAAGAGTCTCTTTCTATGAGGCTCGACAGGGAATTAAGCAACCTGGTCTGGTTGAGGATGTCCCTGCTGACTGCAGGGAGGGTTGAACTAGATGACCTTTGGAGGTCACTTCCAGCCCAGACCATTCTATGATGAGAAAATTCCAGGCTGCTGCACACAGGACTTCTGAAGTAAATGGCATCTGTCCAGCTTTCTGAAGTCGGCTGAACTGTCTAGAGAGCTAAATTAGCCTGCCCATCCTGCACTCTCATATCTTCTCCTCAACAAACTTCTGAAACCTTTCAGGCTCATCTCTACCAAGGTTTCTGCTTATACAGTCATCAAAGCTCTTTAGAAATGCCTGTTTCACATTGTTGTTGTGATGATGATGTTGCCACAGTGAAAGACTACTACTCTTCACTCCTTTCTACAAGCAAATTCGCACTCTGCAAATTATTAAACTAGAGCACAGACATATAAGAGAAGGTGACAAAGCAGAAGCCAGGAGTCATTATCTCAAGAAAGAAATAGAATTCAGAAGACTGGCTCAGTTTTAGTATTTCCAAGTTAAAACTTATGTGACTAGGTAGGTGGTCTGCTTTTCTCTTCTAAAAGTCCCTAATGCCATTGAATGGCTCAGGAGCTTTTGTGCATCTTGTGAGAGTGACTTGAGTCCAGCTTTATCTGATCTTATAGGTAGTGCACTGATGGTTAACAGGTACACAGTTTGTGTAAGATATGTGGAAGTTTTGTTAATTGAACCCTCTTAGCTCCTTCCAGTCATTTTGAGTGCTTAGAATCAAGAATCAAGCAGGTGGGAAGAGACCTCCAAGATCATCCAGTCCAACCTAGCACCCAGCCCTAGCCAGTCAACTAGACCATGGCACTAAGTGCCTCATCCAGTCTTTTCTTGAGCATCTCCAGGGAGGGTGACTCCACCACCTCCCTGGGCAGCCCATTCCAATGGCAATCACTCTCTGTGGGAAGAACTGCCTCCTAGTATTCCAAGGCTATACCTCCTCCACCACAACTCGAGACTGCGTCCCTTTGTTCTCTTGCTGGTGTTCTTCATGAAATGCTGCACACACTGGAATAATACTGTTGTTTGGTCTGCAGAGATGTTTGCCAGCATGGAGATGGGTTTCATGGCAGTGACACCAGTGCTTTCACTTAATGATTTCACCTAACTTAGTCCATGACCTTTGTCAGACAACCACAACACTCTTCTGCATTGTATTTATTCATAGTTAGACACTTCATGTTTTCCAGGTTGTGCTTGTAGCTGTGCTGCTGCTGTCCCTAGCTCATCTGGCTAAAGAGACAGTCATCTGCTTCTGAGACTGCTTACCCAAATCTTCCTTCCTCTGCCCTCCTGTCTTTCTTGATACCTGCATGACATTTTGTACCAAGTGTTACTGTCCTGCTTAAGTTGTGTGTTAACAGAGTCTTTCATTCTGCCAGAGCACAGCACTGGGAGCTGGGAGCAGGGACTGCCATGATGATGGAGCAGTCAGGTCCAGAAAGCTGTTTTGTTTCTTGAGACTTTGTTGTAGCAAGAACCTCATGAAAGCATTTTATTTAAACATTTACTTTCCTTTTCATTGTTCCTTTTAGGATCAGGATCCAGGCTGTCAATGAAATTGGAGCTGGACCATTTAGCCACTTTATTAAAGCAAAAACCAGGCCATTGCCACCATTACCTCCTCGGTTAGAGTGTGCTGCAGCAGGTCCTCAGAGCCTGAAGCTGAAATGGGGAGACAGCAGTTCCAAGCTTCATGCTACTGATGACATGGTCTATATCTTGCAGATAGAAGACAGAAATAAAAGGTAAATGAAATAAATCTTTTGTTTGTGTTAATGAAAAGGAATTCTGGTTTGCCATAATGCAGTAAGAAAAGTCTTGTTTTGCTGGTTGCTTCATCCCTACAAATAGACATAAAATGTTGTTTTAATAGGGATTCTGGCTGTAGTCTAACTCAGCAGGTTATGTAACAAAGCTGTCTTAAGTTGTTTTAGAACTGAAACCAGTGCTGTCCTGCTGAAATTGTAGCAAAACCCTCACCTCTCTTCCAGTAAAATTCATGGTTATAGTGCTTTATCCTCTAGAAAACGTAGAACAAATATATTACACCCAACATGCTCTGGGTATTAATAAAATGGTTACAAAACCAGAGGTCTAGGGAAGGCAAAACTGAGCAGAACAAGGTCTTTTGGGCAACGTGATGGCCAGGGTTTTACAGCTGTAATATTTTTGGAGCATTAGAAAATATGAGCTTGGCTTCAGCTTGGTAGCTGCAGAATAGTGACGAGGCCAGGATACAGAAGAGCTCATCCACCATGTTTGGCTTCCCTGAAGCTTTCTGTAAAGCCATGAGAGCATCCACCATGTTTGGCTTCCCTGGAGCTTTCTGTAAAGCCATGAGAGCATCCACCATGTTTGGCTTCCCTGAAGCTTTCTGTAAAGCTGTGAGGGGTTTTGGTGTGCCAGAAACACACAAAAACATTAACATTAAACCGTCATTGCTCAGCAAACAGCATTTGCCTATGCAAACTTTATATGGGAAGGTTTGATAATGTAACTCCCAAGTTGTGATGAGATATTCAATTAAAAAAAAAAGAAGGAAAGAAAGGCAGTCTGTGAGTATTGCCTGAGTCTGAGCTCTTCAATGAATAAATATCATAGGTGGCTCATAATTTACTGAGAAACACGCTCAGCTGGTTTAATTAGGCAAAATAACTGACGTATTAAGTAGCTAATCCTTAGAGACCTCCAGTATGGATCATAATTTGGTGTAAATTGCCATGATTCCTTTAATTTAAATAGAGCTGTGCTGAGTTTATGCCAGCTGAAGGTCTGGCCCAAAAGCTCTAATTGTGAGTAATAAAAGCACCATGAATAATGCCTAAATACCTGCCAGTATCTCAACTGTATTGATGCAGAGAGGGTACACGCTCCCCTGTATTAGTACTGAGAGGTGCCCAATGAATATAAATGCCCATTTGAAAGTCTGACTGATAAAAACAGTTTCTTCAGAGTGCAGTGATGCTTGGCAGGAGCCCATCACCTGCAGCAGCATGTGATCGAGCCAGCTCTAAAGAAACATCCGGCAGGCTTCTTTTGTTTGCTTTCATGGAGCACTGCAGGTAGGGTGGTGAAGAACTGTAAATTGTTTTAAACCTGTCTTTTTGTTGGAGAAAATAATACATTTCCTTGTAAGAATAAAATAGGTTGTGTTACCTGGCAGCAAAGGAAGAGAGCTTTCTCCCCTTTCTTTTTTGCACAAGGCTTTAGCATCATCCTTTGCTTTTGCACCAGGCGCTTCCTGCTGCAGATGGTCTCTGAAGAGCTGTTAATTAGGAGGAATTTGAACTTGTTACTCTGCTAGGTCTTCTTAGTATTTAATTTGGCTTATTGTCCACATGAGCTCTCAAAAAGGCAGAGAAGCTACTCATCTACATGGCCCTGTCTCCTCCTACTTGCATGAAATGGCTTCCTTTGGTGGTTTGGTTTGCAGCAATTAATTCAGCTAATACCTGAAATGAGCTGCAGCCCTGAGCCCTGCATCTGGTGAGGTGCACACTGGCGTGGGCACAGCACAGAACGGGTATGGTGCTGTCTGTGCTGGGCTGTGTTTGAAAACAGTTGGAGCTGGCAGGTCCTGGCAGTAAGATCTATTTATTTGTTCCCTATCTGACAGTCCCTTTTTGCTCCCCATTGTGCACATCGATCACAGTGAGAGATGTTCCTTAAAAGGACACAGCAGCAAAGTTTGGTGCGTTTGGGAGAGCTATCACTCCTAATGAGCAGAGAACAACAGCCCACACATGGATTGGCAGAAACAGCAGATAGTTGCAGAGGTGGGAGTCCTCTCCTAGATCATTCTCATAAAATCAACCCCCTTGTGGCTGTGGAGTTACACAGAACTCCAGACACGGTTGTGAAAAGTAGTGGAACACAGATCTTTGAGCATCACTGGCTTCTGGCATTGCACAGGCTAATGTGGGTACACTGTGGACTTCCCATGGAATAGCTGTGCAGAGCCTGTGCCCAGGTGGCCGAGAAAGCCAATGGCATCCTGGCCTGGATCAGGAACAGCGTGGCCAGTAGGACAAGGGAGTTTTTTCTGCCCCTGTACTAAGCACTGGTCAGGCCACACCTTGAGTGCTGTGTCCAGTTCTGGGCTCCTCAATTCAAGAGAGTTGTTGAGGTACTGGAATGTGTCCAGAGAAGGGCAACAAAGCTGGTGAGGGGCCTGGAGCACAGCCCTATGAGGAGGGGCTGAGGGAGCTGGGGGTGTGCAGCCTGGAGAAGAGGAGGGTCAGGGCAGAGCTCATTGCTATCTACAACTACCTGAAGGGAGGCTGTAGCCAGGTGGGGTTGGTCTTTTCTGCCAGGGAAGCAGCAACAGAGCAAGGGGACACAGTCTCAAGTTGTGCCTGGGGAGGTCTAGGCTGGATGTTAGGAGGAAGTTCTTGCCAGAGGGAGTGATTGGCATTGGAATGGGTTGCCCAGGAGTCACCATCCCTGGAGGTGTTCAGGCAAAGCCTGGCTGAGGCACTTAGTGCCATAGTCTAGTTGATTGGCTAGGGCTGGGTGCCCGGTTGGACTGGATGAGCTTTGAGGTCATTTCCAACCTGGTTGTTTCTATGATTCTATGAATAGTTGGAAGGGACCAGTGACAAGCATTTAGTCCAGACACCTGACCAATTAAGGGCTGACCATAAGGTAAACCATGTTAAGGGCATTGTCCAAATGCCCCCTTGAACTCTGACAGGCTTGGGACATTGGCCACCTTTCTAGGAAGCCTGTCTGTGGTGACAAAATGACACCAAATTAGTTATGTGGAAGGAGGGGTTTGAAGTTTTTTTATGGTTTGGAAGGTTTGTAGAAAGGTTCCATGGTGTCCTTTGCTGAGAGGAGGCTGTGAATAACATGAATAACTCAGAAATAACCTCTGTTATACCCTTAATCTTTCAGAAGATTTTGTTAGTGTATTCCCTGCGACATCTGAAATTCCTTTTTTTTGCCAGCTTTGTATTTAAATCCTTCAGTATTACAATTTTCCCTTCTCTGCTGAATCTGAGCCTGCACTTTGCTTATTATAATGTCATTTATTAGTGAGTCTTAAAATAAGAGTTAGCTTTAAACTGCCAGGGAGAGGTTTTCACAAACAGAAATACAAAAATGAGCAAATTCTTTCTTAAGAAAATCTCCACCAAGTCCAGTTGTGACCCTGGCCCTGCTAATGAGCTCTTCGTGAAGATTCAGCTCCAGCTCTGTGCAGTGATAGGCAGGCAGTGCTCTTGAATGTGTCCTGGTCATTAAGAATTGTTTTTAACATCCCCATGCTGTAATGAGGTATAACAGGCCAGTTGCTGGAGACTAAATGTTTCATTGATTGCAAGACCTGTGAAACAAAATACTTGGAAATCTGACACTGATTAATGTGAGGGCTTGAAAAGGTGTGCACATCAGAAATGGACCTGCTTTATCTCTCCTTTGCTTTGCAGTGTGTGACATTTGGGAAGATCAAATTAGCATCTCTTGTCCTTTCAATTAGATGAAGCATTAAGTGGAAATGAAGAATAATCTGTTTCTAGAAAGCACAGTACAGAGGAACGTTAGTTGAGAGCAGTTGACCTTAACATAAAGAGGACTATAAAATGTCTTCCTTCTTTGTGAAATAAACTATTAGTTATGACTTTGTTTGCTGATGCTGGTGATGTCAGGAAAATCTTCTTAATCAAGTTGCACTGTTTTCCAGAATACTGTGGATTTTTCCTCTCCAAGTGAAACAAATGAACCTAATTATAGTAATGCTCTTGATTATTTTCCCTCCCTATACTGGTAATTAGTCTTTGGTTGTTCCTGCGACTAATTATACCTCTTAGTGTCTTAAAATGCTTACAATACCCAGTCTGAAAGAGAGAATTAGCAAGTACATTATTAGAAGGTAGTTTATCAGTTCCTTGTGCTTCTTTTAGATGGATGGAGATTGGAGTTGAGGTCCTGCATCTGGGTCGAGGCAATTCAAGCACAAATCCAGGCTGGGCAGTGAGTGGCTGGAGAGCAGCCCTGAGGACTTGGGGGTGTTGCTGGACAAGAAGCTCAACATGAGCCAGCAGTGTGCACTTGCAGCCCAGAAAGCAACCAGAGCCTGGGTTGCATCAGGAGAAGTGTGGCCAGCAGGTCGAGGGAGGTGATTCTCTCCCTGTACTCCACTCTGGTGAGACCAGTTCTGGAGCTCCCATTACAAGAAGGTTGTGGAGATGCTGAAGCATGTCCAGAGAAGGGCCATGAAGGTGCTCAGAGGGCTGGAGCAGCTCTGCTATGAGGACAGTCTGAAAGAGTTAGGGCTGTTCAGTCTGGAGAACAGGAAGCTCCAAGGTGACCTTATTGTGGCCTTCCAGTATCTGAAGGGGGCCTACAAAAAAGCTGGAGAGGGACTTTTGGGGGTGTCAGGTAGTGACAGGACTAGGGGGAGTGGAGCGAAGCTGGAGGTGGGGAGGTTCAGAGTGGAGGTAAGGAGGAAGTTGTTGAGCATGAGAGTGGTGAGAGGCTGGAATGGGTTGCCCAGGGAGGTGGTTGAGGCCCCATCCCTGGAGGTGTTTAAAGCCAGGCTGGCTGAGGCTGTGTGCAGTCTGGTCTAGGGTAGGGTGTCCCTGCCCATGGCAGGGTGGTTGGAACTGGATGATCCTTGTGGTCCCTTCCAACCCTGACTGATTCTATGATTCTATGAATTCTGTGGTGGTTGTGCTTACAGAGTGCCAATAAAAATGCACATAATTATATTTTAAGGGAATCTCCTTGGTAAGGTTTGCTCAGAACCATCCCAAGCGTAGTCTTTTTTAAATCTCAATGAAAGATCATCCCTGACAAGTTTGCTTTGATAAGTGGATGGTAAGAGCTGGTGTTTACTGGCATTCTAAACTGTAATTGCTTTTGTTATGGTTATTGACTGAATGAATGAGTGATGACCACATGTCAGTGGGTAAACAGCAGTAGTATTTCCCTTTCATAGCCTGCAAGAGATTATTTATTAAGCTGTTTTTAAAAACCTTTGCTAAATGAGACGTGCTTGCTTGCCATTTAAGGAGATGACTTCAACACAAATGAAAAATCAATCACAAAACAGAGCTTGCCTAATGAGTGTAAATATTAATTAGGCACAGTCCTTGTGCACACACTGTTATTCTGGTTGTAGGATATGAATCAGAGAATGGTTTAGGTTGGAAGGGAAGCCCAAAGGTCATTTAGTCTGTCTGTCTACAGCTGCCTGAAAGGATGTTGTGGAGAGGAGGGTGCTGGTCTCTTCTCACAGATAATTACTGATAGAACAAGAGGGAATGGCCTCAAGCTGCAACTGGGTAGGTTTAGACTGGACATTAGGAAATGTTTATTTTCAGGAGAAGAATGAGCAGTGTCAAGTACAGTTTCTGTGTGTTAGGGAGGTTGCCCAGAGTCTCTGTGTATTAACAGGCTGCCCAGAGATGTGGTTTAGACCCCATCCCTGGAGACATTCAAAGTCAAACTTGATAGAGCCCTGAGCAGCCTGATCTCGTTGGAGATCACAGAATCACAGAAACGTTCCACTTGGAAAAGCCCCTCAGGATCACCAAGTCCAACCCATAACCCTACTCTACAAGGTTTGTCCTAAACCATATCCTCAAGCACCATAGCCAAACCACCTTTAAACACACCCAGGATTCATGACTCAGCCACCTCTCTGGGCCTGACCACTCTAGCTGGGAAAAAAAGTTTCCTAATATCCAGTCTAAACCTACCCAGTGGCAGCTTGAGGCCATTCCCTCTTGTTCTCTTGCTAATTACCTCCACGAAGAGACCAGCACCAACCTCTCCACAATGTCCTTTCAGGTAACTATAGACACTGATGAGGCCTCCCCTCAGCCTCCTCTTTTTCAAACTAACCATCCCCAGCTGCCTCAGTCACTCTTTATAAGGTTTATTCTCCAGGCCCTTCCCCAGCTTTGTTGTCCTCCTCTGCACTCACTCCAGCCCCTCCACATCCCTCTTGTAATGTGGTGCCCAGAAGTGAACACAGTACTCCAATTGTGGCCTCACCAAAGGTGAGTACAAGGCACAATCCCCTCCCTATGCCTGCTGGACACAGCATTTCTAATCTAAGCCAGGATGCCACTGGCTTTCTTCACCACCTGGGCATACTCCTTGCTCATATTCAATTGCTTGTCAGTTACAACCCCCAGGTCCCTTTCAGCTCCGAGATGCCCCTGCTTAGTGCAGGGAAGTTGGACAAGATGCCCTTTGAAGATCCTTTCCAACCTGTTGCATTCTGTCAAGTGGTCATAAGTTTGAGCCTCAACACTGCAGTTTTTGCTTTGCATTGACAGGAAGGAAGGTGGAGTGGAAACACAGAGAGATCAGTGCTGAACGTGCTGCCCTTGCCTGATGACTAGCCTAATCATTACCTAGTCACTGCAAGCTTCAAGCAGGCTAATTAAGGAATTGTTTACACTCACGGTTTGATCAAGGCAATTTACACCTATTTTAGCAGCAATTACTGATATATAGCAGGCCTACCAGCTTGTGAGATTCTATTAAAATGTAAAATTGGAGAGATTAACATATCCTTGCACAAAACCTGCAGGAAAAAAAATCATTTTCATATTGAGTAAAACAATGATGAAAGGAAATTAAGAATGAGTGCCAAGACACACGGCGTGCTCCAGTTTACTCTGCAAACCTGGCTAAATACAAAGTTAACATTTCAGGCACTCTCTTTGCTTCATATTATTGTGTAGATGAATATTGCTGTTACCAGTAATGATATTTATATGAAGAGTAGTTTGATCAGGTAGTTAGGGCTTTGCAGTGAGTGCTGTGAGTGTTAGGAGGAAGTTGTTGGCAGAGAGAGTGATTGGCATTGGAATGGGCTGCCCAGGGAGGTGGTGGAGTCACCATCCCTGGAGGTGTTGAAAAAAAGCCTGGATGAGGCACTTAGTGCCATGGTCTAGTTGACTGGCTAGGGCTGGGTGCTAGGTTGGACTGGATGATCTTGGAGGTCTCTTCCAACCTGGTTGATTCTATGATTCAGTCTCTTCCAACCTGGTTGATTCTATGACTCAGTCTCTTCCAACATGGTTGATTCTATGACTCAGTCTCTTCCAACCTGGCTGATTCTATGATTCTAATTGTTCCAAGTGTAAAAAGCTTAACTTGTTAATGCTTCAGCTTTGTTCCCAGAAATCAGGAGTAAAGCAACAGTTTTAGTAGATCTGAGTTCACTGTATCTGCATCATCTTTTGAGACAGTGAGCTGTGAGAAAACTATGTTAAATGTTTGAGATGAGATGTTTCAGCTGTTGGGAATCTAATGAGACACAGCATTACATGCTCTTCTGTAAGCACTGTCAAAGAATCCCTGGTTTGGTGAGAAATGTGGTTAACTGAGTAGAAACCCAGTGGAACAATTTTCTCTTGTACTGTGGTCTGTGGACATGTACAGGTGCTTCATTGTTCATGGGTGTGCAATACTGCATTCAGTTTGGGGCTTACCAGTTTAAAAGGGACAGGGATCTGCTGGAGAAAGTTCAGTGGAGGGCTGTGAGGGTAATTAGGGGAATGGAGCACTGCCTTAAGAGGAGATGCTGAGGAATCTGGGGCTTTTTATTCTGGAGAAGACTGAGAGGGGATTTAATCAATGTTTATAAACATCTGAGGGCTTGGGGTCAGGAGAGGAGGGAACAGGCTCTGCTCACTTGCTCCCTGGGATAGGACAAGGAGCAATGGATGGAAGCTGCAGCACAGAAAATTCCACCTCAACACAAGGGGGAAATTCTTTACTGTAAGGGTTCCAGAGCACTGGAACAGGCTCCCCGGAGAGGTTGTTGGAGTCTCCTTCTCTGGAGACTTTCAAGGCCTGTCTGGATGTGTTCCGTGTTCCTCTGTGACCTGAACTAGATTGTATGGTCCTGCTCTGGCAGGGGAGTTGGACTTGATGATCTCTTTGGTTGCCTTCCAACCCCTAACATCCTGGGAGCCTGTGCATGTGCTGTGCAGCACATTGTAAATAAGAGCAGCACCTAGACCAGAGATGATTAACCATAATGAAAGCAATTCTCTCCTAAGAAGCATAATGCCTTAGAGTAATGACTGTTTGATATCTAAAGGGGTTCAGCTTAGAGAGAGCAACAGGATCATGCTGGCCAGTTTTCCCAGAGCACACCTCTAGGTTCCATCTTCATTTTGGTGAAGTTGGTCAATTTAGAGGCCATGCTTGGGCTTCCTTAGCCGAAAGAGTATCAATCAGTCTGTCAGATCAGTAAGTAGTTGGGAACACAACATGCTGAATGAGTTTCATTTTAAGGTTCATAGACGATGTTAGTTGCTGCCATACCAGAGAAATGATTTCTAGCGCTGCAAAAGGAAGGTAGAAATGCTTGTGGCTGTGAGAGCATTCATTTGCTGCTCCTGAACTCTGGTTTGTTCTTTGGGTTTAGCTTTGTTAAGCTCACCCTTGCTTACATCTGCTGTTAATTATCAACACGCTGCCATTGCAAGCTGTGCTGTTAGTAGCTGCCTGGTTAGCTGGTTCTTCCTGACTGTATATTTTCAACAGACCATTGGATACTCTAAATTCTCCCAGACCTTTCTTTCAAATGCTGTTAATTGGCATTAAGTTGTGCTTGATGTTGTCCTTCCTGATTGTTCCTTGGCCTCTGATGTGGCTGTGCAGTGGAATCCTCCTTCAGGCACTTTGCTGACCTGTCTTCCCTTCCTCATGAATGTGCCCAGAAACTCTTTTCAAATAGCAGCAAACCCCACCAATTTTTCTTGCTGTGGGGGAGCTCCTGTAGGTTAAGGCACCTCCACTTCCAATAATTCCAAGCCTCTGACAAGTGACTTGTCTGTGGTAAATACAGATGATGTGCTCAAATTCAGCAGCAGATGAAAGATGATGTAGTGAAGCAAGCTAAAAATCGATTCTTGGCTGCAAAATACTCTTTGTCTAGCCTGCAGATGTGCAGGGTAATGAAGCAAAGAAAACAAGGCTCTTCCCATCTGATTGCCATCACTTCTCTTCCAGGCTTTTTTTTCTTCTCTCCACTTAGTTTTGCTTTCCTAAGTATCAGCAAGGAAATGTTGCCTCCTTGAGTGGGTCCTAGTAGTAGTAGTAGGATTGTATTGACAGACCCTATGAGGAGAGGCTGAGGGAGCTGGGGGTGTGCAGCCTGGAGGAGGCTCAGGGGTGATCTCATTGCTGTCTACAGCTAACTGAAGGGAGGCTGCAGTCAGATGAGGTTGGTCTCTTCTGCCAGGCACCCAGTGAAAGAGCAAGAGGACACAGCCTCAAGCTGTGCCAGAGCAGGTTTAGGCTAGATGTTAGGAGGAAGTTCTTCCCAGAGAGAGTGACTGGCATTGGAATGGGCTGCCCAGGGAGGTGGTGGAGTCACCACCCCTGGAAGTATTTAAAAAGAGGCTGAAAGAGGCACTTAGTGCCATGGTTTAGTTAATTAGAAGGTGTTCGGTGATGGGTTGGACTCAATAATCTTGAAGGTCTTTTCCAACCTGAGTAATTCTGTGATTGTGTAATTGAATGGTTCTAAGGACACAGTTAAGTGGTTCTAAATTACTAAAACATAGAACCCAAGAGTTGGAAAGGGACCTTGCTTATTAAAATGTGCGGGGAACTAATGAGCGGAGGCAGAGCGAGCGCATTCCTGTTCCTCTGCTCGACTGGAAGTGACTGAAGGGGAGGAAGCAAAATAGCTGCCACGTGTAAAATGTTTCCAAGAAGATCCTCATGGAGAATAAAAAGGTATTGATGAAAACCTAACAGCAGTGGTGTCTCCCAAACGATCGTTCCAGGACGTTGTGTTCTCTCTGCTCCGCTGTGTGTAGGTAAATGAACAATCTGTGACTGACATGAGAATGTCTGCAGAGAGAGGAATTGGAATTGCTCAAGTGAGATGAGGGAGAAGTAGCCTCGAGGGGGATGTCTCTATCCCTGAGGAAGTTGCTGTCTTTTCAGCTTCTGCTGTTGATTTAGTGGAGAGGCAACCCTGCAGCACCTTAAATTTGCCTAATAGAAATTTACTTGTCAAAAAAAAGAAACGATTGCAGTGTGTTGAGAATGCCTTTGGAACTCCAGAGGTGGTCTTCTTCCAAAGGCAGGCTGCCAGCTAAAGGTGTGTAGCCTGCTGTCTTTGGAACTGAGCCTTCTTGGTGCTTAATAAAGCACCTTGGAGGTTGATGTGAAAAGTAAGTAGAGGTAAGAGAATGAAGATGTCTTGGCTGAGATGCACCTGAACATGCTTTGGGTTTTGGTTTTGTCTATCCTGGAAGGGAAGAGTGTTCAAGAAATATAAAATGAAAGTGTAAACACTTCCATCTCTGTAAATGCATTCCTATATTTGCCATTGGAATGGGCTGCCCAGGGAGGTGGTGGAGACACTGTCCACTAGACCAACTAGACCGCCATGGTCTAGTTGACTGGATAGGGCTGGAGGATAGGTTGGTCTGGATGATCTTGGAGGTCTCTTCCAACCTGGTTGATTCTTTGATTCTATGAAGTCATGTGTCCCCATTCTATCACACAGTTTTACCAATACAACTGTTATAATGCAGCACTGCAGTAGAACTAGTCAGTGTCTGTCCTATTTAGCAAGCTGGGAAACGTTTTCTTCTCTCAGGAAACCAGAACAAGGGGACACAGTCTTAAATTATGCCAGGAGAGGTATAGGCTGGATGTTATGAGGAAGTTCTTCCCAGAGAGTGTGGTTGGCATTGGAATGGGCTGCCCAAGGAGGTGGTGGAGTTGCTGTCCCTGGAGGTGTTCAAGACAAGACTGGATGAGGCACTCTAGTGCCATGGATAAGTTGATTGGCTAGGGCTGGGTGCTAGGTTGGACTGGATGATCTTGGAGGTCTCTTCCAACCTGGTTTATTCTATGATTCTATGATCTTTAACCTCTATCAGTTCTCAAATACAGTGCACCACCTAGCTCTGTGAGTTTCTGTACTGAAGGAGCATCATGGGATTGGGAACAGACTGTTTGGGGAGGTTGGGACAAGCTGAGTCTTTCTAAGGATCTTCATGGCAAGCATCATCACATTAATACTTGGTTGCAGCTTCACTGAAGTTTAAACTACCTTTCTGAACGTTGCAGCTAAAAGCATATCTATTTCCATGAAGGGGAGAAGTGGCAGCTTGTCAGGCTGCAGTATTTCAGTCATGTCCGACAGCGTGCCCATTCCACAACTCCAGCCTAGCTATGCAGAGAGGAGGGATGGAGGGGAGGCTCTGTGCAGCCATGCACTTGCCTCTCTAAAGTTTCCCGCCTCTCTAAAGTTTCCCACCTCCCAGCTGCACTGATGTGCAAGTTGTTGCTGCCCTGTGGAGACTGGGACTTGTGTCTTCTCACATTCAATTTGTGAATGACTTAAGGCTCTCTTGAATAAGTGTAATGTGATGTAGAAAAAAGCAATCCACCTCCACAGGTGTAGTTCAGCTGTCACTCTGAGAGGAGAGCACATTTTTTGCTGGCTCTGCTCTGTTTATGACCATGCTTATGGCATCCCACAGCATCTGGGAAGCTGTCCTTGTTCAGAGCTGAGTAGAGGCTGGAAGAAGGCGAGAGTGATACAGAGAATGTGGGAGCTTTTCTGGGTGTAGATTAATTAAACTTTTAAATGGAGAAGAGGTTTAGTCCTTGCAAACAAGCTCAATGATGACTCTTAAGAACAGGGTCTTGATAAAGCACAGTAAGCAATGCCACACTTGCCAAGAGGGCAAAAGTCTGTACAGCTTAAATTTAAATGTGCTTTTTGAAGTAGACTTAGATTTGAATCTCTATCTTTAGATTTAAAAGAAAATGAACTTGCAGTAATATAAACCAATACTTCAGACCATTTTTAACATAAGCAGTCATCACAGCAGCAGTGTGCAATGACACTGACTGATTCAACTTTGAAGTTCATCTCTCAGCAGAAAGCCCAGGATGCTTAAAGAAGGCTTTAGGATGTATTACTCCTGGGCTGTAGCTATCCGCAGCAAATAGCTGCACTGTTTTTAAAAACAACAGAAATCATTCTGGAGGAATAGAAAATACCTACTTTAGACATGAGAAGAATAGTGCTTTATTATAAAAAAATCACTTCTAGTGTTCAGAAGTTAAAATATTTCATCTTCATTCTGCTGCTAGCATTGTGTTCTGCATCCTCAAACACGATTACAAAGCATTCTTGTCAGGGTAAAACCTAAGAGCAGTTGAACTTGATTGACTTGATCAGCCTTTCTTCTCCAGCATTAGAAGCTCTCTTTCTTCCAAGATGCTTGAATCTCAGAAATTCAAATGTGCTTTCATTAGGGTCTTGTGTGTTGAACATAGATGCAAGCTCTGCCATAATGGTTTTTGTTTTCATTGCAGATGGGTTTTTTAGAAAGAGGAGTTAAAAGGGATGGAGGTGGAAACCAAATGGGAGTATTTGTCTGGTTCCAAACTGACTGGAGAAGATCAAGTGGTTTGCCAGATCACTTGTTCAGTGTTGTGGAGCCTTAGTCATATTGCAAAGGTAGAAGTGTAATTTGAGGACTAAGTCGTTGCCATTCACCATATAAGCACGTCTAGCAAGTGTGCCAGGAGCCCAACTTGGGGTATGGCTGTGCCTTCCTGCTAGCTGGTGAGGTGTATTTATCCTCCCTTGCTTCCCTAGCTCCACAGATGATTACGAAGAAGGCATTAGTCTGAAACACTGCATTGCATCTCTTTTTGCTCTCTGTTGCCCTTGGATCAGGGTCAGAGACAAGTCTCTGCACTTCTGCGAGTACTGCAGTGGATTCTGAGCCAGCTGCCTGATTGAGCTGTAGGAGGTGGAGAGTGAGATACAGTAGTCTTGTCTCTTCAGCCTTAATGCTGTCCTAAATACATGGGCTTTGTTCATCACAGAGTGAATTATTGCACAAGAACAGGCCTGTGGCAGCTTTTGAAACGTGTCAGAGCTGCTCTCACATGAGCCTCCAAAATGTGGGGTAGCAGGCAACCCTTACACCTCTGTAAGAGTAAGGCTGAGAGTTCTTTGGAAACTGGCCCTAAAATCTCCTCTTAAAAACTGGTTGGGTGTAGATCTTTGATTTCCAACCAAAGTGAGGGGCTCAATAAAACTTGGGGGTGGGTAGTAAGTCCCATTAGTCCTCAGAGTACATTTCCAGCAATTTAAATTACCTGAACATTTCTTCTTATTACAGGTGACTCTTGATCTCTCTGTTTGTGCTTCCACAGATTTCAATCATCATGTAATATAAATTGATTTCTGTCCCTGAGAGCTAATGACAGACCCAGTTTCTTTGAAATGCTCAAATTGCTTATACTGCTTGTTTCTCATACAAAGCCAAAGGATAAAGCTAGCACCTAGACAGGGAGGTCAAACCCACATTTCTTTGTTGACTCCCTGGTGATTTAAAATCTGCTGAAATGGTGAAGATATTTTAGTAAGTGTACTAAATCATCCAAAAACTCCTGTGGTCCTGTGCAGTGAACTTCATGTTCTCCAGGTTCAGGATGATTGCGAGTAAGACCTTGTTCCCCAGCAGATTGATTCAGGATGCTGCTTGCTTCCTCTTTATTTACTCTCATCTCCATGCTGCTCAGCACCCTGGGGGTCAGCATCTCAGTTAGAAGTTGCTGCCTACCATACAACTGTTACAGAAAGGCATATAATCTGAGCAGAGCAATTGGAAATAGAAGTCAGCTTCTCTCTAGCAACTGTACTCTTTTTTTTGTTATTAATAAGTGACATTGATCTTGTTCTGCACTGCATTGTTGGACAAGTTTGTCCAGCAAATGCTGTTTGGTCTTGTCAGTGGACATGTTTTGCAAGTCACTTCCTTAGTGTCATGTCCTTTTTTCTTTTTCTCAGCCTGCTCTCAAGCAGAGTTATCAGCACAAATGCCTGTTTAGCTTGGGAAGGAGGAGGTTGAGGAGGGATCTTAGTAATACTTACAAATATCTAAAGGGTGAGTGTCAGAAAAATGGGGCCAGACTCTTCCTAGCAGTCCCCAGTGACAGGACAAGAGGTAATGGCTATAAAGTTCAATATGGGGAGTTCCATGTAAATGTGGTAAGGAACTTCTTTACTTTGAGGGTGACAGAGCACTAGAAGAGGCTGCCCAGATTGGTGGTGGAATCTCCATCTCTGGAGAGATGGATGATTCCGTTTTCAAGGCCCACCTAGATAGGTTGCTATGTGACCTGCTTTAGGTGGTCCTGCTCTGGCAGGAGGATTTGACTCAGTGATCTTCAGAGGTCCCTTCCAACCCCTGCCATTCTGTGATTCTGTGTTTTTAAGATGGCATCCATCCTCTGTATCCCCCTCTTTGGAGTCATATGTGCCCTTCCACCCATAGACCACCATGTGTTCTCTCCAGATCTGTTTCTGCCTGTGCTGTTTGTCTCTCTTCAATCTGTGAACTCTTCAAAACTGAGAAGTGTGTAACACGTACACATATACTGCCCAATCCATATGGTCTGACTTAAACAGAGTTATTCTGGCTTAAGGTGGCACAGATGAGTGCAAGATGAGGTCTTTGAGTCTTGATGTGCTTAAAATAAAGTTCAAATCTAGCAATAAAAGATTGCAAAGTACACTAATCTTGTTTGAAACACTAAGCCAGTAGCAGGCATGGTGTATTGTAGCAGAGCACAGACTGGATCAATTTTGATTTCTAGGGAGTAGGAAATGCGCTCATAACTGGGTCTTTTTCATGATAATCACAGAATGGTTTAGGTTGGAAGAGACATCAAAGATCGTCTAGTACCAACCCCCCACCATAGGCAGGGACATCTCCCATTAGAACAGGTTGCTCAAGGCCTCCTCTAACCTAGCCTTGAACACCTTCAGGGAGGGAGCATCCACAACCTCCCTGGGCAACCTGTGCCAGTCTTTGACCTCCCATAATCATTTTGCAAGGTAAGTAGAGTTGTAGAAGGGGCAGTGAACTCCTGAGTGCCCTAACTTACTGATAACTGTTAGCATGTTACTAATGTGCTGTCATTACCCTTCCCTTTCACAGCTCTGCAAAGCACCTTGTGCCAGTTCTCACAGCATGAGTACCTTGTGCTGATGTGGAAGAGTCAGAAGCATCACTGCTGCTCCTCTGTAACCACATGTTCTCATCTGTGTCATTTCCAGGTTTATTCCCATTTATAGGGGACCGAGTCATACCTACAAGATACAGAGGCTGACAGAATCCACCTGTTACTCCTTCAGAATACAGGCAGTCAATGATGCTGGGGAGGGACCTTTCTCAGAGATATGTACCTTCTGCACGACTAAGTCAGTGCCACCTGCCATCAAAGGTATGCAATGGACTTTTTACACAGATGTAAGTAACAAGTAGCTAATTAAGTGGTGAGTGTGCAGCGTGTTAATAAAAGTTAGTGCAAGTGCACAGTAACAAGGGTGAATAATCTGTTCTGCCAGGGACAAGTGGAGTTCCTCAGGGATATGTCCTGGCTCCAGTGCTATTTTACATCTCTGTCAGTGGCCTCGAGTGCACCCTTAGCAGGTGTGCCAAGCACACCGAGCAGGTAGTGCAGTGGGCTCGCCTGAGGGAAGAGATGGCCTCAGAAGGATCTTGGCAGGCTTGAGCAGTGGGCCACTGACAACAACTGCCTGAGGTTCAACAAGTCAAAGAACGAGGTCCTGTGTCTGGCTTGGGCCAGTCCCAAATCCTGGGCTGGATACAGAGTGGGTGGAGAGGAAAGAGATCTGGGTGTAGTGGTTGAGGAGCAGCTCAACAGGAGATGGCAGTGTGCTCATGCAGCCCAGAAGGCAAATCATATCCTAGGCTGCATCAACAGGAGTGTGGCCAGCAGGCCAGAAGAGGTGACTTTGCCTCTTTACTTCAGAGGAGGGCTACAAAGATGATCCAAGTGCTAGAACACCTCTGCTGTGGGGATAGGCTGAGAGAGCTGGGGTTGTTCAGCGTAGAGAAGACTCCAGGGGGACTTTATTGCTGCCTTCCAATACCTGAAGGGATCCTCCAGGAAGGCTGCAGAGGAACTTTTCATCAGGGTGTCTAGAGACAGGACAAGAGGGAACAGTTTTAAGCTGAGGGAGAATAGGTTTAGACTGGATCTTAGGAAGAAATTCTTCAGTAGGAGGGTGGTGAGACTCTGGAATAGGTTGCGCAGGGAGGTTGTGAATGATTCCTCCCTGGAGGTGTTCAAGGACAGGTAGGATGAGGCCTTGAGCAGCCCAGTCTACTTGACAGGTGTCCCTGCCCATGGCAGGGAGGTTGGGGTAGATGATCTCTGTAAGTTACCTTCCAGCTTAAGCCATTCTCTAAAGTTACATATGGTGGGAAGCTGGCTTGTCACCCAGAACTGCCTATGAACACTACAAATGTTACACCAACCACTGTAGTTACACAGAACAGTTAAACTGCTGCTGCTAACAGAGCTGCTTACCAGGGGATTACTCTGAATTACCACAGCACTTCTATAAGGGATGTAACAGATGTAGTAAATAGGTGTACAAACCCACTTCAGCATGAGTAAAATGTAATGGATTTTTGTTGTGTAGGTGATGTTCAGTTTATTTTTCCTTCAGTCTGTAAATCAATCCTGATGTTTCACATACAGCAACAGATTTAGAACTCAGTGTTCCACTAGAAGAACAAAAGGCCTAATTAAATGAAGTTTTAGAATGAAATGTCTTACTCTGTGTACATTTTGACCCAGGTAATTTTGCTTCTTCCTTCCAAGCAGAGCTATTACAAAGGTAGTGGTTTTGCTGTGCTGGCTCTCAGATAAACTCAGCTGAAATCACATGCACCATTTTTTTCCCTAGGTGTGTTAAACTCCTTTGTCAAGCACCACCATTTACTGTGAGAAAGAGCAACTGCCAGTTGGTCAGGCAGGTGTTGGTTGCTCTGCTGTGTTCAAAATCTGTCTTTGGTGATTTTTACACCATTTGTAAGCAAAAGATGTAGGGAGGGGAGGGTATTGCTGGAGTGTAATTCTCTGGTCTTGAGGTTAACTGCTCTGAATCACCCCCAGAAAGAACAAAACTAAGTTAAAGGGAACACTGGGAGGCTGGCTTCACTATGCTAAAATCAGCATATGCAAGAATCCCACCTTTCCTGGGGGAAGGACTGAGAGTCTTGGGGCTATTTAGCTAGACTGAGAGGGGATTTTTTCAGTGTTTGCCAACATCTAAAGAGTAGGTATCAAGAGGATGGAGCCAGACTCTTTCTCAGTGGTTCCCAGTTACAGGACAAAGGGTAACAGGCACAAACTGGAGGTTCTATCTGAACATGAGGAAAAAGTCTTTCTCTTGACCGTGTCAGAACACTGGACCAGGCTACCCAGAGATCACAGAATCACAAGGGGTTGGAAGGAACCTCTAAAGATCATCTAATCCAACCCCCAAGCAGAGCAGC